>NC_060249.1:36932572-37557572 GCF_921293095.1 Ischnura elegans
GCTATCCGCACCTAGAGAGTGAAATCATTGGGTTGAATGCTCTGGCGAGATGAAAACCAGTTTCTCGAGGAGGATGAACCACCGAGATGGCATAAAGGCTGATTTTCCTTTATGAGATTCATTTCAGAAGAAGCCGTCGGCTAAGCAAGATCATCAAATACTACTGTCGAGTGTAAGTGCGTTACATATCCTCTGCTCTTCCTTTACCTCAGTTTTCCCCTTTGTTAGTAGTAGAATATTTGTGTTTATTTTCCCCTGCGTTTTTTTTGCTACCGTATGAAAGTCATTTAATCTTTATCTGTTTTTTTTCTAGTCCGTATCGGAAGATAATTTTTTATTATATTTCTTATTATCTTCAATTTTTTTTTGTGTGTCATCGGCATAATTATTCATTTCTATTTTATTTTGAGTTGTTAGTGAAAATCAGTCTTCATAATCAGAGCTGATGTTATATTTTCTATCGCAATTAAAGCAAGCACGTTGGTATTTCATCTCTTTGTCATTTGTATTTGTATGAGTAGTAGTTGATGCGAAAAAACCTGCAATTGTGAATTCATTTACCATGTGAATGATGTGAGTTTTATGTTGGCGCCTATGTATTTCAGCTTTTTCTTTAATTTTAGTATACGGAATTTCGTGAGAAATTGAGAAAATTCGATGTGCGTATTTGTTTTTATTTTGAGTTGTAATGTACTATACATATTTCGATTTAATAAATAAATAAATACGGTGTTTGCCTTGTTTAGTGAGGAAAGTGAGTTATTCTGGTGAAATGAAGAGGCGGCAGGAGGTAAGGGTAAAGCTTGTTACGACGGGCGACGGAATGTTCAAGACACTGTTAGGCGGACGAACGTTGAGAGGGTAGGAAGATATCAGCGATAGCTGAGAAGGAAAAGCTGGCGGAGGGTTTGGGATGGAGCAGAGATGAATAGAATTTGGCGGTGTGTCTAGATTTGTTGTGCCAGGAATAATTTTGTCTGAAGACTCGAGACTTTCGGGTGCGGAGTAAATATTGGTTCTACTTCCGTGTTTACTGATGGTATACGGTAGTTAAAAGTGTATAGTAATTTTAAATGTTGATAATAATAATAGTCCTATGTAGTACTAGTATCATTACGTTATGTTGCGTTTCTTCCTCTCTTCGATATCAACTCTTCTGGATACATTGCTACCCTCCATTTAGCCATAGGTACGTTGGCTCCGGCTAAATGCGATGGTTTTAGCTTTCCTTGATCCTACAGTTCCGTGCTTCTTAGCAGCAATACTTAAATGTATCCCCAAAAAGATATTTGTTGATGTGTTTTTTTTTGTCTTGGGAGAAAAGATAAGGCAATTTACTTAAATCAATATCTTCACGCATGGATCCTCCGTTGGCCATCAGTTATTATTTTCATCGCGGCGTGGAAGACAACACCAAAATGTATACGCTTTGATCTATGCAAAGTCCATTGAAATCACAGCTATATTTTATTCTAATCTTTCAGGTTCAACAATGTAGACTCTGCCACTATTTTATACGCTGTACCTGTTTTTCCAATGACTCATATGTGCGGATGAGAAGTGTACCGTATGTTTTTGAAGTTGACGAAGGGAATGTGACTCAGGGCATGACTTCGTATTTTAAGTTCCGCTTTTCGCGTTCTATGCAATTGCGTTGTGCAAAATCACGCTTACGCTGTCCATCCCTTCTCCTAACATGAAACATTCAAGGTCCGTCTCTTGCAAAATAAGTATTGAAATGTTGAAGATTCGCCTTTAACGTCACCTGTCTAATGGAGTAGAGGTGAATTGGTAGCCAAGATTAACTTCTAGCAAGCGATTCTTCGAAGTTCTTCACAGTATCAGCTCGTTAAAATAATATAATCAGAAATAAACTTTGTTAGATTTCATACAGTCTTTATTAAAAATTCTACCGGTCTCATCCTTTATAGGTAACTATCCAGAGGTAACAGAAAATTCTGTGATTGAGATCAGAATGTTCTTTTTTCGACTTTTTCAGATCATTATCAAGAGGTAACAGAATTTTCATTATACATGTGACGTGAAAAGCAATACTTCAAATTTTCTTTTTCGAATTCGAAGTATAGTTGCTAGGAGAACAGAATGTTCTGTTACCTTTTGATGATGACGTGGAAAGAAACCGGTAGAATTTTTAATAAATACTGTGTGAAATAAAGCAAGGTTTATTGTCGATTCTACCATGCCACCATTTCACGTAGTGAACTCGCAAACCATTGATTTGTTACAAAAAGGGATTGGGATAATAAGATTTTATGGTTATGAGAATAACGGAAGGAAATAATAAAGATACACAGAGTTGTATGTTCCACACAAAAGTTTAACTGACCGACCCTGGTTTCGACATGTACACTATGTCATTTTCAATGGTGACATAGTGTACATGTCGAAACCTGGTTCGGTCAATCAAACTTTGGGGGAACATGCAACTCAGTGTATATTTTATTATGTTTCCTGTCACAAAGTGCCACCAAATATCGCCATCCAGCCTTACATCTACATAATATCCTGCGAGCCACCTCTTGGGTGTTTGGCAGGGGGTGATCAATCACCACCATGCAGCATGCAACTGGATTCCCACATGCACACCACACGGTCCAAAAACGTTGCGCATACTTAAAAATTATGCTACCACATGCTGTTATAAATAATAATAAAATTCGGAAACATGCATTTAAGTATACATAAGTTAGTAGGCTACACTACAAGTCATCTAATCTATTTGTGAGTTCTAACGCTGCCTTTATAATCTCTTATTGATCGTGGAAAAAAAGACATTCTGAATCTGTCTGTTCTACAGTCTATCTCTCTTATTTTATTTATATGAGATGATCATCCGTAGTAAGTTGGCGTTCGTAAGATATTGTTAACTTCGTCAGAGAAGACGCTGCTCTTGAATTTATCTAAAATGTTTAGTCTATTTTTCAATCTACCGTCTGACAGAAATCCCCATTCGAGTTTATCTAAGAGATCTGTTACACTAGCAAGAGTATCGTAACGACTTTTCACGTACCTGGCAGCTCTTCTTTGCACGCGTTCTAACTCTGTTATTAAGCCTTTCTCATGAGGGTCCCAAACACTGGCAGCGTATTCTAAATGAACCTTGAGGCCGTAGAGCTCACCTTTTTATCTATCGTGGAAAATGTTTGCTTATTTCAATATGGAAAAATTCCACTCCATCACGCTTGGTATAGTATGATATTTGGAGGGCCGTGATTTGAATAAGGATAATGGAAGGTTATATAGTGGGCGATTGAATATTTTCTCTTTGGCACAGAATGAAGACCTCACGCTTCGCCTTCGTGAGTGCGGTCGCGCTGGTGATCTTCCTGGTATCCATTGAGCCCTGCTCCTCGGCGCCCTGGGAGCTGAGGTTACTGTCTCCGGGACCGCCCGCCGTCTACGACTTCAACCCTGGGAGTTCCCTGGACAGGAAGCCCATCCAGGATTCGAACTACGTGACTGCTCGCCCCACTCCCATCGTAGTCTCAACGCCCCCTATTGTGGGGTCGTTCATCCGTGGCCGCGGGAAGTAATACTTCGAGAGTCGCACAGAATACCCTCGGGAGACGACCAAATCCATCATTATCGTAGGTGTGTTATACAACGTGCGCATGGATACGAAGTTGTTGCTTCGAAAAGTGATCTCCGATCTGCCCTCAGCCTAGTGTTTTTTTCGCTGAAGGATATTATACCCTTATCCTCATTTTTTTCCCATAAACAGAAATCTTTTTTATACAAAATGTTCACACATACTTGTTTATCTTTTTTGACATTTCACAAATAGTGTGTATTGCATATATCTTTTGTATTGTAAACGTTTATCTACCATTTTTTAATATGTTTACATTGACGCTATCGAAGGGTTATGACCACGACTTGTTGCAGCGTACCTAGGAATGCAGTCGTAAAAATGGGACAAATTTTAAAATGACGTTTTTCGTTTGGAATTTGAAGCCTTTCAAAAATACTCAAAAGTAGTGGCCCTTGAATGGCATGCCAATAGTAATGTAGTATTTATTTCCGTTATCTGGGCACAGGCGTTTCAACATGTCAACTTCGCAAGGAACGGTTGTTTTCAGTTTACGCGGAAACTCATGCATATTACCAACCTAATTCACGACCTTTGAGCTAGTAACTGCTGACGCTGTTATAATATTTTTATAAAGCTTAAAATTGCATCATCTACTAATGCAATTTTTATTGTTTATGTTAACTTATTGATTTTACCAGAGAATCAGAACTGAGTTGGGGTGCCATTGCATTACAAAATGGCGGAAGTGAACATTTTCGCGATTTCCACATAAATTAATTTAACTTGCACTTAATTAATAGTGTTGATGGGCATTTTATTTCAGCGATATGTTCACGTATTGCGATGATACATCTTTGGAAATAAAACTCCACTCCATAAGTCATTCAAATTTTGAATTTTTGATACCCTATCCGAGACTTAGGTACACTCGGACGAGAGTCGGAAGCAAGCGAATCTTTAATTTATTCTGAAAATAAATCTTACGCTAACAATAAGAAACTGAGCCACCCAAAATTTTACGTGTGTTGCGATGGACGGATAACAGCGTTTTTAATTGCACCGATAGCTATAATTCGACTAGGAGGCGTCTTGGCGTATTTTTTAGCTTATTGGTTAGGTCGTGACTGTATCAATACTGTGTGCAATATAGGACTTCAACCCATTTCAGTTTTTGAAGATACTCTTTTCGCCAATATAAGTGTGCGATGTTAAAAAAAATGAGTTGTTATTACTGATGACCTGATTTACGCCGTTCCCATCTTCGTGGTGGAAAATTTTCGTAAATTTTGTGGTTTTTCAAGGCTCTGTATTCGAGGAAAACCGCGAAGGTCATCATGTTTCTGATGCTCATTCCCCCCCCGAAACCATTTTGTTTGCACAATGAGAGTGAGATCATTGGGTAGAAGCCTTCGGTGCTCGAAAACCTGTTCTCTCGGATGCTGCAGAAAAAATTTCACCGCCGTCGAGGATTCCCCGACGCGGCGGGAACATACTCATTCCAGAGAAGCCGACGAACATAAGCGCTTGCCTCTGTACCGAAGCGGAAGTCCCACGCGTAAGTCACTTGTACATACTCCCCCATCACTAACCCTTACCGGAATAGGTTTACGCAGCGTTGGGTGTTTCAAATGGTAGATTTCCAAAGCTCTTGAACACGCTAGTTTGACGTCTTTGCTTGGGAAAAGTTCCCTTGCCAAACGCCATAGAGTTCGCTCACGGTGTATTATGCTGATGCATGTAGATGTCTTTTAGAAGCATTAGTGACTAATCACATGATCCGTATACATCGCCTTCATAAGTCAACTAAATTAAATACCGTTATATTTTTATGCAGTTATCTAAACTATCATTATATTCTAATTAGTAGGTTTCCGAAACTATTGAACATTCAGGTTTCACTTTTTTGCTTGTGGAAAGTTACCCTGCCAAAAATCATAGCGTTGGCTTGCATTTTTACATGTTTATGCATGTAGATGTCTTGGAAGCATGGGGGACTAATTGAAAGACCTGCTTACAACGCCTCCCTATGCCTGCAAAATGAATTACCATTTGATAAGTTTTTATTGTGTCCAAACATTTTTTAATTGGCGACTCGCATATTTATTTCTATGCAATTATCTAAACTATCAAATTATGAAGATAATCGTGACGTAAAGACTTCAATTTAGGTACTTAAGTAGCATTTTTTATTTCATTCTGCTTGTTACCCGTGAAGAATAGCATGCTTTTCCCGGTAACTTTAATGAACCGTTTGGTGAATTATATTCCGTTGTTTTCGTTTTTCTTCGTTTGCTTGTATAGTGGTGCAGGTATTTTTATGGCGTCGTATAGAATGGAAGTTAAAAATTCGTGGAACATTTTCAGATGTCATATGTGAGCGTAGGAAGAGTCTATTTCTACTATTTTACTTGTTTTGCTGGTCGGGACCTCAAAAATGTGGAACTTGCAATGTTAGTAATGGATAAAATATGAAATTTCAAATCCCAGTTTAAGTATTTTTGCACTTAATCGTGTATTATGTCCTTAATTTTCCGTGTAATCCATTTGAAAATCATTGCTTCCCTTCCTTCCTTCAACTGGGAGCGAACTGGCGGCAATCAGAGTTCATACGTTAAAAGTCATTTCTGTACGTTTATGGTACAATTAAGTGGTTAATAATCTCTTGATACTGGTTAACGGTCAAATCAAAAACTGGACCTGTGCCGGAAATCTTCTCAGTCTTTTTGGCTCCACACTTGGTTGATATCGCAATCCTCCATGCCACACTATAATGTATATCTACATCTACATAATACCCTGCGAGCCACCTCTAGGGTGTTTGGCAGGGGGTGATCAATCACCAGCATGCAGCATGTATTTGGACTCCCACATGCACACCACACCGTCCAAAAAACGTCCCGTATAATAACAAACTATACTACTATATGCTGTTAGAAATAGAATATAGAATAGAAATTCAGAAACATGCATTAAGTTTTACATAGGTTAGTAGGCTACTCTACAAGTCATGCAATCTATTTACGAGTTCTATTGCTGCCGTTATAATCTCTTATTGATCGTGGAAAAAAATGTAGTGGATCCGTGAGTAATATTTTGTGTTAGATTGAAATTTTCATCCGTTTAAATTGTGGTACGACAATTTTTTCATTCTTTTGTTAATGTGAGGTTATTTCCTTTTATGTATTCAGCATGAAGAAGGCCCCATTCCTCGCCGACCTATTTGCGGCCTCGCTGGTGGTCGTCCTGGTCACCCTTGTGTCCGCTGAAGCAGCCGCAGATCCCTGGGTTCTAAGGCTACTGGATCGTGGTCCCCCGGCCGCCTACGACTTCAACCCGAACAGCAATTTGGACAGAAGCGCAATCGAGAATTCCTATTATGCGTATTTTCGCAGCGGTGGAGGCTCAGTTCCATCTGGCATTAGAACAACGGTGCCACCTCCCCCTAGAACAACAGAGCCCCCTGTGCAGTTTGCTTTCATCCGAGGACGAGGCAAATAGCCATTGCGGAATAGCCGGGTGATTTTTTAAATTTTATTTTGTCTTCGTTTTGCATGTGCAGCTATTTGTATAGGGATTTTCGGTGAAAAGGATTTCTTGATGGCTTTAGGTATTTATGATGTGATAAAA
This sequence comes from Ischnura elegans, assembly GCF_921293095.1. Taxonomy (NCBI): domain Eukaryota; kingdom Metazoa; phylum Arthropoda; class Insecta; order Odonata; family Coenagrionidae; genus Ischnura; species Ischnura elegans. The sequence continues at coordinate 36,939,753 of NC_060249.1, forward strand.
AATGATTTTTCTTAAATTTTCCTGAATTTCCGCATGTTTATTTTCTCCATTTCCCGTATTTTTGAAAGAATAATCAAGGAACTGAATGATTCCAATTTTCATTAAGTTTTATTCTCGCAACAAGTGTAATGTTAATAAATAATTTCTGTACTAGTGGCATTTTTGCTAGTTCCTATGAAATATCTATTAGAGCGAGTGTCTTTCATTGAATTTTTTTAAATACCATTAGTTATTTTTATGTTTGGAAAGGTTCAGCGAAAATTCGGGTCGGCCATCTTATAACCTACAAGAATTTATCATTTTTTTTAAAGTTCCATCGTGGTTTAGCATTGCTCCTTTTGTGTAACTGCATTATGTGTTTCCTCATAAATTGGGCAAAATTTATTGTTTTTCCTAATGAATTCCTTGTGAAGAATTAATCTTATGTTCATCAGAAATGCCTAGCACTTGATATGTTGTCTTTGGTAAAACATCTTATCCAGCTTGGAACCCGAGATAAAACTTTGTAATATCTCCTGTTTTCATGTTTCAACCAATACTTGGCGTGATTCGAAATAAAAGATCTTAAATTTTTTTATCTCTTAATCTTTTTATAGAATATTGTTTTTTTTGTGTGCTTCGGTGTGGATCATACGAAGTAAAATTAGTTTTATTCTTCATCTTACGGTGGAAATTCCTCATAAAATTCCGAATGTTTGATTTTATACATTCTTTCGATTTTTAGCTTTTACTACCTTATATTATGCTCTAATGCGATTTGTTATTGCGGGTTTACAATGCTTCTATTAATTATCTGTTGTATATACTTTGGATATTTTCATGTAAGTTTTATTTAGAAATAGATTTAACGAATTGTATAGTGATGACTGCTAATTTTCGGGTTCTGCAGCCGCGTCGGTCGTTTATGGTTGACAACAGTTTCAAAAGCCATCCTCGAGAACCCAAAAATCAGCAGTCATCCTCAACAACGCCGCGGAAACCTAATTTTCCGGCGAATGGTGGCAATAAATTGTTTTCGTGATATCACCCGGGTAAGCTCCTCGATCTCCATCGCTGCCGACGCTTTGATGGAATTCTTTTCCACCGAAACGTCGGCAGCGATGGAGATCGTGGAGCTAACCTGCGTGATATTCCTAGAAGAATTTACTGCCACATTGTATAGTGTTTTAAAAAGTATTAAGGGCATTCGATGTATCAATTTGTACCCATGCTTTAAGGTAACAATTACCTTCTAATTTAACTAGTTAATAGTTTTCTTCTTCTTATTACTACTAACATATTCGCGTAATTTTGCTTTATGGTGGTTGGTTAGAAAAGATCTGCATGAAATAAGTGACTGTGTACGCTGTCACGCGCATTGGTGCAAAATATACGCCGTGCAGGGGACTGCATGGAGGAAGCCCAATTCCATCCCATAGAAGACTGATCTCTGTTGCCACTTCAGTCGCATTTTAATCGGATTTCAAAAATGTCCGCGGCGCGTTGGTGTGTGTAACACGATCCACTTTTATCCAACAATTTGCGGTATGATCTTTGCAGTTGTGAGGGATAGTATTTAAGAGTTATGAATTTGATAAAATAATAATGTATATAATTCGGTTGACCTTATACAATATACCTTATTTCCCCGTGAAACTTGGATCAGTTTGTCCGCCAGCGATGCGAGTGGCGACTTTAAATGCACGGTACTTGACAACATATTAAAAGGCCGACTTGAGAATCCTTTTTTTGTAATATTTGTGACGCCGAGGACGAAGTTCACCACGAAAGCATATTTGGCTTAACCGTGATTGACACCTTTTTCGGTAAAACCCATCCCGAAGTTCGCTCTGAGGAGATGGCTTGGTGGTGTGGCTTAACACGCCTGACCGGCGACCGGGAGAACTCGGCTTAGGCAAATATTTTTTCACGGCGAAATTCATCGTTGGTGTATATATTGTAAGAACAATTTTCTACCTAGCTCCCATGGATCACTATTTCCGCCACATCGTCTCTGTAACTCTATGTGATGTATAGCTATACGATATCTCCAGTGCACAAGCACTCAACAATCGCCCACCAAATCAAATCCGCTCATCTAGGTAGTAGCCCAAGAATACGAATGGCAATGGCTCAGCTGGCAATAGCCGGAGCATAAACGCTCACCTCCAATTCTCCAAGCTTCGGAGGTGAGTGTTTATGCTCTGGCTACTGCTAGCTGAGCTGATTCGTATTGTTGGGCTACTAGATGAGCGCATTTGATTTGGTGGGCGATTGTTAAGCGTTTTTGCATTGGAGGTATTGCGTTTATTGGCTATTCGATATAAGGGGTGAGCATAAAGTCTCGCCGCAATTAGAAAAATTTGTTACAGATTAACCGTTTGACATAATAATTTCAATTTTATGCCGTTACATAGGTCAGTTGTACTAGTTTTTTGCGACCACTCACGTTAGTAAACTTCAACGTGTGCCCCCTTGGTAGCTCGGAGAATGTCGAAGCGGTATTCCAGTTCCCGCCAGGTGTTTTGTGATACATGTTCTGTCACAGTAACCACAGTAGCGTGTATCTTAGCCTTCAGTTCGTCGACGCCAGCAACTGGTATGGCGAAGACACTGTGTCTTTGATATAGCCCTAGAAAAAAATTCAAGGGGAGTAATATCTATTCTGTAATAAATATTATTAATCGGGGCAAGACTTAATTCTCACCCTATACTTCATAGTTATTAACTCGTTATACGTTGATTTTTTTTTTATTATTCATTTACATAAAAGGGAATGGGCTACATCACGAGACATGGTGGTGTGTTAAATATGGTCATATTGACGGAGAGACCAGATGAGAGAGGCATTAGATGAGATATATAGAGCAACTGGTTGACGATGTAAATAAATAAAAATACATTTACAAAAACTTAGCTGAGGGGAGAAGTGAAGAACAACCTAAATCAAAACAGTACTGGAGTTGCTGACCAATAAGGTATATGCAAATGGTGCATGTATTATTTTCTATATTTCTGCCGAAATTTCAAGAATTTATAGTTTGTTATCATTTTTATGGAATACAGATGACACATCTCTGGGATGATTCAAAAAGCCAAGCTCGTGAGGTAAAAATACAAGTTTGTGTACCCTCTAATGCGTCGGCCTTAACGTGACAGCTCTTCAGCCAATTGTGATCAAAAATATTTTTTGTCTTTATTATGTATATTCTTGTTTTTAGTTATTTAAAGACGTTGCTGTTTTGACCTTTTGAATATTTTCCTACTTTTGAAGATCCGGCTTACAAAGCCGGTGGTTGTCGTTGGAAACGTGAAAAATATTATTCCAATATCTCGTGCGCGGTTCGAGTTGCAGTCGTGCGTGCGGTTAAAGACGGGTTTATTGGATTCAAATTGCGTCAGAAAATGATACGGCTTTGGAAATTGAAGGAGCTCATCACCAACGTTTTTTTTTCTTTCGCACCATACGAGGAAAATGGATAGCGAGACGAATATCGAGGAAGGGATTTCATGATTACACCTTAAAAGCAAGTTGGTTCAATTTGAAAAGTTATTCTGCAGCTATAAGAAGGTCTGTTTCGCTCTGATATTTTTCATCTTGGTTTTCCCTTACTGAGTTTGCTCGTGCAATATGTAGCTTCGGGTGCGTGGCGTATAATCTGTAATTGGTATCCTTCACAGTTCCTCTGCAAGCCGAGGTTTTGGCAGCTTCTTTCTTGCGTTCGTGATGTGTACTTGTTAGCCATCCAGTTTCGTAATCCGCCTTTTGTGTGGATGCGAGATTACTTCAAAATTGAAAATGAATAAACTTTAGGTAAGTACTATTTTTGGAACAATGATCTGTACTTTAGTTGTTGTTTCAGTTAGATATAGTCATGATATTCGAACGACAGAAATACTTCTAATTGGAACGTACAATGCGATGCGATTCAGAATTTGAGGGGTTAAAGTCAGCTGCGTTGCTAAATTGGTATTGAGTTAGGTACCCTTTGCAGTAACTTATGGTATGAATGACTGGTGTCACTCTTGTCTGGGAGCTATACCTCATGAAAAATTATTTCTCGAGTGAAACAATGCTGATGACAATCGAAACGGGACTCGGTTAATTAACTCTTAAGGTTGATTTGGATAATTGAGGGTAGAGTTCAACTCATATTAATTGAATTTTCGTGCATTCAGAATAAAGAGGAAGATTCGCAGGTGCGAGTTTGCCTGGTAATTTTCACCATTGACCCGTGTGAATTTATTTTCATTCGATTAGTTTCACATTTGTCCTTATAATGCTGAAAAATACATTTAATCCAATTAGCAAACTACCAATGACTAAAAAACTTGTGCATTAGTTCAAACGTAAATGATAAAACAATGCATAGTTTTAAAAATATGTAAACAAGACTTTTAATAGACTTTACAAGATCATTTCTCGACTCCATATTCCTGCCTTATAGCTACAATTTTGAGCATGGCAGTTAACTTGGAACTCTTCTTTTTCTCGAAATTCATATTTCGTACATATATCCAGCTTACCGCTATTCCATTGGGTGTGTTTTTTATCTTGGGAATTTTCGGGATATTGTTATCAAACAGCTGTCTTGTCGTTATGAGGAAAGTGAATGTCTTTTTCTTACAGCCGCATGAGATTGTACAGCCTAAGATCTATCTAAGGTCTATTGTAGAAGGGCAGGTGGAAGGAAACAAGGGTAAGGGACGTCCCCGAATGGATTACATAGGACAGGTAATGAAGGATGTTAAAGTGGGTCGCTTACGTCGCTTTGAAAAGGCTTGCGGATAACAGAGAGGAATGGAGAGCTGCGTCAAACCAATCTTAGGATGGTTGACTAATGATGATGATGTCGATGATGTCTTTACATTTTCCAAAGGATCTATCTTCTAATGAATTCTAAAGTTTTAATGTTTCACCTCAGATGAGCTTGTTCTTCTGCGGGAATTTCATTAATGGGTGTCTCAGTTTCAGCTTCTCGCATGTGATGGTGGATCTTTTACTTTTCCGTTATTAATGCTTGCATTACTAATGGTCTCGGGTATCAAGTTTTTTTCTCCTTGGAATTGGTACGAGCTGTAAACTTTCTCTTTTAATTCCTTAAATATTGAAGGTCGTAACTAATTGTCGGCGATTTTTGTTCGCAGGTTCAAGACGGTATAACTGAGCTGCAATATCACACCTTGTTCCTGTTTAATTTTAAAATAATTATGAACATGAATAATGTAAAATTTCATGACTTCAAACGATTATTAAAAGGCCGTGATCCAGGTTTAATATATTTTACTTAATTTAAGGAAGCTATCGTGTAAGGGCATGTTTAATTTTGACGCATTTAAGGCAAATATTAATATGACATCGTCGATACTGAGATAGTAATTATATTCGTATTATCTGATACACTTACAGGCTGTTTTTGTTTACTTTAATGCTTTACTTCTTGGAGTTATTTTTAACGGGTTTTCTCATTATCTGTTCACCCTTTACATTTTCACTACCTAATCATTTTATGTGTCACTTTGCTCAATTTTAAAATCTTTTCTTTCAATGATATGAAGTGGAAATGTTGTCATCAAACTGTAATTTAAGGTATATATTTTTGGTGATTTCATAATTTAATTAGCTGATGTAATAAATGGTACTCTCTTTCAGGATTGTGTTGTGATTTGAAATGATTTATTGCATAACCCTATCCTTGCAACGAATTTAGTGTTTGTGTTTCAAGTGGGGTTCCTCAAAAAATGTCCTTCATGAGCATTTTCACTTTTTCTACATTCATTTCACTCAATTAGGCGGGATCACATTTGAAAGGTCGTGTGACAGTTACATCTACATAATACCCTGCGAGCCACCTCTAGGGTGTTTGGCAGGGGGTGATCATCACCAGCACGCAGCATGCAATTGGACTCCCACATGCACACCACATAGTACCAAAAACGTCACGCACACTAACAAATTATTCTGCCATATACTGTTAGAAATAATAAAAAAATTCAGAAACATGCAGTAAGTTTTACATAGGTTAGTAGGCTACACTACAAGTCATCTAATCTATTTGTGAGTTCTAACGCTGCCGTTATAATCTCTTATTGATCGTGGAAAAAATGACATCCTGAATCTATCTGTTCTACAGTATATCTCTCTTATTTTATTTATATGATCTGATCTTCCGTAGTATGTTGGCGTCCGCAATATATGGTTAACTTCGTAAGAAAATACACCGCTCTTGAATTTATCTAAAAGGTTTAGTCTATCTTTCAGTCTACGGTCTGACAGGGATTCCCAGCCGAGTTTATCTAACAGGTCAGTTACAGTAACAACACTATCGTAACGACCTTTCGCGTACCTGGCAGCTCTTCTTTGCACGCGTTCTAACTCTGTTATTATAATCAGTGTGATGTATTTCTGTACCCAAGAATTAATATCTTATTTACTCGAACACCAGAGTCATTGTATCGGGTGTGCATTCATCCCTTGTGTCCATTACTTCCGCTATGGAGATCGAAAATGTTGAAAGATGTGAACAACGCATTCTGGCCATCCTATCCTGTTGAAAAATGTCCCTTTATTTGATTTGATTCTTAAACCACCGGATACAGCTCGTATTGGCCATTTTACACCGGGGTGTTCAACAAATGTAACAATTAAACGTACACAAACGACTATGCCCTGGATCGGGGAAATCTACCCAGGCGGGACTCGAACCCGCGACCTCTTGCTTGGCAGGCGAGAACGTTACCCCGCCGCCACTTTCACTAGAACATGTGACCGAAAGCACTATTTAACTGATTACCGTACTTTTCCAAGTGCAAACCGCACCTACTTTTCCGTTTTATCATCATAATTAGTCAACAATCCTAGGATTGGTTTGACCAGCTCTCCATTTCTCTCTCTTATCCGGTAACCTTTTCATAGCTACATATTTCTTCTCTTTTACATCCTTTTTAACCTGTCCTATATAACTCATTTGGGTCCGTCCCTTGCCCTTCTTCCCTTCCACTTGTCCTTCAACGATCGTCTTCATCAGGCCATCGTGCCTCAAAATGTGGCCAGCTAAGTTGCCTCATCTTCTGCAGGTTTGTAGAAGGCTTCTCTTTTTAGCTCTTTCTCGTTACTTACATGGTCAATCCATTTTATCTTCATCATTCTTCGGTAGCACCACATTTCGAATGCTTTCACTCTTGACTTATAAGCTGCTGTCAACGTCCAAGCCTCGCTTCCTTAGAGAAACATACTTCATATTGTGACCGTACGGGTCGTCACATACGTGATTTGGGGGGAGATAATCACGATCGTCTCGAGCAAAGGAATACCGGAGTCAAACAAATCATCACTCACTCTTAAACATACAAGATATATTTTATCCTTCATGAATTATTACATTTTTCACACAACAAAACAGTAAGAATAATACCCTGATGAGGATGATATGATTGAAATGATTCCACTTCGGAACAAAATAATGACTATGATGATATCGTGATGCTTCCCACCCTCCAAAATAGTACAAGTTACAGTACAACAACAAAAATCTAATGTGAATTATTTGGGCCACCATCAACTTGTATCCTTGGATAAAGTTCTTTTTGTTCTCTTTGAACGTGGCTTTTCTGAGCACTTCTTAAAGTTATTTGAAAGGACGCGATGCACTATGATCTTGGAGAAAACAATTTCTCTCTTCTGATTAGGGGAAATTAACGGTCGTCTGACCATAAACAGATGATATAAGAACTTTCTTACAGTTTTCTGTTGAGGCTGGAACGGAGAAATGGTTTGTAGCACAAGAAGGTGGATCACCTGATCCACGGCACCGAGGTAACTCCTCTCGCACCGGGCGTGGGACACTGCCGTAACTCGTCCGGGCTGATGCCAGCGTTGGCCACCAAAAATACTCCGCTCGTTATGACGGCGATCACGCACATCAAAAACCTTCCCCTAATTCGTCCAGTCAATTATGCTCGCGACGCCTTCCCTTCACGGGCATTTATACTCCTCGGGAGGGGAAAAATCACAGGTGGAAATGGTTGTGAGGAGGGAGGGTGATTTCACTGGGGCCGGAAATAAATGGGTCACTAGCTGGTCCTAGATAACTGGGCCCAACACACCGGCCACCATACACATGACTCATTCACTCTCTCACACACACTACACCGGACGCTATGTCCGACCCCAAGACTAACCCCTGCTCGAGTCGTCACGGTAGCGTGAGCAAAAACAAAAAATGCCCAATCGGCAATTATAATTAGAAAAAAAAAATACTTTCTGTACGGTTCGCTACAATATGTAGCATTGGATGAACATGTTCGTCAAAAAACGTGTTGCGCATCTTAAACGAGGTTGCGTAAACCTCTCGACATGGTCCTGATGCCTGAAGAAATTTTCCCAGGTAAACTTGTCATTTTGGTTATGCTCTGGTGTACAGAAAATTGCACTGGGGGATCACGGGTGCGTAAACTGCAAATGCGTTGGGGCCCTAGATCTTTATTCTCTAATCAATGTATTCTTTTAGACTATTTCACCTCTTGAGTTAAATATATGATACGACTAAAGTTTTTTGGGGATGGAATTGGTGTGATCGGTGGTGTTGGTTTCCCACCTTGAGGGTCCAGCTTCAAGTCCTAGGTGAGGGGGAGATTTTTCACGGAATTCCCAATCCCTTCTAGGCTTTGTGGTGGGCACGTTAGAGATGGCAAGTGAAATACAGTAGAACCTCGGATAACGACCACAATCCGTTCCATAAAGCAGGTCGTTATCCGAAATGTTCGCTATCCGAAACAATTTTCCCTATAAGAAATAAAGGTAATAGGAATAATGGGTTCCTAGCTCCTATTGACTTGCTATTATATATAAGTTACTGGGTATAGGCATTGTATTACATTGTGTTACTTGTAAACTTACTATTGTAGACATTTTATTACTTTGTATCCATTTGGGATCGCACTGCACCGAACACAAACGTGGCCACTACACATCTATTCGCGAACCGAAATTTTGTTCGCAATTCGAAGCAAATTTTTAGCAAAATTTTTGGTCGTTATCCGAATTGTTCGTTATCAGAGGCGTTCGCTAACCGAGGTTTCACTGTAAAACGAAAGTCAATGCCAGTAAAATTTCAATAGTTTCGTTCACGGGAGCGAAATGTAGAAACGAAACGAAATGGATTCAAACTTGAAGGAGCTAAACTCGGGGTCGAAACGAAATCGGAGTGAAAACTACTTGGTGTAGAAATTAAGCTAAACTCTGGAACGAAACGAAACGCTGATAATGTTTCGCACCGGAGGGACCACGTGCTTCACCTTCGGAAAGTTAAGTTTCGACCCACACACCGAGTACGAAGTATGGTAGAATGAAGTAGAGAATCGGCCTACCGTCATTAGATGCATGGGACACTCATATTTTGACCACTAACAGGAGAACGGTGAATGCAAACTAGGATTCAATTTTTAAGCTCAATGTTTTAACCTCTATGCACGTATGTCAAACGTAATGGGTCGAAACTATTCCCTATTTCCCCCCTCTCCTCGACTTCTGGGATCGAAACTTAACCATGATCAACGGAGTTTCGATTAATTTAGTTTCGTTCCCGGGAGTAAAGTTTCGTGACGGGTCGAAACTAAACTTCTTGGTGATTTTAATTTCTTGCGGGAACGAAACTAAACCCAGGCCTCGTATTGTTGTTTCCCTCCTGGACGAAACGAAACATTTTCGTTTCGTTACACTTGCCATCCTTGGGGCACGTAAAGCACTACAACCAGTCTGTCCCGGCGGCGGAAAATTTTCAAAGGCTGTGCGATCCCTGCTTGAGTGCCTTGCGGAGAGCACTTCGTCCGTCAGATGAGCCATTAAGCCATGATCCCCGTGGCACCTTTCGTTTAGAGCAGGCTAATGTGCCGACGCCGGGTTTCTACTATACCATACTTGAAGTTTTCATGTTACTGGTTAAGATCAGTATCTACAGGAGGAAAGGTCAGTGTTGAACGCTCTTCCGACAGATTAATGAAGTAAAATCTTTTCGAAAAGTTTTTGTCGATGAATTGTAAACGGATTTTCTATCGGTTCAATTGCTGCTAACATTTCCGTGGACTAGTCCTCCATCCTGTTCCGCTTCTATCATTTCTCTTGGATTTCTCGTAGCCCAGGTTTCCAGGTATTATGGCGAAACAAAAACCAAGTACTGTTCCTCAAACTTATTTTTATTTGCTGTCAACTAGTTTCAACGTCATACTTATTTATATAAACAAAAAAACGTATAGACGTTGAAACTATTTGACAGCAAATAAAAATAAGTTTGTGGAACAGTACTTGGTTTTTGTTTCACCATGAACATTTCATCGTTCCACCCAACGACCAAATCAGTTGATTTTTTTCCAGGTATTATTTTGGAAGTAACCCGAGTTGGAGTTAATCTTGTTTTCCTAGGGGCCTATCTCACTAAATTCCTTCGATTACAAAGAATAGATCCAGCCCAGTTTCAAATCCCGGCAGTGGTGGAGATTTTTCATAGGTTGGCTGATTATTTCTTTGGTGCAGTGTGGAAGGCAATTAAATTGCAATTATCTGTCCGTCGAATAGGACGTTAAGCCTTGGTGTTTTTGGCGCCTTACGAGAAGAGTAAGCTAATGTCGATCCCGGATTCTCTCCACTCTTCTCTACTTAGCTTTTCTTCATGGCGAAAATGACCATAACTGTCGGTCGCCTCTTCCAAGCAACTAACTACCCCTCGAAGACGTTGCGCGATCAAGGGCATACCCAGGATCAAAACTAGGGGGGGCAAGCCATGGTTGTTCAAGTTGTAGGTAAGATTTAAGAATGGAAAAGGTGAATGAAATGAACATTTTAAGGAAGCTGTAACAGCTCTTTATTAGTTTTTAAAATTATTTGATTTAAAAAATATTATTATCATTTAAGACATTTGTGATTTTTGCTTCTAGGGGGGTGCAGCTGCCCCCTCCTGCCCCTCGCTGGGTACGCCCATGTGTACGATACTAAGTATTAATATCACTCTGATTTTTTGGGAATAATTTGATCTATAGTATTTAGTCGCTTTATGGTTTAATGAAACCACTTTATAATAATCCTTCATTATCTTTTGAGGAAAAATTATAAAAATAACAAGGATATCAATGCTGTAATCATCTGCAACTCTGAGAGATAATACAAATTTAGGCTATTTTTAACGAATGTATCACGCATCGAATCGTTTCTTTTTCAGATAAATTTGTTCGACTCTCCTTATTGAATGTATTATCTCGTTTAAGTTGCCACATCTCCATAACAACTTGCAAGTCACAAAGAAAAGTGTGGGTGGCAGGAAGGGTTCCATAAAGGCCGTCTCCACAAAGGTCATTGTCCCTTCCTCATTACTCTAGAACTGTCTGGCCGTCTCAGAATTGCATATCACTACTTTTCTCCCTCTGGAAAAGATGTTTCTACTAATCACGGACCCTTTTTTCTCTACGAAATTTCGTTTGTATTTTTGGGTAACAGCAGTGTCTCAGGTTTGCATATCAAAATTCCTTAAAAAAAGGAAATTTTAAATTTTTGTCGAGAGGAGTTTAGTTTGCCATTTTACCAATGGTATGTATTTACGTCATCATTTTTATCGTCTGCAGAATTGAAATAATTGAATTTATATGTAAAACAACAATGGTAAGTGAATAAAATATCTGATCATTAGATCTGCGTGTAATATCCATAAGTCTTCAAATCATTAAAGGCGTGGAGTTAAAAGAGACTACTTCTGATAAAAATATGATTCTCAGTATTAAAAAGAATGAAAAATATTAAGGGCAGGAGCCTTAATTTTGTCCATTTTTGGTACTTTTAGTCACTCCCTAGACTAACTTCTTCACTTATTTATCATATTGGCCCTCATATTGGTTAAGCTATGCGTAAAAAAATTGGAAGTTAAGAGAGACCATTAATATTCTCTAGCCACAAGGTTAGTGTTTACATGATCGAAGGGAGGTGAAAAAAAATCCTCATTTTGCCGTGACCAGGATTCGAACCTGGGATGTTGCGGCCACAACGCAAAGTACTAACCACTATACTACCACGGCTTCTCAAGGCTTGTGATGGAGTGCTATTGGAACGAATTATATCACTCGTAAGAATCAATAAAAATCGCTGAAGCGAAGAGTCGGTGAGAAAAAGGTGTTTTGCTTCCTCTCCTTTTTGTTTCCTGCCAACCTTGAAGAGGATGAAACTGCTCCTCAACCGAGCCTCTACTAGACTAGTAGTGTCTGTCACAGAGCGTTTAACAAGAAATCTTAACTTTTTCATTTAAAAAACATGAAAATACTTGGTAAATTAGGAGGAAACCAGCCGGTTTACCCATGATTGGGTGAGGGTAAAGCCATAGAGTAAGTATATACTCACTCTATGGTAAAGCTCACCCCAGATCAAGCCACAGTTGTGTGGATTTCACGCATTTAGAGGAGGGGTCAAGTGCCTTTCTCCGGGACACCTCTGCGCTGGAAATGTTTGTGCGTGGGTGCTCAAAGCCCCAGATATTCACTTGCAAAACTCGGGACCCTTCTAGCCAGTAGTCCAATGTTCCACCCATCACCCTTGTTGGTCTGAAAGAGTAGGCCGGTGTGTGTGGCTTAATCCTGACCGAATATCTCTTCTATCCCGTGTGATGGGTCGATTTACCCGGAGCTGACTTCGAAAAGAATATAATTTCAAATATCAACTGTAGTTCACAAAAAAATGGTTCAGAAGAAAATAGCGTGAGGAGTCCTTTGGTTAGAGGTGTCCCGATCTTTTTCCTTATTGATTCCAAGGTAATTTCACTGAAATGAGTGTACGAAACGTATGGTTTCAGACATTATTTGGTGTTAGTTATGTATGATTATGACCATCAACAAAGCTAAGTGTTTTCTACAAATCTTATAGCATTGAGCGTACAATTGTTTATGCCTAATGTTCCACGAATAATCTCGTCAATGTCTCTCTCGTTGTATTCGTTCTGACGGAAGGTTTTCCTGAGGTGTTTTAGCTCCATTGGCAAGTTTTCTTTGTCCGCTATCATTCGTGCAGGGTGAACAAGGTCATTAAGACTGCCCTCTGCTGAGATGGGTGGTGGTGGCAGATAATTATTTCCTCCCATCAATTTCATGATTTAAAATTGTACATGATACATATTTAACAAATATTTTTTTATACTTGCAGCACAAACTGCTGGGAGAGTTATCTGCCTTCAGAATTTTAATCCTTTTTAATGCAATCGACGGTTTAGCTAATTTATACATTTGTAGAAATTTTTTCTTGGGTTTCGCACCGTGTTAGGTCCTCCATATCTCCCTCCAACGTTTCGATGAACAACTCGCTGGGTTCCTGAACCCCTGATGACGATGGGTGAGTTGTTCATCGAAACGTTGGAAGGAGAAATGGAGGACCTGACCCGGTGTGAAACCTGAGAAAACTATACTGCAATTGTTCGCTGAGGAAAAATGTATAATATATACAAATTCACTACTATTGGCACAACTTTCGAATTTTTCGCAAGAAACTGTACAAAATCATCTCTTAATATTCCAAACGAGGTAAATAATATCGTTAAAAAATATAATTGAAGTTCATCTCTTTAGGCTGCACATTACCGGAAAACAAACACAGCAGTAAAAAGATCAGGAAGACAATTGCGCTAGCAAAAGAGGCGTTCATGAGGAAGGAGGAGCAGATGGGAGGAGATGTAAAGTACGGCTAGCCAGGATGAACCAATATTTTTTCCTTAAATTAGTTTTAACCAACTTACAGAGGTGATATTGTTTATATCGGCTTAAACCTAGTGAATTCAGGCACTGATTTTTGCTCTTTTTGGTAAGGGTTTTCCTACGAAACCTGCTGACGAAATATTTTTAAGACGAATGCGTCGTCTTTTTCTTTGAACTCCTCCGAAACCAGTTGAATTTGGATTATTCGTCGGCCACATGAAAGGGATGTGGGTGAGTTGGCGTCTTACCAGCACTTAGCACTACCGCCTTCCTCTCCGCTGAAATTTTTATTGACTACACTCTCAAGTCTCATCCCAGCGTGCCCCACGCCAATGATGTTTCGTCTCGGATTAATGGACTAATGTAAAAATTACCATTTCCTTAATGCGTGTTATAGAATGAGCCATGAATTTAAACTTGCTGAAACGGATATTCCAAAATTAGCTAAGGTCATCATTCATTTTTCATAATTTTTAGCCCATTTGAATGTTTAATGGTATAGAAATATGGTAATAACTTTGAAATCGTCGTTGTTTTTATGGACTTAGGTTTCATTGTGGCTTAATTTCGACTTCAAAGCTCTGCATGGAACAAGTAACTTATTACATTGCCAAGCGTTCGGGTGCAAAGTAAAATGTACCAAGGATGACATCCACAATGAAAAAATATTCTATTTTATTCTTTCTTGTTTCAATCCGGATATACATTTCTTTTCCAGAGATTTATTTACAAGAGGCTCTGGTGAAGTTTATGCAACCTAGCCATGTTATCTGTTGAGCCATTGACTTTATGATGCTTATGCGTGAGATGATATGATTTTCGTACACCTGGAACTTATTCCGTGGTGAGCTCTACCCTCAGCTATTAATTCAGCCTTTGACGTAGTGAGTGGGCGATGGTTGAGGACAAAACGTAGTGACTTATTGAAAATATATGTGAGGGGGCAGGACGAGCCGTGTGGATGGGATTCGGGAATAGCAAGAATGAATGTTCTTTGGAATGTTAGGTCCTATTAAACGAAAACATTGTGAGTTACTCAGAGGTACGCTTAAATGTATGTTGTCATTCATCCCATTCTCGCGAAATTTTCCTCAATTCAGGTATTATAAGAATATCATCCAATCAGACTAAACTCAGGCCCGAATTGCCCGAATCCCGGCAGTGGCAGAGAATTTTCAGACTGTCCAATCTCAGCTTGAATGTTCTGTGGAGGACATTTCAAGCGCAACACTCCGTCCGTCGGATGGGACGTTAAGCCATGGTCACCTGGCGTGGCGCCTTTCGCTAAGTGCAGGCTAATGAAGACGCCGCGTTTCTCTCCACCCATCCCTCCTTATCCATCCCTCATGGCGCAAATTACCTCAGCCTTCGGTCGCATCCTCCAAATACCGTATCTACCCCGCATTGCGTCGGCGAACGCTGTGCTAAAAGAAAAAAAATAACAAAGCACTTCTTTTCCAAAAACAACATAAAAATGCACCAAAAAGTAAAAAAAAAAATATTAGATTTTCATCAATCGGAGAATGTAACGTGGGTGCTGACTACGTTTATTAGAAATGACTGTAGAAAAGCCTGATAGGCGAATATGGATTGACACGCAAAATTAATACCTAAACCGAATCAGCACAAGGTGAATCATGCAATCAATTGAACCAGAGTCAGTGGTGCAGCCAGGGGGGGGGCGTTCGGGGGGTCCGAAGCCCCCTGAAATATAAAAACACAATCATTTTCCTTCATAAAAGAAAACCAAATATTGAAACATCATGAATTTACAAAATACTTCTTTAACAAATGAAGTTTTTTCTATAGTAAAAGTGTTAAAATTAGTTCAAAACCCATTACTTCGTACCTACAAAAATGTCCCCCCTGGTTTGGACCCCCCCCAACGAAATTCCTGGCTACGCCACGGACCGGAGCTGTTAAAGAAATTTCTGCCAAAAAATTGTTACTAACTCCATCAATTGAGAAAATTTAAAAGTATTTTTCCATGGGAGAAATTATTAATTAATTAGAGCAGAATGAAACAAAATATCAAATGAATAATGCAATGTTATAAGAAGCAAGCAAGTGAACAAAGTAACATTTAGTCCTTTCCCGGCGAATAGACTTCGTAAAATGTTCTCGGGATCGCCACCGGGTCAGGAACTGCATAACTGCCGACGTTTCGATGTCCGACTCGGCCATCGTCCTCAAGGCTATGAGTCTCATCCTTAAGCATCGAAACGTTGGCAGTTATGCAGTTCCTGTTCCGGTGGTGATCCCGAGAACATTTTACAAAGTGAGCAAATTTTTTAATCGATCCGACAATAGGAAAGTGATTAGAAATCAATTATAATATTCCGTTTATGGAACATACAAGCAGACGAAGCAAGTTAAGAAAAATAGTGAGAGCGTGTAATATGAAGCTTCTGGGAGGCAGGTTATCAAGGAGGGGCTGGCCACATTATTGTATAGCTTGGGTGGTAGACTTTATGATCACGCAAGTAAACTCCGGCGCCGCTTGATCTTCCTCTCCTAGAGTAATGCATAGAGTCCTGAGATAGACAGACAGAATATACCCTCACACATCAGGTTATTATCTTGAGCAGGGAAACATCCTTAAAGCTCCTTTCCACCTTAAATGAGTATCAGGTCTTGATCAATGGTTACCGTACTCAAGCATGGATGAATTTTATTGCGGTATCCTTAAACATGACTTTTTCCGTCATAACTGAAATGTCGTCACGAATCTAGGACCGTTGGGTGTGTGGAGCCAAAATTATGTCATGTACGAGCTACTTACTAGCCTGTAAGCTTCCACTATACGCGTATGGCGGTTGTGTTAGGACACCAGCCGTTAGCCGGTGTGCCTGGAATTTGCTATTATGGAGCGGGTAGATCTTTATTGTGAAGCAATCTTTCTATAATTCTAAAAAAAATGCATGGAGCGCGCCGGTGCATGGAAGAGGAAGTTGGACCAAAGGCAAATTAGAAAGGAGCAGGGGCTGGTGAAATCTGGATAAGGTGGATGATGACGAGAACAAACTGGACGGAAATAATATCAAATATGAAAGCGCGAAAATTTCAAAAAGAGAGAAGTCAAAGAGAAAAATAACATTCAACATGGAGAAGGGAAAAAAATAATTAAGTAAACGATAAATGACAGAGATTAATGGTTTCATTGGCAAGGCAAGAGCCTATAGGAAATATAGATCCGCATCAGACCTATTAATTGCGCGAGTGAGGGAAAGAAGAAAAAAGTGAAGTGTGAAAATGATATCACGACGAAAGATCTCCTTCCTGTCCACGAATATTGCAAGAGAGGATTTTACAGTCTGCCACTGGATGTGCCATCACCCACGGCGCATGTAAATGGATTTACCTAAGTTGCCACTGGTATCGCTGACATCTGGTTGATCCTTATGTCATGAATTTCGAAACATTAAAATGCGCATTGCGTGGGAACACAAATCAAGCTTTTACTGGCTGGTCTGGGACCTCTCGACTATGTGGTCCCCATGTTTTTTTTAATTGGTGTAGCTCTCTACCGTGCGGAAACGTGGACTCTGAGGAAAGAAGACGAGAGAAGATTGGAGGCATTCGAGATGTGGGTAAGGAGAAGAATGGAGGGGGTGAAATGGACGGAGAGGAAAAGGAACGACGAAGTGCTGGACATGGTGGGTGAGGAGAGGCAGCTGCTAGATGAGATATGAAGGAGACAGAAGGTATGGATGGAGTTAGCACTTAGCGGGGAGGGGATGTTGAAAATGGTGTTAGAGGGTAGAATGTTAGGAAAACGAGGGAGGGGAAGGAAAAGAATAGGATTTTTAGACAGATTGAAAGGGAGTAGGCCTTGCAGTGAATTGAAGAAGGAAGTGCTGGAAGGAAGGGAGGCTCCCAGATTACTTCTTGAATACTCGATGGAAACCTACCTTAATCGGTAAAATACTATAATAATAATCTGCCGTTCACAGTTAGTCACCAGAACGTGCTTGGCTTCGCGTCTCCCGTCCACCTGCCGATCTAGACATCTCTTTCGGGGGAACTTCAGATGTGTTGTCGCCCGGATGCCGAATTCGACTCAATAAGCGGCTTAGGGATTTCTCTCTCCCTCGCCACCAGCCTCTCCACTTTTCCCTCTCTCCTTAACCAACCCCTCGCGGTTTCTTAACAATCCAAATTATCCCCTCCCAAGCTATCCGGCAGGACTTGGCGTTATACCACTGTCCCCTACTACCATCACCCATCGCAGTTCTTTCATCCAACCGCTGCCTCCTCCCCTCCTCCCACCCACCCATGCGTTTCACATCCTGAAGAGGAGGGGTGTGGGGGGACAGAAAGAACGCCAGAGCCGTGCTGCGGCCATCTGACAACCTCCGGGTGGACCCCATTCACTCAGTTGCGCATCGCGATTCTGGCACAACCCGCGGCGTCACCCAGCGAAACGGACGCACCATTATTGTTACGCGGCTCGACCTCTCTGACCCTAAAACGTTTTATTTATTTCCCGCGCGTATGTTTTTGTTGTCTCCCCGAATTTCGGAAATTTCCTCTCCTAAAAGTTTTTGGTGTTCCCGGAACTTTTCGAAGAAACATTGAATTAGTGTGATAGTCGAAGAAAGGAGAAAAATATATGTAGATCATCCCTGTTATATCTCACTGCTGACTGTGCTGAAAATATTGAAGAGGAGAATACGTGTCGCGCTCACGAGGACAACTCCGTAGTATTTTCTCCAGGTTTTCTTCCTTGTCCCATTTTGAGTGACACTTGGAGTGAATCAGACGGTGACCACTCAGCTTTGGGGGAGTAACCTGTGGTGCGTCGGGGACGGACCAGTTCAAGCTTTCAACTGCCTATCCATACGACCTCAGCACAATACCGTCCAGGTTTTGTTTTCGTTCGAAGCTATGGAGATGTCGCCCAACAATTCATCCACGAGACGCCGTTACAGGGTCAAGGACGCCGCGTGTGTGTTCCTGATTGTCGTTGCCTGTTCCTCAGGTTTGTAGAATCCGTGTTTACAACGGTAGCATTCGTTTCTTCCTCAAGATAATACAGCCCCTGTCTGGGCTCTTGAGAGTTTACCGAATGCTCTGTTGTATTTGAAGTTTTCGTGGCGTGTGCGGGAAAATTTTTATTCGCGTTTGGCGCCGAATCGCACATTGCAACGCCGAAACGCTGGCGGAAATTCAGAGTTAGACCCAGTGGAAAACATTTGGAATAATCTTTTAAAAATTTAGCTGCTCTTCAGCCATCATAATGTAACCCCATGCTATTTCTAGCAGACACGGCAGTAGATCTATACCTTCCACTATCTGCATACAATTACGTATTTAATCAAAATTTACCGTCTTCGCACTATGCGGAGCTAATTTTGGTAACTAGTACAACCACATTATGTTACAAATAAATTACTCACATCAATGTGTAATGCCTATTTAGCATATGGGATTATGCTTAAGAGGACGCAGCGCTTACTCTCCACCGGTCGTATTTTGTAACTTTTCTTGGCGTATGACTCGCTTAAAACTTTTTATTGTTATTTTTTAACTTAACTTGTTACTTAATTTCACTTTCATTTAATTTTTTAAACTTTTTATTGTTATTTTGAAGTATGGAAAAATATTGAGTGAGCCCTTGCGTTAACCTCAAGTATTAAAATTAAAATTTGAAAAAATACTGTCGTAATTTTTAATTATAGCCTTGTGAAATGTTGAAAAGGGTCTACTCATGCTTATTTCAAGATGCTAGTTCAAGTTAAAAACAAGTAGCAAGCCATGAAAAATAGAATTGTTCGATCCTACCTGTTGCAAGAAGTGTGATGGGACCCAAAACCGGACGAATACGTGCACTTCATTGGTAAGGGGCGTGTATGGGGCTTGATAAACATTAGGCTATGGCACTGAACGCGGACTTGTGTTTTTTTTACAGACTGATTAACTGTTTTTCCCGTAGCATTTCCAATAACATTATATCAAGTTGGATTATCACCGCCTGTCGTTCTCATTGTTGCAGCAAAACAAGAGTTTTCTCCTCTGAAATCGCATGATTCCCTTACAGCTGTTAGTTAAGTTTTTTTCTGGTAGAAACACCGCCCCTGTTGGTCTTAAGAATTGATTTCATATGAGATAATCCATTATATCTTTGTTTTTTGCTTTGATTGTTGCTTCTAAGCAACATAATACATTTTCAGTTCTATTCAGGAGATAATTATACTATGTGTTCTTTTGTGCTGTAAATTTTGCTGTGCTGCCACAATAATTATAATAGAGTAGAAAATTATCACATTTTTCAAACAAAAAGTCTTGAAATTTAATTTATCCCAGAGGCAGCTCTGGGTTAGGAAGGGTTAACCTACTGAAATTCTCCAACTGGCCTGGGTTGGAACGTATCCTTTTTTGCTCGAATTATTCATTCAATTCTGCGATATCCCCATGGTGCTGTATTGGATACAGTTGGAAAATGTTTTAATTGCTGTAAATATAACCAAAAAATGCATATCGTTCGGGTAGGTACTTATCACCCATACTTTTCCTTTGGTTTTTAAGCAGTTGTAGCGCAGAAGGAGGAACAGGCATTTCATTGAACTTCAGTCATTATCAAATTATCAGATGAATTAATCAGGAAAATATAAAGTATTGTTCGCAATTCTATGTATTTTTGTTGGCATCTTTGATTAAAATATTTTCTCTATTATGCCGGATAATAAAACCGAAAATAACGGTATAGATTAACAGATCTATTGTGTTGGCCATAATATGTGAAAACTATATGGAACAATGGGTCGCATACACATTTGCTAATTTTTCATCGTGAATATTAGAAAGCATGGCTATTTCAACCATGAACATTATTATTATAGAATTTGAATACGTTCCGCAGAAAAAAATTTCGCACTTACCATTTAATGAGACTTATGTTAGTGTAATGAAAATGTGTCTGTGCTCTTTTATTTTCTCTAAACTGGCATGCGTTCGTTTTTATTTTTCTGTAGAGGTTATGCATACTTGGTAGCTGGTACCTCAAAGGATATCTATCCATTGCCATCATTCATTCATTCATTATTAATATGGAGCCCTTCCACCACGTAAAATCTTCAAGTTTCGATTTTGTTATGAACTGTGTTGACGCTCTTACTGGAAATCACAAGTTGGTAATGTTTTTTTCGTGTGATTACTTTTAACATATGAATAAAAAGCTTTCCTTCGATCAGTTTCGTGGTATGAGAAGAATAAAGAAACTCGGAGAATATTATGAGAAGGTTTAAAAAGCTTTATTTATCCCGTATCACCATGGATTAAAGAGGCAAATGATAAGATCATCAATTCGAAGTAAATTCGAAAATTTTCAACGTAAGGACTTCAAACCCATTAACATGGTTTTACCGGATTAAATATTTCATTCGAATGGAAATCTATATTGCTTTATTCTCGATTGTTTTTAAAACGGTGCCAGTCTCAGTTGCGAGAAACGGGCTAAGCTACTTGTATTTGTCAAAAAATGGGTGTAAAATAAATAATGTTTTTAAGAAATAACGAAAAGAATGTTTTTACGTGATCAGGATGTTTTGATGCTCAAATTAATTGGGCATAAAATATTTCATGTAATATGTGGAGCGATAATTGTGCCGCGCTTGCCAGTTATAGAATTGAGGGCGCTCACTCTGGGGTTTCAAAAAAATCACCGCTAAAACAAAACTTAAACGCTTCCATTCTAGGTGTCATTATATTATATAACTATGTTAATAATGTCTCTTGAAGTGGAAGCCTCAAAATTACCGTCATTGATAGAAATTTGAGCGTTTTTAACTTTTAAAAATACTTAATGTTTTGTGAATACAATCCGAATTAAGTGTAGGCCATATTTAAAATTATATGCGACCCGCATATGCCGATGCTCTTCATGTTTTTACGCAAGCTCGAATATTTGCATTTCTTTGCAAGAAAAAGGACTTAATTTACAAACCTTCGGTGAAACAACCTTTTTTCGGTGAAACAACCCCAACATCTGTTGATGCTAATTTATTTTAGGTTCATGTAGTTCTTTCATCTCGAGATGAAATCAATGTTCACGAGGGGAGGAATTTGAATGGAATTGTTTCGCCCATCTGCAATTGTTGGGAGGAGCAATTTCGTTTTTCCGCGTTTCCTTGACATCAACTTGAATTTCACCGCTTAGCCGACATTCTTTAATGTTTTTGTAAAAAATTTGAGGATGTGTTAAAACGGCATAGATTTTGATTTTGCGTTAAATTTTGTTTCGTCCCATTTATCTTTATCAATCCGACCAAATATTAGAAGGCAGAAGTTTGCCAAGCTCACTTAATCGTTCGTGAAGCCCGCAGTGTTATTATCCTCTTTGCTTAAGATTTCGACGAGACAATAGCACTTCCATCACTTCCGCTTAAAATTTGAACCCTGGCTTCGTTTTTTTTTGTCGTTGTGTAACCTGTAATTTCGTCATTATCCTTATTTTCTAACGGGCAGTAAATTAAGTGTCGTCTCGGATTCTAGCCCGTCAATGTGAGTCGAAGCATAAGTCCAGCTTTGAGTCAGCCCTATTTTTGCATTTCGTTTGCCCCATACTTTTGTGAATGTTTTAGCCTCGGTAAGCAAAATGTCATTTGTACTGTGCGCAATAACGGATTTTTTTTAGGCCGGCTCATGAAACGAATCGCGAAAAATAACATTTAAATTGACAAAGTTTGAAAGAACTGATGCGTTTATAAAAAAATTAGGCTTACTTGACTTCTGTAACTCCTCTGATCTAACACCTTACTGCCGATCACACTATCATAAAAGAGTTTTGTAGAGTTGTTCCTTTGCTGTCTAGATGCCTTGTCCATATCCTTTTTTTATGTTTTTCATTATTTCTTATCCCTTATTGTTTTATCACATGATAAAAGATTGATTTCACCAATATGTAGAAGAAAATTGTGGAATAAAATGGCTAAGTACCTTGCGCTATCAAGGTATTTCACACTTACTCAAATCCAACTTATAATTAGTCCTCGAACTTGTTTTCTTAAGAGGGCGAATCACTTCCTCTCGACGAATCTTAGAAATTAAAAATAAATATGTATGCGAGAAAATAACGAGCCAAAGTGTTCGTAGTGGCGATACAGGTGAATACTGATAAAGATAACTTAATTAAGTAATCTAAATTAATTAAGTCAATATTAATATAACTACCATGAATTTGTATAAAATTTTGAACCAATCGCCTCATGTTGGGAAAATTAGTTTGAGACTAGACTTCGAAAATAGATCGGTTATGTGGGAGTGTCCTCTATTTTGAATGCATCTTCAGTGGTTTACGAGTTCACTCCGTGGAACGTCATATTTATTGCTAAATTAATATATTGACCCTTAGCATATTTCTCAAGCCTTTATTTGATAAACCTCGACCAATATGAAATGAAAACTCAATTGGCCGTATACGTAATATCCTCCACTTATCGTCCACCTTATAAAAATGAAACACTGTGTTGGCGTACGGTTTTGTTATTTAATTTTTGCAAGATGGGAGAGATGTGGGAGATTTTATAGGCCAATTAGGTTTTCATTCCATACAATTATTGCATCTTTGAGGCCATATTGCTCAATTCCCCCGTTTTCCATTTAAACCTCGATCAGTTTCTATGAAATAGAGGAAATACTAATTTAACATTTATCCTCTTGAGAATGATTGTGAGTGATGAAACCGGTCACGGATTGCCAAAGAAAGGGTGTGTGGAATTTTCAAAAAATGTTTAATATTTATTTCACCACAAATATTCCTCTACTGGATTCTTGTTTCCTTATCGGAATTTAATCCGCGTAGCGTGTTTTGTATGCGTGCCGACCTACTCTCATCCGGAGTAAACAAAACAACAGCGTGAAGCGTGGGAGATGGTGGAACTCTAAGCTTTTGATGACAGCCGATTGGGTCACGGAGGAAATCATATCAGGGCGACCGACGAGGCGACCCACTGTTCCAATCAGCCCGCGGCGGTGGCCTGCATTGCGGGAGTGGAAATCGGAGCACTTTCCAAAGGGGTCTAGATTAAATCGATTTGCTCCTAACAGATCTAGCCTTGGATTTTGCCATAGATTTTGAATCCGCGGTGCACATGCATTTCGGATCTCTGTGATTGGCAGCGGGTACCGGTGTACATTTTATCGATATTTTCATCTACGTCTACAAAATCGAGACAAATACTCACAACGTTCTACGATAATAATATTTTAAATATTTATTATTTTTTACTATTTAAGTGTATAGCAAATTTCTAAGATTTCAATTAGTAATTATTTCGATATGGAAAAATTCCACTCCATCACGCTTTAATCTTTGGATTTTATAGGTCTATAAATACAATTTGAACCACCTGTACAGGTGTTTGATAAATTTGATAAATGATATAAAATAATATGACTGAAACGCCTACATTCCTGCAGTTGGCGTGAGATGCCTTGGCGACAATACAAATAGGCTTAAAAAGAATGTGGAAGTTTACTAACTGTCAGTGATTAATATTAGTAAAACCATGCTAGGTTCGAGTAGTGCAAAGGGTACTGGGGAAAAGACGGTGATACTAATTTCTCATGAATAGCGAATCAACATCTAAATGATCAAGTGCCTTCATGATCTCCAGGAAAGCCTTATCGATTGTATTCTCCATTCCTGTTTACTTCATTTAACCTCTTTCCTTTTTTCTGTCAAGATAATGCCGTCACGGGGGTAATCATAGTGCATGGCTATAGAGGGAAGGAATTCTAGTTTAGAACCATTAGTTTTACCCTAATTCAAACGAATATTTTCTTACGCAATCAATTGTTTCCTTATGTTTACTAATTAACATTCGAGTTCTCTGTTGAGTCGACACCATAGATGTCAAATTGCGGTTTTCCGAGGAGATAAATTTGAAGTAAAAACCGGTATTGAAATATAAATTAACAAAAACGAAATAAAAAAATAAGTAAATTTAAAAAACGAAAATGCGATGGAAAAACTCTTATTGATTAAGGGAACTCGTTACTAATAAAATCGTAATTGCTCTTATTCATGGTATTTCCTACCAACTGTGTAATAACCAATTTGTTATATACACTGTATTCACTTGTTTATTCCCAGCACCCATCAGTTGTTAATTTATTTGAAGAATTTAGCCCAAATCCAAGATAAATGGACCCGCGCCCCATAATACCCCTATGCGCTCGCGACCCCTGTCTCCTTATTCCTGCCCTTGTTTCCTCTTTTCTCGCTGGTCCATTTCATCGCTCTAATTGGTTCCAAAGTGCTTATCCGTGTGTGCAGTGAAGACGAGGGAGGCAGTGGCTGAGGAAGGCCTCGGAATTAGAGGGAACGAGGAAGGGACGCATCTGGAAGAACAGATCCCCATTATCAGCGTCCCGCCCCACGCTTCATCGGCATGACGTAACATCGATTCATTCAGCTTTTACTGAATCACGTAATCTACGCTAGTGCTTTATTTCGCCACCGAAACGGAGGCCTTCTCCTCGTGAGAACCAGATGAGCAAATGGTTGGAAAGAAAGATATATGCAACAATCCAATTGTCTCCGTTTTTCCTTCGTCACAAATTAAATGATAGGTACCCGCGGAGTTGTCTTTTTCGTTTGAAACGAAGAAGAAACGTTTCTCATTGTTGTATGGATGTAGTCCAGATTACCTAGTGTTACCTTTTCCATTTTTTCACCTATAATCAGGGTTTAATATGCAGTCGCATTCTTCTCTAAAGAAGTGGGCGACCGTTTTTATTGTAGTCTACATCTATTGTAGTCTACGTTATTGGTTCTGTAGCAGCGATTGTTTTGTTAGGAAGTTATTTTGTATCGACATGGTGTTTGTTAATTTAGGAAAGAGCGCTATGGGGGTATGGTTGTAGCATTTTTCCTGGGTGCGGTTGTGACACAAACAAAAGCTGTTTTTTTGTTTTAGATGCCCAGAATATGCGAAAAAAGACTATAAGAGGGAAATTTGATGTATTGCAAAATGAATACGGTTGCAAAGAAGTGAAAGGCAGGATATCTTTGCGGAGAGCTGCGATAATGCACGGAGTTAATCCGGAGCAAAGATATGTTCGTAAACACGATATCCCTGGCGTGGGCGCAAATGGAAACTTTGTCAGCACAGGATATGTCGCTCTCATCAAAGTATTTTCGCCTTCAGGCAGAACAACACCAACAGCTATCAAAATACTTAAAACGTACCGTAGCACAACGGATATTTATTTTGTAGTATCTCCTTTTGGGCTGTATACTTTGATAGATTTCATTTAAAGCATAACTAGAAATGTTTGCTCAACTTCTCAACTAATTGTTAATAAAGACTGATTTATTAACGATAGAGCGTATGTGAAGACTAACATAGTAATTTTAGATTCTCTACTGCCTTATTAGTTGCAAATTATTGAGGGGTTCCCAGATTTTATTTCTTTTGTTATTAAGTTGCAATGCTTTCAGCAAGAAGAATATGCTGTATTATGTTAAATATTTCTTGCGATTAAAATTATTTCAGACCATTTTACAACCGCCCTTTGGGAGGGTCGGTTGTGACACTTATCATTTTTTTTTATAAATTGCTCTCATTGTGTTCAAGGATACAAATTTAATATTTAAATGTATAATAATGTATGAATTAAATTGAGAAACACTCTGTGTTCAGCTCAGTAGCCTCCTTAGAAAAGTAAGGGTGATCAAATGAAAATTGTTACAACTGTACCCAGTCTCCCCTAAATAGGGACGAGGGTACTCTTTAAAGTGGATAAAATCTATAGCAACTTAATTTTGTTGTGGTGCAGAATAATCGCGATAAATGTGCGAGTCGCGAATTGGTTCCCTGACACGTGGCTGTTGAAACAACTTCGGCGAACTTTCTTTTTGTTGCATTTCTTATAACGTTCGTATAGAGCAGGGGTTCCCAAACTTTTTTGTACCACGCCCCCCCCCCCCCCCCGCTACACATATCATCTTTCCATTTTGCAATACCCTATTTCCACGGTGCCGTACATACCAACTAAACTCCTACTTGTACAAGTACTTGTACTCGTACAAGTATGTGCCTACTTGATACGGTGAGTTGGTAGATTTTTTTGTTCACTGGTGAATGCAGTAACGCAGAATGGAAAGATTCCATAGTTGTACGTATGATGAAAATTAAAACAAGTATTACATGAAAAACGAATATAATTACTGATACAAAATTTAACATTGTAACACAGATACATTTTCAATTTAAGGAAGTTGAAACAATAGGCCTACCTACTTACAAAAACAAAGCATAAAATGTAATTTAGTGAGATGGGTGCGCTTGCATGTTCTGGATAAGTTGACAGATCCTGGGTTGAGTTTCAGACAAAGCACAGCGTAGGTCACTTTCGACATCAAGTTTGTTGCGATACTTGGTTTTGATCGCCACAAGAGTTGAAAACGCTTTTTCGCACATGTATGTTGTTGAAAAAGGCAAGTACATCCGAACAGCTTTCTCTGAAACTATTTCAAAGATCTGAGGAAATTATTTTTGTAATTTTTTTATTTATTTCATTTGGGTGTCACGCCCCCCCCCCCTGGACTTTCTCCACGCCCCCCCAGTTTGGGAACCCCTGGTATAGAGGGAATCGTCTCGTCGTCGAAGACACCAATTATTCCGCGTCCGAAGTCCGCGGTAGCCAAACACGCAGCGATGGGCCACATAATCGACCTTAAAGAAGCAAAAATTGTTGCCAAAGTAAAAGGTTTTAAACAGAGACTCGTCAGAGAGGCCATAATCGGTCGGGAAACGTTGGGGCCACCCAAAAATTGACGCGGCGATATAGCCCAAAAGTTTTTATTCAACATAACCAATTATTTAATTGCAAATGTACTAAATAAGATATTTTTAATGCTCATTATCATTACTTCAGAAAATTGAAATTTTTTGTTTCTGTTTTATGAGGCCATTTAGAATCAGTTGCTCGATGTCCTTGGATTATCCGTAAGCTACGCTCGGGCAGTCTGTGGATCCACGGAGCGTTTAATTCCTGTAAGACAATGGAGTTAGTGCTCCAAGGATGCGAGAAAGAAATCCTTTGTCTGGAGAAGTGTTTTACGCTTCACGGAATCTCCCTAGTCTTATCTTTTTAGATGTTTCGCGTTTTAGTCTTCTTCACAATGGCGAATAATAATGTTCGGTAAATTGTATCAGCTCTGATTGTGCTCATTATATGGTTCATTCACTAACGGATTAATTTAGTGAAAATGTGCTAAAGAAATAGATCCTTCCATGCATCCCATATTTTTTTCGAATTTTTAGGACTAAAGAGAATCAAAAATTAAGTTTTAGTTAAAATTTAATAAAAAAAAAACAATGTTAAGCAATGACAAAAATTGTGAAAGAAAGGAATTAACTTTAACAGGGAATACGATAATTGATTTTTCGCAATTTAAATGGTCTATTTTTTATTGACTGAGAAATATTTCTTCCACAACGACTGATAGAATATAATGATGACTGAAAATATTTTAAAATGGTTTGTTATGAACTTATTTATGCTGCAAAGGTATTGCTCCTGTATGCGCTTTTTTCCTTTAAAAATGCTCTGTTAGAAATTGAGGAACTCCAGCAATTTCATTAATTTTTATGATATATTCACCTAAAACGCAAAAAGTTTAAAAAAATAAGCATATAACCCTGGTAGAAATTCAAAATAACTTGCGCGACATTATAAGTGAAAGAAAAATAGGAATACTACGATCAACTATTCACTAAAACGCCAGAACTCGCTGAAAATGTATCAGCCATTGCTATTAATTAACCAAATTCTACTTTGGGGCACATGCATTGAGCTAATTGAATCCCAGATCTTCTGATTTCTTAAGAAGTTAAGATTTTATCCCACCCACCGTCTCCGCTGATTCAGGTGAAATATTTTACACGAAAAATTCAAAATTGGTCCCACGAATATCACAAAAGAGGATTCAGTCCTCCTCCAGATATGCTGTCAAATTTCAATTCAATTCAATAAGAATTTTATTTACATTGCTGCCAGGGTACATGGATATTTACATATTATTCTGTAGTATTAGACATATTTACAGAATGAACCCCATGTAGGACAATTTTCCTCTTCAGGGCTTGTTTTCATAGGTTTTAAAGTTTACATATGTTTGTGAGCTTGTAGCAGCAATTGTAATACACATTTTCTGGGACTCTTTTCCTCCGGAATGGCTATTGGTCCGGCAATCGCCCGAGCGGTGAGGGAAACCGGAAAACCCCCGTGTAACAGTTGATGAAGATGTTAATGTTGCAGAAGAAGTCAAGTGGTGTCTGGAAGGCGTTATCCTGGTGTCCTTTACTCAGCTGTTGTGGAGTGCTGTAATTTTACAGATCGGAATTAATACACAATATAATAAATTAGAGTTTGCACTAGATTTGTCAGTGGGCATAATAGTTTATACACAGTAGGTACATATTTATTTACATTGTAAGCCAAACTTGATGCTCGTTTGTCGTTATGGATATTTACTTATTTACATGCCCATCGTCAGTAGGTTAAATAATTATTAGGGCTTTTTAGTTTGTTTTATTTACATTTTTACATTTTATTAACAGGTTAGACGAATGAGCAATTTATCAATAGGAAGAGAATAAGTTCAAGATAGGGGCCTTATTGGCGTCAGAAAATGAAAGGAAAAATCGTAATGAATGAAAATTGAACTTTTTTTTCCACATAAATATTTATTCAATCACGACCGCGGTTTCGACGCACTGCGTCATCCTCAGGAATTTATTGAATAATATCGAGTTTGAATAAATATGTATGTGGAAAAACAAATTCAATTTTCATTCATTATGAGTAAATTCCGCTAAGTGACGCCTCAAACCATCAAATCGAAAAATCATAAGTTATTCGATAGATTCATGCAAATATTATATGTATATATCGACTAAGGTACAAAATTGCTTGTATTTGATTTGATGAAATCCGTAATGCGGGAAAAAGTCGAAGGCCATGCATAATAATATTTGTACTGAGATGATAGGAATGAGAAACTGGTGCACAAACCCACCGCGCACTTAAATGGGTTTACTAAAGTCGCCAGTCTGGTTTCTCGGGGGAGAGCGAATCAAGTTTCACGAAAAATAAGCTTTAGGGAATAAGAATTAAGAAATTAGGACAGTTAATTGAAATTAATATTCGTGATGATGTGATCCATGAGATGCATAACCTCGCAGGGCTCACTACTGTCATAGTAAATGTATTGATAATGAATGGATCGCTCTCACCTCTTCACCACGCTACGGAAACTTTTGAAAACAGATTAATATATACCTTAATTGGCTACTAAAATCAACCTTCAACGGGAGAGACTTGTTAACTATATACTATATGACTCATTTCCGAGCACTGACTCATACAATTGTTTGGCGTGAACGGGACGATGTACGACATGAAGTCATAGAATAAACCCCCACTAAAGTCATCTGAAAATCATGGAAATTTTTTCGAAGCACTAAATTTTCTATCTATTTCAGTGTGGTCAACTGCCCAGATGGCTCTAATTATTGTAGGCATTTGAAGGTCAAAAAATCGATGGTAATGAGGAATTTGAACATCTCAGAGAAGCTTGTTAATGGCACCAAAGTCATTGTGTCTGCCATTACCTAGTCCGCAACCTTGTTTCAATCAAAAAGCCTGTGAATCAAGAACTGTTTGATATTGAGAGGGTTCATTTTAACGAGGTTAGATAACACTGTAAAAAAAACGATCCTTAAGGAAAAAATAGCAGACAAAAATTGTGACAACAGGCAGAGCGAGTAATAGGGTTAATATCACAATGAGTATCCTAGGGTTAGCGAGTATACACCATATTAGTATCCGAGGGTCACCGTAGGCGGATTTAGTGGGGCATTGGTGAACGTGCCCCCCTTCCCAGACGCTTAAAAAACTGTTATCACGGAACTATTAACAAAATATAAACGAAATTCATCCCAAATATGGGTACAACACAGAACTAAGTATTTTTTAACATTTACAGGAAGAAATCACTTGAAAGCGTAGCAATACGGAGCATAAAGCTAAAAATAATCTTAGTTTTTTGAGGGAATATTCCCGTTTTAACCCCATGGCTTCATTCAGTTCACTTTGGTGGAACAGTGTATTTAATGAGGCCAGAAGCGGTCCTGTAATGAATGGCCTTTTAAAGAAGGCAGAGTAGGCGCAAGGAAATCTGGAAATTTCCCAAGAATGCAGAAACTGTTGCTTTTGTGCCAATCGAGTCCAAAATAAGAAATGACCACACTGCCTCGTTCTGCCCTCTCTTAGGATGATTTTTTAAGGACTTTATTGATCAGGAAAAATTTCAACGCGATGATTATGACATCCCAAACTAAAAGTAAATCTGCGTACAGGTCTTGAAATAATAACTTTCATATTAAAATAAAGAGAATATTTCGCACAGTAATTGTTGCATGTTGTTTTTAATCTCAAGTATGAGAAGATCGCTTGCCTACCAGACTCTTCTACCTCTTCCCCCCCCCCCCCCCAGGAAAAATCCTGGATCCGCCCCTTGTAGTCACCTTGCTAGATCCATTTGAAAGTGATTCGGGTTTCTGACGCTTTACTTGAGCCGGAAACAGAAGAGGCATCTTACCTCCGAATGGGCTGTGTCTCCATCCTTTTAAATTCAAGTTGTAGACCCAAGCGTGATTAATTCCGACCTCGGTTATCCTCCAGTATTCCCAGAGGCGCACTTGCGTCCCTCATTACGGGAATACGGTTGGGTCGCCGGAGAGGGCATTACGAGTGCGCAGTTTAAACGTTAATTGTGCCCCCGCCGATGGCCTGGTCAGTGGGTCCCCGTGGTATGGAGGTCGGGGAAGCAAGGCTCGGACGCGGGTCATGGGAGCAACCAATGCGGAGTGGTGGAAATGGTGAGTTCCCGGTGAAGTACTCCGCCTGGCAGACCGTGGCTAGGACTGAATGTATAGACCAAGGGGACTGCATAAAGAAAGCCCAATTCCATCTCGTTGAAGGCTGATTTCTGTTGCCACTTCGGTCGCATTTTAATCGGCTTTCAAAAATGTCCGCTGCACGGTGATGAGTTTATTGCGATCCACTTTTTTCCAATAATTTTCATCATAATGTTTGTAATAGCGGCGAATAGCTTTGTGCTTTACTGGATTTGATAGATCACATCATTATGAATATAAATTTCGGGAAACACGCTTAATTATACCTTCTTTCCCCCTGAAACTCGAATCGCTTTGTCTCACAGGGACGTGAGTGGCGACTTTTGTAAACCCATTCAAATGCGCGGTAGTTGACTACACATATAGAGGCCGACCTGAGGATCTTCTTTTGTAATGTTCGTGGAATGGAAGAGCGTTGGTTGCACAGTAAGCAAAGGCTGAGGCCGAGCTTAAAATCCTCATAGCAAATGGGAAATGCAAAAAAAAATAGTTTTTTTTGTAAGTTACAGCTATACTTCTCCCACGTGAATATTATTTTTTATCAAAACGATCCCTATCGTCGGAATCAGACAATCAGAACCGTCAGAAAATCGCGTGATCTCGTATTTAGCCATTTTAATCTTGGTCCCATGCGCAGAAGCCGCGTATGCCTATATAATATGAGGTTTCAGGCGAGATGGAGTGGAAACGTGACATAATGAAAAATGAAAAAGCAGGAGCAATTTCCACAATTTTTAAATTTAATGGTACTACCGGTTTCGCTTTACAGCATCATCAGGTATCATCGGGTAGCTCTTGATAGCGTATGCCTCTTGTTCACGTTTACTCTGAGAAGCATCGTTGACGATAGGAAATCTTCGTAAGCCTGCAGCTACAATCAAAAATTTTACCATCCATAATCACAGGCGTATTAAGAAGCGTCGGAAGGGGGGGTTACTTCCGAATTGTGTGAGGCGAATGGAATATCTCCCGGACGTAAAATAAGGGGTGCGGTAATTTTGAAAATATGAATTTTGAATGAAGGCGATCTTTGAAGGTGTTATGCGCCTTGAAATTACCTTGAAAATTGCATACTTTGTTTGAAATATTCAAAAAATTTTTACATCTTTATCAGTGGTGATGTAGAGTTAAAACTCCAAAAAAACCCTCTCCAGATAGGTTCACAATTTTCTATCACAATATTAAACTTAATTAATTAAATATTAAATTTAACTAATTAAATATTACAAAATCAACTACCATTATAATAACATTTAAAATCACTTGGTTTAAAGCCACAATGCATTTTGTACCGATGCCGGTCTTAAACTTAAGTGAGTGACTGAGAGGTCATTGAGATGTCTTCTAACTCGTCGAAATGCATTCTTTAAACTTGGGTTTGGGACAAAATTTTCTTCACGGATACTAAGTATGCTCTTGCATTTGGTCATCGTACCAATAATTGCTTATCTGTGCTTATTGCGTATCTGTACTTAATTTCAAATAATTTAGGTAACGGAACGCATACCCAAACATTTAATCCACACATCATTTGAAAATATTACCCACTGCTCCCCAAAAAATATCATTTCTCCAACTTGCAATAAAATTACAGTAAGGAGTCATGTTTTACGAATATATGAAAACGATAGATATTTTTCACATGACCCAATCTTCCCTTGAGTGGTGCCCGAACGCTGTTCCGGTGGGTTCCGGCCAAAATTATACCCTGCCAACCCTCTCTTCGCCGACCTTGCTGTGAGCTGGCGCCCTAAGATCAATTCTCCCCACGGTGGCACATTCTAAGACACCCCCGCTAACAGACAGTGCTTCATAAGGGTCACTACGGTGCTGCCCCCATTCATTCGCCAGCGAGGAGCCTGCTCTGTGAACGGAGAAGATCCTCTTGGTGCTCAACAGCCTTCTCGCCGTCCTACATGTGGATCTTGAGTGGTGGCGCTATATCGTATTTCCTCTGTCTCCACGCGTACGAGCTTAACGTACGATGGCTTCATATGAGCAAATGGGAATTAGCGGCATATGGGGGGAGAGGAAAGGAGAGGGGTGTAAGGGGGGAGAGGATACAAGGTTAGCCGAGTCCTATCCGCGACGCTTATCTGCTTCCCCTTTTTGCGAATGCGGTTTGGGTGAATTGGCCGGCTCATTCGACGGCGTTTTTTGGCGGGATATTCTGGCGCGAAACGGACTGGCCGTGTTGAGCGAGGCGCAAAACGACAGAGAACTTTTATCTGATCGTGTTTGCTGGACTGTGTCTATTGTCATTTTTTTTTCTACCAGGAATGTGTGGTATTCTTCGATGGAGTCATTAAAGATTAACTAGAAACGAATGGCATTTATTTGTGCACTAGCAGGCTACCCGGCGTTGCACGGGAAGGATTGTACCCAGTACGAGTGGGAAACTGGGAACTTGGATTTCATGATCGTATGAGATTTTTGTTTTCTCTTTGAAAGTGTGTAAAGGAGTGCCTACCCGTCAGGATATCCAACAGCTGAGGTTGTTAGACGTGACGTAACAAACAGTAATGAGGAAACGACGTAAAGGACGCGTCGGGAGCAAACCAAAGTAGCACTATTGGGTTCCGGAGCATGTGATGAGCCTATGTACTAACTTTGGTTGTAATCCGTGCAGCTGCATGGAAACGAATACCGAAGAAAGAAACAGACATCATATTTTATATGTTTAGATGTACATATTAGGGGCATATACACCAAGGATGAAGTTCCCCATGAAAAAGGTGTTTGACTTCGCCGGTAATCGAACCCGGATCTCCCGTAAATTATTCGGTTAACTTCGTCTGAGATTTACCTTGATGGAAGATGGCTTGGTAATAAAACTGGTTGCAAACTTGAGTAGCAGTTGGGAAATCCGGGTTCGAATCCCGGATGAGACGTAAGATTTTTTCATGGTGGATACTGCGTATAAAGTTATTTGTACTATGCAGTGCTTTTGAATAAATTTCTCATTATTATGAGCAATGACTCATCCTTGCGATAAATGTATTGATTCCTTGGTATTCCCAAATGTTTGTGCAAATGGTTTGTTAATTTTCAATGCGATATTTATATTGGCAGAAGTTAGATTTCGAAGAAATACGATACTTGGCGGCTTTCTTAGCTCTAGATTCAACCGTTTCTTTCTTTCATCTGTATTTATCTTTATGGCGTTACATTGCTGATATTATTTCAAGACCTGTATGCAGATGTACTTTTAGCTTGGGATGTCATTTTCATCGCGTTGAATTTTTCCTGATCAATAGAGTCCTTTAAAAAATCGTCCTAAGAGATGGCAAAACGAGGCAGTGTGGTCATTTCTTATTTTGGACTCAATTGGCACAAAAGCAACAGTTTCTGCATTCTTGGGAAATTTCCAGATTTCCTTGCGCCTTCTCTGCCTTCTTTAAAGGCCATTCATTACAGGACCGCTTCTGGCTTCATTAAATACACTGTTCCACCAAAGTGAACTGAATGAAGCCATGGGGTTAAAACGGGAATATTCCCTTAAAAAACTAAGAATTTTGTTTTAGCTTTATGCTTCGTATTGCTACGCTTTCAAGTAAACCTTCCTGTAAATGTTGAAAAAATTACTTAGCTCTGTGTTGTACCCATATTAGGAGATCAAGGAAATCAAAATTAAAACACTCTTATTTCATACTTCTTTATTCTATTAACTAAGGGATTTAGTACTAAAACTTTATTTATGATCATATGTTCGTATCCAGCTGATGTTGAGACCGAGGTGAACGTGATGAAAATAAATACAACTTGCATATTTCACTTATGAGTATTAATTGTAACACGTTGTTTCGACACCTAACCGTATTTTATTTACTCTCGACGTATAATCATCCGACCAATATCATTCAATCGATTTTCACCACTGAGATGTTTTGTACTCAGAATAATTATAGATAGAGAAATATACCCAGACGGCACAGAACCCTCCGTATCTAATTCGTATGTACATAGTACCCATTGACTACGGGGATACTATGCCGCTCCGTCGTTTTTCGTCAATGGATAATTTCCATTCGCGGCCTGTCGACGAAGCGCGTACGCAGCATGTGAATGTCCGCTATGAAGCACGTACGATAGGATACGAAGCGCGCAGGATCACAGCACTCAGGCTAATCTCAATCGATTGGGTCGAAAATTAGATATATCGTAACTCGCACGATCGAAAAATGTATCGAACGCAACACAATCGATAGCTACCAACCGTAGCGAGAATGTTATGAATCATTATGAATTGTAAGTTCTCAATAGGTAAATAATACTATATCATGAATTCTAATTACCATGATACAGTACTATTTACCTATTGAGAACTTACTAAACTTATTCGGCCACTTAAATAACTGCGAAAAATGAGATTCTCAAGGCTAATTCACGCATCCCCAGCATCCAGCATTCTTAAGTGGCTCGTACTTACTTGGAAACCTTGAGATGTTAATAAGAGTAAATTCTTATTAATTTTGACACTAAATAAGACATCACATAGCCCACGAGCATTAAAAAGCTTACCCTAAAGCCTGACGAAATAAAATTTTTAAATAAAAATTGCCGATGAAACAGGATTGCTGACACATCTGCTAATAGTATGATCGAATTCATCAAAATGCAAGCAAAAATTAACGTATAGTTCAGTCTCAGCTACTAAAACTTACCCATATCAGGCGCTAAAGTATTTGAAAAATTATTTGGGATGAGTAAAAGTCTCTAGGTCACTGCAGTAAATGTATCAACCTATTAAAAATATGAAAGTACTGCCAAATCACCAGCATAAACACTTGTAAAATAAAACATGGTATCTCTTAGATCACACCTCCGATTTTATACTTACTTTGCATGAAGTCACCACCACAAGAAATTTTAAAGAGGCAGGAAAGAAAAATCCCACAGAAATACAATACATATATTATGTATTTTCTATTGTCAACCACAATAATATTTCCAATTTTCTCTTCTATCCCACATCTAATTTAGCGAAACAATTACTCTTATTCTCTTTCGAATAGAAAATTATTTAAAAGAGGACTGGTCGATACATAAAAACTATCTTCAATACTTTCTCCGATGAACGCCCACTATCACAGCATCAACTTGCACAAATCAAATCCACATCCACAAATATGTCACTTCTGCCACAATGTCTGTCTTCTTGGCGACAGGTAACAGTGAAGCAATGGTACCTTCCTCCAATTTGGGCACCTTCAATTCAGCAAGAATTTTCTCCTCGTCTTCTCGTCCAAGGACACAGATTATTTTCTGATATCACAATAAGGTGCGATGTGAAGCTCACACACCTAAAATTAAAAAATAATAAAATACCATGTAACTTATTAGGTCAAATCATTTCCAATTTTTGGTATTTCTGCATGAGAAATCAAATTACTAGGCTCGTAAATATAGTAAATATTTGTATGCCTGATATTTTTATTGTTTTAAACTATAGCATAAGATAATTTGAAATGATGAAAGCCGACGTGTAATACACCATAGGGCAAGCTAAGAAGCAATATTCGATCCTATAAACTTGGCAGCTTATTCCTAGTTTCTCCTTTAACCACAGGTTTACCGAATGAATTAATACAAAAAAGACAACTAAAATGCAAGAATTTTCAAAAGAATTGCTGCTACAATATTTTGAATCACCATTTTTAGTACTGAATTGTAGGGAATTATAGTACTTCAGTACTGAATAGTTCGGGATGTTGATGTCAACATCCCGAACTATTCAGTACTGAAGGGATGTTGATGTCAACATCCCGAAGCCACTTCTAACTTAAAATTACATCCAAATAATTACAGCGAGAAAGAGTACATACCTCACAGTTTTTCGTAGGGGTGAAATGTTTTCTTCTTATCGCCCAAATGCACTTCTTCTTCAACTCAGGATCTTTTGGAAAGCTAAAAACTTGAACCATGTCCCGGAGTTTCCATTACATCCCGACAATACACACACGAAAGGCATTTTTAACAAAAATATCTCACAAACACGTTTCTGAAGCCCAGTGAATGAAATTAAAGAATAAGGGAAACTTCACCATTACCAGACACTCTATTTTTCACAAACTTCACCACAAAAATCCCTGAAATGTGGTGAGACGTGACGTAAACGATGCGATCTCCAACGGCTTGTGCCAGCTTGTGAAGGCATGTGATCTTTCTAGGAGGATATGGCACGATGGCACCACCCGCGAAAGAAAATAGTCCCAGACCGAATACAGTTTTATCGATGAAATACAATTTTATCGATGCATATGAATTTGCATCTTTGCATCTTTTTTCGTCATTAAAGGAAATAAAGAAACAAAACCTTTTTAGTAACTTCCTAAGCGCGATTTTTGTATCTTGATGGTCCACCCTCGTATCCAGGTACTAAAACTTCCTGTGCCGTCTGGGTACAATCATAAAGCAGTTCGTAATTTTTGATCCCGAACGCAAAAACTAATGTATTCGGAAGTAACATTTCATGAACGGATTCTTTATGATTATAGCCTAGGGGGTGGGGGACTTGAGAGCGTTTCATTATACTTTCAATGCTTGGATGGTATTGAATACGCACTTGCTTAGGAGAAGTACCATTAAGATCAAGACGTTTTTATTTTCCCTAGAAATTGTGGAAGGTTTCGTCCTCCTCCGTGATCCGCCACTCCCGTAATGGCTTTTATCACCTGTAGAGGCGCAACTCCTAACCGGGATTCATATTGATTGTAACTGATATTTCTTCGATCGCTGCGTATGGAGTACAATTATTCTCGGATCAATACAGCGGCTTAACATTCCGTATGTTGCGGTTAAGGTGTGTCGTTTAAAATCTCAACAATAGTCTCTATGGCCTGTTGGTCTAGGGGTATGATTCTCGCTTCGGGTGCGAGAGGTCCCGGGTTCAAATCCCGGACAGGCCCAACTTTTTTCCGTGAAAGTTATCACTCTATTCTCATTTACTGTTCATAGGAGGAATATGGGCTATGATATTTGTATTTCAACCCCTCTAATAAAAAAATATCCGTATTCTTGAAGCCGTGAAGGAATGAACTGCATTTTTTTAATGAATTCCGTGACATCTTTTTTTATATTGTGTGTCATAAGCAATAAAAAAATTTCCTAATATCTTTTGAATAATATGTAGCTGTTTTATTTGTTTGGTTTAATTGATGGGTATATGAATATCTGAATAATGATGTTATTATGGTCACTAATGATCGAGTTCCTCTTTTATCTTTGGAAAAGCAATATAACAGTCATGTCTTGAGGCGAATTTAGCAAATTATTATGAGTTTTATTTTACTGTTATTTATTAATTATGATAATTCTTCTGGTAAATACCGGCTGAATTATGCCTTAATTCACGAGAAATTTCATCTTGTTGCACTTGTTTGGGCAAAAAAGTGGAGAAATGTTTAAATTAGCTTTATCATTTTCATTTCGAGCGTTTTTAGAAAATGTTCTTTTCTCCCTGTATTTTCGACCCACGATTAACTTATGCATAGCAAATTACAAGGACGTTCTAAACTTCCAAGGTAATTTTAAAAAATATCAAAATTATATCAAGGTTGGTAAAATTAGAAACAAAACTGAGGAATTCACATGCTACCTCGCAAGCCGCCTCAATAGGCGTGTGGTGGAGGGTGTCAGGACACCAGCCGTTTACACATAAAAGGGAAATACTCTAACGAAATCAAGTCTAGCATTAATTATATGAAGTCTTTTATCGTGCGGAGAAAAAACGAATTCCCATACCTAGTGGTTCGGCAAAATATCACTCTTAATTTATTGTTTCTTTCAAACCTGGAAATGTAGTGGGGTTCTAGTATGATTCTCTTTGCGTCTCTCTGACTGCAGAGATGGGAGGGAAATATTGAATACAGTGCTAGGGGGTATAATTTCGGGTAAATTAGAAGAAAAAGGAAGAGAATAGGATTTTTAGACTGAATGAAAGGAAGTAGGCCATATTTTGAATCCATTCGTAATTGCTCGAGGTTGGTAACCTAATTGAGCTTATTTCGCCCAAGTAATCCCTAGTATAATAAGGATTAAGCTTCCTAAGGCTTTATTCGAAGCCCTTTTACTTTCCTTTTGCTTCAGGAATGCATATCACGGCGGACGGGTATTCTCGCCACTTCGAGAACCGGGAGCATGGTCCATCAGACTCCACTTTCGCTGTTGGAGTCTGAGTGTCAGGGGGGTGTCGTAATGAGGAGGGATGGCGGCCGTCACTTCCTCTATTTCCCATACAGACCCCACCCCTACGACACCACGACGCAGTGCTGGATTCAAATCATTGCTGTCGCTTTTGTAGAGGTATGTAGGGCTGGGAAAGCTCGGAAGAAACTGCGTCTCTACGGGCTACGAACTTTTTTTTATTGAAATAAATTGTGCCACTAATTAATTGAAAAATTGCGATAAAAAACTTGTGCAGAAGATAATCTAAAATTAAGCTCTAGTTTTGGAACAAATATTATGATCCGATCGATGTGGAAAGAGAGGTAATGATATTTCTTTGGTTTTGAGAGCGAAGGGAGGGTGCAGGTGATTATTCATAGCAGCTTGATATCTATTGCGCAAAATTAATGTTTATTCTAAGTCTTCAATGATGTGCGTAAATAGATGCGTTACTTTATGCACTTTACAATGGATGCAATTTTTTTCAACCTGGACCACTGATGTCTCATTATTTATATTTTCTCTTGAGGAGCCCATTCGCAGCATACTTTTTTTGGATTTTTCGCATTGCGCTTGCGGACCACAAGGCATGAAGCTTGTGACGCGACTTGTCTTAAGGAAGCTCCTCATGAACAAGTATTGATGTTGGGACCAATATTTTGACATGTGCATCGAATCTAATGTTTACATCGTCGAAGTTCTATAAAAAGAAAAGTTGACCCTCAAAATTGTATGTTGAATTAACAATACGTACTTTTATAGCAACATACGTTTACACGTAGATGGACTCGCGCCATTCTTTAAAATTGTTGTTACACGGCTCACACGGCCGATTCCCTGGACAAAGTCGTGCTGATAACAGGTATTATTTCTCTAAACTATATGTGCGTACATTAATCGTCGACGAAGGGAAAAATTCGAAGCAAAAGTGGAGAAATTTCTCAGCGAAAGTGTGTGAACACATTTTCGTATTCATTCGGTAGTGTATCGATTAATTTATTGTTCAATCATTACATGAATGATAAGGTTGAAGAAAGCGGATGCAGTGGAAGCAGAGTGAGGAACTTGATTAGATTAGGGGTGGGCTCAACACTTGAACTCAAGAGATATAGTCAAGGACAGGAATATATTTAAGAGTGACGGGAGATAGGACATTTATTCGAAGAAGCTTGAGATCATTTCCGAAAAGTGAATTCTTTTCTATATCCTCGATCTTGTATATACATAGATATATTAATTTACGCACTTAAATGTGGAGGAAATTTTTTTCCAATGTCGACTTAGGCCATTGACATCTCATTATTTATGTTTTCTCTTGAGGAGCCCATTCATGGCATAGTTTTTAGGTTTATTTTTAATATTACGCTTGCGCAGCTCGACTCGTGAGGCTTGTGACGCTACTGTTCGAAAGGAAGCTCCTCATGAACTAGTGAATTTGTAGTGAAGTATATTTGAAGGTGAATGACAAGGAAAGTATTTAGAACTACCAGAGAAACGGGTGGACATAATATCCCTCGACCAGAGCAAACACAAGCACTCCTGAATGTTCTCCAGAATATATTAGCATAAGCGGAAGATACCAATCAAAATAATTTCGTTTGCCAGAGTTACAGTCTCGTAAGCATTTATGATTACGTTTTGTTTAAGGTAGTCTAAAATGTTTACCTTACTCTCAACGTATAGATACACTCCGCTTTGTTGTCAATTTGCACTTTTGCGGTGATACCATTTATTTATGCCCGTCTTTATCACATAACCCAGAGAGAAATAATCCCTTTGAGTTTTTCAATTTACGTGATTTTTAGCGATAATATTTGGTCTATCACCCGAAATGAAGCGTACTTTTTATTCTCTTGCAATACGTCCATTTTTTTTTAACTAGCCAGTTAATTACCGCAGCAAGTCATCAAGT
Organism: Ischnura elegans; assembly: GCF_921293095.1. Classification (NCBI taxonomy): domain Eukaryota; kingdom Metazoa; phylum Arthropoda; class Insecta; order Odonata; family Coenagrionidae; genus Ischnura; species Ischnura elegans. The sequence continues at coordinate 36,981,462 of NC_060249.1, forward strand.
TGCAATTAATACTGTATTTTTCCGAGAATTTTAAAATAGCCTTTAACTCCAATTGAAATGTATGAGATTTTTCCCCGGAATCTGAATGCACAAATAGAAGAGCATACTTTTCCAGCATGTCTTCAATGAAATTGTTTCTCATTGTCAGTATGTTTACTTGTAAAGGAAATTAATCAACTCTATGTGGACCGCTTTTAATCGGAAGGTGTTGAATTAAATTATTCCGATGAAGGTGTTTTTGTCACTTCATGGAAGATTTTATCGCAATTCCATTCAACGTTTTGTTTGCGAATACTAAGGTTTTGAAGCTGTGATAAACCATTTGTGGTAACTCCATTTGTTTACTTAGGGAAAGTCGTGCCTGCGGTACAAAATGATGTGCTATCCGTTGATCACTTGTGATCGAGTTCAGTCCAGTGACGTATGCTGAGAATACCTGGTCAGGTATTTTTGAATGGGAGGTTTCAAAGAGAAAGTTTGACGTCTCACTTGTATTGCAGATTCTAGCGGTCATTGTCACCTCCATGGTTTACGGCATTCCGAATTTAGAATGCTCAACGTGTTACACTGCTCAAATTTCAAACATTGTTTTTAGTTTGGGTTGTTCGATTCCTCATTTGTTTGGTTGGCATTCGGTTTGAAGTTCTGGGTCTTAATCAAACTTATTCCTCTAATTCTATAGCAAGGTTTCATTTTCGATGGTCTATCTAGTATACGTCTGTCTTTTATTAAATACCTGGTTATCTAACCCTTATTATATATGGGATAGATCATAAAATATGTGGAATTGTGAGGCATACGATTGTACTAAAAGTCGTGGCAGGGTATTAACTTACCCTTCACTAAACTTTAATTTAGTGACGTCTTCAATTTAGATCATTTTGCAATTATAGATTCTTAGTTGGGGAAACCTTTCAAGCACAAGATTAGTGTAATTCACTCTTTTACAATATAAATTTCCCTATTCCGATAACCGCGCAAAGTATAAATGCGTTTTCTCATCTATATTATACCGGAACACATTCGTTTTCGCATCGGTTTCTGTTCCGGTTTTATGTTCGAAGAGCCTATTCGAAACCAGAAAACCTCGATCTTGCTAACAAAAGAAAAGGTGGTTTACGTTGGAACTGGAATCGAAGAACCAAACAGACTGTTACATGTGCTCGGGAAGTCTTGTAATTTTTGCCTGACCCAACAAATAAAATGTTATAACCGATCTTACTATTTCTGAAAGTGTGTTTCGACTTTATTAGCTGGTGCTCAACTCATTAAATTGATAACGAAATTCATTAACTTGATAAGGTGAACCGAAACACACCTTATCTCAAATTAAAATTTGAGAGCTTATCTTTTTGCATTCTTGAGTATAGTTTTTCTAATATCGTGACTAACGAAATTTTGATTTAAATTTAATTGAAACTAGTAAGATGTTAGATTTTAAGTTAATTACCAACATTGTTGGGTAAATATTGTCCCACCTTTATCAGCTTTTAGCAAATCTATCCATAATTTAATTTTGAAAACAGTATTTTTTGCGGCCTTTTTAATGAAGGTATTTGAGATTTGCTACAGTGGAATCTTCGACCAACCTCTTCCGTAGTACATACTTAGGATATTACTTTAAAGGATTATATTTACACCTCAGCCAGGAAATGGATTTATTTTGCGGTCCTGATGATACTAATCATAGTTTTTTATTATTCCTTTGAAGGAAGATGTAATTTGTTGTTCTACCGTTTTTTAAACGTTTTGTGTGGTCTTAAGTTCAAACTTTTAACTGCCTTCGTTGGTCAGATCACGTAAGATTATTTTTAGACGTTATCTATGCGATGGGTTGAGGTCTAATCAAAAATCAATGAACAAAATTTTAACGATTTTCTCTTATTTAACCCGTTTCCTTTTCCTTGGTGGAAGGGTATTTTTTATCTTTCTCGCTGTGATGATGCATTATTTTTTTAATGTATTGCTTCACTTGGCAATGTTTTCGTTGAGGGTATTAACAAAACCCAGAGTAATTGGCAATCAAAATGGAAATAAGGCTAGCGCAGTGAATCTTAGTAAAATTACTGAAATGAACTTCTTCGACGAATGTCATTCATTTGATTGGAAGAGGAACTTCCAAATAGATAACGCAAAATTGTAAGATTCGATAAATTAACAAATATGCATTGATGATATGAATTTTTAATATTCAGGATTTTTTGTTGAGATAGGTAGAAGATAAAAAAAATCACATGTTTGAAAACATCAATATTTTTAATGCGTTGCCCTGCTGCAATCTTTTTGGCTCTTATCATATAAGTAACCCAAGTTTAAATAACTTAAATATAATTTGTACAGAACAAAATTCACAAAATTTATGCAAAAATCAGTTACGCAAAAGCCTACGTGAAAGATCATAAGCTTTCCCGGCGGATATAAATGAAATATTTTCTCTGGTTTGGCTACCGGCGTGACTTTTAAAGGGCTTTCGTGAGTTGACTCAATCATAACCATTAACCATTAGGGTGTAGACTATGAACTATAACAATAAAATAATAGATCTATTATCACAGAACTACATACGAATTTTCTGAGTTTCACTAGATTTACCATTTCTTCACCGAGACTCGGTTTCACAATACTAAGTGTGAAAAAATGCGATGCCTATAAATAAATGTATGAATCTCCCGATTTGAAACTCACCATTTTTTTGCCATACCTACGTACTGGGAACCACAAATATGGCGAAAGACAGCTTCATGTGCTGCATATTCCAATGCACAAACTTTACTCTTGGTAAAAGAAGTGGATGTTAGATATTTTTTCCTGCCTCGCCAACAGCATAGAAATCCCATGAGGACTCATTTACGGGCGTTCGAATTTTATGGTGGAGACATTGCATGGTCAAATGGGGTTGAATGAGGCGTACCTAAGTTACGCCTTTGATTGGCGCGAATTCGCGACGCATGCAGATGGTGTGGACGAAGTGGAATGTGTGTCCCCTTGCGCTGGTCTTCTACTTTTTTTTCCTCTCTGTCGCTTTCTCTCCCCCTTTATCTCTTGTGATGCTTTCAATGTGAATTGCGCTGTCGTTATTTCTTTTGTCCATTTGAGTGGGGCTTGTTCCCTCGCTCTCTCCGGCACTAGCCCCTACTCGCAGACTGCAGTGGCCACTATAGGATCGGAGTTCACGGCCTATAGTATCTACCCACCACTGAGGTTTTCCTTCTGTCGCCGTAAAGGTTTAGCCTAGTGGACTACATAGAGGAGCCCAATGTTTTCCCATGAAAGCCGTGTTTTGTTGTCTCGAGTGCGCATTGTTATCTGTTTTCAAAAATGCCCGCAGTGCGGCGTTGAGTTCAGAGCGATTCCTTGATTCTCATTTTTGGCAATGGAGAATTTACACTAGCTAGCAATATCGTTAAAAAGTTTAATATTTCATAGACTATGCCATCACAAATGTAAATTTCAGTCAACAGCCCTATTTGTAGCTTGTTTCTCGATGAAATTCAGATAGCTTTGCCGTCAGCGACGCGAGTGGCGTCTTTTGCAAATGCATTGAATGACGCGTTGGGTGACAGCGCTTAAGTGTCCTATCGGAGAATCCCCCATTGCAATTTTCGCTGTTTTAGCCATCATTATTTAGTGCTACATCAGGGCGTTCATCGGTTTGGAACTATGCTAGAGCTGAACCTCGTTTGATATGAAAAATTTACTGTTGGGTACGTTTTTCGAAATATCTGGAAATTTTTTCAGCCTTGCTGCTGGTAAATCTTATCAATAACTCAAACTATCAAGAACTACAAGAAAACTAACGCAGTGGTCTTAATCAACCAATTAGTCCTATCAATCGGTTTTGGACATTGCCTTTCAATCTTGGTAGAATACGCAGAAGTAAATAATCGCTCTTGTTTATATTTTCTCTGTGCTAGCAGCGGAAGCTGTTGGACCCCGTGAACCCTTTAATGGTCATATATAGATATTAAGATGACTTCTGTGCTATTACTCTAAATAATACAATAAGGCTATTCATTCTAGTTTATCATTTGAGAATGCCTGACAGAAATTATCATCTTACGTATATTATTATTAAATATACTATTTTCTGGTATAATATATCAAATTATCATCGTACCCATTTTTATAATATAATTTATTCGCTGTACAAATTTCCCATGCCTGAAATTCATAAGCAGCTCATATTTCAACGAAATGATTACTTATTACCTAAGTTTAATCCTGAAACAGGAGAGGTAATTTGAATTCAAAATGTATGTCTAATATAAATTTGCCAACTAATTTACCAGTTTTGGAGAAGTGCAGGCTATATTAACCACCATATTCTTCGAGAAGTTATGCAGACTCTTCGAATCGGTATTTGTGAACAAGTTGGTAATGTTTAAGATTTTTTTTACTTTATACTTAAGGTTATCATTCCGATAGCTCTTTATTTTCCATGCTCAATGCATGCACTGTTTGCTTCTTGCTATTCTAAGCCCTAATAGTGCTTTCACAGCTTCCATTATGTATTTTAGAGTGAGTTTCTTGAATTACATATTTTTTCCCGTACCACAGCTTTATATTTTTTATAGTTATTCTACCAGTTAGGTTGCATGTAGCATTTTTTTACGAATCATCCCGGCCCTCTCCACTCTTACGTTGAACTTTCTTCTTCAATTCACAATAAAGCCCATTCCCTTCCTCCCCATTTTCGGTTTGTCTAATTAACACAAAGCACAATCGTAGTAGTAACTTTAACCATACGTCATCTCAATTTTCATGCAAAAGCTTCCATTATTTACTTCAGCGAAAAATTTCCTTCGAATACATGGTTTTTTACCTGACAAATTTTGTTAAAACCATTAAGGCCGTTTTACACGGTACACGGAATTGCGCAATCTGACGTACGTGTGAAGGCGCAATCAAAATTGCGTCGTGTAAAGCGGTGAATTGCTAGAGCACGTGCGAGTCGGCAAAATAGCCCCTGTTCTAAATTAGTTCATGCATTCGCGCAATTCCACGCCATTTTAAAAATAAATGCATCTCTAACTTGCGCAATTCCGTGCCCCGTGTAAAACGGCCTTTATACATTGTTCAAAAACTTCAGTGTCCATATTACGGACTCTTCATGCCTGAAACATTGGTGATTAATCATGAGGATTGTAGAAAATTAATCACCTGTATAACAAAACTCACCGTATAGTATGTTTTTCATTTCTAATTACAAAATGTGTCCCCTTGCACCGAAACCCTTGAAAAATTATGCCAATTCCCGCGCACGTGTTACACTAGATGACAAAATTGGTGCCTTTTTGAAGAGCAGCTCCACTGATTGGCATTTGCCCTCACCCACTCTATCTCTGTTTGTCTGTCAGTCTCTCTATCCTGTTCGTTATCCCACCATTTGAAGCGTCTGTTCACGCCGCCCGACTATCACGCACAGTCTGACTTCCTCTTTGCCTCGGCGAACCGACTTCGTAACCAGTCGCGGACGTCAACAGTGTTATGCACGTGGGACCTCTGTACGTCTCACCATAGATCCTTCTCATTTAGGCATAGTTAACTCTATTAGCTGTTACTGCATCGAGAGAAATACGGGCTAAGCATTCCATTATGGAGAGGGAAGAGATTAATAATTCCAATAATAATAAATCCAATTACGAAGGATATTTTTCAGCCTCTGGCTGCACAGGTATGAAAGATATGATTGAAAAAAGGCAAAATTTCATTTTGTGAGAAGGAAATTGATCTAAGAGAGTTATTTGAACGTAACCAACACGAATGTTGGGGATTTCATGGTAGCTTTATATGAGTATTTTAAAATATTTATCAAATAATGATAAAATATTGGATATTCCCAACAAAATTTGTCCTTACAGTGCACCCATTGTTTGCATGATTGAAAGCGCAGCCTCCTTCAGCGCACTAGTTATATTTACTCTGAGGCTTATGAAGGCGACGTTTAAGCTCCTTAGTTTTAGCTTCTTCTAAGCACTTAAAAAAGTATTGCTATTTAGGGCCGTTGAAGGCAGGGCCTGGGCACACTGTTTTATCAATCGAGCGTCATTTTTGATCTCCTATTTAATAAACTCGATTGTTTCAGGCTTCACTTTCTGGAAATCCATTGTAAACAATTAAAAAGGTACGGTATTTTTTTACACAATTTTTTAATTGTTGTTTTCATATTTGATACACAAAAAAGTGTATGATTTTGATTAAATGTGGCCCATTCCTCGGTAAAAGCTGTAAGTTTTGTTAAGTCCGTTCAAAATGTCACCATTGTGATATTTTGATCCCATAATATGCACTTCTCCCCAAAATCAAAATTTTCCTTATGGCTCACAATTACTTAGTGCCAGATAGAAAAGTAGTCTGAGCTTCTCAGTGGAAATTCTACTTATAAGCTTTTTGGGATATGGATACTTTCTTTAAGTCCATCCTTGACATCTTTAAGGTCAAAGGGATAGTCTTTGTCAAGGTACTAGGGGCGGAAGAAAGGAAAGCCATGCAACAAAGGGTTCTCATGGCAATCAGTGTGTTAAACCAAAGGCTTGGAGGGATGCCAATTCAATTACGACATGAGCACTATATTAATCAGATATACACATAACTCACCTCCTGGAATCAGAAGGTGTAATTAGTCTTTGAGGTACTTTGGGGAACTAGCGATTTTACTAATAGGTGAAGCCACAGGTTATTAAATGCGCTGAGACGATGAAGATATCCAGGGCGCCTGAGACGATGAAGATATCCGTGAACCCGAACTGCTAACCACTAGAGATCTAAGATTCTATTTTTTTAGGCTCTCTATATTGTGCAGCGACCCTTTCCGTCGAGGCAGTGAGCCTCCTTAAAAGCAGGCTTACACCGACGCCGGGTTTACATCCAACCTTCCTTCAAGTAGGTCGTCTCCTACAGAGAGCCTATCCGCCATGTGATCATGTGAAGACTTCCGCATATTTTCGAAATTGAAGACACTCATTTCCCACGTCCTCCTCTGCGTCTATCCACATCTCTTGGAAAAATTTCACTAACTTCTCATTGCAATACCTCTAGTCTAATGGGGTAAATTATTTCTACAACTCCATAGTACCCTGCGAACCACATTAAGGGTGTTTGGCGTAGGATCACAAATCGCTAAATTTCAGCATTTTCTACGCCACATACGAATTCAGGGATTTCGAGAAAAAATATAACACATAAACATGTGTGCAGGTGCTGTGAGCGCCAAAGAATTATGCATAAATCTATGCAACGCAAAAATATAAAATAAACACGCTTATATGGAAAGCAAAACTTAGTTATCAATGGGGAACTTGCATGAATTTTTTTTATTTCACAGGCGGACAGAAAATTATTTTCTGAATACAACAAAGAAAACCGCATGTAAATCTGAGTTTTCCTTCGCGAGATATTTAATGATAAATATAACGAATTTTAAAGCGCGGGAAAAACGCCCTCACCCCCCAAGCCACTGCCGACGAAGCCTCGATGACGTCAAAGGTGCCTAAACATCACGCGAAGCTATTGTTGTGATTGTTTGTAATAGTTGCCAGCAGTTGTGAGAGCTTCGTTTGTTAGACGTGTTGATTATTTTATATTTAAAGATAAATATCCGATGATAGAGGCTTGGAAGCCCTCGTATTTTGCATTATTTATAATATTAATATCTGAGTAAGGGCATAAAATATAAAACTGGAGCAGTTAAACCAAAAATTTGATAATACCTAAATAACATCGTTGTAGGAGTCTGAGCCACGGCCATTGGAAGGGGGATACGTTAATTGTAAGTTTATGTTATCGACGGCATATCATTCATTTAAGTATGTAATTAGAACGATTTTGATGTTTACTAATGTCCGCTTAGCTTTTATATACAATAACTTCATCCTCTCATTCGTAGGTTCCGGAGAATTCGTCGTTTAGGACTGTCTGTGCTTGTATTATGGGGTGAATTCCAGTCAATGCAACTTTTGCTCGCTGATTGGAGACATCTAGGAACATTTTTGTGCCAAAATAGTGTTATTTTCAACGTGACATCTCCCGTTAAGCTACTGATAATAATCACAGTGCCAGTGGTTGTAATGCACAAAGTTTGACAAGGTTGAAAAATATTGGCCAAGAGTTATCAGTGTTCCATCGTGATTGAATTGTAAAAAGTGCTATTACGCTATCGATAAATGTCTAACAGTAGTGTAAAACTTGTCGGTGGCGTGCTAATCTCCGTTGTTCACCGTAGATATGACATTTCACGATCACGCTATTGAAATAAAAACTGTGTGTGAAGTTTGTTATTCCATTATTTCAACGAAAAGTAGTGAGAAATGTCACCTGTGTCACTTGTGTGGGCTAATTTAAGGGTTTAAATCAGTGAATAAATAGTTGTATCCATCATAACGAGTTCTGTTATTGTAAGTTGTACGTGATGAATATAAGAATAGTAGTGACTTCCAGTTTTTGATAATTGTATTTGCCTATTTCCCACTATATTTTTATGGTATATGCTAGTATATTGTTTATGGATTTACCTATATTATTGAAATAGGTTGTAGCTTGTGTGTGTGTTGGCAGCGGAACCGATTCGCGATCTCACATGTGGATTGTGTGCAGACTGTTTTGCTGTGAATTCGTACCGTAGGACGGATAGGACTACCTTCTCCGTTAATCCGGCGTTGCCAAATTCAACAGCACAGCTTACGATTGTTATCCTCCAGTATTACAAGTTTCTTTTACAACTCGATTTGCCGCCGACGTATAGCAATAATCTGTCTTAACAAATTCCATGAGGGTCGTGGCATCAATTTTTGGTGTCCCAAAAAAAGGCTGGTGTCCTAACACCCCATGCCACGCGCCTTTTAGGCGGCTTGCTGGGTATTATGTAGACATAGATGAATTTCAGGTGTACTATTCGAACGAGTGGCAACGTTATCATCCATTTTTCTGATAACCAAAACACACGAAGTGAAACGCTTGTACTTCATCATCCCGATGCCGCATTATTAATATCCCTAGTAATAATCTAGGCACAATAGCAATAGGAAAACTTGCCCAAGAATAACAGAACAAAATAAAGTGACGATGAGCGGCTAAATACTCTCTCAAAACAAATTTTACACCATCCGCTCAGCGTATTTCCCTACTCCCTACGGTTGTTTAGGCACCTATGACGTCACGCCTGGCCTCGGCAACGCTCGGGTGTCTTCGCGCAGTGGTCGGCTCAGAGAAATTTTTCTCGATTTTAAATGCAATTTTTTTATTTCTTTTGATATTGAATGGAGAAACTGAAGGTATTTTTGCGAGCTAATGTATCCATTTGACTTATTCAAAATAGTTTTTAGAGCAATCTACGACCCATGCAAGTTCCTCATTCATTAATAGTCGGCAATCCAAGCGATTTTTAAAGTAGTTCTTCGCTCATTTCCCATATCAGCAATTATTTTATCACTTACGTTATTCTTATGCTTTACATCCTTCAACACCTGCTTCATGTATCTCACCTGAGCACTTCCTTCTTACCTTCCTCTAGCCTTTTCAACGATTGTTTTCTCCTGAGTGTTGATCGATTGATCATGATGTGATCGATTTTAAGTTTTCTTTTCTATTTCTAAGTGGATGTGATCGATTTTAAGCTCCGTATTGTTCTCAGATCTTAACTAAAACTTCTTTCCCACTCCTCTAAAGACATCTTCATCACTCACTCGATCTAATTATTTGATTGCCATTATTCCTCTGTAGCACTACTCTTTGAACGCTCCAACATTTACTTATCTTCTTCTTTCATTATCTATGATTAACTGCCAAAAAGAAGCATGCTCCAAAAGTAAGTCCTATTGAATGGATTCCTTAGCTCAACGCCTATATTCCCAGCTGTGAGTAGATTCCTCTATAAGAAGATTTGCTTGGGATATTTTCTATTTGTTTCGTCTATTGCTGGTCACTCGGTTACCCAGACAGCATAAATCCTTCACCTCCTCAAATTTTTAGTTCCCTAGCGTAACGTTTATCTTTACTTTTGGTATTCTGATGTGGAATTATATTTTGGGTTTCTTCGCTTTGATGTTCACCCATCGCCTAGCCATATCCTTTCCGTATTTAATAAAAATAAGGTACAGTTATGGTACGGTAATTGCTGGTAAGCTGTGAAATATTGTTCGGTGATTTGGACAAAGGTTCGTGGTAGAAGACTCAGAAAACGTCTCCTAATCTGGTTTTATGTAATGGACATATCGGTGGCTAAGTTCTAAGAATACGTGTATCAAAATTTGGCCGGTTTGAGACAGGTATATTAAACAAAGTGTAATGACATTTGAAAAATAAGATTCTAGCAAAAAACAACTCTTTGTTTGCAAATGTATGCTTCTTTTTCAGTTTTATGAATTTTTGGTTTTTCATTTCAGTGTACAATTAAAAATATAAATAGTTTTTTTGCTCTCCTTCAAAGTTGCTATTTTTGAGATACGTGTTGTTAGAACTTAGCCATCGATATATTTTGGGTGTCTTCGCTTTGATGCTCAGCCTTCAATGGGCATGTCTTTTCATAGCATTTGAAATAAGGTACAGTTATTTCTTGCTGGTACGTTGTAGAAAATTTTTTCAGGGATTTGGATTAAGATTCACGGTAGAAGATCCAGAAAACCAGTCCCCTCAATGCGCGAGTTTTTCGGGGCTCGCTGGCCAACTCATTTCAAGAACCCTTCCACACCGATCAGCAATTGTCGCCTTCCATGGGGAGGCTTTTCGGACCTTTCCTTCTGACGCCCAGATTGGCGGTGACGTGTGTCAAGTTTGCCCCGGAAATATTCGGTTATGTCCCCACCGCCCGCCTCCGCCCCTTTAATAAGAGCGCCCATCCTGTGGAGACGAGGACTCCTCGTCCGATCTTCGTGTGCGCGTTCTCTCGCTCGCTCGCCCTCCAAGTCGTTTGGCCGTCTGTCTTCGTTATACCGCGTGGACCTCCTCGCGATCCGACGTGGCGTAACACACATGCGCTAATGACCTTTACTTCCGGTGACCACCGAACGGTGTCGATGCGGTAGGGCCTGGGTCACTTCTACTTCTTTTATGTGTGGTGAAACCGGCCTAAACTTTCGCCTGCTTTCTTCTCTCCTCTGCGACTACCTTCAGATTTCCTACGAAACAAATGCATTTTATTTATTTTATTTTATATTATTTTGCAGCTCTACATGTCATTTGAACCCGAAGACGGGAGCTGGAACGCGCCCGAAACTGTCGTCCGCAAAATATGAGTCAACGCGGCATGAACCCGAAAAACAATCACCTATTTCCCATATGGCTGGGTACCCGCTGAAAAATTCTGTTCCCGAGTTTGAGAACCAATATATCATTTTATTTTAAAACTAGGTTTACCTAATGAAAGCTCTTTTAATTCTGCGTTGACTGATGAAATGAAAACTTTTTTATGTATATGACTATTTCTCAGAGACCACATTTAGATTCGGGCAGTTTTCCCTCGAAACAAATGTATTTCCCATATTCCTATCCGTTGCAAAATTCTGACTCCCAAGTTTGAGGACCAATATCTTTTCCATTTCAAAACTTAATACTAAAATATCAAAACTATTTCTTCGGTGGCTGATTGCATGGGAACTCATGTTTATAAATATCTCATTTTGCAATCGCCGTTTGGACCGTATTCTTGATTTAAAGTTCATCTTTGTATATTCACCAATGATTTATTTACGGAAGCTCTAAGTGTGTAGATTTAGTTTAGCATTTATTTCGGCCGACGAACCGTCTGCCGCGAGCCGGCTGAAATGAGCAAGGGAAGGAGGGTGCCAGTAATATTGTAAATGCTGCCCATTTTCGGCGATCTCCTCCTTGGCCAGTGGCCATAAATTTTCTATTCACCCTGTACAACGAACACTCCATCAGATTTTAACTGGCTCTTAGTTATTAATACTATGTTAAAGCCCAGGCATGACTAAGCCCGTCGATTCTCCGTAAAAAAAAGATAATTTTGTGGAAACACTGTCGTCCGGTCGAACACGAGTAGAACGATCTAAACATAATTATTTCTTGACTGGATTCCGATAATTGCTTAAGTTTCCTTAAACTGACTATAAATTAGTTTTTATTATTTAGCACGACATACTCTTCTATGTGTTTATTCAATGACTTGCACCGTTTTTTGTGTGCAAACTTTCTTTAACATGAAGTACTGGCCTTTGCAATACCTAGCGATTGAAATTAATTATTATTTACCACGTGATATCATCCCTAACAATCCGTAAAGTTACTGGGCACCATTAAATATTTCACGTTAAATTTCACATTTTATTCACTAAAGTTATATAATTAATTCAAGCACGCAGTGTGATATATTACCTATAGATTATAGTCTATCGCACTACGGAGTATGTATATTGGTCGGTGTGAACCGTAAGAGTTCCGTCTCATTTTTGTCTATAGTGAAATATTTAGTTACTGGCAAGTTCAGCACTCATGACCAAATTTTGATGTACTGATATTGAATGAATTCAATCTCATTAACTTCAGAAGCTCAACTACTTTGCTGGTGCTATTGGCTGGAATAACTGCTATTTTCCGCGCCTGTGTAATGGTTCAGTACGTTATTATTCGTTTTTTTGAGTAGCCGTGATTGAATACACTCCTTGTAAACATTCCTTAGGTGGTAGAATACATTCATAATTATGACATTACATTTGTAAAATATATAGTTTTGGATGGCATTATAGACCAACATGCAGCATTAATTTTCCATTTTACCGAAACTCACCGAGTACGGACTTTGCCGTTCATTTCCGAACATTGTGCCAATTTTACCATTGTTTCCCCTTCTGATGTGACTTCATTTTTTCTTGCTCACAGGACCATCGTTGGCGCTAATGGACGATGAGAAGCAGCCCACATTCCTGACAGGGTCCGTCGGAGAGAGCGTTGTACTCAACTGCCAATTGGAGTTCCCTCACGATATAGCCATCCCCTACATCCTTCGCTGGAGCAAGGATGTAAGAGAATGCTTTCTGCTTTTTTTTTGTGATTATTCGATTATGTTCGAATACAGCTACATCCGTTTAGCAACATCCCTGATCATGCATTTGCTCCAAACTTCACGTCACACCATTATATTTTCGCTTAAGAAACACTTAATTGACATGGTTTTCAGCCAGTTGTTTCGGGTTGAGCATGAGCAGCACAATCATGAGGCTTGTGAAGCTAGCGGTGCAGATCAAGCTTTTCATGAATACGTTTTGAATTCAATACCAATATTTTGCATTTGCAACGCATCTGATGTTTATGTGACCTTTGCATGCAAAAAATGTCTTCTATTTAAATTATATACCAACTGCTTGTGTCACTCTAGCCTCAAGCTCGTTGGTTGAACTAATAAAACTGGTAAACGAACGTTTATATATTGATAGACTCGCGCACTGTTTGAAAATAACTTATAGGTTAGTGGTCCGGGGCAAACTCCTCATGAAACATTTTTGATCTTGGGAGCACTATTTGGCACTAACAGCGTGCCTTCTATTGATCAGATTGATCAGCGTGATCGGAGTGTTGACACAAACACACACAGTACAATTGGGAATATTTTATGGGGTTTGCTTCATGATGGCAAAAGTGTAAAACATAAGTAACGGAGGCGACGAAAGAGAAATATTTTCATCTCCGCGGGTTTGTGAGACGCTTAGCCTTTAATTTTGGCTCAATAAATCTCCCCCACAAGTTCCATAGTTAGATAAACGCTGCCGCTTGCTAAATATCCGTGATCATAGATTCATTCTGTGTTAAAAGTCGAACTATTTCGGCTGCTTTATCCAAATTTTAGCAACTGTGTTGGAGCGTCGTGGAGTAGTGGGTTTTCAAACTCCGAGGTGAAATCATATTCCAGGTGAATGCCTTCAAACACCCCCACACAAAAATCTTTCAAGTGCTAGGTGAGTCAGAGAAAGGAACTCCTACCCTGACTGCGTGATATTCACACATCCGTGGATAAATTCGGGTCGAGCTGTACTCTCACCTCTCCATACCAAGCTTAGGGTTAAATCGCTGATTTGAGTTAATCGAATGCTATGCCAGCCAACTTCGGCTTTTACAACAAAAGTAACTCTTGGCGTCCATTCTACCTATCCACGAAACACCCGTGGATAAATCCAGAGTAAGCTGTAACTTCACCTTTCCTTATCAGCCTTTGGATTAAATCGCTCGCCTGAGTTATTCGACTATTGTACCAGCCAACTTCGACGTTTACAGCAAGCTTAACTTTAGGCTGACTAAAATACTTAGGAGACAATTTTCTCCTTTCGAAAACATGTTAGCTCGCTTTATCAGTTCCCAGCACGCTGCTCTCTTTCATCACTGGTGCAGTATGGATTTATATGTCCGAATTTGACAGTTAGGTAGGTACCTAAATACCAGGATTTGAGCAGGACGCCATCTTGGAAGGGTGTCCTTACAAGTCAGGCAGCATAATGGAGCGGTAGCAGCATTTAGGTACCTTTCTTGGCCACAAGATATCAACATCGACCAGTGCATCCTTTTACCATGATTCAAAGCGTGGGAAGCGTCTTTGGAATACTATCAACCACAGAAAAAGAAATATACGGTTAAATTTTGCCGCAAAATGAGCCGTTACCTACAAAGAAACGTAAAAACTAATTGTCAGACTGAATCCTCGAATAAAAAAATAACCCTACTTTATCCACGATCTACTAAAACAAAAATTTTGCCTATTTCACTTAAGGGATGAGAAAATGCCTTTCTCCGGCATCCTAAATTCAAAATTTCGTTCAAATTTATTCGCCTCTTCAGTACTGCTGGGGTTGAACACTGCTACGTGAGTGGTTTTGGCCCGGAATTTACCCTAAGGACGGCGGTAAACCCGTAAAACCGCCGTCGGGCCACCACGGTACCATAAACTATGAAATATCAACGTGCCACGGTTAAAATATATATATAAATAAATAAGTAGTATCTTCTCCTACTTCACTGGTATTGATATAAATATATAAATAGTTTTTTCACTGGTATGCTGCACCGTTCACTATGAATTGGGGGTGACCACTTGGACGTTGCCGTCCTCACTGGGTTGGGGATGGGGGATCATCGGATTGTTCTTTTTCTGTTTCTTCTTTTGGTACTTCCGTCTATGTGGGAGTCCTGGTGTGATGATCATCGTCGGTGGGGCTGGGATCGCTGGTTTCACTGAATTCGACGGTGGCAGCTCGATTTTGGGGCGGTGTAGATGTAGGTGGTCGCTGATGAATCTGAGTAGAGCTTGTGTTTGTGGATCCGGTGATTACTCCGTTCTCAGGAAGCATGATGTCCTCGAGAAGCCGCGGGTTGTGCTCTGCAATCCTAACTTCGGCGTTGCTCCGTAGCCGGCATAATCTGTGGAGGAGAGGCTCAACGATAGTGATGTTATACACGTGTTTCGACCCGAAGTAGTTTTGACTCAGATTTCGCTTCGACCACGAGCTTAGATCCCCGGGTTTAAATACATTTCATTTCTTTTCTACATTTCGCTCCCGGCAAAGAAACTATTGAAATTTTACTGGTTCTGACTTTAGTTTCATGTCACTCGCCATCCCTGCTTTATACCATGATTCAAAGCGAGTAATGCGTCTTCGTACTTATCCACGACTGCTGGTCGCGACTCGGCCTCCCACGTCCGCTCACGCCATCCCCACCGACAGAGCCGCGTGGCCACTTGAGGAGTACAGGCCGGGCGGCCGCATCTGCATGCACGCGGAGAGGTCCTGGCGTTCGCCCTGGAGGGCCCCCGAGCTGTCAAAACACTCCATCGTCGAAAGAGGGGGCCGAGCAGCACCCGTAATAGTGGCATGGCGCCTGAGGAGGGGGATGGCGAATTGGACTTCATGAATGGATCCAGGCAGAGCATCTCTATGCCCGTTCATTCATTGTCAGGCAATGCTCGCCTCTTCGTCTGGCTGTCCGAAGATGTTTACGAAACGATTTAGATTTCGTCAATCTTTCTCGCTAGTCCTATGCGAGCGAATGGACGATTATAATTTATGCGGTGTGGCATGTCGTTGTCGTTGTCATGTTGAGTCGTGGGTCCTAACATAATTTAGCTGAGGGGAACTGCTCTGGAATTATAGTGGGTTTCGTGACGTGGAAAAAATTATGTCCTCTCGACTTAATTATTTTTGTCTAACCTTTAGCGTTTCTCGTTGCGGCCGATCGCCTTTGTATCGTGCTCGCCGTCCGGGGAATTAATCCCTGGGATCGGGGGGGAATTAGGGTGGAATTTGTTATTCTCAGTCGAGAAATAAATCACGGGAATGGCTTAGAGATACAATTTCGTTCATCTTGCAAATCCTAGAAATGTTTTTGTTTGCGTAGGCGTGGTCTAACCCTCCCATGAGATCCAAGAGAGAAGTTTTCTCGCGCTCGAATTCCACTGAAACGACCAACCCTGCCACTTTCAATCTATATATTAAGTTTGTAACTTGTACCTCCGTTTGCATTTTGCGAAGTCAAACGTTAGGGTGTATCTCAGCGCTGTAGCTCGACACTGCGTAAAGTTGCGGGCAAAAAACGTGCAAAAACGGACCAAAAACTGCCTTCCCACGAAACGGGATACAAACAGTGGCAAGCCACAATTAATATCTGTCTCCCCACTGCAGTGGTTCTCCTTTGCGAAACCCTAGCAACAGGTGTGACCCTATGACAAGCAACAGCGCCGCAACGATATGCGACAAGGCAACGACCGGTTGCGCAACAGAGTCAACCTGGCCGAGGAACATGCACGTTGGCACTGCTAGTATACATGTTTACCTTGTTATCAACCTCAACCCAACCTTATTGTATCCATTTCCCAAGCAGTATTCAAATCTTGCATTTTATACAGCATTTATGATAGATAGCAAGGGCGAACCAAGGATCAAAACTAGGGGGGGGGGGGGCAGGCCATGGTTGTTCAAGTTTGATGGTAAGATTTGAGCATACAAAAGGTGAATGAAACCAATGTTTTAAGGAAACTGTAACAGCTCTTTATTAGTTCTTTTAAAACCATTTGCAAGAAAAAACATTATTTTCCTTAAACACATTTGCGATTTTTTCTTATAAGGGGGGGGCAGCTGCCCCCTCCTGCCCCTCTGTGGGTGTGCCCATGATAGATAGGGCTCCTACATTTTTGGCGAATAAAAATATTCGTGGCTTCTTAAAGTTTTTGCATATTTTTCACTATTTTTGCTAATCTTGGTGTTATTTGCGGTTTTGGATGGTACCTATGCATCCAGAAACTAGGAAACAATGAGCTCGCGAAAATCGAGGACCCCAACTGATTGGCCTATTCTGTGAATACATCCCCTCGTGAAAATTCGCCTGCCAGTGATGGCTTCGCAAAATTTGTTCTAGGACAGAACATGCAGTTCTGTGGAACAGGCTGGTTGGCGTTGCTATTAAATTCTATTAATCGAGATACAGTCGCCATTCTTAATGGTACGAAGAAAAAAGGATTTCACTGGCATCGGTGAGGTGCGGGGCGTGGGCCGCGGCCGTTGCTGCCTGCCGTTGGTCGCCGATGGTGGTGGAGAGTGCGTAGGAGGCGGAAACGGCTTCGGAGCGTGTTCTCGGCAGTCGGTGTAGGGTGGTGTGGTGCGGAGAAGACCATTTGTAAATTAAAGCATATTAAGTCCCTCTCTCTCTCTTTGAGATCCGTTGATGATGACCGCCTACCCTCCTCTACATCTCACGGGCCATGCTCCCCTAACCGTCTTCGGCCGCTTTCCACTCCTCATCGCGTAGTATCTACTTCTTGGGCCCTGCCTTCGGGCGGATTTAGGGGTGGTGTCACAGGAGTCATGACTCCACCCCCAAATCCCATCGATGTGTTCAATTTTTATTAGTTTATAAGTTTTTGTATCCTTAAATGCATGCAATTGTTCAATTTAATTTGTTGTTGAGAATAAATATGAAGTTTTATGCTACAAAATGCGTGAAAATGAGTATTTAAAAAAAGCGTACAAGGGAGAACTCCTCTCTCTCCCGGGGGTATTCCATACTCCACGGGCCCGGGTGATAAGCCTCCAAATTTGATCAGCCCCTGGATTGGAGAGGGTAGCGCTCACCCCATGCTGAGTCTTGGGCGTGTGGATTTGATGTAATTCGGGGTAGGCGAGTTCCTTTCCTTTTAGGACCTTTTTTTAAGGCTAATTTTTGGTGAAATATTTTTTGTCAAAGGGTCTAGAAAATTATGAAAATAGTCTGCAAAAATCACGGGATTTCATCATAATATATGAGTTCTCCCGCTGGGATTAGATTAGATGGGTTACTCGTGTGGGCCATAGCAAAGGGTGTTTACTGTATATAAACCCCCGCCGAAATCATGGTAAATTTAAGCGTCCTGGTAGCGCAACTGGTAGAGCACCTGGCCGGCAACCAGGAGGTTCTGGGTTCGTGTCCCAGTCAGGCCGCATTTTTACCCTCTGATTTCTGGCTTTTTCCATCTACCACAGCACCGTTGTCCTCATCCTTTTTCCATTATATGTTCCTATCCACGTCGGCAGAGATGGAGAACCTCATCCGGTGGGAAACCCGAAACAACTTCAACATCATCATACGCTGGGAAAATCTCAGATATTTCTTCAGTTGAAATATTTCAATGTCTTATTTTACTAATATGTATTAAGAACTTCCACCATATCGTGCCCAACGTCATACAAGATATTGGGTAGAGCATTCGAGGGGTCTCGGATTCAAATGCCGAGTGAAGCATTCGGACACCTCCAAAAAAAATCCTCGAAGAGGAAGGTGACCAGAGAAAGGAACTGCCCCCCCCCCCCCTGCTCTGAGTTTATTAAGTTCACTCGCCTGGGATCTAATCCGGGGTGAGCTCTACCCTCGCCACACCAAACCAACCCTCACGTCGAATCACAGAGTTGAACCCGATTGTTTTCAGTCAGTGCCGTAGTGATTGTGTTATGAAGAATTTATGATGAGGTTTCCTCATTATACCATTACTGATTCGCTAGTCTAATCTATATTTAATGTTTCTTTAGATACCACGACCATTTGTGGCACAATGAAGTTCCTTGACGTATTTGGGAAGTGTTTTTCGGGGATTCTTTCGAAAAAAAAGATATGAACAGATATAGATAGAAAATCAAACCTGCAAAGTAGGAACGATATGTGAAGAGAGTACATTCCGTTTTAAAAATAAATGGCAAAAGGGGACAACACAGTGATTATTATTCTCCATGGACGTTTATAGGACGCTCTTTTGGACTGGGGGGTATTGAGTACATTTTTGTAAATTGGAGACTCTATAGAATCTTGGAATCTAGGAAAACAAAAATAAATTAAAAACATTTTGAAAATTAGAAATTAACTCACATTTACACGATAACCAACTTAATAAATAGGCCATGAATTAGAAAAAGGAAGATTGATATTATCTAGTTTCAATGCGCTTACCTATTTACATTATTGTAATGCAATATAGATATACTAAAGAGATAAATAAAAATAACCGAAAAAAATGTTGGAATAATGGTTCAAGTGCAAAAAAAAACAATCTAAGATTTACGGACGATATACGGGTTTTTAATTACGAGCGCAGAAAATGGAAAATCTGCATTCAGTTATAATTATTTCATTTTATTTTGACTGATAGTGATTTGAATCTCCAATGCAATCCTCTGTCCTTCCCTTTTCGGTGCGTGAGCGAACCCGTTTTGCGAAATTCTTGTCTCTCTGCAGAGATATTAGTCCAGGTAATGAAGCTCATAAAAGTGAAAAACCTTGCAATTTTTTCAAACTGAATTGATTTGCACCAAAATTTGGGATTAGGCTAATTATACCCCCTACTTCAAAATCTATATTATGCCGTAGGGCGCTTTTTATTTTTTAGGGGTGAAAACTACCCCTAAAAGCTGGAACTTAAAAAATTATTTTTTAAAGCTAAATACGTGTAAAATTTAGTTTAAATTATATGTATAATTATTTTTTTATGTTTGGTAAATAATTTTAAGGTGTTTCAGCCCATAATAATCAACCCTTATTGGGGGTTAATGTAAAAAATAATTTTCAAACTGAATCGATTTGCATAAACATTTGTGTTTATACTAATCATACCTCCTTTAAAATTTTTTTTCAAACCGAATCAATTTGCATAAATATTTGGGATTAGACTAATCATACCCCCTCCTTCAAAATCTATATTAAGCCCAAGGGCGCCTTTTATTTTTTAGGGGTGAAAACAACCCCTAAAAGCTGAAACTTAAAAAATTATATTTTAAAGCTAAATACGAGTGAAATTTAGTTTAAATTATATGTATAATTATTTTTTTATGTTTGGTAAATAATTTTAAGGCGTTTCAACCCATAATAATCAACCCTTATTGGGGGTTAATGTAAAAAAGAATTTTCAAACTGAATCGATTTGCATAAAAATTTGTAATTATACTAACCATACCTCCTTTAAAAATTTTTTTCAAACCGCATCGATTTGCATAAATATTTGGGATTAGACTAATCATACCCCCTCCTTCAAAATCTATATTAAGCCCAAGGGCGCCTTTTATTTTTTAGGGGTGAAAACAACCCCTAAAAGCTGAAACTTAAAAAATTATATTTTAAAGCTAAATACGAGTAAAATTTAGTTTCAATTATATGTATAATTATTTTTTTATGTTTGGTAAATAATTTTAAGGCGTTTCAACCCATAATAATCAACCCTTATTGGGGGTTAATGCAAAAAAAATTATTTACCCTAAAAATAAAAATTATTTATCACATTGTATCATCTTATTCACTTTCTTACTCCTTTTATTATGTATTCACTTTTTTCTCTCATGATTTTAATCACAGCACAGAAAAGATATAACAATAGGATAAACAGAACAAACTTCGTCATGGTAACATAAACAAATAAATCTACATTTATGTAGACATTACATGAAACACAATCAAACGGAGACTGTATGGCTTCCAGTCTTCCCATCACATGCATGCTCACAGGTCATTGTGAGCGAGAGCACACATACTCACATATGTGTATGTATATATACATCTTATGGGTATGTGTGTTTATTTTGTAGCAAATTTGAGTGTATCGTTCGCTTCTAACGTAAAGTACACAAAGTATATGCTGATTATGAGGAATATTATGCTCTGAATTGTGGATTTCGAATTTTTCGAAAATAAATTTGATTGGTATTTCAAACATAGCTCCTTTATTTTTTATGATAGAAAGTTCATTTAAATTGTATTTTGTAGGGTTTTTACTGACTACAAGGTCATGTGAATTACATTTTTTTCGAGTCATTATTTTTGAAAGGGGAGGGATTTAAGGGTTTAAATAAGGTGGAGCTCCCTTGGAAATAGAGATTTTAATTATCAATATCTCACCAAATATTTATTATATAGAAAATTAAAACACACCAAAATATTTGAAAATAAAGAAGCTACAATTTAATACTCTAGCATTTTTTTCATATCTCCAGTTGTTTTGGAGTTATTTTGAAAAAAAGAGCATTTTTAACGAAATTGTAGAAAATGACTTTTCACTTTTTCCTCCAATTTTTTCAAAATTTACAGTTGTACATTAAAAAAACTTCTAGGATCAATTAACAATACTTAAATAAAGAGAAATACTGAAGGGCATTGATAAATTTTGTCTAGTGTGGTAATAAGGAGTTGTTTTCCCTGATTTTTTCGTACAAAAAAGTAGGGACTGATCTTATTTTTAATCATAACTCGCTCAAATTTCATGATAAAAATTTTTTTACCTCATTATAAGAAAGTTTTTTAAAAACACTTTTAAACAGATTACATAATTTTTCCTCAAAAATTACATTTTTCCCGCTATTTGGTATTGAATCTTTCAAATTTAGCGTATGGCAAACAATACATGACCATCAACAAGTTGTAGCTCGGTTCGAATTGGTCCTAAAGGAAATATAAAATAACATTTATATTTAATGTTTTACAAGCTACTGTTTTGTAATTCACAATTTCCTAATAAAATTAATACTTTTCAAGTTATTTGCCTATAATCGATTAAAATCGTTGATTTTTTCGTCAAAAAACTGTTACTTTCAATCGCAAATAACTCGAAAAATATTAATTTTACGCAAAAAATGGAAAGAACATTTTATTCTTAGAATTCGTTTTTCTATCGATTCCATTGGTCAAAATATAATTAAAATTTTCCACCCCCGAGATGGGGTGGAAACCACCCCCAGGGTAAAAGCGCCCGTCGGCATGATATAGATTTTGATTCTTGGTATATTCCCTACTTATTGTGAAAATTTCAAGAAAATCGATTCAGTTTGAAAAAATTGCAAGCCAAAATGCTTCATTTCCTGGACTATATTCCACCAGTGGATACGCTCTCGTTCATTAAGCTCGCAAAATTAAAAAAAAAAATACACCCGAGGTCTTTATCGTCGTCATCCTGTGTGTTCATAGCCTCGCGAATTTCGCAAAAGTCCTCTTACTCATGCTGCGCCCCAGTTTTTCCTCCAATTCAACCTTATTAAATATCACCCCTGCTTCCGAGTCGTCTCATTTTGTCAATTTTCGCCATTATCATTCGATCCACGTGTCGATCATGGTCCCCTGCCTCGTAGAGTTTCCTTTAGTCTCGGAGTCTGTTTTCTTCACTAATCAAGATCGTTAGCTCCTACTCCAGTCTCAGTTGAATTTTTATTTTTGGGTGACAATCGGTCAGTGACTTAATATCAGTTTTATCAATCCTTTGTTGACAAATTGCAACACCCAAATCCTAAGTTACGAATTACTTGCCATCTATATGTACGCTATTCACCCCTATAGCTTTTCTTAAGTCATTCAATCAACCATGGCACTCCCTAGGACGATATATTGCATGTTTTTATTTTTTCATTTGTATTTATTTTTGATCTCTCTGAATTTTCACCGCATTTTTGATTAGTTTTTTTTACCTCTATATCCTCGCGTAAAACCTTCCGTTTGATTCTAGCTTAGCTAGTGTAGACTTCCTGGCAACTTCAGGATTAACTGTGTAATATCATTGCTTGATGGAAAATAATTTAAAGCTATAATTAATTTTAGTCCATGGACCCAGGATATTTTTGTACGGGGAATGGTAACTTGTTCCACAGAGACGATGTAAATTACTAGGAATATCTCAATGACCCTCTGATCGATACGTCATTGGGGAATTTTATTGTGGGTGCGGGAGGAACCTTGAAGGAGGCTAATATTTTCTCGGTTTAGAGGTACGTTCAGTAGGATAGAGAACGGTTAACTCGAAAACGTGTTTAAAATTAGCTTTTAACGAAGTCACTATTTACTTGGTTTTATCAATTTATTTCGCAGGATAGGTCACTTTTTTAGTCAAAGTACTCTAGTGATTTTCCATGCTTAAATGTTAACTTTAATCAAATTTAAGCAACTTTCTCAACATCCAATATCACTGCGATCATTTTAAATGAAATGAATTTGTTTTCAATATATTCAGGCGAGCAATGAGGGAGTCCAAGAGTGGGAGTTGTACTATGCTTTTCATCGGCGTGAAACGAAAAAGTGAAATTCACTATTCCTTCTGGATTATTCTCGGGTGTGTTATGTAGTTGATAGACCGGGTGTGGCCGAATGATTTTGCGTAAGACACCCACCGTATACATCCCCATCAAAAGCGACCCGCTCGGCAGTTATTTATCGTGAACCGTGTCAGAACTCCCTTGTGACCTCCTGTCCGACGTTGACGGATTTACTGCCTGTTTTAGCTCTTCGGGGGTCTGATCCAAACTTGACCTATCTGCAGAAGAGGATGCCAAACCTTGAGAGGGTCATGGTTGATACATTTGCTGTGGTGAGCGCCCAGTATTTTTTCTGTTGACGTGTGCTTCGTAGGCCCTGATTTCATTACGCTCGTCTTGGGTTTGTTTAGATCCGGCCACGGTGAAATTTCGCAGTGGAAACCTCAGAGTAAAGATGAATTTGCGCAATTTTTGATTTCTGCGCATACGACCATTATAAAAGTGGCTAAATTCGAGGTCACGTGATGGGACGATGGTTGTTATTGGCTGATTCCGATCATAGCGTTTGTTTACATGTAATTTTTTTTTCGATGCAAAATAAAATTAATTTCTTGTATAATATAAACGGATATGGTGACGTATTATCATTTAAACAGTACTTTCTGAGTAATGTATTCACTGTATTGAAGGAAATTACCGCGAACTATCCAACGGTGTACATTTACATACTAAGTTACCCTCTAGTTCACATTGTGTACGAAAATCCAGAAAAAAATTAAATTTTCTTGACCGGAGTTTGAACCCGGACTTCAGTTGATCTGAACCCGGAATGAATCCCACTAACTCATGCTCGATGCTGTACGACTTAAGCCACCTGGTAGCTTTGCTTAAGAATATGGGGGCTCACTCTTCAAATTCCGTTCAAGGGAAATAATTTTCCCCTAATTATCGAGATTCATTTATTTTCCGTTTCCCATAATGAGACACTTATCTTCTAAAGCCATGCCACGTTCGCACAACCTCGGCCGTTACCGAGGTCCGCACCGCGTTTGCCCCTAACCTTCGTCTAAATGCACATTGGTAACCGAAATATCAGCAGTGCTTAACGTTGCCTCTTAACCCTAGTCAACTCTGCTGGCGCGGCCGATACTGGAGTATGAAGAGAAGAACGATTTGATCATTTCGAACATTGAGAGCGTGAATGGATCAAGGGAGATGCTATAGCTTAGTGGAGCTGATTTTCGAGAAAGATTGGTGACATTTTTTGGAATCTAATGCAATTTTCATGCCCTGGTCATTTCTATTCAGACGAGTTTCAAAACGTTTCACTGGATTACCACGGTGCCAATGCACGTCAGTCGGTTGCCGAGGTATTGACTTAGGTCATTAGGGGTGTAATCGATAGCCTCAGATTTTGGTGGCAGAGCAGTCACCTTAAGGGCTTTTATTTGCATCCACTCTGACGTCTTAGAGGCAGTCGACGCCATCTACGGTAATCATCTTCTATACGAAATTACTACACTCAATTCATCTACATGGCCGGCCTCGGCGGCGCCGGGGTAAAATTCCCGACTGCTAAGCTAGAGGTCGCGGGTTCGAATCCCGCCTGGGTGGATTGATCACCATCCAGGGCATGGATGTTTGTGATTGCCAATAAAGTTAATTGTTAGAGAGGACAATGTTGTCCTAAATTCACTTGAAAAATAAAGATGAAATTATTATAACATGCACTCGATACCATTCATACGCGTAAAGGTCTTTATCGTCAGAGTGAGTTGAAATTGGCAAAGGTCGTTAGTTGGGAGTGAGAAAGTGAACAAAGTCCGTGATACACACTCTCCTCATGCTACCGCTGCGTCACAAACAGAAATCTCCGTCATAGTTGCTATAGAATGTCCGTAGCAATGTTAGCCGGAGCATAAAGTGTATGTGTGTATGTGAGATTTTGATTTTCGAAGTTTATGATCAAGGAGGGTCCTTTACTGTATTAAAATTATTTGTTTCGCCATTTATCTCTATAGTGAAAAATTTGTGCCTCGATTTCTTTCACTTAAAACCAGTGCTGTAGTTGGGCCGGTACGGCGTATCCCCTAAAATCCAAACTCGTTATAAGCGTGCCGGTTAAAATACCTTCGCGGCCGGATGTATAATACATGTTTAGCTGTTGGAATTTTTGGTGAGTACCTACCACCTAATTTTTTTTCCAACCACAGCACTGCTTTAAACTATTTGGGTCGCCAACTCCTAGAATGCGCAACTATTTGGCTGGAAAAATTCGAACGATTGCTGGGATTTCGCTCGAAACCAAACCTCCACCTAGGAATCCCGGACGTTTTCATGGAATTGATTATGAGTGACGTATTGGAAGGATCCAATTAGGCGACTTGGCCGGAGAATTGGGTCAAGGACGCGAAATGACTGATGCATGCTCGGTAGGTACTCATCGATGTTCGCCCTGAGAGTAATCAATGGACGCACTGTCCTGGCAAAGGTTTTGCAAATGCGATATCGGGACTTCTGCCCGTCTGCCTCTTGCGACATCAGACGCTGGCTCTCAGGTTTCGTGGACGGTAAAGTTCTGTAGCTCCCGCTTGACCCAATTCAGTGAGCTAATGACCCCGACTTATGAGAGACATAGTAGGTACCACCGTGATGATTGCATCTCCGCTGGTCTATTTCAGCGGAGTCCCTTAGAGTTATATATACTTGTTCCTAGAATCAATGTTGCATGGTATATGTAATTTATTCATAAATTTGTATATGAATTTGTATATGTCTGAACAGTGACGTAGCCAGAGGGGGTCCGGATCCCCCCCCCCCTGAAATATAAAAACACAATTATTTTCCTTCATAAAAGAAAACAAAATACTGAAAATCATGAATTTAAAAATATTTCTTTAACAAATGAAGTTTTTCGATCATTAAAGGTTTAAAATTAGTTTAAAACCCATTATTTAGTACCCTTTTTTTTTTAATTTCCCCCTGATTTTGGACCTTTCTCCCCCCCTCCCCCCCCCCCGAACGAAATTCCTGGCTGTGTCTAAAGCCTTCGTGAAAACTTTCGTCCTCTAAATTCGCAGATTAAGGTAGGAGGTGGAATGTGTGGTAGGAGTTAGGGATAGGAATGAAGAGGGAAACTTTTCTTACCGGATTTTGTATGTCCATTGTCTTCGTTAAAGTTCAAATCTTCTAAATTTGCGGAATGAGGGAGGTAGAATGTGTGGTAGGAGGTAGGAATAGGAATGGTAGTGGAAAGGGCAGTTGATAGCAAAATGGCCTGCTAAAAAACGGCATTCCCAGTCGTATTAGACATCAACTCATCATAGAGAATAGCGCAAATACTTCGCCGAATCTTATTCGCTGTCCCTCTACCAGATTCTTGATAGGTCATAGCAGCCCTCAAAGGCGAAAATTCTAACTCAACCTCCACGAAGATAAAAAATCTTCGATTACATCTCTCTCCTTCGCTAGATCCGCCAACGGAGGGACAATGGCCCCTTCAGAACCTACTGCAGCGATTAGTCGGAGGCATTTAAATTCATTCAACATATATGATAAATTTCATATTTGGCTACGGAAATTTAGAAAATTATCCTGTCGGTATTACCATCCACCTGCGACGACCGGACGCATTGGAAAAATCTTCCAGCCGCCAATATATACCGTTCAGCGTCTGAAGACTCTCGTGGCGGTAATGCGTAATATTTGTACGCGTAGGAT
The DNA here is from genome assembly GCF_921293095.1 of Ischnura elegans. NCBI lineage: Eukaryota > Metazoa > Arthropoda > Insecta > Odonata > Coenagrionidae > Ischnura > Ischnura elegans. Next base: position 37,008,641 of record NC_060249.1, read on the forward strand.
ACGTATTTGGAAATCCAAATATCCGTGTTTCGATTCCCTCCGGGTGAATTTTTCCCATCGTACTTTTTGTTAGCGTGTAGATGAATTAAAAAATTCGCATCAGTCGCCATTATATAAAAAACTACGAGGACCAGGAAAAATCTTGGATCATAGGCTTACTGGACAAAGCCCAGGCCACGACTCTATCTAGGATCGTTTGTCCGTTGACCGATTTCAGGGCCCATTCTTAAACGCATTTATGATTGAATAGCTAAACTTTGTAAATTCCACAGTTTTATTTCAATTTGGCACAACGCGTTTCGATGATTACTTACTATACCACAGCGCGGTGAAACGCATTGTGCAAGTCTGAAATAAATCTGTGGATATTACCGTATACTTGTTCGTTCTTGGATATCCAATATTTCTAGCGGCGAGCGCTGGCGTCCACGCCGATGGAGCGAAATTTTCGACACCATCTTCAGGATTTTTTCCCTTGGCACTTTTTGCGGGTGGATGAATTTAAAAAATTCACATCAATAGCCATCATGAAAAAACTTCGTGGACTAGGAATGGGACCAGGGATCATAGGCTCTCCAGGCTCATTGTCAGTGTCGCTGTGGAGAGTCGATTTAGATTAGTCCAGTATGGTTTACATTAACGATCAAAAATGAATTCCATAGATTAATAGGTGCATAAATAAGAATAAATATTGAGTATTCATTCTACTACCGAGTATATTCTGGGAGATACGTGACTTATTTTTAGCTGAATCGGCGCCTCCGTCGTGGAGTGGACTTGATTTCGGTATCGCGTCGGCGCCCGCATCCAGTATGGTTTAGATTATCTTTGTATTACTACATGTAATTAGAAACTAGATATTTTCAAGTCTAACTCAATAATTCATACTGCCCATGTTTTTGTTATAAGTCAGCTAAATTGATATTATTTCGTGAGAAAGGTCAGCGACCTGGGAGCCGACATTTTCGGTTGCTCAGACATGCACGCTTCTTACGCAATTGCGGTACGTTTGTAGGAGTTTTCGACACATTGACAAATGCTATGACTGCATTTTGCATCTCAACCTCTGCATTTCCCCTTGTTCCAATTCTATTTGAATTTCTACATCCCCTCAACATCGATCGCCTCTACATCCCCCATCGATCAAAAGCAATTCTTTCTCTGAAAATGCTGCATTGAAACCGAAAAAAATATAAATTTTCGAAACTTTTGAACAATAATTGGACATTGCCATCCTAATATCAGTATATCCGTAGCATTTCGAGGATTTAATGTTTTAGTTCTCCTTTTTTTTCCTCCGCACTCAGGGGTTCTTATTGCATTCCATTTGAATGGTCACCAATTAATCGGTATTAGAGTTTTAATTTCACTGTTGACTTCAAGAATTGCTCTTTCTTCCGAGATTAATACTTTCCGATGCTATCCTACTCAAGCTGTATAACGATTAATCAATCGATGTGATGAGCATATGTGTACATTTTGCTAAATTTTGCTCGGAAATAATTCGGAACCCTGAATAAATCCATGACGTAAACTTCCTCGCCACCATATGTAAAGGTCCTCCGTCTTGGAAGGAGAGTCGGCTGCAGTGGAAGGTTCAAGAAGGACATATTTATTGAGATAGCCAGCGCGTGCACGGCAGTCTGCCAGTGGAAAAGTCTTTCCTTTAGCCAAAAAACACTTCTCCGAAAGGAAGGAAATACTCAATGAGAACTTCTGTCGTAGACACTCTTTTCTATTAGAGCAACTCGAGAGCTAGCGTAGCTGCTGAGAAGGGGAGGGGAGCTTTTTAAACGATCCATATGTATTTGCATGTGGTGTTTTCGAACGGTATGTGTGGTTAACAAGAGGCGAATCAAACGATTCGTAGTTTTCTTAATAAATACTTTATGAGTGCCATGACACAACTGAATTAGCCGCATAATGAGACATGATGCTATGACGAAGACAATCGTACCAATATAACGGAAACGAAATGGACGGAACCAGAGGAAAAGAAAGATTTCGGCCGAAAGACATGGATAAATGTTGATAGACGATGATAATTTGACGAGGAAGAAATGGAATAAACTATCGTCCTGTAGGCTCCTAAATCTGCGAATTCTATAATCGGAAATAAGAGTAAGACTACATTTTTTTGTTTTTTTTTCGGCTCCCTTAAGGTGCATATCTGGGCTTTGGGGGCTTTAGACCCCTCCCACGAATTTTTCCCTTGTGGATAAACTGGTTACGTAGATGGTCATTATTTTAATAAATTTTGTCGTTTGAAAATTCAGTATTAACTTTTTCCTAATTCAACTGTATCTACTGTGTTGATGTTAAGAATTATTCTATTACAAAGTGAACAAAGTATGATTACTTTGAATTCAAACTCTCTCAGAACTTCGTCGCGACAGCCGCACATGGAGTATACCTACTCAGCTATGGAGTCGCGCCTTAGATTGACAGAAATGATGAGTCCTAATATGAATCTCTGCGGAGAAGAATAGAGTATGTGCACTCGGGAGGAATACGATTGAAATGCAGTTTATTCGATAAAGTGTATCGTAAATATCATTACTTTCGATTAACAGCATTAATTGTTGCTTAGTTTGTTTAATATTTACTATTTAGTATGCATTGTTTTCGCAACGATATTAGGCAGACGAAAACGCTCATCTATTGGCTCCTCGGTATGTGACGTCATTCTGGTCTATCTCATCAACGTGCAAGGTGTTTATCGTGTTATGATCGTGTTTATGATTCAATAAACTACGTGTGCATTGGAAAAAGTTGGTGGATCTGATCTGTGTAAAGGGAAATACGTTTAAGTGCTTATCATGGAATCAGGTTTCGTGAGGGTTTCTTCAAATAATATCCCGAAGGTGGATGCTTCAATGATTGACCGTGCTGATTATGTTGGACTATACCTACATGCCTCGGCACGAAGTTTTAATGTTGAACTGGATCTTTTTTGTTGTCTTGTCTCATTCATAATAAAGAGAAATGGACTGGAAACCTCATCGGAAATTAGGTCTAACCTAAGTGAATTAAGTAAGATTGTTTACAGTAGGTAATTGGCCAAAAGTTTGTTAGCACGATTCGAAGGTTTACGGAAGTAAAAGTGCCGGTAGGTAGATAACTATCGATATTTGTATTATTGTCATTTCAATACCGATCATAATTTAATTTATCTATTTAACTATTTTCTATTCTATTATTATTTAACCTACTGACTCGCGAAAAATAATTTTTCATATTCAGTTATGGCCCGTGGTGACTGGATGAATATCCATAGTTAATTATTAAATTGCCGTTACTGAGCTGGGTTCTTCTTCTTCTGGGCTATTTAAGGTTTTAAACGTAAGCACAAATAACTGAAGTTACATTTTGGTCCAGTTTAAGCAGTAATCTGATCTTAATTTCTAAAAAAAACGCACTTTTAGTCGACGTATTTGTTCTTTCGTAGAATTAATGTATTCAAAAGCAGAGATCTGATTATCTCAATGTTTCTACAAGTTATTTTCAGTTCGCTAACATAGATATTTCGGTCAGATGTACATTTGATTGGTTGAGGTTTATGAATAGCATTTGTGAGGTATATCTAAAAATTGGTTATTGAAAACTTGGTCCGGATGAATGACGGAAATCTCTCGGGCTGGAAATCAAATGTTTGATAGTTAGATCAGACGATTACTTTTCATTCATTCGGTTTCAATATGCTTCTCGAAGCATTTGTTAGCACAATTTAATAATTGGTTCATTTTATATTTCTTCACAACATAAGTTTATTGGTTTTCAAGGTAAAAGTGTCTTGTTATGACCGGTTATGACTATCCATTAAGCGAGGAATCCCTGCGCGCGGTGCATTTCCAAAAAGTAGTCCCGACTTGTGATACGTAATAATGAGCTTGTTTCACATCCGATTTGGAAAATATTAGCATCACTGTGTTTGGAATTAAATTACAAACATTTTGAATACCCAAACTATTACTTTTTATCGAAAATTAATTTTCCGTTTTTTAGTTAGTAGTACGGGTACAGTTACTAAGTTAGTTACTAATTAGTGACTTAGTTTTCACGAATTAAGTCGTACTATTTTCAAGGATCATCACTGTTTAAGTGTCTCTTAATTTTAATGTCACTATAAATCTGCAAACGAACGCAAATGCGAGAACCGAGGAGTAAGAAATACGATTAGGTAGTTCGAGGTAGAAAAGTTGATAAGAGTCTTGTCGTCAGCGTAACCGAGAAACAAATGAATTAAAAGATGTAGATGATGGCATGTACACACTTTAAATCTAGTTCATAAGGCATTTCATGGCTTCTTTCCAAACTCAGTATACGCTGTAGAGGGGCTCACCCTAAAGAACAAGGAATGCCTGAGAACACGTCGAACAAAATGACGTCACAGCCTTGAGAATATGGCCGACTGGTGTTTCAGCGCATCATTAATTTTGCAAATTTTAATAATTAATATCTCGCTTAAAAAGTACCTCTCTATTCTCAGACTCGGAATTTAGCCTAATTGAGGTGTAAATTCTTTTTTAAGATCACTTCCCAAAAATGTGCACATACTCTATTACCTCACCACGACGCACAGTGGTAAAATAGAAAAAACATGGAAAAAAGCTGGCCAAAATTAATAACATCGTAATTTAGCCTAAATTAGCAACAAAAATGGAAGTTCCCTACTGATTTTGGTCGCCTGAATCGGATTTTGGCATTACTTTTCCGCTATCTCTTCACTTGAGCATTTTTTAGCTGTTATTATATAAATATTTCTATTAAATTATTTTTTATTTTTACGCTATCTCTTCACTTGAGCATTTTTTTAGCTGTTATTATATAAAACAGTTTTAGAAAATCTCGATATAGATGTCATTGCGATTGGCCATAACTTGTTGTTGACGAAGAACTTAAAACAGTATAATTTTAAGGTAAAATGTGTATAAATTGTCGTTAAAAGCCATGATAGAACTTACCATGAGAAATTTACGAGATTCGAACCCGCGACCATCAGCGTAGTCGGCGAGATACCGAAATCGGAAAAACTACTCACACTTATTATTTTCGCTACGCCCGAAAGAAAACACTCCAATGCACAGTGGCCTGAAATCGAAAAAAGCTGGACAAAACCTCAAAATCGATTTTTTTGAGTGCGGAAATCGAAACTTTGCACAGATGTTTTCAATACATTAGTGCATTGTGTAACGTAAACTATTTTTCATGGGTAATTTTTTTAAACAAATTTCTTGGCCTCAAAGTTGAACAAATTTCGCAAAAATTGCCCTCATTGAATTTTTTTCGAAATTCAGCATGTTAAAACTAATGCCACACCGTCTGCAGTAATTCAATAGAAACAAAAATTTACAATGTTATTATGCGGCTTATTATCGTTAATTCTTGACCACTTTCATGACTCAGTTGTATTATTTGTGGCCGATACGATACAAAATGGCGGACCCTGTTTTTCGTCAAAATTTTGTGTTCGTGTAGGATTATAAAAAAGGATCACCAAGTTTCCTCGAGATATTTACGCCACATTTATACAACAAAACCTATAGAGTATTATACCAAAAGGAGAATTGCGACCACCTGCGACGCCGAAATTAAGATCGATTTTTCGAATGTGCGGCTCAGTTGGCCACGGGGAATATCGTGCGCGACAGATGTTGGACCTTGCGAATCTTTTAAAGCAGATTAATTGTATAAAAGCTATAATATCTTAGTACCACATTTCATGAATGAACCACCACATCTCAGATACTCCTGGGCCTTGCACATGGTTATTTTTTCGCACTCTTGTTAGTGATTGCTCGTTTCATTGAAAAGTTCTCTCTTAAGTACCTAGTTAATGAACCAGGACTCTATAATGACATCACCAACTCATAAAAGTGGACGGCAACTTTCACAGTTTCTGAATTCAAACTTATGTATGTGAGAATGGTTGAATGAGCAAGATTTTTTTCATTATAACTTATCTTTTCCTTGCATCTTCCAAATTTTTTTTATCATGGATTGCCATTTTGGGTGTGAGTTAATAACCCCATTGTAGTTTTATGGCCAAAACTTGTGGCTAAACTGTAAAAGATGTTCAACTCATGTTACCTGCGAAATATGTTATTATGGCCTGTTTACACTGTACAATTACTCATAGACAGAGGTAAGGGGGGGAAGAACGGGGGCACGCACCCCTCCCCCCCCAGACCCTTAAAAGATATGCAAGATTTTTAATAAGGTCCTGTTATCATTGCGTTCGTTTTGTATTCCTGGGCCCCCCTTAGAACAAAATCCTGGATACGACCTTGCATGTGCCCCCCCTAGAAAGAAATCCTGGATCCGCCCTTGCAATTACCAGCACGAGCTAATGTCTATATATATATGAATATGTGGGTATCAGGGGTGCAGCTAGGAATAAAGGCTGGGGGGGGGGGGTTTAGGTGCACCTAATACTGGTGTGTGTGGGGGTGTGGAGTACCAACCAGGATAAGCGGTAGGTACGAGATTAATAAATTGCGAAAGTTTAAGATAAATGGTTCAAAATGGTGAGTTTTACGACTTTCTGAGGGATATTTTATTAATCCTTACACTATTCTATTAGTAATATCAATCCAATTAAGTAAAATGGATTAATCTTAAAAATTTATCTGAGCTCTGGGGGGGGTTTATCCCCCAAAACACCCCCCTCGCTGCACCACTGGTGGGAATGAACATGAAAATGCACCATATAACCACCCAACTTGCGCGAATGCATAAACAGAAAATAGAACCAGCTCTAATTTGCTTGTATCCACCCATGTTCCATTCCAGTCCACAAAAATCAATCATGTATTCACACATTAACTCTTAAGTGTTGATGTACAATGTAAATTAGCCTTCATGGTTCGCAGTTTACCTTTAAAATGTCGATTTAAAAGTATCTCATTTCTCATCTCATTAAAATTTCAAGTGCTCATGTGTAAATTTTATTGTAGGGAGATGTGATGTTTCAATGGTACGATGGAATGGTGACCATTGCTGAAGATTACGACGGGAGAGTGAGTCGAGTGGCTTGGGATCCACTCACGCAGAGTTTCTACCCAGATGCCAATCACCAATCCTACGGGAAAGCTGCTTTGAACTTGACAAGCATACGGGAATCAGACCAAGGGTGGTACGAGTGCAGAGTGTACTTCCCGAACCGAACTCCAAATACAGGAAGGAATGGGACCTGGTTTCATCTCACAGTGGATGGTAAATAAAATAAGCGGGAAATAAGAAGCTTTATATTGATATTTAGTCGTTTACTGATTTTTTTTTTTTATGAAATATGTTGAAATCAGTTTGAACCGGGTTGAAGTCTCTTGTTCTTAATAATGGTTGTTATGACTGGTATGAAACTGCTTTCAAGCTTCTGTCAAAGTCTCTTATAAGAGGTGGTTTTGATGAATTTTTTGGTATGCTAGAATTTCCTTAATAACTATGAACTGAAATAAAAATAAATTCTAAATAAATGTGAAAAATTATTTCAAATATATCTTAGCTCAAAATTTCAAGAAAGCTTCATTTAGGAGTGAATTCGAAAAAAAATTAGTGTTAAAATTGTCAACAGACTCAATTAGTATTTATGCTATTTATTACCTGGTTTTCTTTTCATTGCACATATTGAAAAAAAATATTTAATAATAATATATTTTATTTCACATTATGGTACATGAAATTTTAACAGCTTACTTAAGCATGAGTTTTTACAAAGTGGAATATAGGCACACCTGTGGTAAGGACCAGTTTTGGAGTTGCCACCTCTTAAATTAACAAGCTGACAGCTGGCTGGTGCGGCCAAAACAAAAGAATATGCCATAACTAATGAGTCAAAGTTCGCTTTTCTTAAAAGTGTGTTCCTTTGAGAATATTATGAAGGATTGAAACATAAAAACAAATGAAAACAAATACATTAGCTACCATAATACATAGAAATATTCAATACACTGTACAGAAATCAGACTAATTACGTACAATGTTAAAATAATGTACAAAGATAATATTTACAAGTACTCTTCAATATTGTCTATGGAGAACAACCATATTTTCAATTTTTCAACCTCTGGTTGATTCCACTTGTAAACAAAGAGGCAACTTATTTTTTCATAAGTAACTGATTTTGAATTCTTGAAGAAATGCCTCTTGTCCCCTTTTGATAACCTTTATTCCTTGGCCTATCGTTTTCAGGTGGAACTCTTTTAGCCATCCCACCTATCAATCAGACCACCATGGAGGGTGACACTGCTCACTTCAAGTGTGTTACCAAAGAGGATGGTGCCCAGGTCACATGGTTCAAGGATGGTGTCCCATTCTCCGAGCTGCCAAGTTTGTCAGCTCGTTCAAGGATCTCATCAGATGGCTCTCTTACCATATCCCCCACGGACATGGCTGATCCTGGCTATTATCACTGCGAGGTGTCGAATGAAATGGGAGAGAAGCAATCAGCTGGAGCTCACCTGAACGTGGAGTGTGAGTGAAATCTATATCAGAGACTTGCTTTCGCTCACTGCGGGTCTCTGCCCCCCCCTCTACCCCCCCCCCCCCCCCAAACCCTTGCTGGAAAAGGCCTGTGGCCGTATTTAGTTACTCTACCAGTTCTTACAATTTAAAAAAATGCTATGATGAGATAATAATTCACAAAATACTGAAATGGTAGGATTTGGCCAAATTGAAAGTGTTCCATCCGGTCTGAAAATTGTTTTCTCGACAAATCATGTGGTCTAGATTCCGAAAATGACATATGTATTTTAAAAAAATTTTTTTTTTTTTTTTTTGACCCCCCAAGGATCCCCCAAAAAGTAGGGATATTTGGCAACAGTGCAAGAAAATGTAGTATTTAAACAAATTTTCAAAGCGTTTCAGACTATTTACGATTTTTTGTAATATCTCCTCTTTTCCTCCATTAACATTTGCATAAATCAGTCAGTCAGTCTTGTTTCCATACTGTGATGGATGCCTTTATGGAATGAAACTTGAACATTGTGGCGAATTCATTCATCTTCAGTTCCTCACCTCTGTGTCAAGCTTCCATTGTTTTCGCTGATTGCCTTGGGTAACTGGAGAAAATCATAACTTCTCCCCTCTGAGTAATGCTGCGTAATGGTCATGATATCACTTAAGTTTCCATATATTTGAGCAAATAATGATAGAAAAATTATGTTTACTGCAATGAATAAAATAAATTTTCCTTAGAAATAGTTATGAAGATTTTTATGTTATCTCTGAAAATAAAGTTTCTATCGAATAAAATATGCTTTTGAAAGCTTAAGTATCTACAATTATTTGGAGTCCATAGTAAAAATAACCTATCATTCTGTTGGTGGATAGCATAAAATGAACAAAACATATCTGACGCACAATCAGCAGAAGTTAATGAAACCTTCCATCACTGCGCATTAAGTTATTCAGTGTTTCAGCGGTAACTACAATGTGCGTCCAATAAAATGTTTGTGTTGCCATAGCTCAAAAACTAAAGAGTTGCGACCCCATGATTATTGGACAAAAAATGCTTAAAATTGTTTCCCCTACCACGTCCTGAAGTATTATAGATTCCTCATGAAACATAGTGTATCATTTACTTTGATAAATCCCTAGAGCATGATAAATAATAAGCTCAATTAATTGATTTCTTATCTGAAAATGTTTTTTTCTTGTTTTTAATACAGACAAGGCAAAGGTGATCTACTCTCCAAGTGAACAGCATCTCCCCCATGGTCGACCAGGCCTTTTGGACTGCCATTTCAGAGCCAACCCACCCTTGACATATCTGCGTTGGGAAAAGGATGGCTTTCTTTTTGATCCGTACAATGTGCAAGGAGTGTTTCTGATGCATAATGGATCTTTGTACTTCAACAAGGTGAATGGCACTTGGGGCATCAGTCTCCTATTCTTGCTATTGTATAAGTATTTGATGTTTTGATGTCATATTTTTCTTTTTAACATTTTTTATTTTAAATCACTGTGTAAAACAAACTGTAATCATCACTGGACCTGCTCAGTCTTTTTTGTTGTAACAAGTTTTATGTAACTGTGAAAAAAATTGATATTGAATCAAAACTGCGTGATTCTTAAACACTATGCATGCTATACGCGATTCAAGGGGTATAAGTGCACAGAGCCCTTGGTCATTTTGACAGCAGTCCACTATTTAGTGTATTCTCAGCCTCCCTGTGTGGAAAAAGTCAGCTGAGTGCTCCCAAAGGCCCATTTAATCATATAGCAACACACCGTTAGTCACTTAGATCTAATCTGCCGATTGCCAATGATTAATGTGGCAATTAGGGCCACATTCAAGGGGAACTGCCATAGCTGTTGATATGTACTGAATGGTCACTCCTTCTGAATATATTTTAAAGTGAGAAGATAAGAGTATGATTTTGAATCTTTGGATATCCTAAAATGCGTAAAATAGCTTTGTTAAAGTGTTAATTATAGGACAGTTTCGACAGGAAATAAACACACATTAGTGGAATTTTTTTACTTATTCCGTATTGAATTTTAAACAGCTTGTATTTACTTCTATGTACACTTCTCTGCTCTAATGCACAGACTTACAAAAAATTTGGTGGCTTGAAATGACAAATGAATATGCCTTGTAAAATATGCAATGTAAGTGTAGATTTTAATAACTGTTGACAAGTGGGTGGAGCACTTGGCTACTGATCAAAGATTTCCGGGCACAAATTTTGGTTGAAGCCTTTGGACACCCTCATGGTGCAAAGTGGCAGTGGGAAAGTGCTGGCCCCCTTATCCTAACTTAATGTTTAGTAGCATTCACTTCCCCATGGCTTAGTCTGGGGTGAGCTAAACACTCAACTATCCAAACTCTTTTGGTCAAATCACTGAGTGAGTGGGATTTAAATGCCAATACAGGAGCCACCTGTTCTCTTACTTGTGGGCTTGCCAGAGAATTCCTTTACTGGCTTGCAATATACAAATTTTTTAGGGCACTAATTTTGGATGTACGCTTTAATATTTTACATGCCAAGTATCTTCTGCACCCATTATTGCAGCATCCCTAGCCTTTTAATAAATGGGTCATACTTTTTAATGTTATTTTTGGGAAATCTAATTTGGGATTCAAGCCATTAATTCTCTAATTGAATGGATTTAGCATTTTAAAGCACCATTTAATAAAATGAATTTGCAATGTTTGCATCAGCTGATGTTCGTGCTTTTTTTATTGTGCATAAATCATTAAATTCTTTAAATTGCTAGCATTATTTCAATAAAAGTTTTTATGCTTTCTTTTGGCATGATTTAATCTGAAATTGTTATTCCAATAGGTAGATGGTTCTCATGGAGGAATGTACACTTGCATACCATATAATGAACTTGGAACTGAGGGTCCATCTCAACCAATGAGAGTGTTGATTACAAGGCCACCAGTGTTTATCATCAAGCCAAACAATTTGTACGTGAGAAAGGTTGGGGAGACTTTAAGTATGCCCTGTGATGCAAGACATGATGTTGATGAGTCAGCTTTAACTGCTGATGCTGAGCTTGGTGTACCTCCTCCATCTACCGGAAAACCAGCAATTTCTTGGACAAGGGTTCGTAATAAACTGTAGATGAAATCATTGGAATGAAAATTTAATGCCTGAAATTGATTACTTTTTTCCATAAACATATGTACAGTACACTCCTGATTATCCGGGCTAATGATGGGGAGACACGGCACAAATAATCGGAAAACAGGGATAACCCAAACTTTCACTTTAATGTCTTTTAATGCACATAATTTACGTAAAACAAGCAATATATTATTATTATTTATTATTATTTATGCCGTTATTCTGTTATTCTAGATTGCTTCCCGGACTCGTTGAGAGCTTTCTTCACCAGTACGCTATCATTTTAGTGGCGATAACATGGTTGTACTCATATTATTAATGCTCCATGTAAGGCGTGGTTTCAAAAACCACACATCCGTGGATGTGTGATCACGGATACAGAAAAGTGTTTTGCACAAATGCTTCAAAACCACTGTTCAACATCGGAAACTACACTGTCAGGCACCACGCCACGTAGTCGCGTCTCGCACTAGTTGCCCGGGTTGCAACTGCTGCAGGACATATGTCCATGATCACGGAGCATGGTCACGTGCTGCGAGGCTTGGAAAACAGGAACATGATGCCCCTGTGAATACAGATAGCACGCAATCATTTCTGTTTTACGAAGGGGATTCTAACAGAAATAATAAACCCCGTGTATCCTAGCATTAATGCTGTAATTTCGGTGATTTTGCGTCTGATTTTATTTTTCTATAAAGGTCACGGAAAATATTGAGTGGGAGTGAAAATCATGCATGAATAATCCGCAACATGGATATACCGCAGCCGGATAATCGGGAGTTTGCTGTTGATTATAAACTTGTAATCATTCATTTTTACTCTCTTTAGCAGTGGTGAAGCTAGATATTAATCTGAGAGGCAGAGAATACCCAAATTCATGCCATTAACACTCTTTTGTTTTGTATTCAGGCTAAGTCATCTATTTTATATTTCCAAAAAAGTTGGCAAACAATTTTACCACAATTTCCATGCAGCATATTGCTTTGTTTTGATTGGAGGTTTGGAAGCCTGTCTACCAGCAGACTCCCATATAATTGAATGGCTCATATTCAAATGCCCACTTTCTGCTGCAGACTCAACATCCAATTCAAATTATTTCTTGCGCTCCGAGATTCTATTATCTTGAAAATTTTGGAGTCTGGGTGAATGAGTCAGAGATGGGGAGATGGCTGGTACATATAAGTATTGATAATAAGTATTGAATAATTCAAGAGTTATGAAAAAGTTTCACAGATGATGAACTACCATATTTATCAGAATATAGTCCCCCTTTTTTTCCAAAAATGCCCATGAAAAAAGTTAAGGGGGACTAGATTCAAATGCATTTTTTAAATTTTCCTGAAACTGAAGCCTCAAAATTAAGGGGGGGGGGACTATATTAGGAGAAATACGGTAATTGGGGAGTAAGGCAAAGTATAAAATTCAAGCTGTATGTACTGCATTATTTTACATCCTCATCCAGAGTATGGATTATTTTTCAGGGTACCAAAGACCTGAATACCCTCTTTTATTCTCTTAGCTTTGCCACTGTTTGGTAATTAAACTCCATATTTCATAAATTAGATAGGCATAACTTCGTGTAATCTATTATGCATTTTGAAACAACAAGAAATAAACTAAATTAACTTCCATGAGATGATTTACAGGGCAACTATGATTTTGTTGAACCCTCAACTCAAGATCCATGTTCATCATCTAATAGTGTTGACAGTTTGATGAAACCATAGTTGTGTAATCCTGTGGAAGTGTATTAAGTTTTTTCTTGTTGGTTCATTGTGAATCGATATTTCATGGCTGTGTTTCTTTTATCTTAGTGTATAGGCATGATATCAGTGTCAATTTCCTTGTGAAGTTTGCAAAAGCTTCTCTATTACGTTGCTGTATATATAAATCAAGATCATGTTGCATGTTGGATGACTGGAGTGGATTAGTATTTCTGAAGTGTATGGCGAGTTTCTGGGATATCACTTATATAGATGATGAAACTTTTAGTAAGAGTCCAGTGATGTAGAAATTTTTGGGAAACATATTTTTCATATCACATGTAGAATTGTACATTGACTGTGTTTTGAAAGTACATGTTAAGTAATTAATGCAGGATGAATTACTTCATGTAGGGTTTTTTTTTTATTAGTGCAAGTATTTCATTCCATTTTAAACTTGTTTTCCATATTATTCACACCGCAAGCATGATGATAGAATGAAAAGAAAAAAATATTGCATTTATGTGTTCTTTCATGTGAAATTTTCAAATATTTTACTCCATTCTATAATGACATCATTCTAAAAACCATTAGCTTCATTTTAATGTGATATTAAGGTTAGGAATGGCAGTATAGTGCATATAAAATTTGGCCCCTCCCTCAAGTATCAAATACAATATGCACTCTAGTGTAGTATTTTAAACATGCTAACTATTTGAAGGTTGATAGAATTAGCCATTTAGCAACCATTTTCATGTACAATGTAAATATATATTTGTATATACATGCATACCGTATTAGTAATGAGTTGTAAATATTAGTGTAGTGAATGATACAATGCCTTGGTAGTTGAGTATTGTAGTGTATTGTTGGGTTATGACATTTATTTCATGAAACTGTTATGACTCATTTTTAGTTAGGAAGATTCAGCTGATTACTATAGCAAATTTGCTTTTTAGGTGTTTGTATTTCAAATGTTAACATCCCTCTAACATATTTTTGTTACCAGCATTTACAGGTTTTGCTTGAGTGATTTCAACACATTTTGATTTCATTACTGTAGCTGTCATCTGTTTACAAGGCTTAGGGTATTCACATGGTGAGAACCCATTAATGTTTTAGATAGATCCCTTCTTATTTGACATCTAGATAGAGTAGCCGTGAGGCTGTTTGGTTTTTGTGTATGGTTACGTTATTGATACAGGACTGTATGCGAACTACATGAATTCATATTACATGAGAAACATATATACATATTGTGGCATCCCACCCCTGGCTCGCCCGGATACCAAAATAGAACCAGGGGGAGATGTCGCACAAAAACAAAAGAAAATATATAAATCCGCGTGGATCCCTCCCGCATGGGACCTACGGAACAAACCTATGCCACTCTCTTTGTACAATTCACATAAATTAAAAATATTCCTCTTCTTTGGAAATAATTGCGGGTGGGGGGTTCCCGATTCAACCTGATGGGTTACGTTCGGGCACTTATGCACTCTTCCACAACGCATTCACGGAAAGAAAAACGAACGGGGCAAAAGGAGTGGCGAGGGATATTTTTCCTTAAGATGACCCATGAAGGAATTAAAACAAAACACTTACTCAACACTTTCAGCGAAACAAAATATAATTCAAACAATAAGATTGCATGTGACAAAACAAAAGAAACCCTCTTATAAACTAGTGAAGTATGAATTGGTGAGAGCAATTTATGAAACATCAATGATTAAAAAAAAAACACAACAATATAACTTGATTTTCAAGATGAAAATCGGAATAGCAAATGATAACAACAAAATATAGTTCGGTTGTGAACACGTAAATAATGATACACTTTTCAATTATTTCTTGACAGGGGAGGTAAATGAAAGTCCATCCCAACGAATGTTAATTTTACTCTGGTGATTAATTTCACTTTCACTGAGTAACGGGTGCATTTCATGACTGTCTGTCTTGACACTTGGCAGAAGACAAGAGGGGGCTTTTGGGGGGGGGGGGAATAGTTGCGATCTTACTTTATCGTTGTCCGTGGTTAGACCAGGTGGGATCCAACAAACTCTTGTTCCATTTGCTGCACACTCCTCTCTCCCTTGTTGGAGGAAGCTGCATCCGTAATGGAGGTAATGCGTCCTCTTCAGCTGGTCCTTGCTCCTTCGCACAGGGGGGGGTCTCTTATTTCAGACCAATCAGTAGTAATCGTAATTTGTTAGGCCCCTCGTCTTCTCTCTGCCGTGTGTCGCACCCAAATTCGGGCATGGGCTCCGCCCGACATTCACTCCAAAATTATCTGCTTCTTCCACGCGCACAACCTTTTTTTAATCCACCAACTTGGGGTGGGGTAACGCACAAGAAAAAAGGAGGAGGAACACGCTATTCATGGGAAAAACCCGAGTTCCCCTCCTCCCACACACACAACCTTACATAATCGACATAACCACATTCATCCCCACTTACTCATTCACGCTTTCCTCCACGGGCCGCGGTCTGGGGGGGGGGGGTTTTTGGGAAAGTTCTGTTGAATGGAGTGGGTAAAAGGGAAATGAATGCGCCTCGTATAATGCACTTCGTAATTGGGTCTGAACCATTACAATATAGATAATCAAACCAGAATGTGTAACATCAATTTCAAAATTATTTACCATCTCTCAGCTTAGAAAGTCAAGAAGTTTTCTTTCTATAATATTCTGTAAAAGTTTTCCTACTCTAGCAAGTGTCCGATGAGCTTTGAATTTCTTCTTTAAATTTTTTCCAATATTTCTTTTCCTGTACGGACTTCATTTCGTACTGGACCTTCAGTTTTTCTGTCAGTCCACCCAGTAATTGTAATCCTCCTCCACCTCAAACACATTACTGCAGCTTCAAGTTTGTTCACTACTCAGTGACCATATTTAGGTAGGTACTTTAAGACTGCTAATGGCTAGATACCCAAAAGGGTCTTCAATGGATTAGTTTCTTTGGCTGGCTTCCTCCATCTTCATACTGTTGGCCAATACTGGTTCGTCTGCTATTTTGGAGGAGTTCAGCCCTGCAAGGGCAGGAGAGTGCCCTGTTCTTGTATATCAACTTATTCCCTCTGACCAAGAAGCCATTTGCACTTAATAGAGGGCAACCACTTATACATTGGTGATTGCTTAGCTGCATGAAGTGTTTCTCATCCCATACCTCGAGGAGATGCATTTTCATATTTCCTTTCCTTGAGTACTTGTCACCATTTACCAGTCCCTTCTCTACTTTATGGGGAAAGAAAGTTGGACAACCCAAACATTTCCTGACTCTTTCAAAGGAAAATTAACATTTTATAAAAATATATTTGTGTTCTTGGGAACAGGCATCTCTTTGAACATTGCTGCTTGGGATTTCAGTCATGCCACATGATACACCCTTCTTTAGTCAGCTTAGATAGGTTTTGATTCAGTTGTAACTTGCAGTCTCTTGCCGTGGAAGCAAATTCTATCTTCATCTTGAAATGTCAATCAGCTGGTCAATAGGTGGATGAAGTGGATGGTTAAGTAATACTCTCCTTTATTATTTGCATGAATTTGCATTCATTATTTTCATGGCTACTTATATATTTGCATGATTTTTGGTACAAATGCATGAATTTCCTGAAATAATGATTTTTGGCTATTAAAGTTCCTCTTCAATTCATTGCAAATTTCTCTTTTTATAATTAGCTTTTTTAACCCATTGGTGGCTCATTAGGGAAATGAGTGAAGTGCCTCAACCCTTACATTTTGAGAGAAGGTATATGAATGAGAATTTCCACCTTATGTATTTGGAAAATACAGGAATTTAAAAATATGTACTGTTGAACATGAAATGTTGAGATAGTTGTGGAGAGTAAGGAAGCTTAGTGGTTGGAGCCTGCTGACCTGAGGGTCCCAGGTTCTACCTCGTTTGAAGCCTTCATACACTCCAAAACAAAAACCACCAAAGTGCTAAATGTACGTGGCCCTTGGAAACAAATAAATCTCCTACCATAGAAGAATGAAAACTCACATGTCCTTGGCTCAGTCTGAGGTGAGCTCTACCCTTGCCTATCACTGCCAATCTCTGGGTTTAATGTATGAGTGTGTGTGAGAGTCAAATGCTTCAACAGAATGCCGAGATGTGAGCATAAGTCTGTAACCATTGAGTTGTGCTGGCAGGGCCTGGTTTTGAGATTCCACTGATGCGTATGTGGGGTGAGTGTTTAGGCAAGGAGAAGTCATGTAACACTTTTTAAGGTTATTGGTTGCCATGGCTGACCCCTACTTTGTGAAATGCTTTTCAGAGCACTTTCCTTCCTTAATGAACTTCTGTACATATGGTGTGAAGTTTTTCACAACCCATTAAACTACTGGTGCTGTGTATTTTTTTTGCACTTCCCAAGTATAGCATGCACAATAGGACTGCTCATATGTGCTCTGGCAGTAATATAGTACGAACCTTTCTACTTGCTGCATTCAATATTTTTGTGCATTTTTGGTCTTCAGATACATGATCATCATGTTGTTAGCCATAAATTCTCTTTATGAAATATTTACGAGTTAATTATAAATTTAACTTACTTTATGGAAGGAGGGTATAGGAAGAACCTCATTCAGAATGACAGATGGTCCTCAGACTTAATATTCCTGTCCAAAATTATTGACGATAGCACACACAAAATTAGATCCAATGCTTTCTCAGTTTATTCAATGCATCTTTCTCAGGATTTCACCTGGTTGAGTTGGTTCATAGATACAAACAGTGGCCCGAGCCCCCTAAAAAATTCATTATGGGTGTGAGGAAAAAATGTGTCAGGCTTGTCGATTTTCCCCGGAGTGTCCAGATATTGATATTCGAGTCATTGAGGTTCTAATGTTTATCATATGACTCTTCTAAAATGCTTGAAAAACTTCAAACTCACTAGGTATTTATAAAATTTCCTGGGGCAAGATCCCCAGTTTGGGCCCCCCCAATATGTTTTGTAAGACGGCATCCCTGGATACAAAGGTCCAAATTGTCCCATGTCATCAGGATGCTCAATATCTGGAATATTTGGACATCTATTCATTTATAAAATACAATAACAGAACAATTTTTCTGTCCATATCAAGAAAAGTAGGAGAAAATTTATGTGTTTTACACCTTTTTGACTGTTTTACGTCATTTGGTTGCCGTTTCTCATGATATTTTTAATAGTAATTTTGTAGATAATTTTATGGAATTTCTTAGGGAACTGTGAAGATCTACATCAGTTTATCAAAGTTCTTCGTGCTGTTATACTTCATGCAAATGTGGTACCATCAAGATATTTCAGTCTCAATCCATTTATTTCACATGAACTGTATTTTTCTTTAATGTACTGTATTTATCTGAATATAGTCCCCCCTTTTTTCCAAAGATACCCACGGTAAGGCTAAAGGGGGGACTACATAGTATATTCAAATGCATTTCTTAAAATTTTCCCAAAGCTGAAGCCTCAAAATTAGGGGGGGAATGTATTCGGAGAAATATGGTATATTATTCTATTTTCTTATTGAAGATAAATAACCATACAGTATCATTACAACAGGGATTGATGCATACACTAACTCCTGAGCTGTCTTGAGTCTTCAGAGTAGAGTAAAGCATCTTGAAATATTGTAATGCTTAATCTGCGTTGTGAACATTATTTCTTTTTCAACCCTATGTCTACTATATTGGGACCTACCTATTGCTTTCAATATTATTATTTGCATGAGGAATTGGAATTTAAGAATATATTCTTAAATTCCAACTATAGTTATAATTGTTTTTGCACCACTAGATAGGGGGTTTGCTTCTGATTTGTTAAAATTATACTCTTAAAAATATGACGTTATTGAATCCTTGGAATGAATTTTCATATTAACTTGCATCTCTTTGTTTGCCAAACTGCATGCTTTGATCACTTCTCAAAAGTAAAATCACTACCCACATTTATTTTCTGGGAGCATAGTTTGCCATTTATGGTACAGAAAACTATGTATATAGTGTCATTAAAAAATGTTCTTCTCATTATTGTTGGAGAAAAAAGACTTCATGCTCAGCTACCAAGGCAGATATTTTATGAGGGGACCTTGTTTCATTTTACTATGCCTGCTCACATCATGGGCTTGATCTTCATGGTCTACTTCAGAAGGATGGAGCCCTTATTCCTCACTCAAGGTCATCGATTTCTGGAGGAAACCTTACCATCGTGAATGTCCAGAAGGAGGACAGAGGATTTTACCAGTGTGTGGCAAGCAACGAGGCATCCACGATCATTGCAGAGGCTGAGCTTATGATAGAAAATGTTGCTCCCAGGGCTCCATATAACTTGACAGCCAATAGCACCCTTACAACCATATCTCTAAGATGGGTTCCAGGCTACAGGAAACCAAAGCAGGAGTACAGTGTGTGGTAAGTGGAACTGACATGTCTGAGATCTTTGAGAATTATCCGAGTCTACTTTCTGACGGTGTTCTTTGGAAATATTTATTTTCCCATTTTAGCTTGCTGTGCATAATTTATTAGCAGCTTTGGATTAATATCATTGACCCAACCAAAAAAATGATTTTGGAGATAATTACATAATTACTATTTTAATTGGCTTTAGGAGATACAATTCAAAATTTTGGAAAGGAAATTGTTTTTCTCTCATTCTGATAGCAGCAGCTCAAAATATATTACCTTTTTCTCTTGTAATATATGTTGGTACCTAACTAATGGGTGAAATTGACAATAATTTTGTATTTTTATCCCTGGATTTAGTTTGTGCAAAAAAGTAGTCTTCATTGAAAAGGAACTTTCGAAAAAATATGCATGTGCAAATACATATATTTGTAGTTCCATGAGTAGATATGTATTATGCCTTCCATGGAAACACTAGGTGAAATGTTTTCTCTCCTTTGTTTCAGGTATCGACGTGAAGATTCATCTGAGTGGAAAACCTTGAAAATCCTTTCCATGGGGACTCGGGAGGCTGTTGTTTCTAATTTAAACCCTGGAACCATGTATGATTTGATGGTTCTCAGCCAAGATGTGCATGGAGACGGCATGTTCAGCAAGGCCATCAGAGTGAGAACGAAAGGTGATTTATGCTGGATATTATCCCATGCAATTTAATCATCTTATCTTTTTTTTACTTTTTCTCATTATTTATAGTAACATATCTTTTGATGCCACTTTTTTTTGTTTCCCTTTTAGGCTAAATTAATTTTGTGTGTTACTCCCATGTTACATTGGTGAACATTGATTATATATTTTGGGAAGGGGTGGGACGATATCATTGTTAGGTTAGGTTTTAGTTATCATATAATGGTATTTAACTCCTTCCTCATCTGCGGGGAGGGACAAGCCCCCTGGACTACTTAAATTCACACCTGTGTTGAAGTATGATACCTTGGTTTTCAGCTGTGATCAGTTTTGAAAACCATTATCTATTTGATGGGGTGCCTTGATGTTGATACTGCTCATCAGCAACTCAATTTTGATTTCTGTCTGCAAACTTATTGGCACAAACCAAAATTGACCACAACTAACATACAAACCTCTTTGTTGACTGTAGACTTTTTAATATTATGGGCTCCTTCTTGGAGGAGGTTGGGATTTTTTGACTTACTAATCATGGATGTTGCATGGATATTTTCTTCTGAACTTAATGCTAACCTACACAGTGATTAACTGCTTTTTGATTTTTCAAAGTTTATTATAATGCATGCATATGTTTTAAAGATCAGTTGTTTGGCTACTAACCTCAAACTCCTCAGGGATTATATTTCTTGAGGATTATAATCCTAGAAGATTTTTAGAATCCTGGAGGATTTTGAGGTTAGTAACCTTGGTTTCCTGTTCCATTAAACTAATTTGTTTGGAACTTTGAAAAACTGAACTAAATGGATATTATTAATGACAAAAATGTTGAAAATGTATTATTTTGCCTTGATTTTTGTATGGTTGTATCCTCATAAATTTATCAATTATGCTTGTAAAAGCATTAGGTACATCATGTGAAAGATTATAGGAAGTAAAATTTTGCTGACAAAATTAAGGAAGGATTTCTCATAGTATTCCATAATATTATGGGTACACACTTCCTTGTAAATCTTTTGACTTTTTGGTGGGATATTAACCTTTATCCATTTTTTCACAGGTATTTCTCCTCATTCAGGGAATACATCCAAGAGAGTTCTTAATGACTTTTCAGGCCCGTTTGGTAAGTTTTTGTTTTTTAATGTATCCTGCTTTCCTTCATGTTATGCCTGGAAGATAAATTTGCATATGTATTTCCCACCTAGTTTTAGTTATTACATTGTACTGAAAAATTTTTCTTCCTTAATCATTTGATATATTTACTTTATCCCTATTAACAATGAGAGAAATTACTTAGGCTGCTCCTCATGAACCATCATTCTTCATGATTAGGCATATATGTATGTACATAAATAAATTGAAACTTAAAACAAGGCTGTACTCTTTATAGGTTAGGTAATAACTGCTATATGACTTTAGAATGCTCATTTATTGATGCAATATATTATAAATAAATTAAATACATACTATAAATATTATAAATTATTATTTATATATTATATTGTGTATGTATGGTATTTCCTGTCTCTTCATGTTCTTAATATATGCTGAGCAACCCACCACTGGTATACAGCGGACAGTTTTGAGCTATTTCATTGCACGAAAATTTATAGGGTGGTACTCAGCTATTTTTTCCTCATCATATCAAATTGCTATTTGTTATCACATTTAAATACATATTTGAAAATTCATGTTTTTCTTAATTGATTTGTAATAATAATACATAAATAGTTCATATAAGTTGATAGCATCCTATGATAATGTCAATTTTTCTAAACAAAGCACCTGAAATCTGCTTGTGTTTTCTTTTTGAGTTTATGGTGAATTTTTTCCATTGCAAGGTTGTTTTAAATGTAAATTGATAATATTCTGTGCATATTTGCCAAAAATTTTTTGCTGTTAATGCATTCTTTATCAGCATCTCATGCATTCAGTATCAGAATGCATCAGATAAGTATGTATTTGTGAAGTACATACATACATGCCCATGTGGTGGAGAGAAATAAATCTCAATTAGTACCATGAGGAAATTTAAATTTCTTTCACCAGGATTCTCAGAAGTGATGGGGCCACCAAAAAATGTGACTGTCTCGGTACATAATGAGGGATACTTGGTATCATGGCAGCCTCCTGAGCCAACCACTGAAGGTGTACATGAGGTTCCTATGCAACTAGTCTATACTCTTCGATGGGCTCAAGGATCACAAGAACATGTAATTGGGAAAGCAGAAACAGCAGATACATCATTTTTAGGTGAGGGAATGCTATTTTTGATGACGTAATTAAATTGGAATAGCTCCATCATGAAAGCAAGTAGGCAATGGGTAATTTGGGTAAATTCTTCTCGGGATTCTTACTGGATTAATTCTTTCATAATGGCCAATGTTTCATGTGTTAAAACGTTGGCTGTTATGAAAGAATTAACCCACTGGGAATCCCGAGAACAGTTTACCCACATAATTCGCCGGGAAAGCAACAAATCATATTTCACCAATCGGTAATTTGTTTTAAGGCCATAGGCGGATAATTTTATTGAGGTGGAGGGGTTCATATGGAGGTGGAATGCATTCTGAGGGATTCATTTGAAGGGGATACACCTTTAAGACTGTGCATCCAAAACAAGTTAGGAGGTGTGAACCCCTTAACCCTTTCCTGCTGGTGCCTATGATAGGAAAATGTTTTCCGTGCCACGAGAAGAATAAGAATATTTTAAACCCCTCTGTGTCCTTTCTTTTCCTTTTTTGGGAAGGAGTTGCCCTGGTATTCTCCCTCCGATTTGGGACCTAACTCAATACGGCGCCCAGCCATTACCCCACAGGTTATTGGACAAGACCCTCTATTTCTATCTAACAAGTTCACAGTCATCTAATTTCTTTACCAGTTTTTTTTTACCAATTATTGCTTTTGATTTTCAATAATTTACTCTTCTATAAGAATAGCTAACATTATTTTAAGTATTGCGGAGTTTTCAATGGATTTCTAGCTTTGATAATATGTAATGAAGTTTGTGAACTCAAGGTACTAATACTAAATCTATAAGTCTGTTATGAAAAGGCCTCCGGTACGATACAAGCGGCGAGCGGCAACCTGAGCGCACGTGAGCGGCAGCGGTGGCTACAATACGAGCGGCAATTTTCTAACCGCTCAGGTTTCTCGCCTTTTCTAACTTCAGTCTTCCTTTGTTTGGCTGTATTCTCACTACTTTGATGTTTCTCCGCTTACATTTTCAACTACACTGAAGGATGAATCTACTGAGCGGCGAGCGGCAGTGGAAAAGAAATCGGTCTGGACTTGGAACCATGAGCGTCACTGTGCGGCGCCGCTCACTGTCGCTCGCCGCTCAAACATATCATACCCACCCTCAATGGATTTACACGCAACTAAGTGAGGCCCGATTTCAGAGCGGCGCCTTTCACGCCGCTTGCCACTCGCCGCCCGCCGCTTGTATCGTACCCGAGGCCTAACTCTGAAATTTCATTTAAAAATTACTGATGCGCAGAAGGAAAAAAGAATTAATTTCATAGGAAAAAAAAATTGGAGCATACAAAAAAAATGTTTCCTTGCCAAATCTAATGACAAATATAGCTAGTTTATAATGGATTTCTGCACCGAGGATGATCCTAAATGAGTGGTAGGGTTAGACTTAAATGAGGAGTGGCTCTATGGTTTTGCCTAGTTGGGTCTCGGGCAGGGGCTGAATGCATCCAATTATTGCTACCCCAGTGGTTAATTCTCTTCCCCAATGCCAGCTATAGCTGTTGTCTGGTCATTCGCATTAAAAAATCCACTATACCCAACGCTAGGTCTCCTGCTTATGAAAATGCTCGTTGGCTCTACCCAAATTAATTTCAAAGGATAAAAAAAATTGGAGTATACAACAAAATGCTTCCTTGCAATGTTCGGCAAGAAAGGGTTAAACCTTGGCACTGCTTGCTATGACTTTGATTTCTTTTGTGGGGTCGAAGCCCCATTACATATGTGTTTGTTATTATTATATATATGCTATTTGCAGCAGCAGTTCTGTCATCTCATTAACTCTTACAATATTTAAGTGGAAATATTACTTTTAAAACGTTGAGGCAAAAAAATAAAACATTTTGAAAGACCCAGTTTGCAATTAGGTAGTTATGTGGATATTATGGCTATTTTATTTTATTCTTTTTAAATCATTTAGTTTAATTGTTTTTGGAGGCGTGTTATGATAATACAAGGTATGTTTCAAGTTAATGGATTTTTTTCTAACTTTTAGTTCGAGGCCTTGATGAGGACCAAACATACCACTTTCAAGTTGTCGCAATTGGACCAGGTGATGCCCTGTCAGCCAGTTCTCGCTTTGTACTTCATGTGCCTCCATACAGACGAATGAAAGCAATCACGGTTGGTGTCCTGGTTGGAATCTCCTTCCTTCTCCTGGCAGCTGTTGCATCATATTTTGGCAGAAGAGCCTTCTTGAGGCATCAAAAGAATTCGGATCGAAAGAGTAAGACTTGATGAAAATCTTTTTCCTTTTTTAATGGTTGTTTTTTTAAAAACACGTGAAATTTTAATTAATGTATCGCTTTGAGGTGATACTTAATCAGAGTTTTAACTTTTTCATGTTTAAGTTAGTCAAAATGAGCTACTATAAACATTTCTTAATCTTAAAGCAGTTGATTTCTCTTTACACGTTACTGGGTATAGCAGGCTGGGAATACATGAAATTATTTCATTTAGGTTGTAGTTATCAATTTTATTTGAAAGAATTGAAGCAATGAATTATCTATATTATCATATTTTCAGGTAAACTCTGCTCTTATAAAAAAAACTTTCTATAGCAATTAGGATATATTTTTTGTTCTTTACCATAGTATTTTTAGAAACCAGCATTAAAGTAGAACCAGCTACTAGAAGTAGTTGGCATGAAAATGCATAAATATTGAATCTCAAAGCTATTTTTTGTAAGAATTCTTTATAGTGCATCATGATTGCTTATTTTATTAGCATGCTGACAATTGAAAGGCCAGTGCTAATTCATTGCCAGAATTTTGCATGAGCAATGCTAAGATTGCCATATATTTCAATGCAGAAATGTTGCAATGTAACTGATGTATTAATCTCTTTCATTGAAACAATTTGAAAGAAGTCTAAGGGAAGAGACTGTATTTAACCAAGCCTGGATAAAATTAATAAACATCATGTATATATACATACACAGGAAATCCTAATGCCAGTCAAAGTTGTGAGGAAAATATCTTTAAAACCTGTTCTTCAATAGTTTTCAGCAATAGTGAGCATCAAGGAAAACAAGTGTTAATATGATAAGGGTTAGGACAAGAATGATTTAAGGCTAATATGTAAACCCTACTGTTATCCAATGGCAGTGTAATCATTTCGAGATGGCAGGAATCTCCCCTATGCATGCTTACTGAACAGAGTGGGAACAGGCTCCTCACGTTTCTCAGTATGGACCATTTTTCAAGGCATCGAAAGAGTATGCTCTCAAAGGTATACTCTCACTAATCTTCTACCTTTGTTACCCCTCCTCCTCTCAGGGGCCTCGCCATTATCTTGGACTGCTGGGGACCTTAAGTTCAGCCATTCAGAGGTATACAACCTTCCCAGCGGTAGGGGTTTGAATTGTCAAGAAATTGTTAATATGTACTCTGGTTCAACTAAATACATGTACATTTATTGATTTATCATAAAGTCTTGCCATGGCAATTATTCTTTGTGCCTTATGAGCATGTAAAAAATTTAAACATTTACCCTATCGTCAATATTAACTAATTTAATCAACATATGAACCATTTCCAGTGCAGGAATATTAGCTGCTGTAATACGTTTTCATTCCACATTCATCCTCAGCTAACCTCATTTCCTGCCTTGACTTTGATGAAAATTATTTTCTCAGTTAATCTCATTATCAATCACAACTCCTATTTATGAATTGAAAAGTACACACCACCACAAGCATATAATACCCGCAAAGAATTTCTTCTGGTATTTCATTCACCTGCTTTACCTACGTTTTTCTCAGAATAACCTATTCTCATTTTAACCCCAAATATTTTACCTAAATATCAAGTTACTCCTTGTCTCAGCCTCATTTACTTGTGGATTCGTTTTTGGTGATGTTGTGTGCTTGAATACCTCTCCTGCTGCACCTTAAGAAATTTTGACAAATTGTGGTCAGTTATTTCATTTTTCTCTTGCTGAAATCATGGCAAGGATATCATTTGGCCCTGATCAACCATCGATAACAATTTTTCCGTTAGAAATTCGCTCAACTTTTGTAAACACTCACCAAAAGACGAGATCAATTCCAATATAATGTTTTTCTCAACAGTAAAAAGTATTGAATCAGCAAAATACTTAATGAAAAATGATGTCCCTGGACTGTTGATCCATGAGATTCCCAGTACAAATAAAAGCTCGAATTCCAGCTCCTTGTTTCCGAGAGTAAGGCCGATTCCTACTGCTCTTGGATCTCAAAACCTAGAGCCGCTGCATTTGGAAGAGGAAACAGAATGATGGATATATTCATTACTCCTTTATTAGCATAGGAGAATCACTCACACTCACAATCAATTACAATCACTTAAAATATAGACAAGATTTCTAATTCGGCCCTGTTATCATTACTGTTGTTTTAGTTTGTGTAACGAAGTTTGGAGATGAAGAATATATGTATCTTGCACAGTAATAGTTGTATGTTGTTCTTAATACCAAATATGATAGGACCATTTGCTCTTCAGACCTTGGATATATGCATCATTCATATTCTCAGTCAGGATATCTACTGATGGATATATGTATCTGTCATTAGTAGGAAAAAGTTAAGAGGGGAAACGAGGGGGTAAATATGGCCGTCTACCCTATAATTTCTGGAAAACCTGATAGAAGGTAATCTTTAAGGTGGCTCTCCTATTAAATTTTTTATTTGACCAGGATAACAAAAAATCTTTAATAATAGTTTATGGATATCTAAAAGAACCTGTCCATGCTTATCAGACCTTAGAGGCATTATATCACTGAGAGGGATTGCATTTCAATGAGGCACAGTGGAAAGAAATCAACTGCGCCCCCCTAACACAATGACCTTAATCTGCCCCTGCTATTAACCAAGCCCACGGTGGGTCAAGGGTGGGTTTCCTATTCTCCTCTCCGTAGATTATTCACTAAGAAAATTGAAAAATCAGTTGCAGAGATATTTTCCTCCCAGCTTTAATTGACAATTGCACTTTGGACTTATGCATTCACTTGCCAATTAGTTGCTCAATCTAACTGCTCCAAAAAATCATGGCATTTATTTTCACTGACATCTTAATGTGAAAAAATTAGATTGGGAGCTCTCAATGTAATTAATAGAATTAATTTGGAGTTAACCATTATCGGTAATTTGT
Organism: Ischnura elegans; assembly: GCF_921293095.1. Lineage (NCBI taxonomy): Eukaryota > Metazoa > Arthropoda > Insecta > Odonata > Coenagrionidae > Ischnura > Ischnura elegans. The sequence goes on from NC_060249.1 coordinate 37,036,364, forward strand.
GGAAGCTGTATCATGCAGTACAATACAGAAATGTTAAATTGATAATAGCAAAGAAATAATTGCTAATTGCCACGGACCAAACTTACTCTTCCTCCCTGAAGAAACTCCCTCACGTCCTGATAGCATAATGAAGTGCATATACATATGTACCTACATACATTATCAAAATCAAGGGTAAACATCTTGGTCAAAGAGTTCTCTACTCTAGATTTTTTAAGTTTATTTTTTAACGCAGTGCATAGAACTTTTACTGGCCATAATACCAGAGTAAATTTTGGGAAATGGATAGTTACCTCAATTCATGTCTATAATTCCTTAGCAAAATCATTATGTACCTTGAAGGTACTTGTGAATATGCATAGAAATACTTGCAGTGTGAATAATATTGGAAATTTCAATTGATTCAACTTCAGCACACTATTGCATATCCATCTGATACTTAAGGAACAAAGTTGAGGACAAAGCACTGGTTACTTTAACCATTGTGCTTTTCATGGCTATAATCTGCTGAGTTATTAACTCAGTGGCTAAAATTTGATGGCTATGAATATATTTATATGGTTGTGGTGGCACTTCAGATAATCTTTCTGAAACAACACTAATGGAGAACTTTTCTGTAATTTGGTACCAGCCAGGTCCTGAAGTATCAGTGTGAGAGGAGTTCAACTCTGCCATCATTTCTACCACTGTGTTGTGAAAACAAATGACCAAAATGGTTGTTGAAGAATCATTCATAATACAGTTACCTCAAAAGCTGCTTGATTGAAGCATTGTCCGAGCTTGAAGCCATTTTCAAATTGAAAGATGAATGTGACTTCACTGCTTATTATAAATGGTGTTCTTGTACTCAATTGTCCATCATTTATCACATAGTGAATTACCCTCACAATGAACTCTTTATCCTAGTCTGTTTTCATGGCATTGCTGAAAACGTTGGTGCAATGTGAGGACATCTGACATGAAGTGTTTTCCTGCATTCGTTTTACCTTTGTAAGTTTGCCCATTATTCTGTTTGGTGCTGTTTAAAATATAATGTTGAATGCAGGCAATGGACTGCATATTGTCATGGATCTTATGCTATTAATGATATTTGTAGGGCTATGGAGTATGTGGATCTGTTCCTGACAAGTTCACATGATAGTTTGTGTGAGATAGACCAAGACTCAGGAGCTTATAGTGGCTTTTCAAAGGGAAACTGCTACCAAGGAATATGGAAACCCCCTTGGAAAGTAAAGCCATAATGATTGATGGAGTTCAAAGGGTTAAAATTCCTCTGATATGCTTGAGAGATACTATAATATTGGGTTTTGCCCCCACAGAAATGCACTAGCCCTCTCCCACAAAGACCCCCCGAAAAATTTTATGGCTACAAACTATCCAGAGAAACAGGTGTCCAGCTATAGCCTTGCCTTATGCCATTTTATTGAGACTAAACTAAGCCCCTATGCTTGTTTTTAAGTCAAATTTTCAGTAAAATGTTTCATAAAATGAATTAAGTCTAAGAAAAATAGGCTTACTTATGATCACACCATCATTATTTCTCCTTGATTTTTTAACTTTTTTTACATGAGGATTTAGTTGTGATGAAGTTCATGTTTATAAATGCAATCAATGTAGATATCCTATTTGGTATTTTTCTAAATATTTTATGGTGAGCAGCTGGCTTGATGAAATGGGCTTTTGCTCCAACTAGTCTCCTCTTGGAACTGTACCTGACCCACTTAATGAGTACCACACATTTTCCTTATCTGTCTGGAGTCAGGCAGACGTGTAGCCAGAACTTTGCATTTGGGGTGCTTGGGTGTTATGTGGGTTGTCTACATTGTGTTTTATTATGCTATTTTTTTATAATCAGAAAAACTATAATTTGGCTTGCTCTCCGTGGACATTTGTTTTCAAAATTTACCTGATCTTTCAAAGAAATTTTTAACCTTGGGGTAACGGTGGTTTTGGTTTATATCATCTGATTTTGAGAAAATTTCAAATGTGGCACAATGATGGCAGACCTCAGCATTAAATTGTCAAAAGAAACTGCACCCCTGGGCCAGTTGTTTCCTAAACGGATGATGGTGGGCAGTTGTTACATGGGAAAAATATTTAGGAGCTGAGACCCTCAAAAACTTTCCCGCCCTAGGCTATGGGCCTGGAGTCAGGGCCAAGCAGTGGCGAAGCGATGGGGACTTTTGGGGGATAAAGCCCCCCCAGAACTCAGAGAAATTTTAAAATTTTATCCATTTTACTTTATTGGATAAATATGTATTAGGTACTTATAGATGAGGGTGAGGATTACTAAAATATCCCTCAGAAAGCCGTAAAACTCACCATGTTGAATCATTTATTTATCTTAAAAATTTTCAGGGGAGGGCACCTGCACCTCCAGTAATTCATACCCCCAGCATTAATTGTGCATAAAACCTCCCCGAGCCTTAATTCCTAGCTGCGTGCATGGGGTCATGGGCATCTTTCCTCTCATAGCGTCTCATACTGTTCTCAGCTAATGAATCCAGAAAAATTTGCTTCAAAAGTTTCATAATTTATATGCATATGTGCCCATATTGATTTTTTATTTCTTGCTCCATGCACAATCCTGATAGTTTAAAAATGACTGAAATTCAGGTAATCACATGAAATTTTGCCTATTGCTTTAAAATTGACCATCCAGAGATACTCAATTGGGACCTCAGAACCTCTGTATGGAACAGCTGGAGAGGTCTATTACTCTTCCACCGCCTTGTGTATGATTTTTAAATGTAAAATGTAATACACTTTCTTTCAAGTTAATTGAAAATCCCCTGAACTTACCTCATCCTCTTGACAAGTTTTTAAATATTCCCTGACTAGGGATACAATAATATCTACGTGGTTTTTGAAGCCTTATCAACTGGAAGACAAAGTACCTGATTCCGTTTGGCTTAGGAGAGCTCAGAATATTAAAATTGATTTCTTTTTTATTATTTTTTAAGCACCGTTGGTCAATGTTTTTTTCTTTCTTCTGTGACAACTGTGCCAAGATATTGTCCCATGCTTACTGCAAAATTTGCCACTGGAATCTTCTAACTGTGGAAAATCATTGGTGGCTTCTGGTAGACTTTTCCACTATCAGTGACATCTATCAGACAGTCACTCTTTGGGTTGTGACTTTGACTGGGAAAAGTTATAACCCAAAGATAATAGAAAAGCCTATCCCAGAACTACAGTCATTAATCATTGATAAGAAATTGTAATACGTAAAATGGTTTTTGTGGTGAACTTGGGACAATACTGAAGTTATTCATGGAAGATGGAACATGCTTTCCCTCCCAAAGTAAAAAGCTGGCCATTTAGCAATGTAGAGGGATGAATGATAAAGCTACTTCCACTTTTTGAATATCAGAAAAGAAAAATGCCAAAGTTTTGTAAGATTTATGCTTTGAATTCAAGCTAAGCTTTTGTTTGTAGCCTTGATGTCAGTATAATTAGAAATGCATGCCTGGCATGAGTGAGTTCAGTGTATGAGCTGAGTACCTACATGCTGTTAAGCTTGTATAAGATTTTCTTTGACATCTGTGAATTTTATCTGTAAAAATTGAACACATACTTATTACATGCTTTAAACTTCTTCTAAACTGTGCAATTTGTACCTTAAGACAGTATGATTTGAAAGCATGTTTGGATTGATTTTAAGCGAGTACATATCTAATTTTATTTTCCTAAATGATGTACATATTGTGAGTCTATTTAAAATCCAATTTGTATACCCTATGTCTTATATTAATTAGTCTTATTGTTTCTTAAAGGTAAAAATATTCTTTTAACAGTTGGAATCAGTGAAAGCTTGATGCGGGAACTTATCGCTTAGTGAATTAGTGAATGCGGTTTCCTGCAGCTATAGCTCTAATTTTAATGCCTCCATTCTTCTGGTACTACCATGTCGGTTGTTGATTAAAGACAACAGTTTTGCTGAAACTATATTCTTTAATTAACAACCGACATGGTAGCAGTGGAAGAATTGAGACATTGGAACCGCGACACCACAGAAACCTACGTTGTCACATAGCTCTAATTTCTCTGAAAATTTGGTTTTTAAACTAGACTTAATTTTTTAAGCATTTCTAGAATTTTTTCAAAATTTTAAAAATCCTATTACCACTATAAAATTTTAGTCAGCCACATTCAGCAATTTCTCTACAGTAAAGATAATTCTGAGTTATTTAAACCAATGTGTATTAGTGCATTTTGGTGTAATTGACTTCTCCCATTGTGGATTGACTGTGAACTCCCAATGTAGGCAGCTACATAGGCTGACCAGCTTTCGGTGTAGGCAGCAGCACGTGCATTAATTTGGAGATCATTGAGTTTGCTAATGCTGCAGTTATATCAGATAATAAAAATTAAATTGCTTTAAAATATCAATGTTTAAACTGGAATAACTTTAAATTCAATAAGAGTAATTTTCTCAGGAATAAAATTACTGCTATGCAAGTAAACCAATCAGTTTTAATTAATAATTTTAAATACAACGTCTTGTTTGGCACGTAAAGTAAAATAATACAATTCCATTACAAAATTTTTTCTAGGCAGCTCAGAGATGTAATAATAAATTTTACTGATTAATCTATTTAAGAGGAATCACTATTTTTCTTCCTAATAATTTTCCTCAAAATACTTCACCACTGAACATATTTCAGTACATATTTAAAAACACATGATTTGACATATCCGAACACTCTCTCAATGGCATAGCGGTGATTCTCATTATTTGCTTCTGAGCCACTCTTGTATATAATTCATTATTGAGAGATTTATGTTAATTATTTACAGTACCTGTGGTTGGGAAGTCTCGATCATCTTATGTAGCAGCATGGCTTCAAAATTTGAGACACTCCTAGAAGAATATAATTGCATAAAATTAATGAATGGAATTTTAAAAATTCTGCAGTTACTCTTTGTACAGCAGCATGTTTGTTAAGAACTAAAAACCAGTCCCTTGTACATAATCCCAAATAAAATATTTTTGTAAACAAGAGCGTCAATAAAACTTCCATAAAAATACATAGGTATTATACATTTAGTGTTAGTACACTTGAATAGATGATGCTGAATTTTTTATGTTTAAAAATAGAGCAGTTATATACCCTGAAAATATGTATGAATAGTTGTGATTGGTGAATGAATGTTGATTTTTAGTTTTTGCTTCATTGTTTTGTAACTGAATTAAGTGATGGTGGTGAATATTTATTCATTAAAGATGTAATAATTTTCAAGCATACACACTATGATCCGGAAGATTTTCATTTCTTTTAATTTATACAAAGTTGTATGAAAGAGAAAATATTGTACAGCAAACATGTTATGTACCAGTTTCTTAACTACATATATCCTCACCCCTCAAAAATTTTTAATATGATATTATTTTCTTGTTGATTAGTGGTAATATTTTAGGATGTAAAAAATTTATTTCATTTCTTGGTATAGCAATGCCATATAAAAACATTTTTCCATCATTATTATCTCTTGTAATACTGCCAATAAAGAAATAGGTACTTAAACTTTGAGTGTTAGCAATTGTTCTTATGACAGTTTTTACTTTAGTTATTTATTTTACTTAAGTCCTGATACACCAATTGAAATCAAAGTTTAAGTCATATCTGCTATCATTATGATGTATTTTAAATGCAATAATTGAAGGAAACAATCTTATGCTTAAAGAAATATTATGACATCTTAGGATTAGTAACTAAAATGTGTAAAACATTTCAAATCTATGTGACAGATTAAGAAGAGGCCCAACCATGCAATTTTCTTATTTCAAACATATTTCCTGTTTTTTGACAATATCCAAATTTTGCGCATATGTCTTGATTATTTGCAAACTGGTTGAAATGACATTGATTAACAATACTTTCATTTTAGGAAGCGTTGAAGGCACTTCTTTTTATAGCCATTTAGTCTTGTGTGACCGAGTATTTTTCTATTTTGCCATTTACTGCTAACTGCTAATAATGCTTAAAAATAAAAAATGTGGATTTCTATGATATACATATACACATTCGCTGAGGAGTGACTCACCAGTAGATCCACTGCAGCCTCTCCGCTGTGTGATGGAAAATTCAATATTCATCATAATTTATCACATGTAACCCTTTAGCGAGGTGAGAAATTAAGACAAAACTTGGTATGTCTTTACTATTAATGGTAATCTATGTGGAAGTTATTTGTGACCCACCCATTGGTCATGCTGCCCAGGCAGTAGTGGATACAGAAAAACTCAAGGAGGGGGCGCAAAATATTATTGAGACTTTTATGGGAATGAAAAATAAGTCCCATGCAAAGTTTGAGAAAGTTTCATTTAAGCTGATTATACACAAGATAATGCTATATTATGATATATAAAAGTTACAATTGTGGTTCTGCTATGTTAGGCAATGCAGGTGGCCTCGCAAGGGGGGGGGGGAGGATACATGCCCTCTGTGCCCCACATTTGTATCCACCACTGCGTGGGGATACAAATCTCAAAGATTTTGGATCTGAGACATCATTTTTGCCTTAAAAAAAGGCATTTTGGAAGCCAGCTATTAGTGTCGTATGCTATGTCAGAAGGTATCTTCGTAAATGGTATCATTAGAATTTGTTTTCGTTTTTCCTCGCGTTCTGGGGCTTTCGTACTTGTTGACTATTCACTGATCACCTTATTGTCCCTCCCCCCACATGGGCTGGCAAGTCGTAATACACCCCCTGCTCTCATCATCTTCTCGCAGAGTATCTCACCGAATAACGGCAAACAAAAGCATTGAGGAGGAGGGTGTGTAGTCATTTGTCAAAGGCAACAGCTCAAGTCAAGTAGGGCAAGTAGGACAACTAAAAAACATACCTACTCGTTAACATAACTTACTTGTTATTCTCGCCGTGGGGACAGTAGCGGATACTGAATCAAAATCAAAGGGCAGGGGGTGCAAAATATTTCTTGAGAACCTTTATCAGAATGAAAAATAAGTTGCATGCAAAGTATTAGAGTTTCATTTAAGCTGATTATACACATATACAAAATAATGCTATCGTATGATATAAAAAAGTTATAATTTTGGTTCGGCTATGTAAGGCAGTGCAATTGGACCCGCAAGGGGGGAGCACGCGCCCCACATATGTATCCGCCACTGTGCCCACGGCAAAACTTGTTTGCCTCAATGTTGGAGTGTGACCGGACGGTCACACTCTTGCGTATTTGGATGGTATCACTGAATGACTTGCCATCCTCAAGTAAGCTCTCTATTCATGATCACAAGAAAGGTGTCTGCATACTACTTTTCATCCTGTGCACACATTCTGCCATTTTATTCCCCATTAGTAGTCTCACTAGCTATTGCTGTCATAATATGTATACATACATCATTTGAATTTTTTTGACATTAGCACCAAACCCTGCGTACTGATGTGAGTTCAGGATGGAGTTTTGCATCCAAAGTTGAAAAAAAATCGGATAGGCACAGCCAAAGTTCTAGACATGCTCTACAATCATTGTGTGGTATGAGAAAAATATTGATAAATCTAAATAATATGTATTAAAAGAACTTGTATGTAATTACTATTCAAATTAATTATGCCAAAAGGCAGGAAATATGGTAGGTGTTCTTAATTGGGCCTCTCAATTTCTATGTTTGAAATTTAAACTTGTTAATTTTCAGTTTACAATATGTTGGTAGGTCGCCAAGGGCATGGAGGCTGCAAAATTGGAATACCCCGTGAGTGAGTATAGATTTTATCCTGACTAACTGTTTTCTGTAGGTACTTGTAGTTGATTGATTTGGCTGACTGAGAGAAGTAATGGGTTGAATCAATTTTGTTGTGTTTGCAGAACTAGGCAGATTCAGAAACAAACAAGTTTTTTGTCAGATTATTGTATGTTATGAAACTTCACCAGTATGCACTTGCCAATGGTAAACTTGTATAAGTCAAGGTATTTCTGGACTTTTTCAGTTCCAGATCCAAATATTAGATATCTATGGTGGGCAGATGTTAGCGATATCTGCTAATATTATCAGTGGCAATATGGGGGTCAATATGAGATCCTAATGGAAGTGTTTTTTCCTGAGTTCCCTGCCACCACAGCATACTTCTGTGTGATGTTCTTCTATGTGAGTTGCTTTCAGGGGGTAGAGAGGTTCTGCCCCAAATTGATGTATGTACCACTGAACTTGGTATAAATGTAGAGCACTGTTGGTTTGACTTCCTTCTGTTTAGATTAGTTTACCACGAATTATTATCATTCTTAGATAATTTGTTAAGAGATGCTCCTTATCAAGTGTCATATTGTCCTATTTATCATGTAAGATTCACTATTGAGAGTGGCATTACAAAATGGATTGGGGTGCGGTACTCTAATTGGTATCTAAGTGATGCACATTTACAATTTCTACCTCTCACATAGGAATGACGCCAAAAACTAAAATTTGAAAACCTTAGTTGGGATAGAATAACTCCTCCTCCTTCCTGTTAGTCATTGACATAGTTTTACACTTTTAACTACCTTGTATAGTTCAGCACTTATCACCACATTTAAGTCCGTTAGCCTCGGCCACAAATTTACCTGCCACTATATTTATGTGGCTGGGGAAAATTATTAAACTATATAGTCTTACTAGCTATTGTTATCATTAATCGTATACATGATTGTATTTTTTTGACATTAGCACCAAACGTTTCATTCTTTTTAAGACAAACAAACATCAAACTGCCTTAAAATAGTACTCCAAGGAAATGACAGGTAGATAAGCTGTAGCATGAGCATTTTTGGCTTGAAATTAGTGTGACACATCAGAATTGAATTGATCACTATCTGAATTTTGATGAGGGAAGATGAGATATTATTGATGGCATTATTTCATAAGTTCCCTACCACCACGGTGAAATGAAGTCTGAGTCTTATCCAAGATATGGTGCAAATGTGCTGATTAAAATCATTTTAGTGTCCACAATTGGCAGAGGTATGCACCTTTTAGGAATCTACATCTACATCTACATAATACCCCGCGAGCCGCCTAAAAGGCGTGTGGCAGGGGGCGTTAGGACACCAGCCGTTTGCAACAGAAAAAAAAATGAAGTGCTCTAACGAGGTTGGGACTAGCGTTTATTAAAGTCCTTTATGGTTCGGGGGAAAAACGAATTCCCATATCTATCCGTTCGACAAAATATCTCTCGTAATTTATCACTTCTATCGGAAAATCGGGAATGTGATATGAAGAGGCCTTCAGAGGTAAAAAGAACTTAGAAGCACTGGAAAATGTATCATCACTTTTGTCTCTTGCATCCTAATCCTTAACCAAGTACAGCCTGTCTGGGCAGTGCTATAAAATCAGGCATATTGCAAGTATGAAACCATGAGATTAAGAGTCAACCTGAGCATAGACAAATGAAAATATAGGTAAATCTTTGGTAGAAGAGTGGATTGGATTGTCTGATATTATTTAAGGCCCTTATGCAAGGAACAAATTTGGGACCCTTTAATAGCAAATAGAGGAATATTTAAAATATAGATGAGTCTTATGGTCATCCATAAGACCGTTTGGGCCCAAAATCCTGGTAACCAACCAGCCCAGCCAGAATGCTCCTGCACTGTGCATAGTTTGGAAAATATGGTATATATGTCATTCTATGGATTGGAGAAGACTCCTTCATTGTTGTGAGCCTGTATTCTTGTATTCTGTTGCTGCTTGGTCACAGGAACTGGAGTTATTACTCCCCTAGGCAGTCTGTGTGCCTGCTTTTATACCACAGGGACAGAAGGGAGTGGAAAGTATAGGTATGTGTGCGAAGGGGAGAAGCTGATGAGAGAAAAGGTGGAATGATTGGCATAAAATTCGATTTTATAGATCTAACATACAGATCCCTAAAAATGTGATAAATAACTGTATGGGGAAGCTTTTGCTGGAATTTTCAGGAACCTATCCCGTTTGTAGCCTAGGAAACACCTGAATATTGAAAGGGAAGAAAGGCAAGGAAAATGTTGTATACTGAAACATTGTACTATTGAAATATCACACTACTAATACCCAAAAATATTGTTAAGTAGCCCACATGAAATATTGAGCAGGAGATTATCAACCTCTGTTATAGAACATGGGTCTTTCCTTGTCTTTCGTTGACCTCGATATTTCTTCATGTCAGAAGGGTCTTAGCAAAGGTCTGTTACAATTCTGTTTCCAAGGGCTTCCATGTGCTTAAATGTGCTAAGAAGTATTTGTCCAAGTCATAGATGTAAAGTGAGCAACAGTGTCTCCAACAAGGTGAAGAAAATGTAGCTTCTAGGGCTACACTCGGTCTTAGCTTGCTGAAAAGGGATTGGTATTTTAGTAGTTGTGTGATATGTTGCTTACTCATGAAAAATGGTCTTTTAACTCCAATGATACCCTACATATACCCTGTAAACACTATGGCTTAGCCTCCATTAATTGTTTCAGAATATGACGAGACAAAGATAGTTTTATTTTTTCCCTTACCTCATTCACATCTATGATTTATTTCTTTGTGAATTTTTCTCATAGGCTTCATGTCATAACCATTGGAATGGGAAATAACAAGTTTCAATTGGGCAGTCAGTATAGTCATCAGTGCTGGCACACAACATATACTTGAAAGCATTTTGGACAGAGACTGTTTTTTTGGCCCAACATAAGTATCACCGGTTCAAATTGAATAATGATGTGAATACTTAATTTGGTGTTGCAATTGAATGGAGGGTTGGGTCTGTTTAACATGGATGTAGATGGTCCATGATTTCCTATGTCACTATGGCCTGTGGTCTTAACTACACAGGTAAGGAGCACAAAGACAAAAGCGTTCATTCACACAAATGATGAAGGTCATCAGGAGTTTTTAGTTTGAGTAGTGGGTTTGGATGCTGAGGGGACATCCATTATTTACGTGAGGTGATTTTGGAAATTTTTGGACCACACCTCCCCCTTAGTGAAATATTGTGAGGTTTGTCTTGTCCCCTTCCCCCAAATCTCTCGTGAGATTGTTCAAAATGCGTATTTTCAGTGTAAATACATTGATCTATGCTTCATCCCAGTGAGAAATGGGTGGTGGAATCCACGTGGAACCCACGTGGAATCCACGTTGAGTGGTGGATATTTGGTGGTGGTGGATATTGAGTGGTTGGACCCACGTGGAATCCACGTTGATTTCAAGTGGATTTGTGGTGATTACCATAAAATGTTAAACAGAATTTCTAATTTGTGGAACTTAACTCTCTGGTGACATTGCGTCATTTATCATCCTGAAACCACGCTAGTTATGTGAAAATGTATCGCTCATTCTATTTTTATATAATTCGTGGAAAGGCAGCCATGAGAGCACATGAAAAATCGTAGACACATATATAGAAGGTTTAGATATAGAGTGGTTGAGGTTTTAATGGTTTTCGGACAGCACCAACTGCTGTTTTAATTTTTCCACCAAATTTCCACGTGGGTTCCACGTTGATTCCACGACCAAAAACACGTGGTATCCACGTTACATCTCCACGTGGGTTCCACGTGAATTCCACCACCCATTTCTCACTGGGATTGCATTGAATTTATAAAAAACAATATGTTTTATTATTTACATTAGTTAAGAATGGTATTTAAGATTACTAAGATTGTAATCTAGAATCACATTTCACTCTTTTTCTTTTGGAAAAAAATTATGTGACTCTTGTCAGGACTCTCCTCCATGTGAGATTGGATTAGAATCCACTTGACCCTCTCCCCCCATAAATGCCTCACTTAATCAATGGATGCCCTCAAAGTTTTTAAATGGACTTCTCTTAATTGGAACATAGAGTTGCGAACTGTCATGAACAGCTTTTCCTTCATTACGTGGCATTAAGCAATCCTTTTAACCGTGCAAGGTCGTATATTGTCCTCAAAGCTAGTTACTCCTATGACAGCTACTTTTGTGTCTCATGAGGTTGTTTTTTTCATCTCTCCACCTTTTAGCAAATATCAATCCACATTCATATCAAGCAGGCCTTAGATATCTTAGTCCAAAGGTATGCATGCATCAAATTACACAGGAAGAGGACGGACAATAGTTGGTTGGAATAGAAAAATTTGATTCTTACCACTTTTGTAGGATGTAAATTCTCATTCCATTGTAATGAAGAAAGAACATAATTAAATTTGAAAATAATGAGTGAGTTAGCAAATTACTTTTAAATTCGGGTTATCTGTGGTATGTATGTGAATCAATTTATACTTGTTCTTATGAATTACCTCAAAATTGATGATGTATCATAGAAAATGCAAGAGGAAAAGTTGGAGAGGCTTGGAGAAAATATGAAAAAAATCTATTAATTAAATAAATGCTGGTGCAAAAAGTATCGTGAATGATGCTATTTCAATTCAGAGTAATTTTCCTTAATAATATAAAGGCCATTTGATTTTTAGTTATTTCATGCTATGAGACCAGGAATTATTTTCACAAAAATTTTGAGCACAGGTCATGTGAGAGTGGTTTAGCTCTTTGTTAAACTGGTATTAGTGATCATTGCAACCCTAGAAGGTTGCACAATCCACACACCATCCTCAAAGCTTGTTGCACCTTCCACATCTCTTTCTGACTGTGACTTTGGATGTGCAGATGGTAAAAGTGTGCTGGCCTGAGCCTGATGGCCCTATAAATTAAGAGCAAAACAAAAAATGATACAGAGATTAAAAAACTGGATCCAAGGCTCATTTCAAATAACTTTTTGGCATGCGGAATATCTGGAGAGAGGAAAAGGGTAACTAGGAGTACTAGCTTTGACTAATGATGCAGTATCAAGATGGAAGCAATTGAGGAGAGAATTCATTCCATAATTATTTTTGTAGTTCACATATTTGTTGAAAATGCTGATGGAATGATAGTTTGCTTTTACCATTAAGGGTAGTTTTTGAACCATCCTATCAAGGAGGGGGAGCCAGGGAGATGAGAATGCCCCCTCTAAACCCCAGAAGAATGCCCTTGAAATAATCCAATCTTTCATGAAACAATTTCATTAACTGAAGTAAATTAAGGTTGACTGGGAGGGGACTACAGCACCTGAAGTTGTCTCTTGAAAACATCTCTCATAATTCATACAAAAGCAAAGAAGGTGATTCAGGCAGCAAGTCAATAGAACTAACTTTAAGTTGCCGCATTTAAATACCCAATGATCACCCTTTACTGCAGGATTTAATTAGATAGTCATTACATTATAGTGTCTGTATTCACAAAAGGGGCATTGAATGGACATATTTTTCCTTGCCTTCACAAGGGTTAAAGGTAAGCAAGGCATTCTAAAGTTGATTTATTGGAAGAAAGCAGATAGTATTTAGAATCAAGAAAAAAATGATTGCTCGCCAACAGCTGCAGGGCTTTTATTGTTCCAGCTACTGGGGAAATACTGGGGAAGGCATGAACAGAGAATCAAAAGAGATTGGCTATCCAGACACTATCACTTTCTTAGTAGTTTTTACTTTGATTTCTGAGTAATGCTTTCTCTGCATATATTTCATTGAAAAAGTAGTTGTTTCCAGGTGAAGAAGGTTGGGAGAATACAGGAAGATAGGAAAAGGACAGTTGGCAAATATTTACTGGCTAGGAAAGTCATTGGTGGATAATCCTAGCAATGGCCAATCGAGCAATGGATAATCCAATATCTACTGTAGTTACTCACTCATGCTCTTCCATACAAAGAGCTTTCATGCCTAGAGGTGGTGTTCCATGATAGTGTTATCTATGCTTAAGATTTTTTATTCTTAGGAGACAAGTCAACCAAGATATTTTTTGCGTTTTCTTTTGATTTTCTATCAGTTTTCTAGATGTGATGAATTCTTACTTTCGGAAAAATATCTCTTTCAGCCAAATTTAAATGTTGCACCCTCAAATCTGTTTGTTTGAATAGCATATGCTAAAACTGTGTTGATGCTTTGTTTTATTTTTTTCTCTTGAATGGTATGGATTTCTTTTTGAATATGCTGATAGTCCCAAAGTAATGGATGACCCAAACTATATTTTTTTTGTACTTATGGGCAGCCTAATGAGGCTGCTTAAGTTTATGGCTAAAATAATTTCAGCAGATAAAAAACAGCATGTGCACACAGAAAAGGCAGTTTGGTAGAAAACTTAATTGCAAGAAATTATTGGTCCACTCTTTGAGGAAAAGGTTAATGTTCATAACAGTGATGTATATTGCTAGTAATTTAGTGCGTATGTGGCTGCAGCAGCTACGATACGCTCATTTCCTCTCAAGTTACTCACCAATACTACTCATGAATATTTCCTGTAACTTGTCTCATCCATGATGCAAAAACATTTTTAGATATTGTGCTTATTCAAATGTTAAACTTCAGTTTAATGGTTCTGCCTTCAGTTTGCCGGTTAACTCAAAAAGTTAGTATGTACCCATGTTAAACTTACTAGAATTCCTTCAAAAACTACCAGGGGAAGTTTTGATTTTATAAAAAATTATGAAGTTTATGCATGTAAATAACATTGAATATAGATTTTTTATTTTCTTCATTGCTATTATGTTTTGTTAAGAAATATTCTGCTTTAATTCAGCCGAGACGACGAAGACTGCCGAGCCGTTGTTCATGATAAAGCAGCCTACTCTTAATACAGCTTTGAATCCTTTTGAGGTATGTGTGATCATGAATGTTAGTAATGATAGTATTTATTGAGTCTGAAATATTTAATGCAGAGCTTTTATTGTGTATTTTATTTTTACCCTGCAGAGACTATGAGTAATCCACCACTCCTATCATTATGAACTAACAGTTGCCTTCTTTTTCAGTGCAGTGATGAAATGGGTGGCAGTGTTTGGTCTTGTTATAGTGATGGACACATGTGAAAGGATGCGTGACTTCATTATAGAAGTGGACAATTTTTTTGTGTTAAATATGTTGTTAACAAGAATTTATTTGGATTCACATTTTTTTCTTTTAAAAGACTTTACGAATAGAAAGGGAATGTGTTCAAATATATTGATTTTCCCTTTATTTATTACTTTTGAAACTTGCTGATACTTCAAGGACTACACTACACTTTGAACACCGTGCTCTCATTGAAGTTTGTCATCAAAATATAGATGCAGGTTTCTTATGTGCTTAGCTTTTTCTTTTGCTGTTGGAAGAGGAAATGAGCTTACCATATTTTTCAATCAGTGAGTCTGTAAATTATTTATAACCCTTTGTAAATTTATTTCTTTGAAGAGATTAAAATGTCTGCCTTTAGTTTATACATTTGTCTTCTTCATGGTGAAATATGTGAGAATGGAATCATCAGAGGAATTAAATGTATGTAGATCATGCAGGTTTGACATACATATATTCTTGAGGGTTGATAAGGTACGCATCATTATTTTGTAAGGTTTCTATTGCAGTACTCCATCTGTCATGTGGTGAATTAAGCTGTTAGCTCTTGGGAGCAGGTTAATGTCAAAGCTGGGTTTCACTGGGCTACCCTTCCCATAAATGACCTTTGCTGCCAGTTGCTGCCATCATAGGCTGGAGGTGCACCACTGGCAATGCCATTTCAGAAAAAAAGTATACACCTGCAGTCCAAGACGAAGTAATGGCACTTAGCAGAGCACAATTTTGGGACTGGTGGAGCTTAGTGATATCTTATTGACATCTCTTCACATATATTTTTTATCGCTTGTTTTCATTATTATTTTATCATTTTACACTTGTCAAAAAGATATAATTGGCAATATTCCTGAAACTTGAAAAATGCTAATAATTTTTAATCACCTATTTGGCATATACCGGTTTTATCATTTGGATCCAAAATCAGTCTATCACTTATTTACAATCAGTTTACAGAACAATTAAACGCCAAAAAGGGGATATATCATCATTTTATGAAAACTAGATTGGTGTGCTGCTGTGGAATACATTAAATGGCCAAATCAGTCACTATAGGACTCTACCAGATGATATTTTATTGGTATCACTTTCTCATCATTAGCTGTGATATCAAATTCATGATTACTTTTTTGGCATTCCTTTTTCATCATTTGTAGTGAAATCAAATTTCCATATCTGAATTTAAACTATATATGTACACAAATTTTAACCAATTGGTGTAGACATTAAATTGCTATTTGAGAAGGTTTGGGAGTGGAGGGAGGGTTAGGGGTAAATTGAAGTCATTTTTTGGGGGGAGAGTGTTCATCACTTTCCACGGCACCTTGGTGGTTTGAAATTCCTTTCGGGGACAATATGTTAGTTCTCATATACTCAAATGGCTGTAAAGTATTCATCAATTATTTGTAGGTATTATTTGTTAAGCCGGTGAAATACAAGCTTCTATTGGAGAGCTACTGTAAAGATGAAAGTTTTTTTCAGAAATTAAGGAGAATTCCCCCTCCTCCACTTATCCCCCCCACTAGCCCAAAGCGGTCAGAAAAGCGGACAAAAGTAAAATATTTAAATCTGGGTAAATTTGCCAATTGCAGAGGTGATAAGTTGATTTTTTTAAAGATAATATTTGTAATACTGTAAGATAATATTTGTAAGATAATACTGTTTTCATGGATTTTTTTTCTTTATGTAATCCATTGTAATCCCATATTAGTTCAGGCACAGAGTACATATGATATTTAAGAATATACTCTGTAGTCCAGGACTGGCCATGATTTTCCAGTGTCAGTTGATAACATTTATGCATCAGTATCAATGATGTGGTAACCATAATAATAGAATATTTTCATAAAATTGGAAGAGGATAGACTTCTTTTAATATTTAATGCATCCTTTGGACAACACTTATCCTTATTCTGAACAATATCACTTTGAAAACAAACCAACCAGAAAATTAGGCTACCGGTGTAATTTTAACACAGTATTATAGTTAATACTGCAGTCTTATAAAACGTGTAGTGCAAAATTTTCGAGCTGTACCTATCAGTTCGTGGTAGTGTGGCGCTTATGAGATACGGGTGCAATTAGAAACATCTCCTCCCCCCACCCTGTGCTCCAGAAATATGCATATGGGGTGCTTGGGTGGTATGCGGGATGCCTGTACTGATATTTTGCTGTCAATTTGCACTCATCAGAAAACCATAATTTCATATGTACCACCTTTATATTTTGCATGATTAAAGCTGAAATTTAATTCCACCATTGATTGCTTGCAGTAGTGGCGTAACTATGGGGAAGGAATGAGAGGGAAAGATCCTCCCCCAAAGCCTCAGAGAAATTTATAGTATACTAATGTTTTCCCTGCAAATATGAAAAACGCAGAATTACAAGTAAAACCCGATTCTTAAGTGCCAAAATAATGTAAAATGTATTTCCAAGTATGTCATTTTTTTTAAATGTTCCCGGATCCCCCGTTGTGTGGGGGGGAGGGGTCACCACCCTCCCAAAGGTTCCTCTACCCCCCAAAGGCATATTCCTAACTACGCCACTAATTTGTAGGTAAAGAAATGTAACTGTGACGAAGAATGAAGTGCCTGCGAGGAGAGGTGCCCCTGGGCGAGAGCTTTCTTCGTCAGATGTATCGCGGGTAGCCGCCGTTAAGGGAAAAGATGTCAGGAGTAAACAAAATTCTATTTAGGAGTAGCAAAGAAATTTTGCCTCGGAACGTTTAACACTGTTCCATGACTATTGTTTCTCTGAACCGTATCTCGACCAGCTTTTCAGCAAGATAAAAGCATTATTGGGGTCGAACGCGACCCTTTGAAGATGCTAGGATTCCAGCCACAAGAAGGGTGGCAAAAGTCACGATATTTTTATTTTGGAGAAAAATTGGGAGTCCAGTTCGGCTTGGATACTATTCTGCCTTTGAAACTTCCTGAGTTTTTGTGAAGTGACGGATTATTTAACCTATCTGGACGTCAACGAGGAGGTTGGTTGGGGGGATCGTTTCTTTAGTAGAACTTAAAAAAAAACCTAAAGGGAAAGTCAATTATTTGTACACACGTCCTTCTCGCACGCGTTCACACAATGGTAGAGGTCAAAACAAGATCGTGTCGATGTGATTATTTTTAGAATAAGCAAAGGCAGTGATACCAATGAGGAAGTGTAACATTTTGATTAAGGCGAGCGGAAGAGAAGAAAGGGTGAAACAGGAATGCTTCTAACCCTTTGATTCTCTCTGTTTTCTTCGCTATTTTTTGTTATTTTTGGTAGACCACACGATATGCAAGAGACAGGTCGACTCACACGCTGAAGGGAGTTGGGCTATAGAAGCAAAATATCCCTCGAAGATTGATGTCGGTTCTTTTGATGCAATTTTTTGCTGATTTCTTTTATTGAGTTTGTTTTTGTTCTCTTACATCGGTTTGCTATTATGGGCAACGCACCAAGATTAAATTCTAATGGTGGTCACAGAGAAAAGTATTCTGGAATAAGTTTGGGGATTTTTCAACTTTTATTTGAATAGGAAAAATATATCCGTTGTATCCCCTTGTTGCCTACAGCTTCTGACCAGCTGTCAAAAATATTTAAGTTCATAATGGAGGTTTCAAGAGCGAAAAATATCTAGGTAAATTACCAAAAACACGTAAATATCAGGGAATTTTCGACCTTCACTACCGTTGGTGCGTAATAGAGCAATCCTAAAAGATATGAGTCACAAAAATCTTTCGTGTAACTCAAATGAAACTGGCGTGAAACTAGAGACCTGAGGGCCGCTGAAAACTTGTTTAAGTCGCGGCGGCGAGGCCGAGTCAGTTGCTACTAAGATGGCGAATGAATCAGTGTTTGGATGCATACTTGTTATTTAATCTTTGTCAAACATATACTTATTATATATTTATGAACACCCATGAATATTCTCTGCCACCGGCGGGATTTGAACATAGGTCCACGGGGCGTCAAGGCAAGTGCGTGTGGGGATCGGATTGGTGTGGTGGCCAAAGTTTTGGTTTAACATCCCATGGGCCCGGGTTCGAAATCTCGGCGGTGTAGATTCTCCCACTCTTGCTTCCCTACCCTAACGGTACGGCGCAAATGACCCTAACTGTCGGTCTCACCTTCTCCAAATACTTACCATACTTTTTCGTTATCAACAAAATCCGGAGATCCAAGCGTGATGAAGTGGATTTTTTGTAGGGATGGTCGGATCGGATACCTCGGATCCAAATATCCGCGGATATTGCCCTTCGTCGGATACATCGGATCCAAAGTCGCGGAAGACATCGGATCTGGATCCGAAATTTGGATTAATAGCTTCAGTGAATGCAATGCGCAATAAGGGTGGAAATAATTCCGATTCTATCTTCGAATGCGCCGTCGCATGCGATTCTTGTCCTACTCATGAACCGTTTTGTTTGAAAGCTCTCGCAGAAGTTACGTAGGAGAATTTCAGCCGTGAAAAAATAATAATAGCAAAATACGACTGGTACATAGTGTGACTCATCCCAAGAGATTGAATAATCATTGGGGTAATCTCAGCGACAGGAATTTGAAAATGCATTTGGATCCGAAAATATCCGATCCGAAAGATCCGGCTCCGAAAATCAACGATCCGAATCCGGATCCGATAAAAATCCTGGATCCGCCCATCCCTATTTTTTCCATGTTGAAATAAACACTTGCGATTTTCCACGGTAATAATCGTGGAAAATTGCAAGTGTTTATTTTAAAATAGTTTCCGTTATCATTAAAGGATTCATCATGATGAACTTAAGAGCAAGAATATGGTCCAAGCGGCTATTTTGAAGGTTGCCCGGAATGAAAAATGACAGTTCAACATTTACATCGATAGTTAAAATAGCGAATGGTATCGCTGTCAACAAACCGGGTTAGATGACTTAACATGGCCGTAAGGAGCAGGGGGTCTGGGGATTTAAATCCCTTTCCCAAATTATCTCACGAGATACGGCCTATTGTGTTCCCCCTCCGAATGCTCCCCCCCGAAATGTAACCCCTTCCTTTAAGAATCCCTTCCGAAAATTTTTCCATATGGCACATATTTTTGCAATGGTTTGGTTTAGGTGACGACGGAAAATCATGTCTTTTATTTCTTATACATAAGATGTGTCTTATTTAAGATATATCGTATGAGATCTATCTTAAAAATGAGATGTATCTATATGAGAATTTCTTACACCAAAGATGAAATTTTCACGAGAGAATCATTTGGTTTATCCGGGATTCGAACCCGGATCTCCCGATTGCACACGTGCACGTGACTACGTACAAAATTGCTTGTTTGATACAGTGATTTGAAATCGTATCTTTCTTAAATATTTTGCGTATCAATTGACGATGGTAAATTTTGTCCGGATCTCGGGGTACCGAACAATATTGTACCACTATAACTTCTTCCGGAGGCTCAAGTTATGGTTTGACATTTTCAGTTTTTCACGGTAGTTCTCATCTCTTTCATCCTCTTCTGAAAGTTTTCGGCGAATACATCAAGCGTCCGCGGGCACAATGTATATTTACTGCTCTACAACATCATTTGAACGTAACAATTCACGTGAAATCCAAAACATACCCTAGGAACAATACCGGTGCACAAACGTCAAGGGATCTTCATTATGCGAAATCTGATTTCTTCCAATAGGCTGAGAGGGAGGAGCCATTCCTTTTCACGGAATCGTGAGAAAAAGAGTCGAAGGCATGGGATTCCAGCCATCCTTGAAAGAATTTTTTGTTAATCCGTTCCTTTGAGAATGTGGTCCATTATTTTCTCAAGGCATTACTGGCCTCCCAACGTCGTCCTGACTCAAGCCTCTTTGCCGTTAGGGTAGAGGCCACTTCATTATTGCGTCAAAACCCATCCAGTTACGCCGTTTTCGCTACAACCAATATTTCCCATGGCGCAAGAGAACGGAAGGGAATAACAAAATTATACCGTTTTACCCAGGTACCACTCAGTTGGGTGGCCCATAGAGTTTCTAGGTGATGAAACGTCGGCCCCTTCCTTTTATCTGACGCGTATTGTAGACGTTTCAAGCATGTCTTCCTCAAGATTTCCCCATCCGCTTTGTGAAGAGACGTATCTCTTAATGCCTGAGGCATGTTGTGCTCTGGGCGAAAGGTATTTTGTTTAATAATACACAATGGATTCAGCCGTAACTTGGTGGAGCTGCACTGCCTTTTTAAAGACCATGCATGGATAGCTTCATTGTTAAAACTGACTCGATATTGAAATAACTCTGTTATTTCTGTGCGTTTTTAGGAAAATTTTGGAAATCGTGCAGCATGAATTTTTCTTGTATAGAACTTAGTATTACCCCAGGCAAAGGAGAACCATGTTTTCTTATTTAGGCCTTGATATTACTGTTTTTGACTATAGCCAACTTTGATATTATGATAAGTATGCGAACACGTCGCAGATCGTCTGTGATTCGATTGAAGAATGTAATTTTTTACTTTTTCTATTTTTTCTTACTACATCGAAATTCTGGTCGCGGTGAAAAATCGAACCCTTTCGTTTAACCTGGGAGCGCAGCGCAGATGGTGGAGTGTTCGCTTAAAATGTGGGAGGTATCGTGTTCGATTCTCGAACACTTTTTGGGTCGCTTTCGATGGCGGTGTCTGGCCTCAACGTACTTGCAATGGAAGTTCAGAAACCTGAATGGCGTAGTGATCCGGAAAGGTAGAGGTCCGTGTTTAGATTCCCGGTTCAGGGGATTTTTTTCTATTATTCTCATGATAATTTATGGGAGAAAGGGTAGGAATTCCTTGAACCCCACCCCTCCCTGTGATGCTAGAAAAAGTTTTGGGAAAATAGAATTAGATTTATCTGCACCTCATGACTGACATGGTATGGTATTTGGAGGAGGCGACCGACAGCTGAGGTCATTTGCGCCATGAGGGAAGGGGTAGGCAAGGAAGGGTGGAGAGAAACCTGGCGACGGCATTAGCCTGCTCTTAACGAAAGGCGCCAAGGGGACCACGGCTGAACGTCCCATCCGACGGACGGAGTGTTGCGCTTGAAATGTCCTCTACACAACATTCAATCAGGGATTGGGCAGTCTCTGAAAATTCTCTGCCACTGCCGGGATTTGAACCCGAGCCCGCCGGGTGGGAAGCCAACACTCTAGCCACCACACCAACCCCATCCCCTGACATTGATTTTTACACGCTTTTTCTTAACTTGCCTCGTTTGTCTGTTCTACCGATGGAATCTTGAAATTAATTTTTTACTCAATTACCATGTCGGATCGGCTTGAAATATTTCTCACTTAATGCTTGTGATGACAATAGAATTTTCTATAATAAGACATTTGAATTTTTTTCCACTGTGCTCTAATTAATTAAGTGAATTTATTTTTTTGAAGAATTATTTTCAAATTTCTCAATAGATGGCTGTCATTTATACTTTTTTTTGGGAGAAATTCCTTTGATAGCTCTGGTTTAATCGATAACATGATTCACCACAAAACAATAAAAAATAAAATAAAAATCAGGGTTTAAAAAAACAGCGTGACATGTCATAAAAAGAAAAGGATAAACTTTTTATCACTCGGAAAATATAGCGTGGGAGTTGATTAGGTTTAGATATTAATGTTGCGTGGCCATTCTTATTCACTCATCTGACTCTTCTGCACTCATTTCAAGTAAATTTTTTTTTTAAGTTTTACTTTTAGTGCATTTCATACCATTTCCGGTCAAAGCGTGTTTTTAAAAATGTTTAATTTTTACAGTGTAGGACTTAGCTCTCGCACTTCATCGCGGGCGGCGGATGACGCTTTTTCACCCGGTTCTTTTCCCGCCTTCTTCCGCAGCCCGTTTGTCCTCTTTCGCCCTCCTCCCTCTGCCAGCGACTTCCCAAACGAACCTCCGCTCACTGCACCCACCACTCCCAGAATCATGAAATCTTTCCTCTGCCCGCCCCCTGCGCCCTTTGGTAAATATTATCATAGGAGTCTCATGCGGGTCCCACATACTGAGCTGCTCCTGCTATTTGGATTACCCCTTCCTTTGGGGAGTTCCTTTCCTGCTTGAGCAGTCCTCAAAACCCCGTTTTTCTCTCTCTCTCAATCTCTCTCCATAGCAACGGCCCACCCTCCCAAGATCCTTCGATCGCATAAACAGTGGATGAGTTGCTAGGTCAAAATATTGGTCCGAGCATCAAAATTTTTTTCACGAGGAGTGTTTGGACTCACGCTATGCCTTTTGTGCGATAGATAGATAGACTCTTTAGCGGCAGCCATAGGAGACAGGACTATGACAAGGAGAAGGACTATGGGGACTGCATCGAGGAAGACTTCTCTTAGAAGCTTGATTTGTGCTACCACTTAGGCTGCGTTTTGATCGGAATTCAAAAATGTCCACGCCGCGTTGATGGGTACCGAGCGATCCATTTACAATCAATATTTGTAGTTTTAATTTTGTGATAAAAATTATAGTGTTGGAAAGTTATGAATGCGATAGAATTTATCATTCCGAATATGAATTCCGGTTTAGTCCGTAGTTAAGTCCAGCCCTGATTTTAACTTCATTCCCCATTAAATATGGACTGCTCTTCCGTCTGAGACGAGAGTAACGACCTTTATTAGCTCAATTTAAATTTGCAGTGCGTGACAAAACATATGCGCCGTCTGGAGAATCGCGTATTATAATATTCGTACGGGGAACAATCAGCTGTCACTAGGCCTCTGAAATTAACAGTGGTTTCGGAGAAGAAAATTCTCCCTCTTCGATGTGAAGTTCCAGTAATTTTCAATGAACAGTTGCCCACGTGAATTTCCATAGAGGGGGTTCCGTGGAGGAAAAAAACGAACGAGATTCAATTCCGGATCTCCGGGATCCTTGACAGGGACTTTTTTCAAATCCAGAGGCAAATGATTTTTCCTCTGTAGAATTACCGCATTTAACATGTCATCTTGAAACCTAATTTTTCTTGGATGTAGTGAAATTACGCTTAACTTACTTCCCGTAAGTTTTAATAGTTTGGTAACACCGTTGTAGTCCCATACTTCATGGTATGGTACGTAAAAAATGGTACTCGCCGGCTGATCACATTCGACTTTATTGGGCAAAAGTCAGTATTCCCCTTGCCTCGCATTCAAGCGAACTCATGTCACAGCATGAACAGTTCGAGTGGGTGGCAGAAATGCGTAAAAAAAGAATGATCTAATGAATGTGGAAGGACATTTTTTCGACTGTCCATTTTTACTATTCACATAACGAATCCGTGAATTTATTCCCGAATTTAGCTGGAAGTGCAGGATACCATTTTTTCAGTTCTCTAGCCACTGGGTTATGTTTATTCATTTTCCATTTCTTTGGAAGGGGAGACAGGCTGGGTTAATTCGCAAAACGTTCCATACGGACGTATCTCAATCGGAAGAATGGGTCAGAAATAAAAATTTATGAGGGGTAGCTCCAGCCGTTACTCTGAGGATTGCTGAAAAATAACACTTTGAAGTGAGATTTTTCATTTATGGCTCCAGTTGCTTTTGCCAGGATCGTATTGCTTTATGTTGTTATTTGTATTTTTTAGATGTTCGTTGGTTGGTGACCAAATATTTTTCATTATTAATATTTCATTTATGTTTACTCTGAGCAGCAATAATCTTCCGATCTGATGTTGATTAAATGAAGTGTCCTTGTTGAAGTCATATTTTTCATTCACGCCAAACCAGTGTCTTCTGTAAGTTCGCGTTATGAAACAAAAAATTTTTCCATCTCTTATCCCGTCCCTTTTTCTGTAGTTGAAAAAGTCACTGGGTCCAATGAGAGCCCAAAGATCGCTGAGCGTGATTATAATTCTCGTTCGGATTTCAATGGAATAGGAGACATAAATACTGAGGGGACGGCGAATATTATGGGAAAAAGATGGAAAAAATTACCATGGGATTAGGGAAATGATATTTTTAGCTATCATTTTTCACAGTTTGCTCGAATGTATGGCATAAAATATATCTAAAGCGATATTATTCAAGCTGTTTTTGAGAAATATTATTGAAAAATTAGGCCATTTTATAACATAACTACTCGAAATGACTTGTAAAATAACTATTGCAACATTAACTCAACATACATTTATTTTATTTTTAGTAATTTTCTCCACCGTGTCTCACGGCGACGGAGTTAATGATTGTATGATTGAGACTTTTCCTCACTTCCTTCTGTCAAAGGACTTTTCCTGTGACCGGAGCTATCTTTTCATCCGCGGAGCCCACCAGAAGCGTCACTAGCATAGGGTCACTGCTGTGAGTATCGGGCAAAGGACCCCATTAGTGTAAATGACGTATCCGGAAGGTTTTTTCCCAGGGCGCCGGATCGTGTTATGCCATTTGTGGACCCTAATGATTACTTCTAATTGATCTCCGTCTTAAAGCCAGTTCCAAAGCTTCTCCGTTTGGTTCCTGAAGAAGTTGCCGCTACTGTTTTCCACCAACATCCCTGCTCGTTTCCTTAAGACCCCGCCACACAAATATTACCCGACTCAAAACCGCTCGTTAGAGCGAATATATGTTCAGCGAGGGAAACATGAGTTTAACCTTCCGTGACGAATTGATTGGGTGTCCGGTTTCGGAAGCTGTTTGATTTCCAAGAAAGGGGTGCACCACGGTTGTTTTTTGCGTGGGTCAAACGTATGCACGTACTTCAAAAGGACCGCCGTGATGCGGTCCTTTTGAGTCTGTCTGTCCCCTTTCCTTTGCCATGTGCTAACCATCGCCGCTCTCTAGGTACCGCTTATCCATCCACTTTTAGTCAAGGCTTATGGCTTGGCTTGCTCTCCGGAAAGAGTAATGCCAAAAACAGCTTTGAGTTATGAGTTGGATAGTTTAAGACAAGGTGTAATAGAATTTAGTGATAGGTACACATGGAAAGAATTCAAATGCTCAATTACAAGTTATACTTTCAATAAATTTTTAAAAATCACAAATCTTAAAATTTTTAAACACATAGGGCGTTGAAGAATTGCGTCACTATACCACTTTTGGTATCGGTTTCTTAGGTTACACGATCAGGCCCAGTTGACCGCGAGATGTCTGTAAGTCATTACAGAGACTATCCAGTCTTCTCTTCTTCTCCAAGAGTCAGTTTGCTATAGATCTCCTCCTATTTTATCCATTAATTTTTGCTTATCTTTCCCCTTGATCATTTCCCTTCCGGATGCATATATTGTCTGCTAGTTAAGGAAATCGTTCATCCATTCCACATGTCCAGCACAGTCCAGTCCATAGGGCACTATCCAATCGATTGGGCTATTCCAATACAAAAATCCAGTATCTTACTTCTTACGAGGGGAGTGTCCGAAAACTGGATCTCAGATTTCAATCAAACTTTGTAGTGTTGTAGTCCATTGGGAGCTGTCCACGAATCACCCCCTATATGGAGTATATAACCAATACTTTAAACTAAAAACGCAGTTAAATATTTGCAGGCGAAACATATTCCCGTAGAAATTATCTTTATTCAAGAATGAGCTGTCGAATGCAGTATTTTTTCCAAAATTTGTTTCTAATTTTCATTTTATAAAAGCCTGCTATTCATCAGTGTTTCCATTATTTTCACTGAAAATTTTATTTTTCTACGTGTTAATCTTGTTCTGCAATGCGGCAGTGTCTGATATTTTCCCATTTTTTCCACGGAAGCCTACTTTCAATTATGTTATTCCCGTGTCGCAAAACGGAGCATTTTTACGTTTCACACGTAGGTACTTGGTTTCCAATTATGTTTCAATATGAACTCATATTCTTGCATATTGGATGGATGCATACTTTCAGATCAAAATTCCAGGGTCTTCATGGGATTGCGATTTTACTTAAAATTTCATCAGCATCTGCGCAATGCGTTACATTCTTTCCACATCCTAAAACAACCTACATGAACAGTGGCGTAACTAGGAATATGCTTTGGGGGGGATGGGAGGGCATGGGGGTGACCTCCCCCCCCCCCACGAGCAACGAGTTCGGGAAAATTTTTGAAAAATTACAAGCCTGGATATACATTTTACATCATTTTGGCACTTAAAATTTAACTTCGAGCAGATGCAGTTATTATATGTCAGAACTAGGCAATGGTTTCAAATATATTTTTTTTTAATTTCCCTGAGGCTTTGGGGGGGGGGGATCTATCCCCTTCTTCCCCCCCCTATAGCATGGGCGTACCCTGCGAGGGGGAGGAGGGGGCAGCTGTCCGCCGCCCCTAGAAGCAGTAATCGCAAAAGTCTTTGAGGAAAATTAGAATTGGTTTGAAACGAAATTTTTCACAAATTTTCTTTACACCCACGAAAAATGATATTAGTATGAGACATGTAACTAAAATACTTTTTATTAAAGCAAATAATTTTAAAAACTAATAAAACGCTGTTATAGTTTTCTTAAGATGTTGGTTGCATTCACCTTTTCCATGCTTAAATATTACAACTTTAACGACCACGGCTTGCCCCCACCTGATCCTTTTATCCTGACTACGCCGTTGCCCCATAGTTACGCCACTGTACATGAATATGGTTGAATTTTGTTACCAATATCTACAGAAAATAAAAGCATTACCGTTATGCCGTTCCTAAGGACGCTCAGTGGATATTTGGTCACTGCGCGCCAGATTTTCTCGTGCATTTTTGAAAAGGTATTTCTCCGCCATTTTAGTAGGATAGTAGTTGTATTTAGACAGAGAACACGGAAATAACGGTTCTCCTGCACACGAGAATGCGCGCGCCTTAGAGCACCCAGCAGTAGCATTGTTGTGGGCCCCCCAAGGAGAGAGTGGAAGGGATGTCTCGCTTTCAAGATGGCGGTCATCTCATGAGCGCTGGCCACCTTCATGAATGGGCGGCCAAAGATGAAAGGGTTGGCTACGGCGGGGACCGTTTGAAGGGATCTGCGAAGGGATTGGTTCGGCTGATTTGCGTCCATTTAAGCAGGTAGGTACGCTACTGAGTGATCCAAAACAAATACTTTTAGTATATGCTGTTTATAAAAGATTTGCCTTCATAATCAACCTCTATTAAAACTTAAAAGGGGACAGAGAATGTAACAATTCAATCCTTGGAATTTGAAATAAACACCTAAGCTAGGTATTTGAGGCGACGCCATTGTCGTTAAAGTCACTAACGTGAATGGACTGCAATTGCAGTATTCATTTGCTCGTAAATCAAAAAAGTGGTCCAATCACGTGCCTAGTTTTAAATTCTATCATGATTCATGACGTCAGGGAGAGCTTGATTATTATTGAACCGTTGATCACCGCTATGAGTTGTCATTTATTTAAGTTCGCGATTAAACGAATCAAATGAAATACTTTTCCATATGTTATTTGAAAAAGAATCGCCATACACGACATCCATCGTGACTAAAAAGGAATAAGTATAAGACGTCAGAGAATGTGATTATTCATTCCTTATATATTTAAGTCAACAGTTTTCCCAATTATTGGAGCTGACCGTGGGCCTATTTTCTTGAACTATCGTGATTAAAGTTCATTTACACTTAACTCAAAAAATATTCCGGTAACGAATCTAACTTGGAGCACGTAAAATAAATGGGTCTGTCCCCCACATTGTTGGTTTATATAGGTACTCTTCAGGTTATCCGAAAAACTGGATCGAGCTTTTGCACTGAAATTTATATGAGTATGCCGAAATGTTGCCTGCCATGGACATTTCTCTGCCTGATTGCTAAGGAAATTTCTTCCGTTGAGAAGAAGAGACAATGCAATGAATTTTGAGGTTAAAATGCAATTTAATAACGCTATAACATCGCAAAAGGAAATAAAAAGAAATTTCGGCCTCGGTGGAGGCGGGCTAAAGTTCTCGCCCACCAAACAAGAGGTCGCGGGTTCGAGTCCCGCTTGGGTAGGTTGCCCCTATTCAGGGCATGGTTGTTCGTGAACGTGTATTTGCAAAATTCCCGATGTAAAGGCCAACATGAGCTGTTTTCGGTGGTATGAAAATAAATATTTGAAATGAATGTAAAACAAAGCATGTAGTATGAAAACGGCAATTTCCAACTTTCCTCCGACATTTAAGGTGTAGATAATTTTAATTTGCTTTATTATCTAAAAATCTGTGGGCTTTACCTTTCCTTCTTTACTCCCCGTCCCTAGATATGATTGATTGTTTGACGTTCTCCTTGTGGGACTTATTTTTATCATGATACTAAAAATGTAACAAACACAATATCAGTTTAATGTCATGAAACCTTTATATTGTTGCAAATCAATAATTTTTGTTTGTTTATTAAGCCTTTTAGCCAGAAAAAACAATATAAATATGCTTTTGAGCTGTGATGCGAAATGAGCTTTCCAGGAAATTTGATCTGAGAAGCCTATTTTTTGTGGATGTTAGTCAACATATTAAAATTAGGAGAGCATATTTTGAATTCCAATAAGAACGAAAAGACTTGGATATTGGGACCGCCGGTAAATTGCCAAGCAAAATAGGTGGTGTCAGAAAGATGAACGATAAATAATTTTTATTTCTGAGGAAGTACGAATACTTTTCGGGCTTTCGTTATCGTCAAATAATTTCACATTTTAGTTCTTACCTTGTTAATCATTGATTAACTACCTCCTCCCTTTTCTTTAGAGTAACAAATGGCCTTGCAAGCACCTCTAGATTAAACAGTAGCGGATACAGAGAAAACTCGAGGGGGGGGGGCAAAAGATATCTTGAGTTACCTTTGCTTTTGTCGTAATAAAAATAATCAAGTCACATACAGAGCTTCAGAAATTATTAATTTAAGTGATTATATGTAAACATATTCAAGACAATGCCATCTTATGATATATAAAAAAGTTACAATTTTGGTTCTGCTATGTTTGGCAATACGGGTGGCACCGCAAAAGGGGGGCGCGCGCCCCCCATCTGTGTCCACCACTGATATTAAACAGTAATTAGTCAAAAGTTCGGATCGTGATTAATACGTATTCAGTATTTACGCAAAAGTTCCCTCACTGGCTGAGAATTTTTTATGAGCAAACAATGTTTCCCTGATTTAACTTTTCGAAGATTTTCTTTCAATAGGAAGATTATTTTATTCAGATTTTGATTGTTTAAAATATTTTTTTAAATTTTTAATAAGGTTTCTAACTCATCCACAAAATGATATATTAGAGTATTTAAATAAAATTTTATTTATACGTTCTTAAATTGGTATTTTAACGCTAATATGTCAAATATAAATACATTTGAAATCCTACATGATTGATAATCATAACTTGTTTCTGTTCAAGTTAAGCCGGAATATATTCCTACCGTACTTGCATGTCTATTTTCTCACTTAAACAATAAAACACGTCCTCAAACTATAACAACAACTTCTTCAGAGATACTGCGATAAGCTGAATATTTAAAAAGCTGAAGACTCGTAATAAATCACGATCATTACTTCGGAATAAACATTTTCACTTTTTTTGCAAATATCACATGAAAGCGTGCGAAAATCAGGACGCGGAGGCATCCTTCTCAGTGAGGAGTGAAGAATTATCGTGAGAAAAGTTCACATCCTCTTCTTTAATAAGCTCGAGGGCGAAAACTTTGGTTAAGTCTTTCCTCTCTTTTTACTCCGTTCAATCCTCTCGAGGACCGTATCTTAGACTGGAGACCCCTTTTATATTTTTCCACGATATGAGCACAAGGGGTGAGCCGATCCCAGTGATAACAATAACACCAGCCCTTGGGAACAAGTACTCCTCTGGCCAGGCGGTGCTTGTGTAGCCCCCGGGCGCCCGTTGGCTCCCACACACGCATCCGCCCTTGCCCTGACCATTCAGGATCATTCGACCTTGCCACCTGCAAAAACCACTCCTCCTCTCCCGACCTACCCCAAGGCCATCTCCCACGCCTCGCCGTGCTCCAGGAGACCAGCTGGAAGGGAGGGTGAAGATATGCACTGCTATCATCGCAGATATCTTGAGTACCAGAGTTTCGATACGAATAATTAAATGACGAGGGCTACCAAGGGGACTACATAGAGGAGGATGCTAGTACGAGCAGGAGATAAGTAAAAATGGACGAAGCAAGAAAAAATAGTCAGTAGAATAACATTTCACTTCTTCAAACTTCTGTTTCCCTAGCTCAATTTTTTGTCTCGGTCTGCTGTCTTTTGCTGAATTCTTATATGTTAACTTTCTTTTTCATGATTTCCAATTAATATCCGGGGACAAAAGTTTACAAAGAACAGTGAATAATAAGGATAATTTTTGTTGTAGGAAATATGCACTGAAATCTATAGTTATAAGTCTACGTTGTGATGCCGTAAGTATAAGGGACATGAGCGCATTAATATTTTATTTAAAATCATTATAATTATCTATCTTGCATACGACGAGAAGTAAAGCATTAAGAAAATAAACGTATCCCAGTAACCTCTCTGTAATACGTGAAAATTCTCTTATTGTTGTCGCTAATTCTACAACCAACGCGATCATGGAATCTATATCCTTGCGCTCCATATCTATAGCAACGACTGTAAAAGAACACCGCAGAGAAATGAGTGAAAGAAAATTCATCATGTGAGAAGGGTATAGAGCTAAGAAAAAGCACACCCGGTATGAAACGGAAAGCTACCGAAAAGACATTATTTGGACCCAACTCCGGATGCTCGTTTCACTGTTAAATACGGCGTGAAGCTAAGCACTCACCAACTTTATCCAAAGCCCTCTTCCCTCTCCTTCAAGGCCCCCCCACCGTTTTCACAAATGATGCTCCCTCTTGTCTCCTTTGTTTAACTGACCGGAGCAAATCACCCGTATGTAAGGGACAGCCTTCCTTTTCATCCCGCTCATAAGGGAGTGTTATAAGTAGCCTTCGTCATCCGCACATCCCTTCTCTTTTATGCTCAGACTATCGCCCGGTTCCCTCAACGCGGCAAATGGTGTACTGGAGGCCCTCCGCCAGGTTTACAACCTTACCTTCCCTCATTAGCGAGGCCACACACTCTCTGAAGGACTTCTCTGTGAAATCCACGGCTTGTTTTGGAAGTGACCTACTACATCCTTCTTCCGGACACAGATCCCTCATTTGTCGCGCACTGCTGGCTTGTTTGTTTGGGCGTTGTGGGAGTCCTGGTTGTATTTTTGCGTACTATTGATCGGTAGAAAATGAATGAAGCGATGGCCTTCTTGGGAAGGAAGTTTAGGTGAAGAAATTAATAGTGGTGCACACATGAATAAATGATAATCCGAACTTATTCTCGAGTACTCAAATAATTACAATGAATTCTCTTACGCTGTCTTACGCTGGATCAATTTTTTCTCACAACAGTTTAAACTTAACTTTCATCTAAATCTACATGCTACCTCACAAGCTGCCTAAAAAGGCGTATGGCTGGCGGCGTTAGGACACCAGCCGTTCACAAATAAAAAGGAAGTGCACTAAGGAAATTACGACTAGCACAAAATCCTTTATGGTTCTGAGGAAAAACGAATTCCCATATCTATCCGTTCGTCAAAATATCTCTCTTAGTTTATCGCTTCTATCGGACCTGGAAATATATAAATGGGCTCTAATAATATGTTCTCCGTGTCGCTCTTAAAGATGTCTATTCTCAGTTGTTCAAGCAATCTAAGCCTAGCGCGCAGCCTCCGAGTCTCCAGCGGCTCCCAGCGTAATTCGCTTGACATCTGGGTAACGCTGTCTGTACGCCCGCAGCAGTTTTTGACGTATCGCGCGCAGCTTTCCTTTGTATTTTATTAAGTCCACGAATTAAGTATTTCTGCACCGGATCTCATATGCTCGCTGAATATTCAAGGTGTGGTAGGACGAGTGCGAAATAGCACCTCTATTTTACTTTCTCATCCGAAAATCTTTCCACAATACGCTTAACGAATCCTAACTTCTTCAAGGCTATATCACAAATATTTGGCATATGTGTTTCCCACGAGAGGTTCGAGGTTATCGTAACTCCCTGATACTTCACTTTGTCTATTGTCTTTATTTTAATACCATCCACAGCATTGACATAGCTATAGTTGGACGAACTCCGTAAAAAATATACCGCCATGCATTTTCTCAGATTAAGTTCGAGTCCCCACTCTTGGCTCCACAGATGAACGTTGTTTAAATCTGATGATAGAATTTCACTGTCGGAGTATTCACTAATTTCGCGATACATGACTGCTTCGTCAGCAAATAAGCGTATTTTACTGCTAATTCGGTAGCATAGGTCATTAATATATATAATGAGCAAAAGGGGGCCAATTACGCTTTCTTGTGGAAACCTTGTGTCACCTTAACTACATCAAAGCTAATTCCATCAAGAACTACTTTTTGTTTACGATAACTCAGAAAGTCTCCAGTTTACCATTGTTTCGTTTAATCCGCATTACATTAATTTGTATTAAAGTTTGTTGTGAGGTAGCGTGCGTCAATTTGTCTTTTCCATTCTCCAGATTTTGGTGTGCATTCACCAACTTTGGTTTGCATCACAGACTGACAAATTTTGTAGCCGTTCATGTATATCATTATTTATAAGAAGTCGATTTATTCTTTTTACGCGGGTCACAAACGACCAGCTTGTTATGGTGCCATATTGTATGCCTATTTTCTTTTACATCTACGCAGGTACTACCCCGACGCTGCACAAGGGAGTGTTATGAGTAGCTTCCGTCAACCGCACATCCTTCCTCTTTGTGATCAACTCTAGTCCGGTTCTCTCAGCACGCAGCAGGCACTGGAGACTCACCGCCGGACTTTCAACCTTGCCTTCCTTCATTAGCGAGGCCACACACTTTCTTGAGGACTTCTCTCCGAAATCCACGGCTTGTTTTGGAACTGACCTCCATCGCCTTTCTTACGGACACAGTCCTCGACCAACACTCGGATCCTTCATTTGTCGCGCACTGCTGGCTTGTTTGTTCGGGAGTTGTGGGAGTCCTGGTTGTATTTTTGTTTGACCACAGAAACGTGTACTAGACGTCCGAATTGAATGAAACCAAGGCCGTTTCTTGGAAGGTGGTCTTGCCGTGGAAGTCCTGTGGAAGTCTTTACTGTTCAATCACGCTATTCATAGGTGTGGTATCGCCTTACCCTCATTGTATTATTACCATGAATATTATACTTTGATGCGTATTACCTCATTTTACGTGTAAATAGTAAATTTAGTATAATAAAAATAATAATAATTTTAGAAATAATAGAAATAGAAAATAGAAATTCATAGAAAATATATTCATAGAAATGTAACAGAAAAGTTCTTGAAAAAGAGACAAT
Source organism: Ischnura elegans (assembly GCF_921293095.1). NCBI lineage: Eukaryota > Metazoa > Arthropoda > Insecta > Odonata > Coenagrionidae > Ischnura > Ischnura elegans. The sequence goes on from NC_060249.1 coordinate 37,070,420, forward strand.
TCTAATAGATAAAAATAGATTTTCTGTTATTTATAGAAAAGAAAAAAAATCAGACCCTGATCAATATTTAGATTTTGAAATAGAATAAGTACATACAGGTTGATAGATAAATATTTTTGACTGAAATTATTTCGAAAAGAAGGAGTAGGTATCTTATCACTAAAATTTCAATCGCTTCGTTTAGTGGTAAAAAAAACTCATCAGTGGCAATTTCGGAAAACATTTCTTCAAGGCTATATCACAAAGGCAAAGGTATACCAATTACGGCTTGGTAAATATCACCTTAAGATAGGGTATTCTCCAGTCATTTTGAATTATTAACTTACTGATTCGGTTAATTCATTGTCTGATTTTTGGTACTAATATCATGGGAAAGTCTGAGGAACAATCTCTGCAGGGACTAACAAATGAACAGTAATGTCTTTTTATCTAGGACGCCCAAACATTTTTTTTGCATACTTACAGTAAAATGAAGAGCCACGAAATTGCTTTTGAACATTTATATATTTCTTTTTTAAGCCTATACATGAGCCTAAACCTTATTCGTCGTAATCGTGCTAGAATTCTAAGTTACGTTCATAAAAACTTCAAGCAAAAATGTTTCTTCTTCCAAGCGACGAGAAGAGAGAAAATGATCTCAAGGTATCACTAATTTCTATCATTTTTAATGGTTAGAAGAACATACCTTTGCACGTACCTTTTTATTGCGAAAAAAAAGTACTTAAATACAATAATATAAGTACCTTGTTAGCATTAATTAGATAATAGCATGGGGTATGGAGAAATGAAAGGCCACTGTATAGAAATCTTACGATTGCAATACTATGATTTTATAAACGTAAACCAATGATCATTTTCGAGCGAATTCATGCAAAAAAATTCTATGAAGTTGCAGGGAAATTCATCCCCTAATTTTAATACACACCAAACGTAAGCGCTAATCATTTAGCCGGACCAATGACTAACATAGGGATATATTTATATGGGTGATTACTTGTGTAAATATTGAATATACTATTTCGTTATGTTGGGTGTAACCGTGCCAGTAACTCCGACTGAATGCACAGTTGGCCACTGCTTTAAGATGAGTTCGACTTACGATAGATTTGTCCTTAGACCATGCCATTTGACCTTAGTCCTTGGCATACGATCTGAGCTGATTTTGCGCGCAGTTTTCAAATCCTAAAATTTCGCCGATTTTGCTTCAACTAACACGATGTGTTATCAATTGTGCAATTCTACATGTCATTTGTTAAAGAAACACTTTTTTTAAACTCTTGGAAACTCTTTTTTTGAACTCTGAAACATTTATGTTTGCTGACGCTCTTTCAACCGATTCCTCATTTGGAAATGGTGACGATTAATGATACATAAAAATGTAATTGCACTTTTATACAATTATATATGATTGCGATTTTCCACAATATGTAATCGATAGGAGTGTGATAAGTTTTATTCTCTAGGACTTGGGTACCTAACTACAGCAATCTGAGTTTCACGAGTGAAAATAGGGTAGTTTCCTTCATCAAAGAAAACGAAAGGCATTGATTACGATTCGTTGCCCACCATTAGTGTATTCATAATATACAAATTATTTGGTTTTAGAATTACCGGTTTAGACGAATGGCAATGGTCAATTTTATCCTCATTTGAAAAAGGCCAGATTGGCGCCCATGCGATGCCACTCCACGTGACGTCACAGGGACCTAGTTTCTATACGAGTAGATAGGAGTTTTACATCGTCTGAGATTACCAATGCATGCATGAGGCACAGAGCTCAGGGAAACATGCCTTAATAATCACCTATTACAACTGGCTAAGGTCGGAAAGTTTTCCTCGTTTGATAAGGTATTAATAATAATCGTTATTTAAGCCAAGTGCTACCAGCTAGCATGGTACTCTGCTACCTGCTAGCATCCTGCGTCGCATCAGCGCTCAAAGCCTCGCCCCAAGGTCACCTCATTTGCGGCAGCGGGAACCAGAAATACGTCACACGGATTTTTCCCATCATTCATACTAAGCCGTCGCGTTTTCGCGCGCTTGAAAATTTTCACTCTTTATTTAATCGTGAAAAATAGATATAGTCTTATAAAACTCTAAAAGCGTGAAATACGTACTCCAGGAGTAACAATATTTCGATTTGGGCAATAAAAAATAATAGGAAACCACCCTGTTGCCAATTGATCAAATGTCATCATTATTGGCATATTTTATTTCAAAATTTTATTAAAAAAATATTCCTTAGAACACCCATACCCTATTTAAAGTTGCTTTACCATCAAATTTCGCTTAAGAATCGACAAAATCATTAAAAGCCTAACTTGAGAAAAATACCTAGGGTATTTATTTCTTTCAACTTCCCCGTAAACATCACATAGAGAATTTTACAACGGAAGAATAAACAAAGCACGACACAAAGGGTAAATACACCTAACTAGAGTAAACACCGAAGAGTAAAACTTATCACACTCCCATTGAATTAATATTGTGGAGAAGTAAGTTTTCCTGGATATCACACTATTACTTATTTTTTACAGAGCGCGACCCGGGTTTCAATGAATTATCATCATCTTCAGGCGCAAATTATGATTTGTTTATCTAAAAAATAAAGATAAACAAAATAAATAAAAATGATAAAATTAAAATAAAATAAATAATGAATTTAATCTAATTTAATTTAATAAAAAAACTTATAATGGAATACCACAAAGTAAATCAAGAGTTAATGAATTTTATTGTGGAGAAGAGCAATTACATATAATTGTGGAAAAGTACTATTGTATTTTTTAATGTATCATGCATGGTAATAATTTGCAAACCAGGAAGCAGTTTCAATAGCATTAGCATGTAGTTATGATGGATGTAACAGCGTCCACAACTTCGCCTGAATATACAGTAGGCCTCACTCACCTAGTCGACATTGCTTGTCAAGTCAATGTTATATTTTATTTTAATAAGCCAATATTCCACTGTATCATGCCTAAAATGGTAGAATTGATTCAATATGCACTGGGATTCGCTTGACGATCGGTCCTCCGACACTGAATAATATCACAAATGATTAATATCAGTTGTGATGTAGCATTTTCTTAAGATTATGCTCGGGATGTTGCATCGATAATTGAAGAAACGGGTACTGGAGGAAGGTGAAATGAAATGTAACCCGTCAAGGGAAGAACTAAAGCGGAGAAGCGGGAGAGAGAGGGATAGCGATCGTTGAGGACTAATGGGAGCAGTTCGCTGTGGACGCGTGTGACGAGGGAGAGGATGGATTGTGTGTGTATGCCGAGGAGACGCAAGCAGAGCCTCGCGAAGAAAGATATCCATAACAGATGTTCTCTGGTGCCTTTTAAAAACGTCTCCATCCTCCTTAAATCTCTCCTCTGACACGCCATCCGTGTCCCATTGTAAGGGTCGTTTCCTCATGCCTCAACACTCCCACAGACTTGACTATTCTCGAAATTTTGTTCGTGTCGGAATTTTTTATGTTTATCGTTCCGTGTGGTGCATACCTTGAGACCGCACAATCATTTTGAGCATAAATATTCGGTACGTTCGTCATTCATCGATTGAGGGTCATGTCTGGTTTAACTAACTATGTCGACTAGGTGAGTGGAGTCCAGAGGATGGAGTTAAAAAAATGGGTATCTACCCATCCATTTGTCCATACTCTGGGTATATTCCCTAAATGAGGCTGTAAATGATTTTTGTGTTTCTATCGATCCTAAAGCGAAATTTGATTGTAAAACCGCAGTAAACAAGGTATAGGTGGTCAAGTAATACATTTTTCTTTTAATAAAATTTTCTTTTGGAATGAAATATGTCAATATTAATGGCATTTGAACTATTATAAAACTCCACTTGTGAGTCTCAGATTGTTTGAGTTTGGTACTGAGGCCCCAAAGAATACAATTTAGTATACTACTAATTTTTTATCGATCACAACTTGGTCAAGGTATATATCAAGGCCATAGGTAGAAGGAGGGAAGGGTTCAAATGTGCTCAAAACCTCCCCCCCCCTGTCGGAAGATACAGTCTTAAGTGCATCCCTCCAAATAAAACCCCCGGAATGTTTTTCCCCTCCAAGTGCACTTCCACCTCGACATAAATTTCTGGATATGGCGTAGGCAAATAGGAATTTAAGGAAATTAAACATTTATACCGTCCTGTATAAGTATTTACGATTGACCAAATGTGTTTGTTACAAGGCGCTTCAAGGTATGATGGCATCAAAAGGTCAGTTAAATATTTAAATATAATAAATTGACTTATTTAATTGACCTGATGTTGTCTCTATGCGTCGAAACGCGTTGTGACAAACAGATTTATGCCATTAAAAAGTGGAAAGTATATAAAGTTTGAGCTTCTTCAATTCGTCATGCTGTTCAGGGGGGATCTGGAGTAATTGGGGCCCTAGGCTAGGACTCATGATGGGGCCCTCCTTACCGAGGAATTCAGGGGCCCACCAACAGAAAATTTTAGGAATTTGTATTCTCGGAATTGCATTGTGACGCTATTCTAGCTCTTAAAAACTGGATAAAAGTTAATAAAAAATAGCAATTTTGTCAGAAAAAGGCGAGAATTTCACAGCTTATGAATTTTAATAATGTATTACGGTTCTATTAACTATTTAGTTAGTTTTTCCATGAAACTGCACTGATATCTAAAAGAACGTCTTAAATAACTTTTTCTAATAACACTTTCAAAAAGCATCTGTTTCTCTTTCATCTTTATTTTTTTATTTGTAATATTTTTTACATAAGTATGCTGTAAATAAAGCAATTAATGAAAACACCGAATTTTTTAATTGACAATAAAAGTTTCAAGTAATCTAAGTATTTTTTCACTACTACTTTACTTCACGATAGACGCAAGTGTTATGGGGCTCCCTAAGCTCGGGACCATCGGCGATTTCCGATCAGCCTACCTGGCCAGACCGCCACTGATGTTGTACCTCAATACTCACCTAAACTCGTCATTCAGGTTGGAAAGAAAATCTTGTAGATTTATCATAGATAATATTAATCAACAATGGTTCAGCAACGACAGTTTCGTCACTGTACGGTATCGTCAGGCATTACTGCCCTGTCGATGCCGCACAGCGACGAAAATGGTCGATATTAAAATTGTCCACGTGAAATGTACAAGGTTTTTTGATTCAACATGAAGCAATTTCACGAAGTCACCCCTCAAACTATCCGTGTCATACAGGTACTAAAATCCGCCACCAAAACATTAAACCACTCTCCCATTCTTGCCACCAAAAATTGTGGATTTAGGTTTACTTATTTCTGTGACTCGTCGGATGTATTTTAGCGCAGTCCCCATTCACAGGATTCCCTCCTCACCTTCACAACGACTTTCCTATCCATCTCTTCGTCCTTCCACTAATCTCAATCCCTTCTTAGCTCTTCTCAATCTCTTTCTCAGTCTCTCTAGGCCTCCTTAGCTCACCACACCTTTCCCTTGCCACCGAATATCTTTAAAAAATCCCTCTCCATCCCTCAGGGGCCCACCCCAATGCCTCCCTTCCCGCACCCTTCACAGCTTTCCCGACCACACGCATTCAACGACTGCTCCGCCCTCTCTCTCCTAATCCTTATTTCCTTTTCCACTCCGTAATTCTAGACAGCCGCCTTTGTCTTTTCCCTCACAGCCGGGAGTGAAAAGCTGTCAGGTTTTTCTTGGTAATTAATAACGGTGACAAACTTAAGCCGGAGGAAGTGGCCGCCTCGAAAACAACTCTTTAGACCTCTGCTAACCGTGACCCTAGCGGGAGGAGGTTGGTGACAAATATTTATTCGTCTGTTTGTGTGCTCTCTCGTTTATACATATAAGCGAACACTCGTGTGTAGTGTGGACACGTAATTATTCTCGGAGATGTATCTCTTTTCTTGTGAATGATTCTTCGGATTTATTTTTGGCCGGTTTAACCAGTTAATGTGAGTGTGGCTAATGTGGGAAGGTATTCGGATGAAAAAGTGAAAGAAAGATCCTACTTTGCACTCGCCAGTCAGCACCTCTAACACGCGGCGAGCATATGGTATTCAGCGCAGACTGATTTATTCCGTGAGCGAAAGGGAGTACAAAAGGAAGCTCCACGATCGTCAAAATGTGCCATGTACATTAGGGTGGGCCGAAAAAAGGTTTTTTTTCCTGATCAAATTTGCCCTATGCGGGAAAGTTGCGAAATGATATAAAGATCTCGTATACAAAATTTTTTTCAAATCGGATAATATTAACCACTGCCGCCCGAGCTCTAAAGTTTAAAATTTTGCGAAAAATCAGGCTGATTTCAGAATCAAATGGCTATGAAGACGACTTTTATGAAAATATGGGATAATGGATAGTATCAAAGAGTGTATACATGTTTATAATATATAAAAATGAAATTTGAAGTTTATTTGACAAAATCTATGGTTCAAACAATGTCTATGAATTAACAACTAAATTAGAGTATAGACCACCCGCACAGCACAACTCAATTTTGCCTACGTTTCTAAAATTCCATTTTGGGGGCTAAATTGCAAGTAAAATAATATTTATTTCGATTGCATTTAAGTTTTTAGCAAATAAGTCATCATATGGTAGTAAATAATCCCACAAAATGTAATAATAAGGTAAATTATTTCCAATTAACATCAATCATAATGACGAATAACGTACCTGTGGAGCTATTTTCAATAAGAAATTCAGCCAAGGTTGAGAAAGAAAAGAACCTGGACACCAAGCATTTCACTAAGTAGCTCTCTGCTAGTTTCGTGAAGAAACTACCCAGAACTCACCACGAGGAAGAGACTACCATCGAGTTCCACCCGTGTCCCCCAACCAACCTTTCGAAGGACACGATTATGTAAGCACATAAATTACTCTGAGAAAATTATATTGTGATTTTTTTTTCAATTTCGGCTGAATTTCTCTGGATTTTATGCACGATAATGCCCATACATGCCTGCGTTCTGTACTGCACACGAATTTTCATGCCAACATTATCATTTGTACCATCCTTTCAACTGCTTGTGCGTGGCAGGGAAAAGATATTTCTAATACAGATCTTTCCGTAACAAGGTCTTCCAAGTCTTTGTTGGTCATCCCAGCTACTATTGGTGGTCGATTTACCCCAATTGCTACATTGTACATACAGAAAGATTCACACAGGGTTTACAGGAATGGTCGCTCTCATTTCGCTCGTAGTAGTTTTTGACGAATGTCGCAGCTAGGCTTATTGTTAGATTGGTTGAGAAATAAAAGATATCGTTCAAAGCGACACGGAGAACATAAACTTTGAATCGCATAATATTACCGAATCGGATAGATGCGATAAAATAAGAGGCGTATTTTTCCGAGAGGGTAGGAAAATGTAATCGTTTTCCTTTGGCACAGAGAAGTGAATGCCTCGAAAATTATCCTTGTTTAAACTAAGGCGGTCAATACACTCACGACGCGTTTCTTTTGTTATATTTTCTCCTTGCAAACGGCTGGTGTCCTAACACCTCCCGCCAGGGGCGCAGCTGAGAATTAAGGCTAGGGTTGTTTTAGGCGCAACTAATATTGACGTGTCCGGGGGGTATAGAATACCCGCCAGGCTAAGGGTTAGGCGCGGGGGCCCTCCCCGAGGAAAAAAATTAAGATTGGGCGAGTTTTACGGATTTATGAGGGATATTTAATTAATCCTAACACTATTCTATTAGTAATATTAATATAATTAAGTAAAATGGATTAAACTTAAAAATTTCTCTGGGCTCTGGGAGAGGGTTTATCCCCCAAAACCACCCTCGCTGCGCCACTGCCTCCCGCCACATGTATACTAAGGCTGCTTGAGGGGTATCATGTAGATGTGGATGAATGCGGTGATTTCGTTTTGGTTTTCAAAAAAAAATTCTTCAACGCATAAATTTTGTAGTGTAACTAATTAAATGACAGCCAATGTTAACCAAGATATTTTCATATACAGTGAGGGAAATCACAAAAATTAAGTCACTGAAGTAGGGTTATTCTTTTTCTCTATCGGTAACAGGAGCACCTATTTTCCATAAGATTGCGATAAGCTTACGATCTAATCATTTGTGAAAATACCAAAACTAGCAAACAATGAAATTCAGAGAATAATAAGCGAAAGAAACAATGTTGCAAAGAACTGAATCACAAAATTATTTTCATCAAAACTGGATTGAAACTTACAATATCATTATCTTAAACGTATAATAAAAACTCCAAATTCATACATACTTACAGGGTATGGCATGTTAACGATTATTTATTGTTAGCGCTATATTTTAATATCAGTTGCAAGCCGGTTTCTAAATGTGTGTAATGATTTCGCTTATCGTTTACCCAGAATTATTACAATCGGTGAGAGTCTTAAATCAATGTTGCTCAAATTAAGGCTTATTACTATTATCGGAAAAATTTGAGTTAAAACGATGTTGCTAATCAGTATGACAGCCTCACAAGTGGCGGAAGTATAGATGCGGCATGCTAGCTATTTTAGTGCGGAGTAAATATAACCAAATGGGTTTTATCATCTGGTGCGGCGACCAAAGGAAGTAGCCTCACCCTCATTTGTCTCCTCTTAATCCACTGAATTTAGGGTATTAAAGGATAAGATGATGAAATATGGTTTATGATCTTGGGTGGCGGCAGTAGATATACCTTGCTTAAGCATAATTTATCTTGTTTATCTACCATTAACAATCACTCTTCAAATAAATTTTAATGTCTTTTCTTTTAAGCTCGAGTAATCATTTGCCATTCAAGAATAACTCAAACTGAATCTTGATTAACCCGTATGGAAATTTAAGATCAGGTCTCATCTGAAAACTCTGTAAGGGAAGGAGACGCATCACCAGATCCAAATCGATATTTTTGTCTTGTTTCCTTACTTGCTCCAAATTCGCAATTTTTTTACTTAAAACTTGGATCTCTAATTGATCACGCTCACTATAACGTATTCTTATTGAATATATGAGGAATTGAATTCATTTTATAATCAAAGTTTATTTATAAAGTATATTTAAAATGAATATTTTAGCTAGCATCATATCATTGGATAAGAAAATGTTTTATGATTTTAATGGAAAATGTTGATTTAGTCCACTCCAGCGAAGAGAGAATTTATGAAAATTGATGGTAGCACATCAGACATTATAAACAGATATTATATCTCATAAATACGTTCCATTTCACCATCGGCTTGGCTCAGGGAGTGTCATATGGTGTAGATCACACCTGATCCGGCTTGGACCAGCTCTTATGTATGCTGTTATGTATGTGATCGAATCTGATTGAGTTGAATCAAAAATAAATAAAAACAGTAGCCTGGTTCAAGACTTGATGGTACAAGCACATGTGCCTGATATAAAATCAAAGCAAGTGGTTAGAACACTTTTTGAAAGGAAGGTGGTGTAACTCAACATTAAATTACTGAGCACTGTGACTCAAAAAATACTGATAGAGTTTAATCCATACTTATGAAGGTTATTTCTGACCTAGGTTTCGACGGCACAGCAATGATATTCAGGATATGCACATAAATATACCCTTATTTTCTCTACCATCTGGAATTACAGCCCAAAAAGTAACTCGTCAATCATTCCTCTCCAGGCATCTGTCTCGAAAGCAAGGGGTCGCCATCTCCTTACATCAATTTGTAACAGGTCATCTTCCGCATCATGCAGCCACATTTTAAGTGGTCTTCTAGTCTCTGGACGCTGAATAAATATCCTCCATACTGCCTATGTCCTATTTTCAGGAATTCTTATTGCATGACCGAACCACCTCATTAACTTCAACTACCAGACTAGGTTTGTCGCACTGCTGCACTCTCTGCCAGGGCTCATGGATGCGATAGATAAAAGCTTCTAGGAGTATATTGTAAAAATTTATCACAAGAAGACCAAGCTATTCGCCGTTTTGAACCTATAGAGGAGACCAAGCCAGGCCCGCAACTGTGGAGGGTCAGAGGGGGTACGTGCCCCGGGCGGCAGATTTCAGGAGGCAGCAAAATTAGAAAAGTTTTTTTAAATGTTATTTATTTTTCTAATTACATTTTTTAACAATAATCATTACTTTATAAAACATTAAATAATGATATTAATAAAACAGTTTAACAGCAAACATACGGTGTGTGATTAAAACTGCCGCATTGAAAAAAATAGCTTAGGGATGTATTATATTTCAATTGTGGGGGAGGGGAAGGAAGGAGCGAGGGGGAGGCAAACCGATCTTTGCCCCCTTCTCAAAACTCTTACCAGATCCAGCTATGTAGTTCCAGCCCTGGACCAAGCTATTCGATTGTCGCGAAAGAAGAATGTTAAGGTTCATAACATAATGGATGGACAAAAGCCTGATGTAGTTCGACTATTTAAAAAGATTATTAAATGATAGAGGATACACTATCAAAAATTCAGGAAGTGATTTACTCTAACAAAAAATTGTTTTAGAAAATAGATTTAATCACAGGGTAATTACGTAAGAGCATTAAGAAAAGGCTAGCGAACAAGCAGTCTGATCTGAAGTGTATATAAAGAAGTATAGTATAATGGCGCGGGTAAATGTTTGCTTCGGGGAAAGCAAACGAGAGGAGAAACATCGGAAACAGTTGAAACGCGGGGTCGCCCACGGGCGGCTCGAATGATTAAACGAGTGGAGGAGAGGAGTCTTTTGAGGCGTGGTGGTGTCTTTTTGGGATGAGGAGCGGGGGGGGGGGGGGGGAAAGAGAGAGGCTCCAAATTTGTTTCGAGGGATCGCTGTGACTCTCTGACACATCGATCACTCGCTAAATCGCGGCTCTGCGCAATCGGAGCGAGACGGAATAGAGGCGAGAAAGAGAGAGGAAGGGCGGCGCGTGAAGTTGAGTGTGACCGGGAGGAGATGGTTGTGTCCCGGAGATTCCGGAGACGGCAGACGCAAGGCGAGTGTGAAAATAGAATTTTAGGATCAGGACTTGATGATTAAGCGGTGAAACAGGAGGAGAGGGGTGTAATATACTAACGGAAGTTACTACCTATTGAAATTCAACGGGGTGTGAAATACAACAACATTATTACCATGATTATCATGATTTTTTGTTCAAGGTAATGTCCAGAGAAGCATAATTCATCACTACATTGGGAAAGACTTATCCTCATATATCCTCACGAATTTTATTATTGTTTCGCATTCTGTACCCCTGTAAACACTTGATCTGCGTTGCTTTATCATTCCTGATAGTTAACAATTCTCATTAGCTACAACGACGCCTTTCTTTTGTTTAATAAATATATTCAGACCTCGCATCTCAGCGATAGCCAGTAAAAGATGTAGTGAACACATATAAGGTGATTGGGGCGGCTGTTCTTTACCTGGAGTGTGTCCTAATAAGTTTTTCCTTAATTCAATCAACCCAAACAGTCAACTATGTCATTATATGACGGCGCACCGCGGTGAGGCAATAGTTATTTTCGATGCCTAATCGATAACGACAGTCTTTCAAGGTTTACTAAGTATTTAACTTGACTGAGGTTTCCCATTATCGGTCGATTGAAGAACTATTTTCCAATATCTTATTTGATGCTTGCTTGACGCCTATTTTTCAATCACCAGCATAACTGACATCAATCGTAAGCCACATTTAACCTTATTATCTTCAGATCAGAGGGGATGAATATTTCTGTTTCACTTGCTTCATTATTTTTTTTTCCTGTTCTTCAATCACGAAGCGATTTTGATACTATCTTGACACTTCTGAGTTGATAATATAAGCCTGATATCGTTTTTAGGATTAGAACTTGATGATGAAGTGGTGAAGCCGAAGGAGAGTGGTATAATAAACTATCAGCAGGTTCCTATTGAAATTAAATGCGGTGTGAAATTAAAAATATCATAACAATGGATTAATTATTTTTTTGCGACAGCAAACATTTTCAGCATTTTCTCACAGATTTAAGTATTAAACGACATGAGCATTTAAACATAAGACTCGGTTTGGTAAAGGTATTCATGGTACCAAAATATATAGGTGGGTACTCTGCAGTCATCCATTTTCTGAAATACATTGTAATACACCACATCAGAAAAATACCTTCAATTAGGCTGCATTAATACAAAGCGTGATATTTTTACCATCATATTTTGCTCATCTGCAAATCATATTTTCGTATAGCGATATGTACTATCTATATCTTTATAAAAAATTCATGACATAAATTGGGAAATTTTCTTCAAGATTTCTGAATCATCATTAAAAGGTGGAAAATAGTCCCAGTTCCGAGAATGTGATTGTACTTTTCCCTCGCGACGTAGGCACCAAGGAATGCGATTCACGGGGTGGTTGAAATCTGCTGAAAGTGACAGGGGGAATACCGCAGCGTGAGAAGTCTTCCGCTTTTAAACACTTACCTCAGTGGAAGCAAAACCCGTGGTCATTTTTTCGTACGTGGCTGCGAGGAGTGCACGGAAGCGTGAATTCAAAACCAGCGCGAGTGAAACACGTCTTTGGATTTTGACGTAGGAATTTTCCTCTGTCACCACCACACTCACTGAAAATCCACTCTTCCGCCTTGTATACCTCAAGAGGGTCTCCGGATACCCCGATTGAACTAATAGTACGACAGAACGGGTTTCAAAGTGAATAACCAAATTTCTTTTTTTTTCTGCGGAATAGATTGAGGAAACAGACGGTAAGTTTCCTTTCCAGATTATTCACTAGTGTCGGATAAATATGGGGGGAGCGCCCCCACCCCTGCGGGGCCGCCCACATTGTCTAGTATTGCAGAACCACAACTTTTCTATAACACAAGATCGCCCTGTCTTTTATACGTGTCTAATTAGTTTAAATATAACCTTCATTTAAAAGTCCATTCACTTTCACTAAAAATTTGCATGCGACTTATTTTTCATTACAATGAAAACAAAGGTAGCTGAAGATATGTTTTGCGCCCTCCTCTTGAGTTTTTTTCTGTGTCCGCTACTGTTATTTACCACGAGTAAAACATCCAAGTATATTAATTTAAAGGTAATTTAACCAAAAACTTTATCAGCTAAAACATTGTTCAACGCTCTATATGATTAAACTCATTTGATTCCTAATAGTATTCCTTCAACACAGACTATGGACTTCATAAAAGTACCGCGAAGTAGGTATTCAGTAAATAACGAATTATAAGCGCATTATTTATATTTGTTACAGTATTTTTCGAGCCACACAGGTAAGTGCTTTCTTACGCACATAAATACATTTTGCTGCTATTGAGGACACTTTGACATGAAAACTCGATTTAAATTGCCAACAATTTCGTATAACCTCAGTAATGTCCAATTTGATTGGCTGTTGATTTTTGTTTTTTCGTCGAAAGAGTAAAATTAAACCTAAGGTTTTATGAGGAATAATTGGCATACTTCTCAAAAGTTTAGTTATTTTATGTAAAGCCGGTGAGACACGTAAGAGACGAAAGATTTGGAAGGAGAGGGTAATAAATGGTGGTGATTATTAAGAAAACATGTTGAAGAGAAAAATATTAGGTCAGCGGTGAAGGGGGAGGAGTAGAATGGTATTAAAGTGTAGGATGAAAGTGAGTAGGGCCTGCTGAGTAGGGATTGAAAAGGAAGTACAGTTTAGAAAGGTGTTTCGAAACAGTGCTTCTTGTAAACCAACCTTAACCGATAGAATATCTTAAATAATTAAACCATGACCACAATAATTAAAAAACACAATAAAAATAAGAGTTTTTAAAATATATAGAAATCCTACGTCATGTTAAATAATAAATCTTGGACAATGTCGCCGCGTCAACATAGCCCAAAAGTTTTTATTTAACATGACGAGTACCCGCGAAAGTTTTAACGAAGAAGAAATACTATGATTTAAAATAAATTGATGGATATTGATTGTTAACACTCTTAATACCTTTTTATATTTACGTTGCCTGTTCGCTCACGCTTAGCATTAAAGACGACGCGTTCCTGTTTATACCGCGACAAAAACAAATGCGAAAAAGAATTAATTGATCAGGAGTCAATGGGCTCACCGGTACAGTGAGCCACTGCGCATGCGCACGGACATTCTGTGAACTGTCGCTCATCACTAAATAGAGTAATTTGTTGACCTTCCCCTGACACCTAGAGAAGATCACATCCTCTGGTTACACCCTCCTTCACCGTCCGGTGGTAAAGTGGATTTTTGGAATTCGGAGGGGGGGAAGGGGCGAGTCAAAGAGGCCGTCTACTCCACGAATAGAAGCACGGGCGGATTTTTCGGGCGTTGCGCCGCCGCGGAACGACTCGACACCCCTCTAGAGGCAAGTCGAGGGGAGGAGGCAAAAGGGGGGGGGGTTGGTCGCGAGACATCTCCTCAGCCGTGGAATCAGGCGGAAAAATAAGTGATGGGCTTCGGGAGGGGAAGAGAATATGTGTTGGCGGTGCCTTCCTTTTGTCTCCGCAACATTTTCAACTCGCTCACGTTTCCCTCATGCATCTTTCCCGAGAATCTCGACTCGTTCTCCTTCGCCCGGGTTCGATTAAGTTTAAAAACACACATATACCTCGTTCAGATTACGATTGTTCCATCGATCGTTGGAACTATCTTACAACCACACTACGATGCTTAAAACCTGTGCTGCCCTCCAGGGCTGAAATCTAAAGTGAACGAGAAATTGACGGTTAGCAAAACTGTTGAGGTATGTATAACCTATATTACCTATAGGTTCAACGCGTATTTAACGTATAACTTTTATTCCGCCCATATTCTTCTTCACTTGAGCAAATCGATGAAAAAAAATAGAGCGATGGGAGCTTCACAAACTTTTCGTCCTTCTCTTGTTGCTTCCTCCTCCGGTTTCGCAGCGCCTAACCATCGTAAAGTGGCAACGTTCGGAACTACGTGAACTATTGTCCGGACATGCATACACACGACTAGTTCTGCCAACTGTCGTTTGGACGATCGCTGGGCCAATCGTATTCTGAACAGGGCGATACTCTGAATATGTAGAGGAGACTCCATGCCTTAAGGCTGCTGTACACGGTGAATGATCATGCTGAATCAGTGGTGTAAATATGGGGGGATGAGGGAATAGATCCCCCCTCCAAAACCTCAGAGGAATAAAAAAAAACATTTAAAAATATTGTCTAAATTCGATATATAATAACTGCATCTGCTAAAAGTTAAATATTAAGTGCCAAAATGACGTAAAGTATATTTCCAGGCATGTCATTTTTCAAAATTTTACCGGAGTCCCCGTTGCCAGGGGAGGAGATCCCCCCCCCAAGAACCCCCAACCTCACCCCCAAAGGATGTTCCTAGTTACGTCACTGTGTTGAATGATCACGCGAATGAAATCATTAGCCGTGTGTAACGGAAAAATTCGAGAATGAACCGTCTAGCAATGAAAAATTGAGCATATTCTACTATTGTTGCTCGCATGATCCCATGAATGATGGCAGTGCGAATGATAATTCAGTATGATTATTTACCGCGTATAGCGGGCTTTAGGAACTTGATTTATGGTTCCACATAGCGCACGAATACAAATTTCGGCTAACATCCCTTATTTTACGAAGAGCTGATATCGCGGTTGTAACATGGCATAAACAAGCCACCATATTGTTTTTATATAATTTAAAACTGACAATGGTAGTGAGGGACGGGGGAATTGTTGTGAAGGAAAACGGGGAGTTGGGTATAGAGAGTTGAAGGAGGCAGACGTGTTTAAAGGATGGATCGGGATAAGGACTAAGAAAGGTGGCGGTGTAGCAGAGAAAGGAAGAGAAAGCAGAGAAGGGGAGGCGCCTACGAGAGGAGAAGAGAGCGGGAGGAGAGGAATATAGCGGAACTCAGGATCCACGCTGATGCAGTTCATGGCGGTGGTTCAGAAGAGTGGTGGTGGTAGATATAAATGGAATTGTGATATCATGGTGGCTTTTGATGTTGGTTTTATGCTCTAAGTTTCAAAATATAGAGTTTGTTTCGAATTGTATTGGAATTATTTGTTTATAAAGAAGAGAGGAGATTTTTAAAAAAGTTACACGGTGAAATTCAGATCTCTCTGTCGTCAGCGACAAAAGTAACGACTTTCGTAAACACATCTAAGTGCGCGTGGATGAAAATACAATTTGTAGTGGACTAGAGAACCATCTCGCATTATTTTCATGGGGAATTTACACATGAGCTCTAATTCCGCGCTATTCCATTATTACCACCGAGAAACTGGAAAATTGTTGTAAAAAATCTTAGTACCTCATCGTCAGCAATCAAAATATTATTGGACTTTCCATGCGATATTTTAACCCTAGAAGTGCACACTTCTTTTTTCAATCATAAAGTGCACACTGGGGTCCAGCGGACCCCATAACTTTAATTTTTTTTAATTTCAACCCCCTGATATTTTTTTACTATTAATATAGTAAATATCATTAATAGAAGTGTTTCGTACACAAATATGTAAATATAAGTTATTTAAACATATTAAAATGAAAGTAAAACAATATTTTTCATTCTAAAGACATAAAAATTCTTTACGAAAGTCACCAATCCTACTTTTATTTACTCTTACGAATGATTTAGATGTACAGACAAATAGTTTTAACAGCTTAAGTATTACATTGTGTAGTTCATGTAAAAAAATGTTTTATATTTTTTCTTTCCATAAAACGTATTAATTTTAACAATTGAAAACAACAAAATTTTCCAGTGTATTTAAAAATTTTTTTTTTCACAAATTTCATTAGGACTTCCTATTGCTCCAAAATGTACATTACTATTATTTATTTTACAGGTAAAATATAAATGTTTAGAAAAAAATGCTTTGTTGTTAATTTCTCACTCCAGTACAGGTAGTAAACTGATAACTTCGGTGCTCGTCACACATCGGAGCGCGGCACGATGAGCATATAATTCTTGTTTTTCTGTCTCTATTCCTTGGGCATGAGCTGCATCGTATTTTGCTGTGAAGGATTTCAGGTTTATCAATTGCTGATATTTCAATTTTTAAAATTTCCGCAATAGTATTCCTGATTGAAGAACGCAGGTTTTTTTTTCAAAATCCATTGATGCAAATGAGGTTTGATGAGTGACAAAGCCAAGTTTTCAAAAATGTTCTCCGATTTATTTTTTCATTACTATCAATATGAGAGTAAAGAACCATTGCGTTTACACCAGCTTGGTCTAGCATGCCATAGAAAATCCGCATTGGCCATCGAAGGGTTTTTCTGGCTGTTGTATATTCATGACACAGTTGATCAAATGTGTCTGTTCCTCCTTTAGTGGCATTATACATGCAAATAATCTCGGGCTTTCCATTGTCTTCATTTATAGCTCCATCCAAATGAAAATATGACAACAAAAGCACTATTTTATTTCTTTTCGGTGTGAAAGACACCAGGGTCATGTCAGGGTCAAAGGCAAATCGTGAAGATTGAACAACAGTTTCTTGTAAAATCCACTGGAATTTGACGCTTGTTTTTACGAATGGTGCCCACCATCGTTATTGAATAATCTTTTAGCATCTTCTTTACGAGCTCAACAGAAGTGAACCAATTGTCGCACGTAATATTTCTATTCGTGCCATGAATTGGTGTTGATAATGTCCGTACATAATATGTCGGAACAGTTTCATCTGGATTGGTAACTACTTTTCCTATGTAAGGATAGGCATTTACCATGTAAAACGTTTTTGCGTAATTCATCATTACAATTTTTGTGCCATACTTATCTGGCTTTCCTTTCATATATATCCGAAAGGGGCAACGGCCTCAAAAACCGAGAAGTTGTTCATCTACAGTACAATACTCATTAGGAGTGTAACATTTCTTGCAATTATCTACAAACCCTTCCCAAATTTCACGAAGTGGCGCAAATTTATCGATCGTTCTGCGCTGCATTCTCGTATTTTTATCATCAAAACGCAAGGTTGACAGCAAAAACAGGAATCGGTGAAGAGACATGGTGCATTGATACAACGTAGATCCAAACTCAGTTGACCACAGTTCATACAAATTTGTGTGGCACGTCTTCTGCACCCCAGAAAAATATGGAAGTCCAAAAAAAAAGCCTCAATCTCCTCAACATCTACATCACCGTGGTACGATTGAAGAATTGTGACATTTTGACGCTGCCGTTGTATTTCCTCATTTGTGTGCGTCATTATTTTATTTCGTAAAGCGCTATCCAACAGTAATTCCCAAGCTTGCCGGGGAGTTTTGACGTCGCGCGCTGCTCCTTTTGATCCAGGCAGATCCGAAACCAAATTTCGCTCTCTCTTTCGATCTCCAAATGATTTCAAACGTCAATGTTTGATGAATAGTTTACTATTATGAGTAATATATGTTCAACACTATTGCTCTACAATCAATTCCATTGAAGTTTGTTCGTACTTCTTTCTCTCCGATGTTCCTAAACTATTTGCAAAAGAGGAAACCAAGATATTTCACAAAAAAAGTTGATGTCCTGAAATATCCCAAAGTGATAAAAAATGATAAATGACATTTTAAATACTATAAACGTATAAATACGATTACAACAAATGTATTTGCAGCAAAAAAGGCAATGAACAAATGTGTTAATTTTTTTTCGCAATTTCAAAAAAATTTCATGAAGTGCACACTGGGGTCCAATGGACCCCAGACCATTTTCAACATTAAATTATAAAGCAATAAGCGCGTTGAAAAAATCACCACACACATGAAACTTTTACTAAGACATAAAAGGAAATTTACATTGGTATGAGCTTTCAATATTTTGTGCATTACAAAAGTTACAGCAAAGAAAAAAACTCCTGGGGTCCACTGGACCCCAGTGTGCCCTTCTAGGGTTAATATTGCAATTGACAAAAAATCTGAATATTTTACACTTCTCAATGGCATTTCCTACTTGCGAGTTGAAGAAATGTAAGCTAAAATTAAAGTAAAAAAAGACGTTTTTACGGTAAACAGATGCGAAGCACAACATAACGGTTATTATAAGTCTGCAATTTAGCTACGTATCCATAATAGCCTTTAGGCATCCTGTGTTATAGCATATCTTACTTTATTTCTCATCGAATCGCTTAGCGATACACATCAAAGTTTTAATCGCGTAAGGTCTGCGTATTTTCAGTCAATATTTTTGACTGAACTGAGCCTGAACTGAACCCTGACTAAACCTGAACTTAACTAATTCTTCGCCCTGAATTATAACCATGAATTAAATAGATGTGTAGTGTGATGGATTTTTCTCATTCACTATGATGGTTTCCTCAAAATCCCCTCACAGCTCAGCAATATTGTTTATCATAAATCGTGAATTTTACACATACTTGACGGAGGACTTGTCTCGCCTACCCTCTTGCAAAGAAAAAACATTAAGATTGTACGTATAAATTTTGCTAGAAATTTACAGCTAAATTTTTCGAGGAGGAACAAATAATAGCCGAGAATAAGTTGCTAAAAATATTTCCGCTTAAAATTCTTAAAGCTAATATCGCGAAATCGTGAAGTATTACAACCTGCAAGTGTTACTGTAATTATTCTCTTTAATGTTGTGACATTAAAGATATTACCGAGGCAATTAGCCCAAGATTTATATTTACGATACACCTGATAAGTTGTCGAAGAAATTCGATCTGAGTATAGAGGAAAATATATAAAATAATAAAGCCGCTCTTTTAATCATACATGGCCCGATTTTACTCGAGAAATGTTAGGAATATCAATAATTATGTTGTTTCATAAAGCGTTTTGTGAAGCAGCAGAGGTATCTGTTACAAATTATTTTAATTCTCAATGAAACTACCTTCAAGTACATTCCTCCCTGATCAGCAGACTAAAAGCGATAAGGAAAAATTCCACACAGCTATACCTTTAACCTGAGTGTGGTTTAAAGGGTCGATACATTTATTGCTACTAAGAAAATGTTAGTTCTATATTACTCTTATGAATTCAAGAATGGCGATTTCTGGAAAAAGTAAGCAAGCGCATTTGATAGATTCGGAGTAAAAACTAATAGGTACTGACTTATTCAGATTATCTTATCAAATGCAGAAGCATTATGGACATACGGGAAAACATTGTTGAGCAAACTTGTTTTTCATACTTTAACGAAATATTAAGTGAAAATGACCATCATACATGTGTTTCAAGCTTTTCTTGATGAGAGGAATGTATTTCAGTTATTTAATTAATTTAATTTGTGATATGACAGGCTTCAACGCTTTGGCGTCCTTTAGAATATAACTAGGTAATATAAAACATAGTACCTACAAAGTACATATGAATGGAAATGTTAATTTGTGGAAAAAAACGTGTGCCTCTGTAGCTTTGGTAGACCGTAAAAGCCAGCTATTAGGCGTCATGCACGTGATTTTTAACAGTATCCTTTGAAAACTTCCTGAGAGAATTTCGGGGAAAATCTTCGGTGCATGGAATTCCTCCGGTAGCCGGACAAAAACGTTTGAGGAAATGACTGGAGACGTTTGAACGTCGGCACACGCGAAACCACCACGAGGAGAGAGGGATGGGAAGGGTGGAGAGGAGGCGACAAATTGAAAAAGGTCGCCGGGGGGGAGAGGGTGTCGAACAAATGAGCGAGATGTTCCGCTGAGGGCGTAGAAAAAACATGCGGAGGGTGGGGGGGATGCGAGAGAGGGGCGGGGGAACTAATTTTAAGGAGGAGGGGGTCGAAGGAGTTGAAGGATAGAGGGGGGATGAAAAAGCGTGTGGCGAGGAAAAGATTTTCGAGACACTGTGAGA
The DNA here is from genome assembly GCF_921293095.1 of Ischnura elegans. Taxonomy (NCBI): domain Eukaryota; kingdom Metazoa; phylum Arthropoda; class Insecta; order Odonata; family Coenagrionidae; genus Ischnura; species Ischnura elegans. Next base: position 37,091,117 of record NC_060249.1, read on the forward strand.
ATACCGCCTGAGATGGTGCCTCAAAGTAAATCAGAGCAAGATGGATAGTCGACTTTGGCGCATGCAGCCAACATCATTACTTCTCAAGCCAGTTTTACACGGTCCATGTAAACGCTTCAACGCTCTTGCGTCTTTTATAATAAAACGAGGTAATTAAAAACATAATTACTAAGAAAGATATCTCGATGGCTCGGTTTGTAGGGGAAAATCGAGGAGTCTTAGCTTTCGAATGTGTTTGGACATAGGTGGAGGCGCCACTTATACTTAAAGAAAATTTAGTATCCTTTACTCATTTTGCAGCCCTTGATTGCGCGCCGCAAATATTTCGCTTGTGCATGAATATATATGCACTAAGTGAGAAAATACTTTATTATTACAAATGTATCATTCTTTTTTGCGTTCTGTCGGATTAAATGATTATTCCGATAGAATTTACTTTGTACTTTTTACCATACCTATACTTTGTACTATACCTACTTCCGTACCTTTCAATCTTTGATGAAAGGAAGGATACGCAACACTCCTGAAGTAGGAAAATCAAGTATCAATATGACGGATTGTATTTTTCCGTGATTACCTGACATATTCTTTGCTTAAGAGGATGCATCGCTCCCTATCGGTCGAGTGTACTTCCGTTTTATTTTTATTATTTTATTTATTTATTATGACTTCCTAAAAACGTAAGCTTCAGCTTTAAAATTTCTGAGTGCATGCAAGAGACCCTTTTCAATTGTTAGTACTATCTCATATATCATAGTATTGAATATAAAAAATAATAAGGGGAAGAAAATAATAAAGAACATGTTTAAAATTTGAGATGCATAATAATGTTGACATGAAATATGATTCTATGAACCTGAGAATGCTAGCCCACTACGTTTTGAAAAAAATTCTCGTAGTGCGAGGTGGCCCATGTTAGAACTCGGGCCACCTGCCCTGAATGTGTGCTACTCACACGCCTGGCTAAGTCTGGGAGGAGATCTACCCTCACCTATCTTAACCAACCTTTCGTTTGAATGACAGAGTGAGAGAATAATAGCTTTGTTCTTCCATATATAAAGCTTTTGCTATCATAAAAATAGTTAAGTCATTCATCAATTTAAAAAGTAGATTGTTTTAATAAAATTTATGAAAAAATACGTCAGACCGTTAACTACATCGCTAATTTTATTTAAGTTTCATTTCATAATCCAGTAAAATTTCACGAGGTAGAGCCTGAAAGTATTCAATAAAAGAGTTACTGGTTGGTAAGTAAGATCGCCGGGAAAGTAGTAATGTGTCTCGAATGGGTGTGGTGTGGTTGGAAATCTTGAAGAGGGAAGGATGAAAGAGAACGGGGGAAGAAGAGAAAAAAACGGAGAGATCAGAGTCTTGGAGGGAGGAACGAGATGGTTAGGCCGAAAGACATATTACCACACACATGTTGTCTGTTATAGGATCGCAAACGAGAATGCGGGGATGAGAGAAGAGCAGGGAATGGGGTGGGGGTTCAGGGAGGGGAGGAGGGAAGAGTGGGGGAGTTTGGGGTGTTTTAGAGGGGGGTGGAGCTGCGTCGTTCATGAACGAATCGTTCAAAACGAACGATTCAATTGAATGAATGGAATTAATTGAGCCATGACTCTCTCGTGAAATCGTTCAAAATTATTGCAAAGCTCATAATGAACGATGAATAAAATCCAGTTTAGTTGTTTGTGGATGGTTGCGTCGCTAGGAAAATCGAGTGATGCAACTGATAGTCGAAACTAAGTATATGACTCATTCTTATGAACGATTTGCATTTATTAGATTCAGATATTGTCAGATTTTGGTTTGTGAGAACCATGTTTTAATGGGACGATAGGTTTATCTTTATTTACCGACTTTTAAATGTGGGATGGATATTATCAATCCAATTTAGTTGCCTGGAGGAATAAATTTTTTTCACCTTGAACTTATATATAGACTTCGTTCGGTGTATGCTTGACTTGGATTGAAATGAAATAAACTGATTTCCTAGAAACTTATCTGGTATATTATTTAAAAAAATTTGCATCCAGTACGTTTTCGTCATGAATTCTTGAAAAGAATCGTGAATTACTGTCATTTCGCTCATTATTTCGTTTATTCAACGATTTAAGGTATCGAGTCGCTGTTAAAGCCGTTTTAAACGGGGCAAATAATTGCGCAGGTTAGAACTGCATTAATTTCTCATCATTCATAGCCGAGACAGAGAAGGATATGAAGAAGACTTTGACAAATATGGAAAGAACAATGGCCAGATATCAGCTGAAAATCAACAAAAAGAAGACTAATATATTAGTATGCAGAAAAAGGGAGGAGGCTAAGAAAATATTAACCAAGGAAAGTATAAGCTTGAAGAGGTGAAAGAGTTTTCTGACATGGGAAGCCGAATTACCAACGATAGACGAACAAAGAAAGAAATAGTGAGTACAAGAGACGCTACCTGCTTTCCTGCAGCACATGAACAGCCTCCATCCCAATATCCAATTTACTATGGAAATGGAAAAAGATGGGTGCCTCCCATTCCTCGACGTCCTTATCCGCAGAAAAGAAGACGGAAGCTTAAGTCACAGAGTATACCGCAAACCAACGCATACGGATCTACCTATATCTCAACGGACTTAGCCACCATCACCCATCTCAACGAAATGCAGTGTTGACTTCACTTTTTCACCGAGCCAAACGCATCGCAGATGAGGAGAGCCTGCCGCAAGAGATAAACCACTTACGAACTACATTCCAACGAAACGGCTATGGGAAGACAGAAATTATGAAGGCCCTTAAAAGGACCTTTCAAGATCAACGCGCAACAAAAGAGTTTTTGGCTCCTGAAGATAATGACAAAGCTAAGCCCATTGCCAAGGCTGCTCTTCCATATGTTTCCACAATCTCGGGGAAATTGTCTCGTATTCTCAGAAAACGCAACATTGAGACAATTCACAAGCCACCAGGAAAACTACGGAGCCAACTTGTGAAGGTTAAAGACAGAATGGGACTCAAGACCTCTGGCGTCTACCAAATACCCTGTGAATGTGGAGATAGCTACATTGGGGAAACAGGAAGAACAATTGAAACCAGGATATCAGAACATAAGCGGTGCATTAGACTTGGATACCCGGAAAAATCTGCCGTAGCCGACCACTGCATTAAAAACAATCACACCATCAAGTTCAATGAAACAAAAATCCTCTGCAAGGCAAAGGGATATTGGGACCGCCTTACAAAGGAAGCTATCGAAATACGAATCACAAATAATAAAATGAATAGGGACGCGGGTTTCAACCTTAGCAAATCGTGGAACCCAATCATAAAAAGAATGGGTAAGCTGAGAGGAGGAGAGGACTCTAAAAAAGACTGACCAATCACGGACGACCTGACCTCCCCAACGGCGTATATAAGCCCGGCAATAACCAGGTCCATCATTCGCCCTGAAGACGATGGCAGAGAAGGCCATCGAAACGTTGGCAGCAATGGCCATCATCACCCGGCTGATTTCCCGAGAAGATTTCATCAACAGCATTCGCCGGGAAAGAACCAAATCCTTCTTCATCAAATGGATTGACCGTGTAAGTTACGAGGAAGTGCTAAGAAGAGTGGGAGAAAAGAGAAGCTTTCTAAAAACCTTAAGCAGGAGACGGGACAACTTAGTTGGCCACATTTTGAGGCAAGATAAAGACTATCGTTGAAGAACAAGTGGAAGGTAAGAAGGGCAAGGGACGGCCCCGAATGAATTACATAGGACAAGTTATGGAGGATGTAAAAGAGAAGAAATATGTAGCTATGAAAAGGTTGGCGGATAGGAGAGAGGAATGGAGAGCTGCGTCAAGCCAATCTTAAGATTGTTGACTAATGATGATGATGATGGCCTGAAATTGCGCTGATGCACGAAAGAAATTAGAAAGGCTATTTTTCCATCTCACGTCCATGCATTATCGCATGCGTTCTAGCAACGGACGCAACGTTGACTGCGCCTTCGTAAAAAAAATACTAAAACAAAAATAAATTTTACTAACGGAAAAGATAGTTTTTGATACATAATCGAAAGAAACGGAGAATAGTGACCTTATTGACATTGAGTGAGTCTGAGGTGGAAAAAAATTGGGTAAACAAAAATTGGGAGTTGGGTAAACATTACACACGTCAGATAATACAATCACGTTCCCCGTGTCAAACGGCTCATTCTCAAGAACCGAATCATCAAAATCAGCCGAAACTCCCAGCTCGTGTGGAGAGAAGGGAGTGAGGAGGAGGAGGTGGAGGCGGCCTCTCTGGATAACCCCGCGGTGTTAAAATAGTGTGAGGAGGGGGACAGGAAGTGGAGGGGAGAGGGAACAGGAAGGGATAGAGGGGGTGGTTGCAATGAGGGGGAAAAATAGTGGCTCTCGTCTTCCAAGGCGGTGGAGAGATGGAAGGCGACGAGGTGAGCGATGAGACAAATTGGCCATCCCGTGGTGGGGGCAGGCAATCTTTTTCATCTCCTCTGCAACTCGCTACTCCCCTCTGCCACCTCGGACGTGTTTCACTATAGAGTAAGAGATACGCGCCGTGAATTGGTCCTCCCGTCAGAGCTTATATATAAACACAATGAAAAAAAGATGGAAAAACACGCTTTTTCCAAAAAAAGTATAAAAAGCACTAACAAGTGAGCATTAAGCTTTTCATCAATCGGAAAGTAAAGCGTGGGTACTGATTAGGTGCATTAGAAATGAGTTTAGAAGAGCCTGATACGTAAGTATTGGTACGCAATAATATATATGTCAATTTCTACGAGTGACAAAACGCTTATTTTTACGCAGTTGGAACAAAAGAATGCATTTTTAATCTTTTATATTTTTTTTCTTTTTAGTGGTATACCATGTAATCAATTAAGCCAGAGCCGTTGAAGAATTTTCTACAGGAAACATTATATTTGACGCGATATATTGAGACATTTTTAAACTATTTTTCCGCATAGAAATTTGGTTAATAATATAGAGCACATTGGAAGAAAATTTCGAGTTTTAGATTAAAATGCTATTAGAAGCAAAAGTGTGTGGAAAATTTCAACCCGTTTCGAAAATTCGAAGTGGTTTGAATTTCAACTACAATATCCTATCAATGAAACAGACTAAAGGACGAAGCAAGTTAAGAGAAAAACATGCAATAAAAACTGATTTTGTGAAGGGTCTGACTTAGTCACGTACGAGTTCTGGCGTGCGGATTGCGTTGTCTACATTTGTTGAACATTATCACGCATTGCGGAGCAATATCATTACTTAAATCAACTTTAATGTTTATTTATTAAGGGCTGAAAGTTATAAACATCATAAGTTGTAACCAATAGGGCCATACTTACAAAAAATTCTCGTTTATAAGTGTCTATTGCCAAATTCAGCCTGAATTTTCGCAAAATTTAAAAACTTAAGGTCTCTGGCGGCAGGGGTTAATATTATCCAATTTTGAAAGTTATTCATTTAAAAGAGGCGAAATACGTAGTTGTGAAAAGATTACACACAATTTTATTTACAAAATACCGACCCGGTTTCGACACGTAGTGTCATTATCAAGGATTAGCTGACTGGGGAAGTGAATGGAAACCTGCATCACACCCATCTCAGGATTATCTGGGATGATCTGGGACCCTTATATCAGACGGCAACTTTTCCAGCCAGGGAAAATTTTATCTCGAAAACAAGAAAATTTTCGTCCCACCTTAATTAATAAATGCAATTCGCTCCTTCAGTGGTTCAACCCGAAGGTAAATTTGAATAGGTAAGGTAGAGCTGACCTCCAACTCAGCTACAGGTGACTGAATATAATACATTCAGGGAAGGGGGCCAGTTCCTTTCCGTGAAGCACTTCGGAATTTGAAGAATTTGTCAGGGGATGTCTGTAGACTTCACTCGGGATTTGAGCCCTAAAAATATTCAATAAAATCGTGGGAGACTACCGAATTTAGTACTGAAAGTTAACTACTCAGTTCTGATGAAAAATTTCCTTTGGAGTAAATACCGCCCCACTGAGGCATAGCGATGCAAAAGAAGGACGATTGGTGTGACTAACCTTCCCAAAGCAGGATTTTCATGCTGACGTTAAGCGGGAATGTGCCCAGCTGTTTGATGTTGGGGTGGGAGAAATATTAAAGCCATTAACCCGTCAAGTGTGAACTCGTGTGGCCAATGGAGCCGCAAATTCAGCACCGTTCCTCTGACTATGGTTTTATACTGAAAACAACTGTGATGGAACCGCCATAAAGTTTTAAAAATTCTCTAGATATCTGTTTTTCGAGATTAATAAAAGGCGATCTCCACAGTTTTGGGTGTATACCTGCGATCCAGAAATTTTACTGTTGTCAATTATTTTTAAAATACTTACTAAATATCGTACTTATTTTGAACTTATGAAAAGAATAGATAGCTATTCCAAGTCGAAAAGCAAAGAGCAATGAACCATGGTGAATCCATTTAGTGTGGCAATATATAGTTTTAAGTGTGGAATAACACTTAAACCTACACAATAGTCGGAGAGTACCGTGTACAATAAATGTATAATCTCGTGTTGTCTCCTATAAAGTTAGTTAAGGAGAAATCTCCTTCATTATCAAAAGGCAAATCTCTACGATCATTTGTGCAGACAGATTAGCCCCTGTATGATTAACCAATGAGGAAGTTGTTCCCAACATTCGGCCAGATTACTGACGTAAAACTGTTTATAATTTCACATGAGGAGTTCATCTATGACATGGTTTTCGGCTAGTTGTTCTAGGTTGCGCATGCGCAGCACTACTCACGCGACGTGTGACGCCAGGGTTACAGGGCCCTCCCTGAAAAAAGTTTTGTGGTTGAGATCAATTTTTTGCCCTAGTAAAGCGCATCTGCTGTTTACATGATTAAAGATAAACCTTGAAAACACCAAATGAGCCTTTGGCGTCAATTCCAGCTCCTTACCAAGCTTCACTCTTTCTGGGGTAGGATTTATTCTATTCAGTGCGAGAGGGTCGATTTACGGATAGGAGAAGGACAAAACAGCCTTCTGCGGTTCGGGACGATATACAGAAGCTGAAGAGATAATTACCAGATCCATAACCACAGAAACCACACCGCTTGAATACGAACTTTCAAGTAGTATATCTTACGTTTTCATTCTATCTCATGTCACACACCAAATATAATTACATTAATATAATTAATAGCAGCAGGCGTAACTTTAAGGAAATCCTTTATCGTAGGAATCGAAGAAATAAAAACTTGGAAATGTGTACGTGGTGATTTATTGTGACGGACCATGGTTCCGTTACAGCGTAATATTATCAAAATTTTCACCTTGATAATGCTACCCTGTAATGAAACCATGGTCGGTCAAAATAAATCAAAATGTATAAATAGCCAAGTTTTGATTTATTCAATTCCTAAAATATAATAGTGATACTAGTCCAATAGGGTTTCATAGTAATTATGATTTTAAAAGCTAAGTCACTGGAAAAAATAACTGTCTAAGTGATCTACTTCCACATAATACCACGCAAGCCGCCTAAAATGCATGTGGCAGGGGGTGTAAGGACACCAGTCGTTTACAAATAAAAAGGAAGCGCTCTAAGGAAATTACGACTAGCATTTATTTGTACTCTAACGAGGTTGGTACTAGCGTTTATTAAAGTCCTTTATGGTTCGGGGGAAAACGAATTCCCATATCTATCCGTTCGACAAAACATCTTTCATAATTAATCGCATTTGTCGGACCTGGAAATATAGTGTGGCTCTAATATTATGTTCTCCGTGTCTTTCTTAAAGATATCCATTCTTAACTGTTCATTTTTTATGTGATGTTCAATTGTGATGCGTTGTATAACATTCTCAAAAGGGCTGAAAATAGATCACATGCTGTCTCAAAAATGTTTTTAAAATGCCATTCATGTATGCTATTTCCTCTGCACTCTATTCTTACGCACCCCAAGGTACCTTTACTTTTTCCATTACTTACCTTTAGTATGCATACTAATAATTGATGGATATCGCCTGTAGATCAAATCACCATTCCCTAGCTATTATGTTTTTGACATTGACCACAAGTTACACGAATATTTTACGAAGCTTCTTAATTCATAAATGGGTTTCATTATTTAGGATATTTAATATGTGGATGTACCAATGAAAAATCCAAGAGCCTTGAATATGATTGACTAATTCTTATGAATTTTACGTCACTTCCAATTCACAAATGAAATCATTCTCTAGGGCGATTGAAGCGAAATTTACGGTCGATTACTGACCCGTCGCATTAAAGATCATGGCTAAAATCATAATCGGCTGTCTGATGAGAGAATTATAGAGGGGCAACAAACAGTGGCCTAGTCTCGCGTTCAATGAGGTGTGGAAATGAAGGGTTTGTGGGAGTGTGATGAAATGAAAAAAAATTGACGCTCGTTTCCACATCACAGATCCGAGGAGGTTATGAGAGATATATGGCCAAACGGGTGTGTCTCATGGAAAGGGTTAAGGGAGGAAATTTAAACACGCGTAAGGCCGTGAAGGGAAGTTCGGGAGCGGAGAAATAGAGGGCCATTCCAGGGAATGTGTAGGCGATGTGTTTTTGTGAACAATGGTTAGCATGGAATGAGGGTTTTATGGATTATTCGGCCCCCGTAGTATATGAACTACATAAACAAGTTATCGAGGTGGAAAAAAATGGGAAAACTATAAATGAGGGTGGGTGGAGAGAAATAGTGAGGATACGTGGGCTAATTAATTTTGTGTGACCATCGTAACTCTCAACCGATCTCAAAGTATCTGTGTCTTATTTCGCAACGAATTAATCTTACTTTATCATCATGAATATTTCAGGGTATTTAGAGTGGAGTCAACCATCATTGATCCAAAATTACATTCCTTTCGTAATTTTTGCAACGTATATAAAGTAACATTCGTTTTTGCAACGTATATAAAGTATGGAAGTATTTTTTAAAATGAATCGCATGACTTGTGAATACATTGTTCGTTAATTATGCCTTTTCACAATTGGTTATTTTCATCACCTCTGTAGTCAGTACCTTTGCGGTTTATTCGATATTTTTCCCTAACTTTGCTCTCCACTACCAAATTCTCAAATATTCAAAGGGTCAATGTATATTACTTTGTTAAACTTAGTATATTGGTGAAGTATTTATTTATTTCTCAAGCAATGGCAAAATTTGGGGCGTGTTCCCAATTGGAAACCTGCTTGAAAACGCATTTAAAATTTTTGTTCTGGTTTTCTTTCATAATATCTCTTAGTTAGTTGTAAAATTTGTAAAATAAATTGAATGTCGATGGCTAAGTTCTAACAACAAGTATCTCAAAAATTGCACTTTTCAGGAGACGAAAAAAAACTATTTTTTTTACTGGTACACTGAAATTAAAAACCAAAAATTAAAAAAACTGAAAAAGAAGCATTCATTTGCAAACAAAGACTTGTTTTTTGCTTGTATTTTACTTTTTTAATGTTATTACACTTTATTTAAGATACCTGTCTCAAACCGGCCGAATTTGAGATACGTGTTGTTAGAACTTAGCCATCGATATGCAAAAAATAATAAAAATCAGTTGGTATGTTAGTTTGGTCTTTAAAGAGTTAAGATACTTTGAGTGATTATATGGACTCTACGAAAAACGTCAATTCATTCCGGAGAGGTATCATGGAATAACACTTTGAAATTATACTCCAAGATATCGTACCGTCTACTTAATTTTAATTTCACTAACTCTACTAGACGCGTTTCAACTGGCTTGCAGACATAATCAGGTACTAATCTACGAATAACTCAATTTCATTGAAAGTGTGCAAAAATTTTCAAATTTGTGCAGCAAAAATCGTAAACATTATCCCGTCGCCCCTTGCGCCAGGGAACCAGTTTTTTTGGGCCAAGACAATTTCAATCCCTAAAATAGTCTACTGAGCAATGCCGGAAGCTTTCGCGAGGACTATGTGGATGGTTCCATGTCAATACGTAGGTACACGGGCATATCGTAACCGAAAATTGCTTAAATTGATAACTTTCAGCTTCAGCGGATCAAAAACTCATTACAGGATATTTCAGCCAAGGAAAATGTTAAAACACTATCACAAACGTGTTCATAGGATGGAAAAAATTATGAAATTCGTAATTTCAAGGTACTGCAACAAACTTGCTAGTTTGAGCATTACTATTTCTCACACTTCCCGTGAGTTGATTTCATCGCTTACGGTTACGGAACGTCTTTATACGAACTGTCGCTTTAACGAAATATGTACTTAGCTACGAATCGTCTGATTACCAACTACCGCGGTTACGAGATGTCGTGGTTACGAACTGAACGTTCACGAGATGTCCATTACAAACAAAGGAGCCGCTTACTTATTGACGTGGTACCATGTGAAATTGGGTTCATATCGCTGGGTCCAAAATACGTATCCATGCGAATGTCGGCATTTTTTTCGGTTTGTCTGATTACCAACTGCCGCAGTAACGAGATGTCGTGGTTACCAACTGAGCGTTCACGACATGTCGATTACGAAATAGCCGCTTACATATTGACATGATACCGCGCGAAATTGGGAGCATACCTCTTACGCATCCATGCGAAGGTCGGCCTTATTTTGCGTTCGTATCCTGGTCTCTGCGTGGATGAAGATAGTGTGGAGGAAGGAAAGGATTAGTGGAAGACGGCGGAACGGAGGTTAGGGAGATAGTCGAGCTCAATGATACGGCCCGACCGAAATCGTGTGGCTGCCTCGTTGGAAACAAACATTTTCGTGTTTATTTTCACTCCGGCCTTTCCCTCTCCTCAAACCCTCTCCCCACCCATACTGAACACCCCTCGTACCACGGCGCTTGAACCCATTCCACTAAACCCCCTTGTCTTTCCCTTCCCTCTCCCCTTTCTTTATTTTCCCACAGAAATACATTTTTACGATATGAGGGGCGTGAAAAATTTCTACGAGCATAAATGAAGATAAGCCAAACAAAAGTAATTTTTTTGTGGGACGAGTCGCGGTGCTCGGGACATTTGACATTCCGGGTGTTAGATGAGTCTTGTGATGACTAATCTGGTTGTCGACCGGGTTAATTTCTCAACTATTGTCGACTTATGGAAAATTTGAGCACTAAACCTACATCAGTAAGCTACTTCGAGTCGTTTGAGAACCTTGTCAGCAATTTGTCTGCGCATACGTTAAAAGCGGACTGAAAACCACCTCACCTTACTTTTCGCTATATATCGGTGAAAGACCGGGAGCAAATAAATCGTTTAAGCTAAAAGCTAAAAACTGTAATGAAGAGGAAGAACGTTTAAATAGAACTATATATTTTTATCCCATTTTATGTGTGGAAAGATATGAGGAGACCTTGATTGGTTGAGAAAATTTTACATCTGTTTTCTTTAGGAACTTCAGCGACACCTCTTAGTTTTTTTAACGCCAGAATATTGTGATAAATGGCTAGAGTTTGAGCATGATCAAATGCATAGGGAGTAGGTACTTGTGCCAAGTTTAAGATTGTGGACAAAGATTTAATTATGGCCCCGTTTTTCCCCACAACTATGCTATGTTCTTTTATTCCAGTGTATTGCAGTGAGCCATATGCTAATTTGGACAAAAATATATTAAGGAGCTTTATTAAGGAGCTTTATTAAGGAGCTTTATTGGCTACTGAAGGCGGATTACTCACTCCGTACTGGTGTACTCACTCTGAAATGATTACATACTCCTGATTAACCGGTTTTATTTAGCCTATCACTTTGAAAAGGGGAAAAGGGAAGGGGTAAACCAGATTTTTAATTATTGACGATTGTGATTGTTTTTCCTTCTGTAAAATATTTCGGTAACTCGTCCCAAAATTCTGCATTGGTTTTCTCCTCGAAGCAGGGGCCTCTTGTGGCCACATGCCAGCAATCTCCTAAAGGAATTTGAGACTGTGAAACTTGGGGGGAAAACACGACTCCTGCGCCAAACAAATGCTGTCTCCCCGGATAACCCTGCAATCTCGAATCATCACATTCCTGACAGTCCATCTAAACCAAGAAATGGAGAATGCCTGGCTTTACCTTGTCACGGGGAGGAGAGGAAAAAAAAGCTGAAAACCTTCGCCGCCGGCCGGATATTGGCTTCTGCCACGAACTAATGAGACAGGTCAGGCCTCCAAAGAGCCATTTGTTCATCTTTTTCCTTTCGGGACCCGACTACTGGAAACCAACAACATGATGATAGCGGCAGCGGCCTCCTCATCTTCCTCTCGTGGTGTGTTGGGTCACGAGGCGATGTTAATTAGTGGAAAGGTCCTACGAATGTGACAGCCGCGAAATTGAGATCTCCGAGTGAGTGTTTGAGTGGCGGCCGGGTGTTTGGGTGAAAAGGTGCCGCTCTTCTCTCCCCGGTGTTGTGTGTGTACCAATAGGTTCACGCGCCGCAGCCAATGAGGCAATTTTCCAGCTGTCCGGCAAGTGGAGGGACTGAGGTGTGGGTCTGAGGGGGTGAGAGAAAGTTAGGCATGTGTGGAAGTTCGGACCGAAAAGTGTGGCGGCCGGGGTTCGGAAAGGGCCAAGCTTACAGAGGAACTTCGGTCTCGAATTACCGCTTTCTTTGAATAGATTTTCAATATTTTTAATACATCAGATGGTTTGGAAACCTTTCAACTCACCTAAATGTTGCTGACAATGATGTGCATACTACTATTGATCGGGTCAGCTGCTGAAGGATCCCGCCGTTTTTCGTTAACTGTATTTGGTTTAGAAATTAAATCTTCCTGTTTTCAGGGGAACTTCAGTTTCGAATTACTATATCTGTAACTAGATTTTCAATATTTATTGATGGTTTGGAGAACGTTTACACTCACCATAATGATGCTGTGTAACATATTGTGATTGATTGTATCAGCTTTTAACGAATCGCGTCACTTCTTTTGAATTGTATTTGGCTCACGGATAAAATCTATCTGCTTGCGGATGAACGTCAAATTTCTACTTCATGTTTTAAAATCAGCTCAAGCTCAATTAAAATGGTTATCAATAATTCTACTGACTGCAATTTCATTAATCAGAACCTTACAAAATTCATGACTTGAAAACCTTGCGACGCATATAGTTTTAACATCAAAAAAGAGAAATCTAGGGACCTGAACAAATTATTCGTCTTCAAAAAAACCAAAACTTTAGAAATTTTTGACACTTGTTATTCGAGATTAAGACCAATGCCTGCCGAACTTATTTGTAACTCATTGTTGATAATGACGATGTCTTCTGATAAAAGATCGGAGAGGCTTCAAGTGTTTGTGAAAATATCATTTTCGCTAAAATTGGACATTATCTTGTCTAAGGTTAGAATATTTAAAGCGTAAAGAGTATTTATAGTTAATTTATTTTCATTATTTATCTGTAACACCATGCTTTTAACCCAGTAGCGGATACAGAAAAAACTCAATGGGTGGGGATATAAATGTTTCTTGAACACTTTTATCGGAATGAAAAATAAATCGCATGCAAAGTTTGAGAAAATTTAATTTAAGCTAATTATACACATTTACAGGATAATACTATCCTATGACATAAAAAGTTACAATTGTGGTTCTGCTATATTAGGCAATGCAGGTGGCCACGAAAGGGGGGGGGGGCGTCCTCTGCGCCCCACAAATGTATCTGCTACTGCGTGGGGATATAAGTCTCAAATCTCGAATATTTTGGCTCCGCGACGTCATTTTTGCCTTACAAAAGGCATTTTGGAAACTAGCTATTAGTGTCATAACTCATAAGTTATGTCAGAGGGTATCTTCGTAAATGGTATCATTAGAATTTGTTTCCGTTTTTCCTCGCGTTATGGAGCGTGTTTGTTGACTATTCACTGTTCACCTTATCGTACCTCCCCACAACTGCTGGCTATTCGTAATGCACCCCCTGCGCTCATACTCTTCTCGCTGAATACCTTGTCTAACAATCGAAAACAAAGCAATGAGAAGGAGGGTGAAAAGTCGTCCGCCAACGGCAACAGCTCAAGTCAAGTAGGGAAATTTTATAGGTATACCCTCTTACACGTTATTCTCGCCGTGGAGATACAAGCCGCGAATCTCGAAGATTTGGGCTCTTTTTCGCTCCAAATTTGGTTTTTTGGAAGTCAGACATTATTGTCGTTGGATATTTCAGAAGTTATGTTCGTAAGTGGTATCATTAGAATTTGTTTACGTTTTTCCTCGCGTTCTGCAGCTTTCGCGGTTGTTGACTATTCACTGAACGGCTGGCTGCCTTATCGTCCCTCCCCACAAGGGCTGGCTATTCCTAAAGCACCCCCTACGCTCATCCTTTTGAAGGCGATGTGAGTACCACGCCAGAAAATGGCAAACTATCATAATTAATAGTATTTTAACGCTAAAGCGCAATCAGCGCGTCATAGCGTAAGCCATGGCGATGATGAAACGTACACTATGCTCCCACAGCTTTTTGAGTAGGTAAGTCAATCATATTTATCCTTTAACTACGATCAAGATAGGTTCGTTAGTTGAACGGAAATAGCACTACTAGTATCTCAAAATGTTGGAAAATTTTAACATTCATCAGTTATTGAGCACGAACACCTTTAAAAATATGATCACACAAAAGGAGCTAATTTTGATACTTCAAAGAGAAACAGAAAGACAATCATATTGCTTTCCGATGGCGCTCATAATTGATTGGAAAAGAAAGAATAATGATTATTCAAAAATATACATTTATGACAGCTCAGTTGAGTAACAATGACGGAAGAGGTGCTAATTCTTTTTGTGGGGATAAGTATAAGACTGGTCATCATATAGATTCACCTTCATCAGAGAGTCCTTCTGGTAAATACAGGGGCACATTAAATAGCTTAAGCGTCAGCGAAAAAGAATATATTTGAAGATGATAGAACAAACGTTTTGGCTCTTGCTAGAAAAGGTGACATAAATTAAAGTCGAAAAATAATTTCTTCTCCATGGTCATATTTAGATGAAGCAAAAATACTCGTCCCAGCCAAATGCCGGGGGATATGGACCGTAATTTGTAACTGTCACACTCGTAATATCATAAAATATAGTATGTTTATCATTCCAGCTTCTTTTTATGCTTTAAATTCAAAACAAGAAAATACGTTTTTTTCTTAAATGTATGAAATAATCTAGAGACTTGAACAATGGTAAAAGAGCGATGTCACTAAGTTGGCTGGAGAAAAGAACTGGCTCCCGTGAAAGATAATTTAAGATTTTGCCACGCAGCCCTTAAGAAAATATACCTTGTTTAAGAGAATTGTTTATCACCTTCCCATCCCAAAAATATACACGGCTTTATTTTCCTCAGAAAGAACGTTAAAGTATACGACAGATAATTTATTACAATTGGATTCTTGTTCTGGCACGTAGAGTTTGACTTGAGCCGAGTGACACGTCTTATAACCCCGTTCACACTTCCTCGGAAGAAACTGAAACGAACATGTCTCGGAGAATAGCCTCTCATCAGCCGTCTGGCTGGACTAAAATTAATTGTCCGTGGCACGGATTGTGTCGCCTTATTTATAGAGGAGCGGGGGACGTAAATCTACCAGCAAATGGACACGCCATGCGGTGGTAAGGAATGCACAAATAGTTTATATTAGATCGTCAAATTGCTTATTTTTTTACCACATTAAGTGATTGCTTAAATTTACCGCAAGTTTCGCCGGCTTAGTACGATGTAATCAGGATGAAATGAAAAAAAAATGTTTTCGCAGTGTTGATGGATTTAGTAGAAATTAAATAAAACTTATTTGGTACATATCAATTGATCAGCAAATTAGCAAATTTAGCAAAGAAAGAAACATTTCATGAAAGAAGTGGCATCGTTCCTTTAGACATGATTGTATTTTTTCGTTCTTAATTTAAGGCAAACAGCATCAAACAATCCAGGCAAAATTTCTTTATTATTTTAGCTGTCGTGATGTGATCCCTGAGAAAGAGGAGATAATCCTTATTTAAACCAGTGAATGGGTTAGGCCTCTATGGCCTTGGGTACAATTGTCTGTGATACTCATATTTTCAAAACTTTCAAAATGCTCTTCCTAGTCTCAATTATGAGTTCATGTAAGATTTGAAATGTTGATTTTAAACTGACTTATGTAGCCATGAAATGTCCTCATTATTTATATAATTCTGCTAAAATACAATCGACCTAAGCGCGGCGCGAAAATATTTATACTTAAGAAGGAGGACAAGAAAATATTGTTGGCATTCGAGATGTGGGTGCTGAGAAGAGTGTAGAAGGTCAATTGGACGGAGGGGATGAGGAATGCCAGGTTCTCGATATATTGGATGAGGAGATAACAGTTTTAGATGAAAAATGGAGGAGACATAAGGATGGAGCGAGTACTTAGCGGGGAGAGGATGTTTAAACAGTGTTAGAGGGAAGAATAGTAAGCGAGGGAGTGGAATTAAAAAATAGGATATATAAATACAGAGGTCTCTTTCGCTCGTTGGGGACTCGGCCTTTCCGTACCCTCCGTGAGAATGTCCCCGGCCTTTTCCGGTCATTCAGCTACTTTTTACAATGTTTTTCTGTTTTTGGTTCGTCTGATCATTTTTTGGTGATACATGACCTACTAAAATGGAATCTTAGTAATACCAAACAGTTCTTTGCTTTCAGGCTTTCTGAATATTACAAGGTGTGGACTAATGGTTGCCACAATAACTTTTGTGCCATTAACAAGCTTCTCCGGCATGTTCAAATTCCTCATTGCCATTTATTATTTGACCCCCAAATGCCTCCAAAAATTATAGGCATAGAGGCAATAGGCAACACTGCAATAAATAGAAAATTGAATGTTTCGACATTTTTTTCTAGGGTTTCAAACGATTTTTGGGTCGTTTGATAAGTCTGTGACTTTTTGAATTTTCCGAATAAAACAATACCTACTATAGTTGTCATCTACTTTAAAACAGCTGTGAACGTTTGAGCTAGTTCAGTCATTTAGTTTGCGTTTGACAGCCATTTAAAGCAGACTACCTTGTGAATTGGAAATTGTGATAATGGCAGAAATTTATTTTCGCGCACAAACGAAACATTATTTTTTGCGTAAAAAACTGTCGCCAAAACCAAAAAAAGACTTTTTAAACTCTACGCCATCGATTTAAATGGTGAAAAAGTGGTTTACTGATTTCCTTTATGGTCGTACCAGCACAAGTGATGTCGAACGTTCCCGACACCCGAAAAAGATCGTGACGCTAGATATCGTCGATAAATCCATGGAATGATGCTGGACGATCGAAGAATGAAAGTGAATGAGATAAATGATGCTGTAGGCATCTCAATGAGCGCTTACATCACGTTTTACATGAATATTTAAACAATAAAAAGCAATTCGAGGGATGGGTGCCGCGATTGTCCACATCGAGCATAATAACAACCGTGTGAACACTTTCAAGGAGTGTTTGGCGATTTTCAGATGCAATTCGAACGAATTTTTTCGCCGCTTCGTAACCGTGGACGAAGAAAAAGCCATCGCGATGCAGCAGAGACCAAAGAACAATCAAGACCAATGGTTTCTGTGGGAGAACGTACACCAAAGAAGGCTAACCTGAGTCTGTCGACCAACAAGGTCATGGCCACAGTTTTTTTTGGATGCATGCGGTGTCATTCACATATATACTATTTTAAAGAGGGTAAAAATATTACCTGTAAATACTATTTAGAGCTTTTGGACGGATTCGTTAACGATTTGAAGGAAAAGTGACCAGATTTGAAGGAGGAAAAAAGAAATGTGCCGTAAAGACGATGCATGGGTGCACACGTGTTTCGTCACCATGGTAAAAATCCGTAAAAAAGGCTACGAACTGCTAACCCACTCCATTCTCCAAATTGAAGTCTCTGCGACTATATTATATTTCCTATTATGAAGAAATGGCTAGGCGGTAAGAGATTTGGGTCAAACCATACGGTTGCCACAGAAACGAACGTTTATTTTGAGGACCTTGGTAAATACTATAATTTAGAAGGACTCTACGTACAGGAATTAATAATTTTTTTGCCGAAAAAAAATATTTTTTATCCTAAAATTCACGGAAATAGTATAGAACCACCCTCCACCACCACCCTTGTGTCTCGCGTCGTTCACGCCAAGCATTTGCATGAATCAGTCAGTCTTTGGTCGGCAGTGGGTTTTCTAGAACAGATGAAAGGGACTAGGCTGTATTATTTGAATTGAAAAGTCAAGTCCCAATCGGGAGGGGAGAAAAACCGGGATAATATGCGAAATGACCCACGTAAGCCTACCTTCACTAGTAGAATATTTCTATAATACATACAGAAATAAACCGAGCGAATTGTGGTGTAAGTAGTGTGGTGCCGAGTAAATTCAAAAATAGTCCTGAGAGCTTTCCTGAATCATTCCCTACCTGTAGTCCTTCCAAGATTACACTCGAGAATGAGAACAAATCAGTGGTAGGTAGTGAATGGATGACTGAGGTGGGATATGTGAGGTTAGGTGAGGGCGGCGGCACATCAAAGACGGTCTCTCCGGCTTGATAAGAGGGAGCGGCGGAAATGCAGAGGCAGAAGGGTATGGGAAGATGGCAAGGCGCTGATAGGAGCAGGGGACTTCTCCATGGTGGACGACATAGGGGATTCTCAAGTGTGCTTCATGCGAAGGATGTTGGCGGTGGAGTTTGTTGCATTGAATGCCGACTGCGGAAAGGCATGAGAATGACACCAAGGAGGCCTCAATCGTTGCTTGGAAACTTCAAGATTTCCCTTGGCGAAAGATAAGCCACGATACCGAAAAATCTGAACTAAATGCGGATTCTCTCAAGGTTGGATTATCATCGTCTGTCAGCACTCCTAAGTCTAGTTTCACGCAGCCCTCCTCCTCTTACAAGTTATGCCACGAATATTACTATAGTGTTGTCTCCAGTTTAAATGGGTTTACAAAATTCAACCGATCCATGCGAGAGGTAGAGGAAGTTCGTATTGCTATTATGTGGGTTAATTTATATTAAATTATATTTTATTAATTTTAGCATTGTCAATGTTTCGATTTATTTTCAAACTTCCACCAGGGCTTTATAATGTAATAAAAATAGCTACATGTAGCAACTAAAGGCTCATATTCGTTGAAAACAAGAAATAAAGTTTAAAAAAAATTACCTGGTCCTAAAATTCAAATCATAAAATCAAAAATAAGTTCAGTTTGTTATTCATAGCAAATGTACACATTTTTTTTTGGTTACCGAATTAAGAGCTTTAGATACAGAAAAGTTGTTGGATTATGTGTGATGAAATTAACGCTGAAATTACTGAATAAAAATTATCAAGTAAACAAAATGTTACATAGGTAGGTAAGTGGTATGACTTCTTTATTACAGGTGTTTCTATCCTTTAGCAAATGCATTCATTTCTTTTGTTGATCTTTCAATTGGTTCTATTGAGGACCATAACCTGAAAAATATCCATAAGACTTAATGTTTGCATGTTTATATATTTATGCTCTGGGGATGAAGAAAAAATTCAATTTTAATATTGTGCTCAAAAACAAATAAATAGCTGATAGACAAAATATTCAATATCAATAATACAATAATGCAAAATATAAGTTTAAAAGATTTAAATAAATCAAAGCGAACACTGAAAAAAGGAAGGAATATTCAATAACATCAAAAAGATAAGCATTGAACAAATGTAAATGAGTTTCTAAGAATAAAATTACAATTTTTTCTTAAATGACTTTGTTGGTGATGATTTGTTGTTAACCATTAGAGAATACAAAAAGTTTGATGTGGTAATTTGGAAAGAGATGAAATGAATACTGTTGACTTTGAGAAATTTGAAGAAGGTCAGGATTAACCCTTTGTAACCCAGAGCTGCTTCTAGGAGGAATCAAATTTCTCATTCAGATTTTTCATTTCGAAAACTTGAAAATTTTGCACCCAATCATTATTATCGTGGCAGCTAAATATTTCGTCATTACAATTTACTCCGCAAAATAATGCGTAGTTTAGATGTTTCCTAAATAGAGCAGAAAATGTAAACATTTTTGGTGATGCTCAGAAGCAACATTGGGTTAAAATGGGTTAAAGCGGTTTGACATCCCTTGCGTGGAATGAATAGTTCGCAAAGATATGTAGAAATGATCCTCCAGGAAAGTGACGCTTTCGGCAATAAGGCCTTTCCGCGTTAGTCCATCTTTTAGAAGTCATTAAACTTGTATGACACATATTTAACTTTATGAAACTCACCTCTTTTAACACACAGCATATATATTAACGGGAAAAAGAATATTTGCTTGCCATCGATTTCCTAACGTAGGAGAATATTATTGCATTGCTTCCCTCTTTTGAATCAGAAGCAACAAATTGTAGCGACATACCCTAGCTACCTAGAGATACATATCTTCATAGATGAAAAACAAGAAAGAGGGAAGGGAATCATTTTTTGCTAGAAATTTTCTTTTTTTTCAATCAATGAAATCCTATATTGAGAGCAACAGAGAGATATATCCTTTATTCTTGTACTCTGAGCCCTAAAATCTACCTAACCTCTTTCTTCAACAGTGTTTTGCGCATTACATTTTTGTTTTGTAAAAAAAACGGCGTCAACAAAGCGCCTGATCTGATGAACCAGAAACTAAAATTAAAGGAAAAAATAATTTTTGCTACTAAAATTTTTATTCAGGTAATAATTTCTTACTGATAAAATTTTGCTTCCGAAACAAATATAAAGTTTAATTCAATCGTAGGATTCAATTTCAGAGTAATTGGCTGCACGCTGTCTATATATACTATTTTGCATTTATCCGGATAATGTAAATGGCTGCAAGTTATAGAGGCATTCAAATTTATTAGGCGAGATATGGTGGGACTACAAAATGAATTGAAATTAAAAAAAATATTTTTTCACTGCCTACTTTTTAAATGGCAAAAATGTTCTCACTACGCATTCCGCCGCGCAGTGTCATTATAAAAATTTACAAGGGTTGTTTCAAAAGTAAGGTGCCCAGCTCTGTAACTTTGCCGCACGTGGTGTTAGGCAAAATCTGGCTACACTGCCGTGTTTGCCGGATCCTCTACCACCGATTCAAACAATAAGCGTGTCTCTGCGACGCTCATTACCGGCCTGACAGCCAAACGCGATGGCGTCCGCCATCTCCGTCACCGCCAAATGCGAAATTCGTGCGGTTATCCGATTTTTGCACGCAAGAAAGTTAACACCTGTGGAGATTCATCGACAATTAATTGAAGTGTATGGGGAAACGTGCTTGAGCATTTAGCATGTCCGCAAATGGTGTAGGGAGTTTGCCGACGGCCGCATGGACGCTCACGACGAACAACGAAGCGGGAGACCGTCGATCTCCGACGATGTTGTGGCGAAAATTGAGAAAATCCTGCTTGAAGATCGGAAAATCACCATTTGGCAACTGGCTGTTCAAATTCCTGAGGTTTCTGAAGCTTCACTTTTCAGGATTTTGAATGAAAAGCTAGGGTAGGACGAGGAGTTGCAAGAGGAAGCTTTCAAGATTTTCAACGGGTTGGCGGCCGACTTATTTAAGGCGGGAAAGCAAAAGTGGATTACTCGAAAAAAATGCATAGAAAAAATGGCGACTCTGTAGGAAAATATCTGAATGATCAAATTTTCCAATGGTGTAATCGTTTTTTCGAATAAAAAACTCCTTGCGTCTGAAAAAAATGTGGGAACCTTATTTTTGAAACAACCTACGTATCATTAAATTATTATTTAATCGACCTTAAGGTGATGATATACATCGTAGCGCATATTTTCGCCAGTAAAATGTGCACAGTACAATAGAGTTATGATTATTTTAATTTAAGAGATGCATGGTGAGGGTGGGAAAATGTGGCCAGACACTTGTTTAAAGAACTTACATAGTGCCTCAGGGCCCTGGAGGTTGTTCCCACGATCCTTGCAGTGCCTTCCTATCTGCTCCACATATCCCATCTTATCCCTGTTCCTCTCGTCCATCTCGCGATGCGCGTCACACGAGAAGTTCCTCAGAGTCTCAAGGTGGCCACTCAAAGTCACTCCTCCCGTGTGTCGGATGCGGCCTTCGTTTCTCTGTTTTTTTTCTTCGACTTCCAAGGGTCTCATGGGAAAAATGATTGCCATTCACGAGCGTTGGGGCGATGCAGGCGTGTGAGGCAAAGATCCCGACCTAAGGCTAACGAGGGACGCCTTCTCCTAGGGCAGTTGGTCGGCTTCCTTTGAAGGGACCCGCGATCCAAGCCCAATTTGCTGGAAATAAACCTCCCCGGGCCACAAGACCGCCCGACTTTTCTTGAAAGAAAACTCAAAGCACCATAAAGTCGCTGTGCAATGGCCTGTGGTAGATTTACAAGGTTTGATGAATGCGATTTCGATAACTGGCACATAAATTCGGTGGTAAAATAATCAAATTAAAGCTGATTAAAAATTTGGGGTATTTTTCATTCAGCAATTTTCTCAAAGATTAATCGATCCAGTTAAATCTTACCGATTTTATTATATAAATGTCAATGAAAAGGCTTAGCCAATTTTTAACTCTGAAGTCATTTCCAATCAACATCTCAAAGCCACTTGGATCTCTAATTTTTCTGTCAAACTCTGTGCCGGGAGACTTTAAGTTTTGATACGCTTTGAATTTAAGTTAAGATAAGAACTTTTCTAAGTAAGGAAAACTGATTGGTGATTGGTCAAGTAATATTGCCGTAAAATGCTTTAGGATACCAAGTTTATTTTAGCTTTTTATTATGTAAACATGCAATTATTATACAAGAATTGCCATGAGAAAAAATTCCCCTGGACCGGGAATCGAACCACGGACCTTTGGCTTTCCGGGCCACTGTGCAGACCACTACGCTATCCAGGTTCTTTAATTCTCATGGCAATTACATATACATGCAATTATTATATTTTTGGACGTAAATGAGCCTACGCTGACCTATGGAGAGTCGAACTGTCGCTAAAATTTACCCCTCTTACCAACTTCGTTGCATGATCTCGACCTTAAGCTGTGATCCAATGGCATAATTCAGCTACAGTCGAACCAGTGTTGTCAATACTTAGTGCAGAAGTAATTGCCTTAATACAATTAGCATATAACCATCATGAGGGATGTTAATTTTATCTTCGTTTTTGGTAGTTATTGAGGATTTCTTCATAAATAAAAAAATTGCTTTGCCAACCTTTCCCTTTATTTTTAAAGCTAAATAGCATAGTCTAACTTAATGCAATAAATATAGTTTTGTTAATACTGAGCGTATGTGCGATTAACAAAATAATTTAAAGCCAATTTCTCTTACTTTTTCTTACCTACGTTTGGAGTTGGACCTTTTAAGTTCATTTGGACGATTTTTTGGAAATTATATACAGTAATTTGTTGAAGGTACATAGTTTGATTTGTACTGCTTTCACCTTTGAAAGCAATGAATACCCCAAATTTTCCTCGCAGTATTCTCATATTCCTAAATTCCTCAAAACGTACAGATTAAGTTTACATAATTAGATTTGAAGAGATCCAAGACATTACATAGTAATTCCTTAGCTGTGAGTTAATTGGAATTTTACCTGTCGAGATGCCTTATTTATACCATTATTTGATGAAGAATAAAATTACGAATTTTAAATGTTCCTTATGAACGTTATTTTGCACTTAGCGCCGATGAAGAGCAAATCCATTCGTAAATATGAGAAGGTATGCAAAATAGGATTATCATGCATACATACAAGTTAATTTCTAATGAAACGAATGGGATGGGGTTGATTTGGCGGCTAAAGCTTTGAATTTCCACCCCGAGGGCCCCGGTTCAATGCCCGGAAAAGGTAGAGATTTTCGGAAGAACCTAGATCCCAACTTGGATGCACTGTATAGAATTCTTCAGGACCAGAACTGTTTTTGCGTTACCCTTGACGTATTTCGTTGATGACATTCTAAGTTACGCGTGCATGCATGCATTGATGCACTTTAAGCATTGCTGACACCCACGCTGACCTTCTATTTACCAATGGTTATTCCATTTGAGGACGTTTAAAATCTATGATACCAACCTGGGGGGGGACCTATGGTGAGTAATTATGGGGTTGGATCGTTGAAAAGTGAAATAAGTGCACAATAAATCATCTGGGTAACATTTTTATGCGTGGATTTGAACAAAGCTGATTTTCATCGTGAATTTGACAAGCTTCCACAAATTAAGCCTGAAATTAATACTTTTAAATCAATATCATCTTTCCCATTGGTATCTTAAATTTGTAGTGCACACATCCTAGTTTTTAATACGGGAAAATTTCATTCAGCTATATAAAGTTTCATCTTTTCTCAGTGAATTATATTCCGAAGATAATATAGAATCCGAGTAAGAATATTTGGTAACAATACCACGAATATTCTTACTCTACTACGAGACAGAAACGTAGAAACCAGATAATTATTTATAAATTCATTCAGTAACAGTGAACACTACGCGCTTCCTACTCGTTCAAATCGTGTTGAAAATCCTGTTAAGTTATGCACGGAAAGGGATGGAGGTAGTTCTTAGTAGATAAAAATTGCTCAGACCAAAATTGTAGATCAAAAAATTATCTACAAAATTGTGATTTTGCTTTTTTCTCTAAGATTTACCGTTTCTGAGAAAAAGCCATTCGAGTGTAGGCTGGAGTTGTATTCTTCATAATATGCATGACTATATTGTTGCGCTCTCCGAACATTATTGGACGCGTAACTCGCATACATTCGAATGGCTTTTTCTGGGAATGGATTCTTAGAGAAAAATGTGAAATCACAATGTTGTAGATAATTGTTTGACCTACAATTTTTGTCTGAGCAATTTTTATCATAAAACTAACCGTTTGGCCAAAAAATGCAAAAAACTCATTTTTATGACCTTTGACCTTGAATAAAATTTTTTGCACACACGGGATCGATGGGGACTTTTCAGGATTTCATTAGAGTGGTATCCTTGAGGTTCATGCAAATTTTCAGCTTGTTGGCAATTTATGCAATGGTCAATGTCTATTTTGACCGGGCTATTAAATAAGCCACCCAGTAACCCAGTGGCAATGCTTTTCAAAGCAACAATCAGAAGCGCGCGTAGGGAAGAGTATATGTTCTCTGAGTAATTGGGAAACTATTTTTTAGCCAAACCTTTTATCAATGGATACAATACTCATAGCCCGACGGGGTTGGGGTTGCTAAATGTATAAAGTTTGCTAACAAAATGGTTAGGCAGTGAAAAAAATCACCGATAAAGTTAACACAATTATTTTCGAGACTTTGTCTTGCCCTAAATGACTTAGCCTATCGATCACCTCCTTCAGGCACCACATCAAACCTACCTCGAATGCCTGAAACTTCAGTCAGACTCAACAATGGAAGTAACGACCTCCAAAGAGAGGGTTTTTCTTCCTAGATCGCCCTTAGCTTTTTCTGGATATCAATCCGTGCGCAGATGGTGGCTGCAGTGAAATAGGTCTGACATACTAGGCGAAAGTCCCAGAAGAGACATCTTTTTGAGGTCATAATAGGGCAGAGAACCCTTCCGTATTGCCCCAAGTCCTTGTACTCCATTAAAGAAGGTCAAGGCATAGAAGAGTTACCATCGTGAATCTAACATCCGCGACCAAGTCGAGGGAAACGTCTCAGAAATTTCGCGAGGAATATGTGTGCCTATCAAACACGAAGGAGGCCTTGACGCCGTGGGCAAAGCGGATCTATTGTGAAGGGCGAGGGAGGAAGGGGTACAAAGGATACTGGGCTGTGAATAGAGGTGTCCGTCACTCGTTACGTCCCGAATGCAAAGAGAGGTATTAAATCTTCACTCACAATGCGTCCCTTGATATACGGGAAAACTCTTTGAACCCACCCATGACGGTATAGCGAACCTCCCTGCGGGGGTGGTGGAAAAAATTGGACTATTGCCGCGAGATAGCCAGTATTTCCCCAGATAACCTCCTTCACCTGGTCCCTGGCACGGTTAGTAGGGTTTTTCATAGGGAAAGGGTGCGTCGTGAAAGACCTGATAGGAGGACAAAAGGATGGAGCCCTGGAGGAAACGCCTATCGGGATTATTTGTTGCGAGAGGCAAAGGGTATCTTTTTTTCTTTTTTACGAGAGAGTGCGAGATAACTGGAAGAGTTTTTGGCAGAGGAGGGAGGGTCTAATCTCTGTTGTAAAAATGTTTTCTGACAGGTGTTCCAATGTAGCCATTCTTTTGGTGGATTCCTGCCGCCGGAAAGAATTCTCGGATATGCCTCCATGGTGAACACAAAGGCTCGATTGAGAATGCGGAAAATGTCGGGAATCTCGGGAGATGATGCCGTAAGTGATATAACCGAAGTTCGAGGGAAAGTTGGGCAGTGTAAGGAAGGCTAATGGATGATATCGAAAGTTGTTCGAGATTATTCAGTCCTTACTTAAATCTAAGGTAATAACGTTCTTCCGTGACGTTCAATTGATGGGTGATAGGTACTGAAATTATTTTAGGGGAGAAATAATTTTTTCTCTTCACAGGGAATGGGGCATATCCATGCTAATTGATTATTTATTGCAATGTAATATTTTGATGATGATTAAAACAAATAAAAAATGGAATGTATATTATTAAAAGAGAACATTTGGCTGCAATGAAATTTCCAGGGTTAAAGAGGATGCTTATTGTAACATATTCCTATGCTTGACATTGCAGTCCAAACACAAATCAGGCCTAAATTATAAAAATCATATGACATGCATGCAAATCCGGCATAAATTATCTTTTAAAATAAATACATTGGCTATAGGTAACTTAATCTTTATTCGTGCGACAATAAGGCGTTATTATCCAAAAATCCACATTGTTGTGTTTGCAAATCAATAAAAGTTTGAGGCGGCGAAGAGACTTGGGAAATCTCTAATATTTAACGTCGGCATGGTACTGCTCGTTTTCTACTTTAAAATATCTCTTTTTTACGATTCGCTGCGAAGAAAACACCTTTTGATCGGAAGTCATTCATCCAGCTTACATGAGAATATTTTATAGAGAATATTTTTTTCATGAGGATAGAAACTAAGGTTTTTCATTCATTACATTGAAAAATATCGAATATAGGTCAGTGTTAGTTAATCAAAAATTATCTTTAGCCAAAAGTTAGGATTTAAATAAACTTTACAAATAAAAGTTCAGAACACTTCGAAAGGCTGACTAAGGGTAATTTTTGACTAAATAGCAGTGACTTAAATTTGATATTTTGAATTGCATTTCCAATAAAAAGGTCGATGGAAGAATACAGTTTTTCTTTCTTTGCAATCCTGCATTTCTTGTTGATTCATTCGTAAACTTTACTCTTCAACAAATGAATCGATAACTGCAGAAACGCATCATGTCCAAGTTGGACGATTTTTTTTCTTCTTTAAGATGTTGCTAGGTGCAAGATACAACGTTTTTTGCTAAAAGGAAACGTTTTATGAGAAGATAGGCTCGGCGTTATTGTCAAGACATGTTTCCTTTCAGTAGGAAACGTAAATAAAGTAAAGTTTTAAAAGAAAATAAAAAAAGATAAATCGTCCAACTTGGAAACGATGCATTCCTGCAATTAATGATTAAAATAAAATAATTGCTTTTTTATAGCTAGGATATAATGAATTTCAAACTATGAAAATGATAGAGAATAATGTTAGTAACTTTTTTCGATACCAAGCCTTACAAGTATATTTTTAAGGTTGCCTAAAAAGACCTCAAATCGTCAATTAAATTCCAATTAATCGACGTCAAAACGTTTTTATTCATATCCGCGAAGAACTTGTTAAAATGATTAGGACAGGATCTTAGAAAAAGAGAGAGAGAGAAGAAGATTTGGATATGTCATGAATGTATATAAATGTCAACTATTTCGGATATTTCAGACCAAGCTAGATAGTTGAAATTGGTAAGCTATCTAATTTTGGAAGTAGTTGCTGAAACTTTTTGCGCGTGACAAAGAAGGCAAATAGTACATTTTGTTACACCGAATATTCATATTAAAATACTGAGAAATGCACCTTTAATATTTACACGACGCCCTAATTTGTATGATGGCTAAGATAGCAAGTGGCATGTGATAGTTTATTAATGGAATTTTTGCGATAGAATGAAAGAAAATTTAGGATATTTTTATTATTTGATACATTTTGTTTGGACGTTACGTAATGGAATCCAGTTTCATGGTCCACATTTTCGGATACGCATACTTGCTCTAACAAAACCAATTACTTCTCCTCGGTAGCAGAAAATGTGAACGTTAATATAACTCTACCTTAACTAAGTTTCCGAAATAATAATGTTTGCCTCCAGGAAACGAAATATATTATATCATTTCCAGCAGATTAATGAATGCAGGGAGGACGGAAAAATGAAAGTTCTATAAGGAAAGAAGTTTTTGGAATGAAAGAAACGTCTCTGTTTGTATCTCTCTGTCTCAAGGGATAGGGAATAAAATAAAAGACTCGAACTTCCCCAGGAGGCGTAAATAAATGAAGAATAATCGTCGGCTAATGTTTTTCGAGGAAGATGGATAGAAAGAGAGAGAGAAAGAGGTCCTCAGAGGGTACTACTGGCTCACTCCATCTTCCCTTCCGGCATGAGCTTCGTCATCTCCTTCTTCATTTTCCCCGTGGCGACATATTCCGGAGCAGCCTTCCTCCCAAAACATTTTCGCTTAATTAACAAAACAGTTTGCGGAGGAAGGACCGGAAGTTCCCTCGCGGCCTGAGGAGAAACTAACTCCTCGGGATTTTGGCGCGGCGTGGGAGTTTTGTGTAGGTAGGTATGGGGATGAGAGGACTAGATGGGGGAGTGGATCTAGTTGATGTAACTTTCCTGTGCGACAGTGTGGAGGGGTGGAAGTTGGAGTGCTTTTTTTCGGGAGGGAGGGGGGAAGAGGGGTAAGGGGGGGTCTTGGAGGGTGGGTGAGGAAGGGACGTCTTACAAGTATATATACTCAAGGATATAGGGGTCGAGGGGTGGCGCTATAGCCGTGGGAAAGGGGACGTTGTAAAGCGGCAGCATATCCCCCCTCCACGGGGCGAGGTTTGTGGGGGAGGCATGAAGGGGTTTTGGAGAATGTGGTGGAGGGAGGAAGCAAGATACGGTGGCAAAGATGAGGGTAAAGAGGAGAGGAGGGGGTGGAGGTTGATATGGAAGACAGTGAAGCGAAGGGATGAAAAAGAAACACGAAGAGCAATCCACGATATTGAAGCAAGATCTGGCGATTTCCCGCTAAAGAACCTGAATGAATTTATAAATAACTAGATGACCCAGTGAACTTCGTATCAGTTTTCCTGGATATAACTCAATTACTACAAAGTTAAACGAGAGTTAGTGAATTTTGAAATTCGTATCACCTTCGTATCTATCTACACATAGAAAAATCAATTGCAGTTGGTTCTTCTCGCTAAAACTCGAAAACAGCTAAACCGATGTGGCTAATTTTGGTTATAAATATCTTTAGAAGTCCAATTATTTCACGCTCGTCCCGTCTTTCAACCGCGTTTATCTAATCATTGTGTCACAGATAATTATGTCAGCAAATAATTACCTATCAACATCTTTTTTCGGTCAGTACCGCTTTTGACCTCTTCATTATTAAATGCGGTTATTATATAAATCTTCCTTACAATTCGAATGACATTATAATTAAATATTTAATATTTATTATAATTATAATATTTTCATTTGCGTTTAATACAACACAGATACAGCTCATAAATATAATACCTTCTGATAATAACCTATATTTTTCATTTTTTCGGTGTTTAAATATAAAAAGATGACAAATTCATTAGAAAACAACTATTTTTTAATGTTGACTAATAAGGGTTTAGAATCATTTCTCACTCCAGAAACTAATGAACGTAGTGAATCTGGTGTTGGTATCAATTGTGGAAATTTTACTTTTCCACGATTACAACAAAATACAGAAGATTCACAGCTGTAACTTAGGGCCTTACTATATTGATAAATGATTTTAATTTCCCCAACTGCTACTGATTTAATATACATAAAAGATTTAAGAAAAATAAATACATATTCTATTATAAAAATATGTATTTATGGTTCTTTCCAATTGCATATGTTTCAACTTTATGTGACCATTATCATTAATTTAAATTAGAAAAATGTTCTTGAGTTTTAGGGAGACGAACGCACAGCAATTCATTTTGTATTATATAGATTATCAGGTTTCTTCGTTTTTATATCGTAGTCGAGTAAGAATACCTGTGGCATTGTTGACAAAAGGTCTTACTCGGATATTATATTCTCTTAGGAATATGATTCATCGAGAAAATATGAAATTTTACGTAGCTGAATGAAATTTTCCGGTATTTAAACCAGTATGTGTGCACCACAGATTTAAGATACCGATTCGAAAGATGTTAGTGATTTATAAGTATTATTTTCAGGTTTAACTTATGGAAGCTTGTCAAATTCATGATAAAAATACAGCTTTGTTCAAATCCACACTCAAAAATGTTACCCTGATGATGTCACTGCAGTTATTTTGAAACCCGGATGGGAAACATGCATCCACCGGTCCGACGCCTTGTTGTGGCATATGATGCGCCACAGGCTTTTAAATTAAACTGTGGATTTAAACAAAGTTATTTTTAATAATGAAAGATGGTGATTAAAAAGATGACCAAATTATTTTTGAATGGAACATCCTTTTGCAGAATACTTTTAGAAATCATGGAGATAGAAATAAAAATTGAAATTCCATGAATATATTTTTATTGCACGCCAAGTGTTTTTCCACAACGTAACTACATAAGGTCCATTTTTACAAGTTAGGTGATTTTAAATACGTTAAGCTGGAGGAGGAGGTATTTGAGATAGGTACCTCACTTCTACATCTATGTAATACCCTGCGAGCCATGTCTATGGTGTTTGGCAGGGGGAGATCAATAACCAGCAAGAAAGAGGATTCCCACATGCAGAACACATGGCCATTACGATATTACACATGCTTATAAATAGTGATCGACGGATCCAGGATTTTTTTCGGATCCGAATTCGGATATGATCCTTGATTTTCGGAGCCGGATCTTTCGGATCGGATATTTTCGGATCCAAATGCATTTTCCTGCTATTAAACGAAGTAATTATTCAAGTTTATTCTGGGTACGTACAATCGAAGGAATGCTTTTTAGATTTTCATACACATTTCAATATTTTTATATAAAATGATGTTTCCTGGAGTTTAGATAAATATAAATATTTTTAATTTATAAATATTTTTATAAATTAAAAATCATTTTTATAGGCTTTCAAGTCGTTTTTTTAAACATCTTTACATGCTCAGGACCTAAGCTGTTATGCTTGGGTTTGGAAATGAAATGGGAAAAATCTTCGGATAAACCACTGACCAGTGGCGTAGGACAAGAATCGATGCGACGGCACATTTGAAGAGAGAATTGGAACTCTTTCCACCCTTATGGGGCGTTGCATTCACTGAAGCTATTATTTAAAATTTCGGATCCAGATCCGTAGTCTTCCGCGACTTTGGATCCGATGTATCCGATGAAGGGCAATATCCGCGGATATTTGGATCCGAGGTATCCGATCTGACCATCTGTACTTGTAAATTACACTTCCACATTTATACCAAAAAGCTTGCCAACTACTTATGAAGGCAATCTGCCCAGGCTATACTATGAAGCCGTAGCATTGAACGGAGATAACGTTGAAAAATCGTGTTGTGTAGCTAAAAGATTGAGGAATAACATAATGTAGTTGAATGCTGAATAAAACAACCCCTGTTTCAGGAAAACATGTGTTGCATTTATCAATGTACTCCCCTCGTAAAACCGGGTATTGTGCTCATTAGCCAACGTTTTGAGGTCCAAATCACGAGGAACTATATTTTTCTCGAAACATCGGTTAAAAAAATGTAAAGGATTTTATTATCATATTTTTAATTGTTCTATTATTGTAAATCTCTACCAATGGTTTTTACCCTAGTATTCGGATGTGCCTTCCGTTATACATGGGAATTTAAAACTGTATTCGTGTTCGACCACAAGCAAGGGGCATCGGCCGAAACAATCGATAATAATTGACGACTTTCCGAAACCGGTGTCTAATGGCCATTTTATATCCAAGAAACAACAGCAATTAAAAATTGAACTTTACTTACGATTGAGTATGATAATTATTGATAAGGGAGTGACTGAGAGAGTTAGAGATTTGGCGAATCAAGTAACAGATAGAATCGATGACCATCTCCGATATAATTTTCCCATTGGCATGTAGGAGTACTTTCTGTTTCTTTACTTTGATACTTCTTAGATACGTAGACGTGTCATTCATCTATTTAAATCTAATGCTGCCACCAGGCAATAGTCTACTTGTAGCAATATGTAGTCAATAAATAAATAAATAATAAGTCTAGCATGTTAAGTTGCTTAAAAAAAGGCTTGATTCACCCCCTTCGTGCCACTACTGAGCTCTCATTCTTCTCCTAAAGCCCAAATGGTAGTATTTCTCGCCTCACCTACGCTCCTGTTAATCCTTGAACGCGCCGTCGTAAATTATGTCTTCATTAGCCTTTTTATCACTCGACTCCTCGGCCCATAACTCTTTTCACTCCCACATAACGTCTTCTCTGATTCCCTCCGTTTGCCTTCTGGGCACCGGAAACAAAAGGCCCATACATCATTCGGCATAATCCTCGCCTCCGCGACTTCTCCAGCCCCGCCGTAAATGGGTCGAACCGCTTAATCTCCGCAGCTCGCCGAAAATAAATAGGGCCTGGAAGGAGAAGGAGGACCTCAAGGGCATTGGTTTATGGATAAATTGACCAGGGGTAAATATAATGGATCAAAAAACTGATTTAAGTGATTGGCTGCTAATGAGATTAGGCAAGCAGGAGGTTTGAATGAGTAACGAAGAATGACATGTTTTGGAAAATTTAAGAACGAACTATCCGGACTGTACTTCAACAATTGAAGGACCACAAAGAGTAGGCTTTTGGTGTAGTATTTTCAGGTAATTTTATGTGAAATTTCACTTTTTCATACACACTGTAATAACGATGCTTCTCTAGGGACAGGAAAAATGGTGATTTCTGATAGAATATACAAGTAATGTTGAGTTAAAACTGATGCCATGTTCGTTATACCATAAGTTCTTTGATACAAATGTCGTAGATTGCAGGCACGTCACCATGCTACTTTTTAAAATTTTAGCAAATAAAAGAGTCGCAATTGAAATCAAATCACTTCAGTTACCAGGAAATGGCACAAAAGTTGTCGAAACTATCAATAAATGGTTCACTAACAGTAATGTGGATTTGAATATCCTATAACATTTTATACTTTAATCTTGAAAAATGTTGCCGATTAAAAGAAAACCACGTAAATAGTAAAATGTAACCATATTTGAGAAAAAATGCCGTCTACAAAAACACCCGTTTCCCACGATGCAATAGTGTTCCAATTGTTTTTCGGGATTCGTCGTTTACTTTTTCTTTTGAACAGTATTTTGCTGGTGTACTTCATGATAACCTGAAAAAGCTGAAAGGTGCTCCAGAGAAGTATTGTTAAATAAAATAAGGGTGAAATGAATTCCGAAAATTATAAATTCCCAAAAAAATGCAGCTCAAAACTTACTAATTAAATTTGCATGAAAACCCAAATAAGATTAACTCATTATGACCCAATATTGCTTCTAGGTAACGTCAAAAATGTATACATTAACAGCTCTGTTCATGAAAGATTTAAACTGCGTGTTCTTTTGTGCAGTCAAGTTTAATGGCGAAATAAGCAGCTGCCACAATAATTATTGATGAGTAGAAAATGTTAACATTTTTAAAATGAGAAGTCTTGAAGTCACACCTCTAGATTAGAAATTGTTATCTATTCGTGTAAATTTTGAACTGATAAACCATAATTTTGCTTTGGTACTGTGCGACAATATTTTGCGAGGGTAAGATTTTTATCTGTTTATATTTTATCTCAACCCACATTTTCACTATCCTCACTTTCCGAAACTAACCGTCTTATATCCCACCCTAGTGCTCCCCATCCCCCATCTGATCTCCCTCCTCCCATGAAATCCCCCTCCCCGCTTCAAATGGACTTTCTGTGTCGGCGAGAAAAGTCCGAAACCGCACAAAAACCTCTCTTCTTCCCCTCCTGATGCATCAACCATCCTTCTCACCCACCCATCCGCCCGCCACCCCCAATTCGTTTTCCCATCGAATCCAGCGCACCGTTCCTCTATTATATATACACACACTCTGCATCCCCCACACTTCCAGCATCGAACTGTATACGCTCCTCCCCTTTTCCCACCCTTTCCATTCGCCCCACGTGGTGTGCAACCTCCTTCTGGCTTGTGCGAAAAATCCACAGAGAAAAAAAAATCATTCGCCATGACCGGTATTCGAACACGGTCCCCCGATTTCCGGTCGAGTGCTTTAGCACAAGGGCGGATCCAGGAGTTTTTTCTGTGCGGGGCACATGGGTCTGACAGGCAATCGGTCTTCTCATATTTGAGACTAAAAAACACCACACAAAAATTACTATACGATATATTCTCATTATTTTCAAGCGTATTTTGGGATGATTTTCGGATGGGAAAGTAAGAGAAAGGTGCTATTTCGCACTCGTCCGACCGCACCTTGAATACACAGCGTGCGGAAGGGATCCGGTGCAGAAAGACTTAATCCGTGAACTGAATTAAATACAAAGGAAGGCTGCGCGGTTCGTCAAAAACTGCTACGGGCGTACAGACAGCGTTACCCAGATGTTAAGCGAATTAGGCTGGGAGCCGCTGGAGACTCGGAGGCTGCGCGCTTTCATTTCTTGGGTAATTGAGAATAGATATATATTATTGTTTCGGAACGGCTGGGAACGGTACTGCTGGGCACGGGCACGGCTGAGGGCGGGCACATTCAAGATTTATAGGAAGTGGCCTTCTTATGCAATACAACCTCAGCTAGAAGTCAAGGTTTATAAGAGTCGATCATGTTATCGGGTTAGTATAAAGATTACTTCGATGGAGGATACGTCAGACACAATGTCCGCTTTATCTACTCCTTCGGAGTGGTTATTGCAGTCAGTCGACCCTGCGGAACTGTCCTTAGAGGATCTATTCGTCCTCGTGAGCGGAATTTTTGTGCAATCAAACATTAAATTCGAGAAAAAAGGTGACGACGCAGTTCGACTGACATTGCCGTACTCCACACGGGTAGACACGCTGAAAACTAAATTCGGCGAATGGGAGCCCTTCGTGTCCATCAACCCTTTATCGCCTCATCACTCAGAGAGCCAGAGTCGCAGATTCTTGGAGCTGACCAGGAAGAGGGCTGTGTGCTGCGCATCGCCGAAACCTGTTGATGGCGAAGCAGGACCCTCAAAACGCTACAAAACTGTCCTGAGTGACCTGATCGAGAAGTACAAGGCCACTTCTTGGAGTGAGTTATATGATAGTACAGATTCCGAAGAATGGAGACAATTAATTAAAGCTCATGGGTATAATTTGATGCGCGAATGTACACTCGCAATTCAAGTATACGTGAAAGATAGACTTGTGCTTGAAAGGAGTAATAGATTTGAATACTTGTTGTCGTGTGCAAAGGATGGGTGTAGCGACAGCAGAAGTGCAATATCTGAATTGTTTCTTAGAAATTCTATTTCTCCTAATCTTTTTGTTAACTGCCTTAAGACAATACTTAATGAAGAGGACACAAAGATCAATTGCATGTACCTCTGTGGAAGGAGTAACAGTGGAAAGAGTTTTATAGTGCAAAGTATTGCACGTCATTTTATATCAGCTTATGCATCGAGTTCCCATTCATTGAGTGAATTTGCATACGAAAATTTTCTGAATAAATCTTTGATTGTTATTGAAGAACCCTTCTTTATTGAGTGCACTTGTGAAGATATGAAAAGCATTTTGGCGGGTGCCCCTTTTGAAATCGGGAAAAAATACTGTTCCAAACAAAAATTAAAAAGAACTCCGGTGTTAATGACAGGAAATACTCATTTGCTGGGTAAAGGTTATCTTAGACCTCTTGACGAAGAGGCATTAAACAATAGAATTTTATCATTTGATTTTAACATTGAATTTAAACCGGACCGTGTTCTTAGTCCGGAACAGTTCGCTGATTGGGTCTTGTATGTTTATAGGGGATTGACATGCTGAAAAGGACGATGGCACAAAAACGAGCCGCAGAGGACATTCTAGATACCCCTCCACCGACTCAAAGAACGAGACGTGATGTTGGTGGTTCCTCGGGGGGCACGGGAAACTCTGGACAGCACGGTATACCCGAAGGAGAGAGTGAGTCGCCGATGGAAAGACCCATACCCTTCAACCACGTGACCTTTACCTTTCGACAACGCTCCTGGGAGGAAATTGATTGTTCATTAAAGACACTACCATTAACGATAGCCCTACACTCCATGCTCGATGATGAAATGATAGACGTGATATCCAACGTGCTGCCAACTTGTTTGGGTTTCAGGATACATAAACCGATGGTAAAAATTTCGAATTTCATCGTACTCACGGATGAAATTACCGTGAGGAGCAATTCCCCTACGGAAATGTCTTCCTTTGTACAACAGAGTAAAATTATTCATTTCATGCCAAAACACACCGTCACCACCGGTTATACTATTACAAATACTGATTCTGCCAGTAAAGTTAAAATGGACGATTTGCTTAAACAGAAAAAAGATAATTTCTTAGTTTCTCTTCCGAATACAGAAAATTTTGAAAAATAAAATATACATTGCATAAGTCATCCCATTCACGCTAATTTATTGAATAACGATGAACGATATCAGGGCTATATTTTGAACGATGTGGATTACGGTGCCCACGATTTACTTGCAGCTGCAACTACTGAGGAAGAGAAGGAATGGCTTAATTGTAGATATTATTACGGTATCGTAGATGAAACGGGTACCGTGTCGGCAATGACGGATAATTGGGAAACGAAACAAATGACGTTAAATAGTTGCAGAAACAGAGACAAAATTGAAATTTTAGGTGCAGGGGATATTATCGAATTTGAAGTAGAAACGAATTGCGAGGGCGATATGTTGTATCCGGACCTCATTAATACACGGACCCCAGGGATTTTAATACCTTTCAATTGAAAGGAATTGAAAAGAAATCGCAATTGACAACGATTAAACGGGGTTACACACCGTGGCCGAGTTCTTTTAATCCCAAACTATACAGAAGGAACGCAGCACTGGGAAGTCAGTGGTTGTTCGCAAAATACAAGCCCTTACAACATCACTTTTTCACCATGGTCCCCATTAAGAAAAATAACGGCTCACTCATGAAGACTAGGGCTTCGTGCATGATGGAACAGAGTTTTCAGGTTACGTTCGTATTTAGAGACGATGAAACATCAACTGTGGCACCACTCGATATGTGCCATCTGCGGGCTAGAGGAGGATGGGTGAACGGGAGACAAAACTACAATGAGATGGGAACTCTGATGCCATTTTTAACATGATTGTAAAGATTTGAAAATAAAAAGATATTTAAAATGTACATTTTTTCTTTTTATTTAATCACATGTCCATACATCTTTAAATTTTGTACCCTTATACCCAAAGGGTAGGGTATGTACTCTGTCGTTCAAAACGACCCTTTTCCTATCCTCCGAGGAGAGAGCCAATCTTCGTTGTACGACTGTTTGCAAGTGGTGTTCTTTGGACTGGATGCTGTACTGATCCACAAATATACTTTTATTAGAAAACAAAGCATCCTTGTAATCCTGAAATTTCACATGGGTACCATCCGGGACGGTTTTAGCAGAGGATTTAGTTCCTTTATTTTTCAGGCTGAACCCATCTTCGAATCGGATGGCATATGATTTCGCCCTCAGTCCCACAAATTCCATAATTTTTCTGTGCCCACTCTCATCGGACCACAGTCCGGCTTGCTTGTGGGTCCCCCTGGTTTTGATAACGAAATCGTCCGGAACGTCCTCGTAATCAAGAAGGGGTCCTAATTTCTCATCGTGCAGCATCGTCAGCAAGGGATGTTGTTTGCACTTTTTAAAATGGATCATGAGACAGTCCGTGTCACTGTACAAACAGGACGCATCGTCACCGAACACCTCTTGCGAACGGTACAAAAATTCATATACTCTCAATTTGGCCAACTCCAATATGGAAAATCCTAATTGGACGGGTTTATTCAATACTATATCTTTCTTCTTAAATTCACAAAAGTACTTATCGTCTACAATGATGTAATTTTGACAATCCTTGAGGAAGGAATTAGTTCTCCCAGTGCCCTCGTTATGTTTATCTTGCAGGACGGAAAAGCGTTTGTACTTGAAAGGGTCCTCAGCGCATTTTCCATATAAACTGTTGTTAGCCAATTTGAATAGATTTGCATAAGATTTATTAGTGGATTGCTTTCTTAAATTTATATTTCTAGTCACATAGTCTTTGAATACATATTCCTGCGTGAAAATAAACACTTTGTGCACTTTCGTGATAATGAGTCCCATTTTCACATAATACTGTAAATTTCTCATATGTACCAAATAGTGATCTTTGTCCAGGAATGTTGTACAAAGTCTCTTGTTATAACTGTGCGGGGCCAGAGGGAATTGGTGGTGAGCATCGTGAAGTCGTGGAGGATATCTGATATCCACCAAGGCAAGGAAGCAGCGATCACCATCCTCCGCCCACCGCTCCCAATCACATGGAAGCTCTGTCAATGTCTCGATATGTTCGACACACAGTTTTTCACACATCACACTCGAATACAGACCGTTTATGTCCATGAATAATATGCTTTCATCCGCTTTACTTTCGACATTGGCATATCGCGTGATGCATTGGGCCACTCCTCCTCTGATATTTTCCCTCACTAGTACATATAATTCAGATTCCGTAATAATTTTGAATGCCATGGGATTCGACAATATGCTGCAATGCCAGGTGAATGAGACGGAGCGACACGGAGAACATAATATTAGTGCCCCAAAATATTTCAAGGCTCGATAGAAGTGATAAATTAAGAGAGATATTTAGCGGAATCGGTAGACTTGGGAATTAGTTTTTACCGGGAACCATAAAGGACTTTAATAATGCTAATCGTGATTTCGCATTTCCTTTTTATGTGTATTAGGCTGGTGTCCTAACACCCCCTGCCACACGCCTTTTAGGAGGTTTACGGGGAAGTATAAAGATGTATTTTAATTTGAAAGTTATTAATGTGAAATGTGAATTAATGTGAAATTACTAATGAATTTTACCTAAAAATCTTGTCAATATTTTAGGCATGTGCCCCTCCTAAAAACGCCTATACTTTAGCCAGTTAAGCTACCGAGGCGTCATTCTCCTCTGTACAGTGCACACACCTTTGTGAACACCTCCATGTGTTCAAAGTTCGGGATTTGCTCTACAGCTTTGGTGCTGTGCGCACGATTTGGACCGCTTGTCGTATCATATCTGTATCATATTGTTTTTAGTATACCTAAATGACCTCCCGGAAAAAATAAATTCTAATATAAGGCTTTTTGCGGATGACTGTTTTATTTATAGGAAAATAGAAAATAAAATTGATCAGGAAAGTCTTCAGGATGACTTAAACAAATTAATTGATTGGGTATCTAGTAACGGGATGGAAATAAATCCAAATAAATGCAAATATGTTAACTTCAGCAAAAGAAGGAAATGCGTAAATAGAAATTATGAATTTTCGGGTAGTTTAATTCCAAAATCTAACAGCTTTAAATATTTAGGAGTCCATTTATCAAAGAATTTGGGATGGGGTTTAAACGTCGAGCACATGACCAAAAAATCTTTTAAAGTATTGCACTGGGTGATGAGAAACCTCAGAGGAAGCACCAGAGCCACGAAAGAAATGGCCTATACAACTCTAGTATGACCCACTTTAGAGTACGCATCTCTTGTTTGGGACCCTCATTTCAAAGGAGAGGTCAAGAAATTGGAGAAGGTGCAGAGAAAAGCTGCTAGGTATGTTTTGGGAAAGCATAAAAAAAACGGAAAGTGTTTCAGAAATGCTCGGAGTTCTAAGGTGGGAGAGTTTACAAGAGAGGAGGAAAAGAAGCAGGCTATGTGGCATGTTTAAAATTATGAGTGGGGAAAAAGCATGGAAAGAATTTGGGAAGGACATATCAAAACCCAGCTTTGTTGGTAAAAACGATCACCAGTTCAAGATAAAGTGCCGATCACAAAGGACAAATGCGAAGCAGTTCTCCTTCTTAAATAGGACCATAAGGGACTGGAACGACCTACCAGCAGAACTATTTGAGTCCTTCCCGAAAAATTTACATAGTTTTAAAAAGCCGCTGAAGAAGTAGGGACCAAGGGCTTTGTATAATGTTTTCTATTGTTCTTTCAAAAGTTTTCTATTGTTTTTTCAATTTTTCTATTGTTTTTTCAGTGTTTTCTATTGTTTTTTTTTTTTCATCATATGTACATGTTACCACCAGGCTAAATGCCTACTTGTAACAATTTTAATTATAATAATAATAATAATAATATGCTCAGCAGTCCATATCACCTTATCCGGTGTAGTTCTCAAATTCCTCGGTAGCTTAACTGGCTAAAGCACTCGCCCTGAAATCGGCAGCTTTGGGTTCGAATCTCGATCAAGATGGATGATTTTTTCTCTGTGGATTTTTCGCACAGTATGTGCGTTGCGGGAGACCCCGTAAAGTTATCACCGTGGCTTGTCCCGATATACTTTAATTATTCCTTCTGAATGATTGTAACTGCAAAGACATTAAGGATGAATTTAGTCATAAACTAATCTATTCTGTGATTCAATCCGACGGTGGATTTGAATTGATGAAGGTATAGTTCAATCCAGACTTAGCAACAAGCTAGAATTATATTAAATCAAAATATTTCTAAATTATTTTTAGGTCCAGGAAACACAACGAATACAGTTTAAATACCCTCCTTCGTTGGCTTTTCATCACTTTTTCTCTATCACATCCTATTTCGCGCTCTTGCGAGTTCCTTGTTTCGCAAAAAATTAGGCATAGCGCGAAGAATTTTCTGGGTTAAAATCCCGATAGAGGAAGAGATTTTTTCGAGATCACCCGACCCTTGCTTGAGTGTTTCGTGGAAGTCACATAAGTATAGCACTCTGTTCGCCGAATATGACGTAATATCGTGGTCCTCATTGTATTGTTAAGATCCGTCTAATGTCTTGGATTTCTCTCCACCCATGCTTTTTCACCATTTTCTCATTGGGCGAACGGCAAAGGGGTTCAGTCCTCTCCTCCAATCATTCAACTTACCTTACTTACCTCTTGGGCTAAGTGTCTAAAGTGTAACTGTATGTATGCTCAACATTATTGTGCTTTTAATACTCTGTTAATATCCAATTAAGAGGGAAATAGGGTGGAGTAAAAAGAATATGGAAAGTTAGGGAACTTAGAAATACGATAGTCAGGACATGTCATAAGACAGTGATTACGTGAGAAATATAATAATATGGAAGGAAAAGTCCCTTAAGGAAAGCCAGGACATAAATACTTGGGGAAGATGAAGAGGAGGGTCACAAGGAAGAGGAACTAGAGAAACTTCAAGAAAAATAGGCGGGGAACGAATTCAAAGAAATATGCATGGGAAAGGGAGAAATTGTGGTCAAAGGATAACATACTTAGACTTTCAGAACTATGATTAAACTTAGTAAAATATTCTTGCAAGAAAGGTGTTTTATTGAGCCCCATGTATGAAGCAGCAGTGAGGAAAATTTTAGCAGTTAAATGAAGCCTTTAAAAGTTAGGCAAGTGTACAATATAAACATTTTTCGATAGCAATAGAAACAAGTAAAAAATCATAAATTCCTTAATTTAATAGTATTTATTTATTTGTTGCGTAAAATAATGACGGCAGATTTTACGGCAAGATATTTATAAGTTAAAGTAGTGCGGGTGACTTCGCGGAATTCCTTTATCGGAAGAGTTGAAGGAATTAAAACTTTGCTTTTTTCACATGACTTTTTATTTTTTCTAGCAATTGTTTCGTTACCTGAAAAATATTATATGTGAAAATATTAACGTGAAAATATTAACCTGTAACGAAACCATGGTCGGAAAAAATAAACCATTATGAGGAAATAGCAAAGTTTTAATTCCTTCAACTTCTACGCAAAATATTTAGCTTCAACAACCCTGCAAGAATGGTTATCCTCATGAAAATTGTATGATTTGGGCAAAACTCATGGCAATGGTTAGTAATAAAAAAATAAAGCGTTATTTTGAGAATGATTTTCCTAGTGCGTATGAGATAAATTAATCCATCGAATATGCTTTCTCGCTCTATTTATAGCTAAA
The DNA here is from genome assembly GCF_921293095.1 of Ischnura elegans. Classification (NCBI taxonomy): domain Eukaryota; kingdom Metazoa; phylum Arthropoda; class Insecta; order Odonata; family Coenagrionidae; genus Ischnura; species Ischnura elegans. Next base: position 37,133,374 of record NC_060249.1, read on the forward strand.
AATATGCCATAGCCTTGGTCAGTTTTATTCAATTTAAGAGCTTCATGAGAACCCATGTGGCTGATTAAAATTTTCACATGTCTTTTCTAATCCATCAAACGAAAATTCTGGTTATTGTATTCGGGTTAGTTGCATAAATGATAAATAAAAATGAAAACCCTAAATAAAACGCTTGAAAATTTTCTTGGCTTATTGCCTATCTCTTATTTTCACTTTAACCACGTCATATAGCAATTGCACAAAGAGTTAACAATGATACAATATTAAACATTTTCGAATGCCTAGCTTAAGGAATATATACCATTAGTCGCACATCGCGTTCGGATAATAAGCCATTTTTTTTGCTAGCCAATAGTTACCGCGATATTATCATTTATAATTATCGAATTTTTTACATGGTTTTGGTGATTTTCTCTTTTGCTTTTGCATATTTAAGCAACTGCATAAAAATCAAGAGACAGGAATTTTTTGTTGGCATCATGATGAAGGAAAGAGGTCTTTCCCAACATACAATGACGAAGTTATTCATATAATTAATTAATAGAATTCATCGCCATTAAGGTTATGATATGCATATCATGATTAATCGCGTTAAAGTTTAAATTAATTGAACCCCTTATGCATTAAACCGAATAAATACGTGAAAATGTGGTAGGTTGTAGTCCACTATATCTGTAATTGATAGGCATATTTTTAGATCCATTATGATAGAATAAGAAAAGAACTGGAGAGATATTAAAGGAAAATTTAGCTATCAACTCATTTAGTTAATTTATTTAATAATTAGCAGCAAGCTGGGATTATCTGACATCAAAGTAATTATATATTCATTTTTAGATACAAGAAGCACAACGAGTACTCTAAGGCAGGGATTACGATAGAGCCGTGCCTACAATTCTGCTTCTGGGCGTGGACGGTTTCAAATCTCGCGTTTGATGTTCGTCCGTTCAAACTTTGAATGGACTTGGAGAAAATATGAGAAAATATCTTTCCTTTCCTTGGCTCCCTTCTGTAACAGTTCGACGTAGGATCAGGGGTGCAAGTTGGCAGCTCATTTGTGTGCCGGAAAGCAAATATTGTGCTCGCAGGAGAGGGGCTTAAGAGCGGGGAATTTTCGGGCAGGGAAAACGTGGATGTTCGGCTGTTTTGAAGAAGGTTGAGGTTAAACCTTCGAGGGGAAGGGGAAAGGGAGAAAGATAGGGTATACGGGTGCAGGCGGGCTGGGAAGAGAAAGTGAAAGGGCGGAAATAGATTGTTTGGGATAAGGAGAGGATTATTTTAAAGGCATTATTTATATTGTGCAGGATATGTTAGTGAGAAGATAACGCGACAAAATTAGCTAAGGTAGTAAAGCTAATTAAAGCGGATTTACACGTAAAAGGTGACTTCTAGTAGACCAAAAAAGGTTTTTTGCTATTATTATTATTATTATAGGTCGAAGTGGCTCTCCAGCCGCGATTTTAAGTCTCATTTTTATCGTTCTCATGCGAAAACCAAACAAATTTTGAGAACTTTTAGATAAGTAACGTCTTGGGAATCTGTGTATTTGAATCTTTGAATTACAATTTCAAAGGACTTGATAAAATATATTAGTTAACTATCTTTGTTTCTCTATTAATTTCCTTGTAATATAGCATGAAAATCACTTATGTCGCCGTGTGTCAATAAAATGCGAATAGAAGGTCATATTTTGAAATTTTCTTGAAAATTACTATTTCATGGACCAACTTTCTTGGGAGGTAATTTCGTGACTGCGTGATTCACAAGAAATGCACTTTGCACAAGTTCTTAAAAAAAGTGTCACCATTATAGATAGCAATCTCTAAGGTTGAAGAAGAAAATTTGGGGTACGGAGAATGAGAAATATTCAATCCATATATTGTATTACTAATTTAACATTTTTCTAGCTATCAGAGCTGACTGTGGCGCCATTTTCATGTGAAAAAACGTTATCTGACTTCAACTGCAGTTTCATTTGCAAATAACTCAATTCATTTGCATTGCATTCATTCATAACACTCATTTGCTAATAACTCAAATCGTGATGGGCCTAATTTCTATTTTTACAACGATATTTATTGTGTAACATCCACAACAGTTTTTGTTAAAATTGCATAAATATTCAAGAAATAATGAAAATTTTCTATATGCTTCGATGAGTCAAACCCTAATGGCATGGATAAAATTCATATTTTCAAGGGCAATTTATAGAAAACATACCACGATAAGCCATGGTCGTCATTCAATGAAATAAAGTCAGAATAATATTTTTGGAAGTTTCTAAAAAAAACTTATAAAATTGGCACCATAAGGGTGTGTATAAAAATCGATCTTTTCAAGTGCTATTTCCGTAAAATATTTCACGATAAGCATGCATTTCATGGTCCTCATTTGATGAAATAAAGTAAGAAGATCACATTTGAATCATCACAATTATGATAATTGGGGAAACCCGTGATCATTACATACATTATTAATATTATTATTATTATATTCGAAAGTTTATTTTAAAAATGGCAGACACCTCGTTTTTCTCATCAACCGTTAGAGCTGGACAGCAGGGTTTCTAGTACCCGTTGGATACATTGGAAAAGGGAAAGCAGGGTTGGCTGTCACGAAGATGGAAGGGGGATAGGGAACTACTCGACAAGCCGCAACAGGGCCCACGCCCACAGGAAACCCCTGGCTGCCTGATGGTGCTTTCACATAAATATTTCTCCGCAGCACTGGCAAAGATGTTCACTCGCGCCGGCCTCGTGGAGAGAGAATGACTGATGCTGGAACACGGGGCACTGGAAGGAGTTTGCCTTAGGAGGCGAAGTTTTAGAATGGAATGGGACTATGTGTGTGTGGCTGTGAGCAGCGTAGGCTTCTGAAGGTCGGCACTGCTTGAATGGAGAAGAAAGATATTTTCACTCGACAGTCAGCCCAAGTTAGGGAAAGAAGCGGATCCAATAGGCGGTCAATAATGAGGTTCTCTCCCCTCCTGCTATTATGACAAACCTACAATAGAGAACTCTATTTCCTTAGAAGGAAGCGTCACTACCGGTCTTTTTTGAGTAGCATATAGCTAATTTTAAACTAACGATATTATAGGTTTATTTTTTCTCCTCTTGACCTCTGTATTTAATGTTAAAAAAGTATCTTGGAGTGTGGGTGTAGATACAAAATAGTCGTAAAAAACGATCAGACATGGAAAATTTAAGCAATTTTTAAAAATTTTAATCAAACAAGAAAATTTATTATTATTTCATTAATCGAAATTGATACGTAACCGTAAATTTATTACTTTAGTTACCATCAATAAACATTGCAAAATCGTGTGCAAAAATTCTAGTCTCTTTTTTGCTAGTTTCCAACTTACTACTGTCTTTATTATGGTACTGTTATAAAAACATAGCTAAAACCTTTTATTTTGTTTATGCATAAAAATACATGCCCATTTTCCTTTCAAACCCTGATGAAGGTTTAAAAATAAAGCTTAACGATGTTTTTTGCTTTTCATTTTTTTCAAGACCTACACTCCATGATACAGTTTTTGCACTAACGACATAATCATAAAATTTACAGGGTTTTCAAAGTAAATCCTTGTCAATATTTTCTTGTGCATCAAAAATGAAATTTTAGCTCCGAGAAAATACTTAGGAAATATGCCTTCGTATTTAAGACACAGGGAAACGTCGTCAGTAGGTACTCCGTCCAATATACCCTGAACATTTCAAGATTATGGCGCGAGTTTTGATCGATTACTTGGCTCAGTTTTTACCTATAACTCGTTTCAAAATTAAAACTTGCTATTAATGTTCATTTAACTATTGAAAATTATATCCAATGTCTCGAAAATAAAACTCGTCTCAGTTCACATGCAGCACCACAAACACTTGAGACAGTGGATTTGATAGAGAAAAAAGAGAACTAATATATTTTATCACGTCCTTTGTAAGAACAATATGAATATAATTCAATATTCTCAGCAATTTTAACCAAAATATTAATCTTAAATGAAGTAAATGGGTAAACTCATCACTTTCCCTTCTCAACTGCTTGCTTCTTTTTGAATTGGTCAAGTCAGAACTAGTTACTTGCAAAAACCGGCATGGAATGGTTGATCCTTAATAATGCTTTCTAATATAGTTTTTGACCCTTCTTTTGTCCACATGAGATTGTTGAATGTGTATCTTTTTCGTCCGGTGAAATATTAGTCATCATTCATAATTTCCGTTCAGAAATCAAATTATTATTACTCCCTCATTAAATGGTCCTTAAGATTTCGTCTGCTTTTTATATGAAATATTGAGAAAGCCAAAGTTCCTTGAAGTAAAATAAGTAACAAACAAGGAGGGCCAACAGCATGTTAATTGCAGAACACAATTTATTTCACTCGTTGAAATTAGTACCAATGATCATAACAAAGTTAGCAAAACCACATTATCAACCGAAGCATTCATAATATATTTTCCATTCTAGCAAGACTAATAAAAATGTGGCCATTAAATAGATCATTTAGGCTAAGAAAATATTTAAGGAATTTTTACTACAAACTTTAAGGTAAAACCGTTATTTTTTTGTTTGCAGAAAATAATTAAAATATTACGCTACATAGTTGTTTTGTGGACTGAGTGTACGGTGTATTTATTTTAGGATTAATGCCACAGGAGCTGAAAAAGATAATTGTAGTGATTAAAAATAACTAAAGTATGGTCAGTAATGGCATGGCATACATTTGCTGATAAATAAATGTGGCTGAGAGGAGGGATGTTTGTACTTCCTTCCCACTCCCATCCGGCTCTTTACGGTACCTCATTCTGCTTTGCCCTCCTTGTGGAAAAGTTCCTCCTGCAGGGGGTGGGGGCGATGCGGGCAGATGACCAAAGGGTGCGTGGACGGAATCCCTTTACAAAACCCACCGACGCTCAACTCCTCCCCCAATCCTAGCATGAGATGGCACTGCCTCCCAAGTTGACATTCGCCGCGTTCAAGGGAGAGGAGCCCGACTGAATATCTTCCTCGACTGCCCGGTGGGAGGGCTTGCTTCTGCCCTGGGCGGGCGGCGGCACAGTCACAAGGAGAAGGAAGGGAGGATGTTTCCTTAAGGAAGTCTCGTCCGTAGCCTTTTGCCGGCCCCGAGGCACTTCTAATGGTCAGGGATCTCCTCTCACAAAGGATACTCCTAAGCGGTATTGTGAGCTCTCTCCAAATTTCCTGTCTTCCCACTGCACGTGCAATTATCCATGAGACGACATGCCTCACGATAAACAACACGACCGAAAGGGTTGCGACGCTGGACCCCGTATTCCAGGAAGGGCTGGAATATGCGTCAAGTTTTGCTCAAGCGTTTTGCAAACGAAATTTTTTGGCATTTATATACATTGTTTTACTACAAAACAGTTCGGGATAAAATTATTCGTTACAAATGGACATAATGGTTGTTGTAATGCATGTATAACCTGCCGCGCGAACGACGGTAAAATTCACATGAGTATACAAATAAAAATGCTTTTTCCGAGAATCACGCCAAAGATCCATAATCCTCGGTAAATTGCAGTGGGAATTAAGAACCTAAGTTGGCTGCATAGATTAAGGTCCATGTACCATTCCCGGTTCTAGGTAACTTTTACCAAGGCAGTTAATCTGAATAATACAGTCGTCTCTGGCATTTCCTTGTAGAGTTTGCATTTTATTGCAATCGATCAGCGATTATTTTGCCATACCTTATAAATGTATTTAGGCAACCTGAGTAAATTTAGACACCACATGGAACACAGAAATGCTCTTTCTTAGTTTAACTATTGTCTAACAGACCTTCTCGAAGAACTTCAACTTTTTATATAGCTTCTTGAATATGGCCTCGAAGTCGGCTGTGCCACAATGACAACAGATGCCTTCCCTCTCCTGATCTGGAAATTATCTTTAATCAGCATACATGCTGCCCACATATAATATTTCTGATCATCATCAAGCTATTACTTTGCACCCATAATATTATTGATAGGCGTGTTAACATGGAATCATCTTACTCTGTATTATGTATCAGAGCGTTGTCAGAGTGTTTATACTAAATGATGATATGCTACGCCAAAACCCGGGTCGCTTGCATAAATTAATGAGCAATTCAAAGTTGTTGCTTTTAAATCGCAAGAACATTATTAAAATTCTGGCTTGCATCGTTCTGGCAATTATTTTTAAAGGTTATTCCAATGCAATTGATTCGCTCTCTCAGAGTATTTGCTATCAAGACTGAAACTCGGTCGTTGCAGCGTCGCAAGTTTGCTATGTTGACAATTGAAATAAAAATACAATATTGCCTCCGGATCTTATGAAGATAATAATTCAGAGAAAATTTCGCAGCACAAATGCTTGTGAGAAAAATTTCCTCGCGTAAAGAAAGACTGCAATATCTAATATCGAAACGATCTTAGAAAATTGAAAAAAAAAATTGTTTAGTGCCGTATTCTTAAGGCATTGAAAATCATACAGTTTGATACACATTTAATATTTTATTTTCAGTAATTTATATCATTTAAAAGTTGGTTATTTCTCCAAAATACGTTTTTAAAAACTATTTTTGCAAATACCATTTTCCTTCAGACACTAAAGGTAGCCTCAGGGTAGGGAGTGGCAATACAGTCAGAAAGGCGCTGAATGAGAGAAGGTATGTTATGAATGGCTGCGGAATCCACGTTGGAAAGGGGCGAAAATATATTTGCGTACCCTCAAGCAAGACGAAGCGGAGAAAAAGATAAACCCCTTCGCTTAAATCCTCGGTGAGGGATTAGGTCCCAGTTTAGTTCGCGGATGCGGTTGGCCCAATGGTTTTCGGGACGTTTTTAAGGAAATATAGATCCTTTTTTCGTGTATTCATTTGTCGAGGCGAGCCACCCACACATCTATTGCTTCGGGTCTTCAAAGTCCCGTCTGCGGTGGCGGCAAGCTCGTTTCCCTTCGCGTCCTTGTCAGTGGTCATTTGTCCTGTCCGGCCCTTGTGTGTGGCCCTCCTCCCTTTGAGGTGGACCCTGCCGACAAGGAGCTCTTCGACCACTTCTTCCCACACTGACGCACCCACGATTCCTTCCTTACTTTACGTCGATTTATAGGAATAAAATAGCGATAAATTATCCTGAGGGTGAACAAATCGTGAGATTACACAATCCATACGTCAATGACTGCGGGCAGGTGACGATAATGCAAAACGTATTTAAATTTATAGCGCAAAAATTACAGCAAACATATTTTAAAAATTAAATTAAACAATTTTTTTTAATTAACGGTATAATTTACAGTATTGAGGCAGCTAAGACACCACACAACTAAATGTCAATAAGTTTGTACGGTAGTTAACGGTTAGTTCTTCAGGAGATTGATAGATGGCGTCCCGTCCGCGCTAATTGATTTCTACAAACGCACAAAATATGTGATGATAATTTTACGTGAAATGAAAAGTAGAAATAGTAGGTACTTGGTGAAATTAGAATCAATATAGATTTTGGTCGATTTTGAATGAACGGAAACATTTTTATGAAACTTTTGAACGCGCATTGTCGTAGTCATTTCTTTCTTGCATTTTTCATCCCTGTTTTGTCATCTCTAACCGTGAATAATCAAAGACATCTCGTTCTGTTGTTGAACCCTGAGTAAACCTGCAACTTTAGAATTCATATTGCTGCACAAGGAGCTAGCATCCGTCTATACGCCCATATACATATAATCGAAGAAGATTTTCCAGGACGAAAAATAATATGGAATTGACGAGTTGTGTCTCGAAAAGACATTGATTGAGGTTTGAATAAAGTATGAAAATAAATTCATGCCGAAAGATTCCGTTACCTACACGGGCAACATGTCCGTTATTGTAAACTTGTCTTAAATATTACAGACCGGTGTCGTGTCCATTAACGGAAAGCAAAACCAGGTGATTCATTGGGAAATTATTCCAGATTATAAAAGCATAATTAAATCTTATTACATCATTTTCACAACTCGGTACTGTCAAAATTATATAGATTCACATATTTTTAAGTTTTTTTGGAAAGATTTATTATGCGAATAAACGGTAACATCATATGCAAAAAAGGTATCAATCATAAGTATGCTGTTTAAATAAACTTTTGTGGTTAATGGAGGTTGTTTAGAACAGATATTTGACACCAAAATTTTCTGTAATTGCATGCAAATACTTTCAATTACCTATAGAGATAATCCATGTGAAAATACCAGTAATTTTTTGATAAAGTTTTCGCAGCAGAGAAAACAGCACGAATTCCATATAGCATTTTCCGTTGTTGTTACGTTTGCTATCAGTTAATAACCTCACTAGTATGTAACTAAATGCAATTTTAATCCTTAAGATTGTGATAAAAAAGGTCCATTCGTTGCAATGTTAAAGGGCACGTCAAAAAGAACAATCAGATAAATATATTATTCGAGGATTAGATAAAATGGTCATAGATAATTACGCGCATTTTTATCGTAGATTTTGCCAAAATGGCCAATATATTTGATTTTATGTCTGGCATAGCGAGTATTTTAACCTGTCCGCATACAAATATTTCAGATTGAAAGTAAGGAAATAAAACTTTGTAAGGTATTTCCTTACTTCCAATATGGAGAGGTTTTACAAAGTAAAGCCTGAAATTATTAGTTACAAATATTTCAGTTCCAAATCTGTTTTTGGGCTCCTGATTCACAATCACACGAGTCGTGAACGGGAAGCAAAACAGGAAGATTTGATAGTAAAATACCTATAAATAGATATACTGTTCGAAAAAACTGTAGAGATTGACAGCGTGCTGAATTACAGACTAAATATTTCCAAATCGGTTGCTACACCAAAGGCCCCATCAATTTCTTTTCCTCTTCACTGTTGTATCCACATGCCAATCATTATTTAGACAAGTCTCCGACGAATCAGTCGTGAATTTGATTGAATTTATTATTCGGAAATGACTTTCTCCATATCTAGGTACTTTTAAATTTTATTGTAGCATTTCTGCCAGAAATGTATGAACGTATGCAGTGAACTTGCATTGTTTTTACAATAATTAGGTGAAAAACGAACGTTTATTCAGGAATGATGATGTAATTGTGCATTAAGGGCGTGGTTTAATGAAAGGGCGGAAATTATTTCAGTATTAACAAGCATTTTCGAAAACTCTTCCATTTAAAATGTATTAATCAAATCCCGTCAACGCCTAGTCGTTTGTATGCATTAAAGGGTTTGAGAAAAATAGCCCGGGTCGTTAACGAACACTGTGGGTCTTCATTTAATGTAAGTATTTGCTCCTTTAACGTTCTACTTGGCACTATAATGTAAATATTTGGATAAGACATTAAGTCAGCAAATAATTAGAAAATATATTAGCTAAAAAGATAGAAAAGTCCTTATTACAGGCAGTCACTCTAAAATATTTCCTGAATAAACTTGGCTTCGTCGTGTAACTGTCAGACTTTCTGATTCAGGATGCTTAATCGCATTAATGTATCGATGATCCAGCGGCACTACATTAAAGAAGCCCCCAAGGCGACTTTTCTAAACTCTGCTATTTCAGGGGAATTTTGTGAAAAAATTTCACGAATGAAATAAAAAACTTACAAATTTCATAAATGCGATGGTGGTTGGCGTAACATGGTGAAACTCCTTCATGATGCACAAAGGTTAAGAAAACACTTAGCTGTTTCACAAAATAAAATACATTGCGACCGGTTTCGATACAGCGTATCATCATCTGGCTGATGATGATGATACGCTGTATCGAAACCGGTCGCAATGTATTTTATTTTGTGAAACAGCTAAGTGTTTTCTTAACCTTTGTGCATTACAAATTTCACTTATGAATTTTAACTATCACACTACCCTCAGGTGATTTCTCACTGAAGATGATACAAAGTAATGAAACCTTGAGTCGTGTGATTTTTTTATTCTAATTGTAATATATTAATTAATATTCAAATGAGGGAGATGAAGGAAGACAATAGTTTTTTTATAGATAAAATGGAAGGGAGTAGGTCTTATTATGAATTGAAGAGGGAAGTCCATGAAGGGAAGGGGAGACATCCAGAATATTTCGTAAATACCCCTACCTTGATCGGAAAAATACTTCATAGTGATGATAATAATAATAATGATAATAATTTGAACTTGCTACATAGTTGATATTGCCGTGCCACTGTCGCATAACATCGAAAAGACAATTACAGGAAAATTAACAAGTACCAAGAATTGGCAATAGAAATAAAAAAATATGGAACATGGAACAGGTTTATATAGCTCCAATTGTCATCTCAGCTACCGGTATCATTCCAAAACATATACAAAATAGTTTCAAAATACTCAACATTCATCCAAATACATACATCAAACTGCAAAAGGCTGTAATAATTTCAACCTGTCATATCACGAGAAAATTTCTCAACCCAATTCAACAGTGAAGAGTTACCTTGGTGAGAACCCGTGCTCTTAACACTAAAGCTACTCAGTGAAAACTGAAGAAAATTAAAGAACAAAATATAATAATAATAAAAATAATAATTTTGGCCGGTGAAATAAAAAATATTTGGAAGTTGAAAGACGTCAGCATACACCCACTGATAATCTCTGCGGAGGGAGTCTTGTCTAAAAGATAAAGAAGTCGAAGACCTGGGAATTAAAAAACAACTGATTAACCTCGGGCAAAAAGCTGTTTTACTACAGACCTGCCAGATCGTGAGAAGATTCCTGGGTCGGGCATGATCGGACAGTGTAGGATAGGGTGAATTCTCTTCCTTAGCATCCGAGCCTAATCCTAAATTGGCCTTGGGATAGGTGAATATTTCCAGCTGGTTTTAATCAGCTGAGAAAGTGCATAAACTCAAATAATAATAATAATAAAAGTAACAAGTTGCAAGCTTTATTTATTTCCATTTTGCAAACTCATTTTAACCCTTAACCGGTGACGTGCGGTCTGAGAGACCGCTGCCGGTCTATAAAATTATGATTGCTATTTCAAAATATCCATAAACCTCGTGAGCGTCGTAATTTTGTATAATAAGGACACAGCACTCTTACAATTTTACGCTCCTATTATTTATTTCTGAAAATTCGCAACTGAATTTTAGTAGCGGTCTGTGAGACACTACGTCACTAAATTAAAAAAAAAACAATAAACGTAATGCTGGTTGAAATAATTCAAAAAGTTGTTAAAAACAATTACTAGTGATTTTTCAATAATAATTATTATTAATAATTTGTAAGGAAGCACTTTAATTGCATAACGTGAATAATTAAGTACTCAATTAAGAAAGTACGATAATAATAGCAAATCAAGTGTTTTTTATATCAGTTTTTTTAAAATCTTGTTTCAAATAACAATTTTTAATGAAAAAGTTGGTTCGTATTTGGAATGCATAATATTAAATATAAGTTTCATAATAGTTGAGAAGTCAAAGAAACATTAAACTAAGCAATAAAAATGACTTTGCGACGTTTTATGAATTTTTGTTTTAACGCGGTCTCCCAGACCGCACGTCACTGGTTGTGTAACAAGAATAGGGTGGTTTCCTATTATTTTTTTATTGCCAAAATCGAAGCGTGAAATACGTACTCCTGGAGTACGTATTTCACGCTTTTAGATTTTAAAATGACGATATCTATTTTTCGCGATTAAATGAAGAGTGAAAAATTTCAAGCGCGCGAAAACGCGACGCGTAAGTAGGAATGATGGGAAAAAGTCGGTGCGACGCATTTCTGGTTCCCCCTCTTGCCTTGTGAGGTGACCTTGAACATAGAGTAAGTTATACTTACTTATAAGTTATATTTATATACATAAGTTTTGTATATATAACTTATATATATAGTTATACTATAAGTTATATATATATATATAAGTTATACTTATAGTTATACTTACTCTATGCCTTGATCGAGGCTCTGAGCGCTGATAGGACGCAGGATGCTAGCGGGTAGCTGAGTACCTTGCTGGCTGGTAGCGCTTGGCTTAAAAAAGGTTTATTAATACCTTATCAAACGAAGAAAACTTTCCGACCTTAGCCAGTTTTAATATGTGATTATTAAGACATGTTTCCCTGAGCTCTGTGCCTCATGCATGCATTGGTAACCTCAGACGATGTATAACTCCTATCCTCTCGTGTAGAAACTAGGTCCCTGTGACGTCACGTGGAGCGGAATCGCATTGGCGCCAATCTGGCCTTTTTCAAATGAGGTTAAAATTGACCGTTGCCATTCGTCTAAACTGGGATTTCTAAAACTAAATAATTTGTGTATTATGAATACACTAATGGTGGGTAACGAATCGCAATCAATGCCTTTCGTTTTCTTTGATGAAGGAAACTACCCAATTACACGTCACTGGTTAAGGGTTAACGCGCGGTAGGTGATAAAAATTTAGAACCTTTTAAGAAAATCTTCTTCTCTAATATTTTTTTAAGATAGAGAACCACCAACAACAGCATTGGAATTTTATAGTGGCCGAGCAACAATACATAAATAAGATGACAAACAAGCAATATAACAAGCATAGACGATAATTAAATTTACAAAAAAAAGACGACGAGATTCGGCAGGAGCAAGCTATTTAGAAGACAGATAAGATAGGGAAAGGCTTATTTGTCACCTAACTAGCTCGTTCCTGCCAATTCTCGCTGTCTTTTATTTGTAAATTTAGTTCTTGTTTCTGCTTGTTATATATGTGATCCAGAGCCTGTATTCGTGTGAACGGTTAACAGGGCTGACATAATACGAGAAACAACTCCTGACCTCACTCTCCACTCCGCGGTGTTATTAGGAGTGTAATCCGAGATGGGGTCAGGGGACGGACAGATGAGGGTACCCGGGAAGTGAGGGGGGCGTGGCCGTTGGGTAACTCCGACTTTCTCCCCACGTACGCGCACGATATCTTCTCCGCGTTTCAAAGCCTCGCGCCATAATTCTCCACCACTCCCTCCGCTTCTCTGTCTCTCGAATAACTCCTCACGCCCCCTCCCTTCCTCTTCTGCCGCGCTCATAACTCTCCGAAGATTAGTCAACTCCCAAACCCGCCGTGTAAACACAGGATTCGCCCTTGGGAGGTTTTCGGGAGGTGCAGAGAAGTGTCGGGAGGGGAGGGGGTGGATGTCGTGAACACGTGTTCGGCAGTGACTCTTCAGAGGGAATCTTGACAGCCAAGAAAAGCCACTCGGAGAGTGAGAGAGAGAATTTTGGTTGCCTCTTTGGTCGGAGTGTCTCATGTAGCAGCTCTCCATTACGTCTTAAGGAGGCTCGTTCGACTGTGAAATGAGTGGAACAAGTAGCACAAACAATCTCGTCCTTTCATTTTTAAATGAGTGATAGGGAAACTTCGTTATTCCTCAATTGATTTTTATTTGCAACCATTTTCGATTTGATGTATTACGACGGATTCCGGTGCAATACACTGATACACTGAGGCAGAGAAAGACCTTATTAATTCATAGCGTTACTTCGTTATTCCTCAAATGATTTTTATTTTCCACCGGTTTCGACTTGGTGTGGTACGACATATTCTGATGCAATACACAGATACACTGAGATAGAGAATGGCCTTATAAATTGATAGCGGTAGCGAATAAAATAGATTTGAAACAGCTAAATTTTCGCTTTAATTTATTTTTGAAATGTTAAGTAAATTCTTATAAATTTCGCCCGACACAATCAGTTCGTCCTCTTATCTTGTGCGTTTTATGTTTTCGATCGTGTAGGAGTAAATATGAATTTGACTTCCACAATACGAGCCATTCGTACTAACTGATGGTTGATTGCTACTATTTTTTTTGTTACCATCAATAAAGTACGGCAAACTAATTGTGTTATGCTTGTGTGTTGAAAACTTTTTGCAAGGAAGTTCCTCACACAGAGAGTCATCTCAATATGAGTTCCGAAGTGACTCTTTAGAGGGAATCTTGACAGCCAAGAAAAGCCAATCGGAGAGTGAGAGATAGAGAGAAGTTGGTTGCGTCTTTGGTCGGAGTGTCTCATGTCGCAGCTCGCCATTACGTCTATAGAAGGCTCGTTCGGCTGTAGAATAAGTGGAACAAGTAGCACAAAAAATCTTGTCCTCTTTAGTTTCAAATGAGTGAAAGAGAAGCATAGTTATTCCTAATGTAATATTTTTAATCGGTTTATTACGATGTATTCTAGTGCATTACACTGTGCCAGATATAGGTGGATTTATGGGGAACGGTTAAAAAATGGACAAATTTTTTTATGCGGTTGTCATTACGTTAGTTAAGTTTTTAGTATTACAGAGCCTCAATCATTTAATTTGATATTAATAACTTTCATATCAAAATAAATAGAATATTTCGTACCGTAATTGTTGTAACTTGTTTTTAATCTCAATTAAGAGAAGATCGTTCGCCTGTCAGGCCCCTGTACCCCCCAGAAAAAATCCTGGATCCATCCCTGGTGCCAGAGTATGACCTCATTATTCGAGAGCGGTCGAAAATAAATTTGAAGCTGAATAACAAAAGTTTCGTTTTCATTTATTTAGAAATGTTAGACAAATTTCTCCGAGTTTCGACGAACACTTAACTTATGAACACCGATTCAATTCCGACCACTTACCTGTGTGATTTACACTATTGATCGTGTAGGAATGAATATCAATTTTCATCCCACAATTTGCGCCGTTCATGGTAAATCATGGTAGATGTACGCATTGTTTATTATCATCATCAATGTAGCTAGGAAAAATAATTGTGTTAAGCCTGTATAGAGCAAGTGTGCTGCAAGGAAGTAGCTCACACAGAAAATCATCACTATATGTGTCCCGCAGTAACTCTTTAGAGGGGATCTTGACAGCTAAGAAAAAACACTGGAAGAGTGAGGGAGAAGTTAGTTGCAGTGAAGTTTTCTCGGGTTTCACACCGGGTCAGGTCCTCCATTTCTCCTTCCAACGTTTCGATGAACAACTCGCCCATCGTCTTCAGGGATTTAGGAATCCAATACCAATTCCTCAAAATCTCGGGGTATATATACATAATTCTGAGGTTGAGGGCGGTTCAACTGTTAGTTGCCTCTATGGTGGATGTGTCTCATATCACAGCTCTCCATTATGATTGAGGAGACCGGTTCGACTGTGAAATGAGTGGAACAAGTAGCAAAAACAACCTCATCTTCTGTCTCGTGCGATCTGTGTGATTAATCGGGTTGGGATGTATATCTTGGGATAAATTCTTGCTAATTGAATTTTCCTCGTTTATGCGATAACTCGATTTTGATGCGTAGCTTTTACAACCATCAATGAAACCAGGAAACACGGATTCATGACTATTTGCTGAAATTTCATTCCAAGGAATTAAACCACACTGAATATAAAAAAATGAATCATTTGAAGATTACAAGTTGGTGATTGCCTTTCCCGCCGTTCAAAGGTGATATTTTTTGAAGGTTTAATTTCGAGTGAAAATGTTCGAAGGCAGGAGAATCAAAATGCCATTATTACTTTAATTTAATTTGTCGGTAATATAAGTAATGTATTCTGTTCCAATCAGGTCCTCAAACCCGAGGACCGCTCTTGTGAAGCAGCCGGTTTTCCGAAAATTTCAAATGAGATTCGACTGGGTAAACTCTTGTGCGGTAAAGCTGATTTTTTTCTACGGGTTCTTTTCTGATGATCCTTCATCAAAAAATTCATCCGCACTCGCAGCTTTCAAATAGAGTTTTTTTCCTTTGGACCACCCTAGCGTCCTCCTTGGTATGGCATGTGACGATGCTTTTCGGTGTGAGAGACGGTTCAAAGGGAGGAAGGCAAGAAATAACACAGCACCCTGAGGAGTGGGATTTGATCGCTTTCACAGATACACATTTTGCCGGCAGCAGCGTATGTATACACAGATTCCAGTCACGTTTGCGCCCACTTTGAGGGCCATTTCGTCGCCCCTTGCAACTGTTATTGCAACGAGGGCCCTCCTCCATTTTCTTCCCGGACGTTGATCCTCATAGCAGCGTTGATCCTCCACGCGAGAAAAAGGAAAGTAAAAAGATGTCGGATGTTAATTCTGTAATAAATTCCTTAGAAACAGAAGCGGTCTGGGGGGCTTGGGGGCCCTCGGCCCCAAATAGGACCCACGCACCTCCTTATCGGGAGGTGCAGGGGTCCTCTCCCGGGAAATATTTGGAAATTGCATGCTCAGAAATAAATTTGACGCCATTTTAGCTCTTACACCTAGATAGAAGTTAATAAAATATAGCAATTTCGTAAGAAAAAACTACTATGAAACGTGAGAAGTTTACAGATTATAACATTTAATAATATATTAGAGTTTTAATACATATTAATATTGTTTGTTCCTTGAAACTGCACTGAAATCTAAAAAAAGACTCTAGAATAACCTCATTGAATAATCTTTTCAAAAGGAAGCGTTAGGTTTTCATTTATCTTCCAAACCTTTATTTTACTTTTTTTTTTTAATATAACCTTTTCACGCTGAGTATGCTGTAAATGAAGCCACTATATAATGAAAGCGCAGAGTTTTGTGTTTGCAAAAACCTTTGGTTTAAGTAACTTTAGTCTGTTTTATCATATCTTTCATGCGCGCTTCACGATAGACGCAAGCGTTGTGGGGCTCCCTAAGCTCGGGGCCCTCGACGATTCGCCGACCAGCCGACCTGGCCAGACCACCCCTGCTTAGAAAATCCGAAATTGTAACTGTGATATACATGGGCGTGATTGTAAATTCGTGGATCGCTCCATTCTTCCGGGTTTTCGCAACGTTGGTTATCAGAGTTTAAGGAAAATTTCGCCGAGATTCCATCTGGTAAGAGATCTACGAATCCAGAACACCACGGAAAAATAAGAGCCAACATGGTGATTGTATATTGCTCAAACTTTTTTATGCATCATTAAAATTAGTTATTATTTAAATTCTGCCGTTAAATAATAATTATTTCGATGCTTTAATTAGTTTCACTATTTATTTATTAGCAATGATTCTTTGATCTATTGAGAATATAATTTCCAAATTTGGGAATATGTTCTCCCATTCAAGAGGGAAACTAAATGTTGCTGGAATCTCTCGGTGTGGTTTGGAGTCCATTATGAGAAGAATAGACCCTTGGAGAAGAAGAGACTACTCGTGATTACTTGTATGTTGCCTCTAAACTTTTGAATGTTGAAGAAATGAAACTTTAAAGAATGTTCTAACCAAGGCCTCATGAGACCAAGTAGGGCTTTCACGGTGCACGAATATAGCCGCGAAGGTTTCAAGTCTAGTCCGAGTTGTCGTGGAATGACCCATGTTAATTAGATACTGTATATTTATATCAATATTGCAGCATTTAAAAGCGGTCAAAAATTGGTCCAATATTTTCATTCGAAAGAAATGGACCAATTTGCACGCCTATTGAGGCTCATGTAATCTGTTTAAAGACCTAAAAATTCATTTTACCTGTTGATCTGACGCCTGGGCCGTGATAAGTAAAATATCAAACTTATTGGTATGGCCAATCGTAAGACAAGATACGCTAAGTTAAGTAATTGTGAGTCTGTTGGTTCACAAAGCTTAAAATGGCGTAACTGAGCATAGTATGGACGCTAGTTAAGTAAAGCCAAAATTGAAATTAGCCTAGAGAAAGGACGATGTTTATGCTTATACTAATTCATAGAAACTATAATTGGCGCTTTGAAATTAAAACTATATAGTTGGGTCAATTTCACGATTGTTCTGCACGATGTGAGCAAGGTCGGTTGAATTGTTCAGTTATTGGTCAGGCTAAACGTGATTCAAGATTTAAATTGCATAACATCCGTTGGCTTACATAAACTATTGCGGCGTAACTCATCATTAAATGAACATACGTTGAGGAGAGCCTAAATTGAAATTAGCCATATGTTTATGGAGCGTCATATAAACCATTGGAAGTCCTCTAAAATTATTTTATCCACTTATCCGCGGCTCAGCTGTGATTGGTAGAATATTTCAGCCGTTGTTCTGGACAATTTAAGCCAAGATTCGCCAAGTAAAACTGTGTAAAGCCCGCTGGATCACGTTTCTCCAAGTGGCGTTACTCAACATTGCTTAGGTATTAGTAGGGAAAAGCTAAAATTAAAATAAGCCGATATCGAGGAAGATGTGTCTATAGAGCGTCATATATACTAACGGAAGCCCTCTCAAATCATTTTCACTATTGATCCGCAGTCTGAGCTGTGATTCTTAGAATACTTCATTCATTGGTCTGGACAAATTTAAGTCAAGATTCGCCAAGTGAAATCGTTAAACGCTCTCCGGTTCACGTAACTTAAAGTGGCGTCACTCAAAACTGCTTAGATATTAGTAGAAAAAAGATAAAATTGAAATTAGCCAATATATAATAAGATATGTCTATTGAGCGTCATATAAACTATCGGAAGTACTCTAAAATCATTTTCAATTTTGATCCGCGAGCTGTGATTGGTAGAATATTTCAGTCATTCTCTGGACAAATTTAAGTCAGATTCGCCAAGCGAAGTTGTTTAACGTTCACTGATTCATATAACTTAAAGTGGCGTAACTCAACAGATATAGTGCTTAGATATTAGTTGAGAAAACGTAAAATTGAAATTAGTCGATATATACGAAGATATGTCTATTGAGCGTTATATGTATAAACTATCGGAAGCACTCTAAATTCATTTTCACAATTGATCCTCGAGCTGTGAATAGGTAGAATATCTCATTCATTGTCTGGATGAACTTAAGTCAGGATACGCCATGGAAGTTGTTTAACGTTCTCTGGTTCATGTAACTTAAAGTGGCGTAACTCAAAACTGCTTAGATATTAGTATAGAAAAGCTAAGATTGAAATTAGCCCATATATTGGAATATATGTCTATAAAGCGTCATATATACTAACGGAAGCCCTCTAAAATCATTTTCTCTATTGATCCGCAGTCTGAGCAGTGATTGGTAGAATATTTCTGTCATCGTTCTGGACAAATTTAAGTCAAGATTCGCCAAGTGAAGTTGTTTAACGTTCTCCGGTTCATGTAACTTAAAATGGCGTAACTCAACATTGCATAGATATTTGTCGAGGGAGTAAAGGGGATGGGAATGGTAGGTGGGTTGGGGAGGGGGTGGCGGTGATCCTCATCCGCGGGTTTACTCACTCGGGAGACCTCACGGGAATTCCTAATTGCATTCCTTGCGTTTCCACGAGGACGGCGGAAGGTCGCCCCGGGGAGAGGGAGAGGGAAATCTGGCGGGATTGCGGCGACGCTACACTGGGGAGAGGAAGGAAGACGATAGGAGGAGAGAAAAGAGGAGTAAAAGAATGAAGGCGAAGGAAAAAGACTGCATAGAGGAGGCCCAATTCAACCCACAGAAGGTTGATATCTGTTGCCACTTCGGTCGCATTTTAATCGGTTTTCAAAAATGTCCGCAGCGCGGTGATGAGTGCAAAGCGATCCACTTTTATCCAATATTTTGCAGTATAAAAAAATATTTAACCTATCATACCTCACGCTTCACTATTGGAGCAATGCTGAAAATCATTTGAGAGGGCGTATGATATGTTAGATATGATATAGACTTCATTAGCCCGTAGATAGAGGTAGATTTATATGCCACGTGTTAAAAACATATTTGCCTGCTTATATCAATATGTATTTTTTAATATCCTCAACGTACTTACCACACTATGATCTGTAAGAATACAGCCAATTTGGACAATTTTTAAATTTAATCTTTAATACATACAATCAATAACAATACATCAAATCGCAATCTAAAAAAAAATGGCATCTAGAAATTTGTAGATCAATGAACAAACAAGAATTTTCTCGAGTGAGGAAAACACTAGAGCATAGAAAGATACACAAACTTTGAAACAGAAAAAGTGGAGGGATGCATTAAACCAATCTTATCGCGGCATCACTGTGAATGAATGATAGAATCCACAGGAAAAGTAGTATAGATTTAAGGCCACCTTCTTCGAATTCGATCAAAACAATAGAATGAAAAATATATGAATGAGGTTGTTCTCTCTCTCAATTCTATATAGGAGGGATGTCTCGGGCGAAGGAGCTGTAATGATTGAGGAGAGGGTGGGCGGAAGGTGATCTTAATGAGTTGGAGAACAATCTGATGAAGAGGGAGAGAGAGAAAGAGTGAGCCTGGGAGGTGAGGGAAGATGAAGAATAGACTGGAGGGCCCATTCTGTTCCGAAGCCTCAAACTTGAGAGACGGAGGTCAGGGGGGAAGGGAAGGTACCTTTGGGGACCAAATTCCTCTCGAGGAAATACGCGGCGGTTTATTAACGAAAGCCTTAGCCTCATTCTCTTCCTCCACCACCAATGCCTACACCCAGCCCTTTTAACTAGACGAAGATTTTCTCGTGGGAAAGGAGGAGTATAATACACATGAAGGAGAGACGGAGAAAGGGGATAGGAGGTTATGGAATGGGGTCCAGACCCTTCCGTTTTCCTTCCTTACGCTCTCAGGGTATGAGAGAAAGGGTTGAAGGGATTAAATTAAAATGTTTTTCTCGATCCACGTCAGTTAAGGGAACCGAAGAAGAGGGTTCTCCTCTCCAAGCTCTATTTGTTCGTAAGCGATGAGAAATCATCAAGATTTTTGATGAAAGCCGTATTCCATCGAATAAGGGTCGGTATTCTCGTCCTACTAATAATACGGGCCTTGATTGTTTCAAGAGTGAGGAGAAAGGTGATGGTAGCTTGGGGAGAGGTTGGTAATGACTCGATTTGGAAATTATTACGCATACCAGCTGACTGGACGTGAATGAAGTGTATTCGCGAAAGATTTACTCTTCTCGTCTTAAATGATGCAGACACAACATCTATCGTCTATTAACACATGAAACTAAACATCATAACAGCGTGACTGAATTGTAGCTACCATGAGTTATCAACAATTTATGGCTGAAAATAAATACTGCTGAAAGAAATATAATGTATGTTCGGACAAATATTCGAAGTTAATGTATGCAGGCACTCTGTTATGGGACAGGCATTTCTGATTTTCTTATATTTTAAATGTGAGCTGTATATTTAAATACCGGCTAATAATAATATGATTCAGCTACTAAAATCATAAAGTGAATGTTATTTAGGAGAGTAGCATTAAGAAAGCGCAACCAAAGATTTGGCTCAATTATTGGCAATGTCATTGTAATACTTGGTCATGGAACAGTTTCAAAATTAAATATTTATCGTTTACATGGTAAGATTAAAATATTAAATAATTTCATGAAGTTAATGCGTATTGGTTATTCATAGAAATTAACCTCAACTAGTACCCGTAACTTCTTTCTTACTGATATCCAAGAATTCATATATGTATTCAACTCATTTCCTTGGAGGTGGATATAATGAAGATTTCTTCTTCCACTGAAAATATACCCGCACTGATAGGGCTATTTTTTACCCCCATAAGAACGGTGAACAGTACATAAATACACCATTATTAATTTTGAGGAATACTCTCATTTCTATTGACTTAAAAGGAACCTAGTAGTTAAAACAATAGAACTTATCCTTCGGTTGCAATCGGTTCAATTATATCTCACTCCATTTTAATTTTAAGTCTCCTTTGCTTCAAATCACAAATTTTTAGATCTGAAATTGCGGAGTGGTAGAGAGCATGTGTTCTTTCATTGGAAATGGTGGGAAATCCGTACGATGCTGATATGGATTGTAAAAAGCTATTACAAAACGTTTAGAAGTTATGTGGAACATTTCACGTGGCTTATTATGGCCGCAATTCCATAAAAGTTGATCTGCAATAAAAGAGAAACTCAAATCAGTAAAAGCCTCAGGCTACAAATTTTAATAATTTTATTTTTAAGCGGGATAACTGAACAAAATGACTTACAGAGAGCAATAAGTGAATTGAAAGTAATAGGTACATTTATTAAAATGTAATGATTGCATATAAAAAGGAAATTAAATGGAATCGTTATCGGTAACTCAATTGTTTTTACTCACAATCAGTCACTCCGCAACTCTAACCATAGTTTATTTTCAGGATTCAGATTCAAAAACGGAGTCCCACAAACAACACACAGTTTACTAAAAGTGTCCATGCGCAAAACCCCAATCTGAGCAGAAATCCTGAATTTCTCGCTGGCTGTGAAGTCGCTAGCTTACCCCACGGCGCACAGCGTATAAAATACGTCCAATAGAAAAATACCTGAAACGCATACAATGGATCAGTACAGAAAAATCTCTCCGATTGTTTTCACAAAGGATCGTATGTGTCTTATTTTTAATTATTTATAGTTCTGCAGCTTTTCAGTGGACAAGCACCAACCGTCACTCCTATTACGATGTGCTAATGGATATTGCCGTAATTCGAAATATTTTTTTTTACTTTTGAAAGATTAAGTGTGTTTGAATTTTCAATTTTAAATAACCCTGAGCCTTCCCCGATTCACAGTCCAAATTTAAAAAATATCACATTTAAAATCAATGACAAATCAATCGTATTTACTCATTTTATGGAAAAATGAAGTAAAGTTTACTGTGTAATGAAATCTAACAGTAGCTGTATTTAGGGGATAAATTAAGTCCAGTAACACCAAGTCGATACTACCCCGTACCCGTCAGTGCCCTCCTTACCGTTCGATCACATCAATGCTTTGCACTAAAAACCAAGATTTTCATCGTTTTGCTCTGGGGTTTTTCCCTGACCATAACCTAATTTACCTGACTATTCCAAGAACTCCAGCACAATTTTTATTTCCCTGTCATTTCCATGGCTTCAGTTCGGCATGAATCCTGATTTATCAATTTGTCAGCGTTGTACGAAAAACCTTGCTGTTGCCACGGATATACATTCTTGAGGCTCGTAAGTTGGAGACTTGCTCGTAACTCGTGAAGTTCTGGTCTCGAGAGGGTGAGGCAGTTCCATCGCCAATCTTAATTTTTTTTTGATTCTGCGATTATATTTTATAAAAGAGCGATAGTTTCACTGATGTACATCATCATTGCTTAACCAGTAAGCTTGACGAAGCCGCCGATAGAGCTAAGTGTAACTGTCACATTTTCACAAAAGAAATAATCGCCAAATTCATGAACATGTCATCAAGATTTTCGCAAGATGACCCGCAAAAATCCAATGAAAAGTTTACAGATAATATGATCGCAAAAGTGGGTCAACACAATATGTTCTGACAAAATGGTATTTTTTGCTCACCCCCGATATCGCACTTATGAAAAGAAATCGATAAATACTTGAAAAACGTAGGTTACGACGACAAAATAGCCTTCCCCATCCAGCCATTCTCTCAAAATGTTAAAAAAGAAAGAAACCCGAAATTTCTCGCCCACTTTCAATGAGTTTCTGAAGTCAGCAGATTTTCAGCTCATTAACTCCTTGAGAGAAATGCCACATTTTATCTATATAACATGAAGCCCCTTAACGACCACTCATTCATTCATTCACGTATACAAATGTTTGGGGTGAACGAGACGAGATACGGCAAAAAGTCTAATGAAGACCCCCTCTTAAATTGTCTGAAACCCCAGGAAAAATTATGAAAACACTAAATTTACAATTATTTATCCGTCTATTCAATTAAAAGTGAGTATAGGGATTAGTTTAAAAAATGGCCACCAAATTCCAATGGCGGCGCGGCAATCATAAAAGCAAACAACAATCATAGCAACATATTTGTTTATGCAAACAAGAGGAGCTAAACTGGGAAAGAAGATAAAGGAAATGAAACGAAAAACTGATAAATATAAGGTAGGAAATTAAGAAGGTAATAATTGAAGTGTCTATTTCTTTGCGTCTTCTTTCCGCAAGAACAAACACCTGTTCAAATCAAAGCGCATTCAAATGAAAAGCGGAGAAATGTAAGGTAAGAAATTAGTTGTTGTTTTTGGTATATTACATCAAGAGTGTGGTGGTTATTAATTTCAAAGTTAACAAGTGCTCTAAATGCCATATTAGAAATATGATTCGTGCTGTTGACGTTAGTTCGTATCTTGTTGGCGATACACGATTGTAGTAGAAAGACTTTTAAACAAGTCTTACATAATATAGGTTGGTAAAAATGATTTTATTATCGTGTTTTGTGATGGTGATAACTTTTTATTTTTGTTTACGTTCTTTTTTCCGTTAATTTCCTTTTTAATGTACAATTTTATCCGTGAGCTGCAGGAGTGAATAGGCAGTGAATAATACAATATGGAAGATAAGTGCAAATAAAGGTATTTCTTATTCAATTATTTGTCTTGCGAAAATCACGTTTCCTTGAGTGACTAAGTTATTCAACTGTGAAAATTATCGAAATCTTGACATTCACAATGTCTTGTACACCAAAGGCTGTGATCCGTTACTCACCAGATTTATTGCGCATTGCGTGAGATATTTAAGCTGAGATATTTGTGTATCCCGAATCATTAAAACTTTAAATAGAGGTATTTCTGAAGTGAAGTCATTCGCGATCACGATAAATAATATTTCGATAAAATTCGTCATACTAGCCCCAATTCATGCTAAGGCGCATTTGTTCTAGATATTGATATTCAGTCCCTCCGTAATTCGCTTACGAAGGGGAACAGCTGTTACATCTTATTCGTATATCAAGGATTTGGTTGAGTTTTGTGGAAAATAATTAATAAACGTGTTTTTCATTGTAATTCGTAAAGTCGTTATGTTATGATATTACGTATGCATTGGGTGATACAGTGGAACGTGGTCTCAACGTTTTTTGTAGTTGAATTGAATATTTATTTTACCTTTTTAGCCCCTCAGAAAAACGTTTCTCTTTATAAATATTTACATTCATATTGTAGCCTACGTACCATGCGCTCGTTTTACGTGAAAGTGGAAATATTGCTTATACCTAAGCTAGCCAGCTTAAAAGTAAACGATCCTTAAGTAACAAGTAGCAAACAAAAAGTGTAAGACCTCCCACAGTGAGCATAACAGGCCGCAGGCCTTTTACGGGGGGGCCTAGGGGGGGCAGAGCCCCCCCAGCGAGCCATGCGAGTATTTAAAAATATATTCCACCATCACAATTTCCTTCCTCGCGGTGTTTCGAATCCTCCATTAGAGACACACAAAAGAAACTAATAATTTAAGTGTATGGATGTATTTGTGGCTGGAAGTCATAACTAACCATGTTGGGAACCGCGGTGATGGTACCAGTAGCTTCCATGAGAAACCATGCGCGCTGTTTATATTGTTTATTTACATTATTTATAATAAAATTTTGGTGTCATTTATAAGATTGATTAACTAAACATTTTAGTTGAAAATCAGTTACAATGTCATGATGAAGTTGATTTAGAGAAGATATAGAACACCTCTCATGTGTGCAAACCTCAATAAAGCACGAGCTGATGAGTGATGGGGATGATACGGTAAGGGTGTGTGATGTCATCAAATAGTATGTGAAAGGGTCGATGCAGTTTTTTCACCGCAAATAAAAAATAATTGATAATAGTAGCCGCGACCAATAGGCGATGGATCGAAAAACGAAACATATACGGTTCTATTCATTTTTCAAACTACAACAATCGAAAATTGGTGAGCCCTGTATTACGCAAACGTTTTCATTTCCACCGATATGGAAATCGTGAGGCTTTATTCAACATGTATTCTAACCAAAATTGAAACGTGTGCATTTATAAACGGATCAATAGGTATAAAAAATATATACATTTGATCCAACACTCCAATACATATCCATGGGTGGCAGGGAAATAATATGATGGATACGTTTGTACGGTCTGTTTAGTCCTCCATCCCTCAAACCACACTCGTTTTGCTCGTCCGATCGTAAAATAAGAGAAGAGAGGAAAAAAAACACGCGCGCGTCCGCGCACTTCCGCCAGGAACGGGCGCATCCACAAACCGAGCCCATATGCAAGCGCCAACCCGAATTTATTGCTCCTCTGGGCACAAATGTTTGAATTCAAATATTTATCGCTGTTGATATTGTTTCTGCGGTATTTCTGGTCCATGTGTCGCGGAGGCCCCCGTCCTTCTCCCAACAACTCTCCAATATCCATCCCTCCCTTTCCAACCCTTCGCACCCTTCGTAAACTCATCCTTCCGGCCTCCGCTGGGACCCATATGAGGTCACCCTAGGGAGTGAAAGGGAGGGGGGGGGCTTTTCTAGGACGAATACGAGGGTAACATTGAAAGAAATAGAGAATGATGCACAAAAAAGTGTCAAAAAGAAATGAAAATAGATGCTCATTGACGATTTTTTATTTTCAATATTTATATGGCATGTTGTACCACGGCCAAAATTCAGAATATCAAAATTATGTATATTAGTAATTAAATATTACCCTAGTGTCATATTCTTTAAACCGAAATGCATGGCGTTGGAAAAGCGAGGGAAAATATAATTAAAATAAAATATCTAAATTTACGGTGTCATTGCCTATTTTCTTTAAGTTAGAAGTAAACAAATACACTTGTTACAATTTTACCCTGCTCGGTAAACAAATCAACCCATTATACAAATAGAGTATTAACAGTAGAGATGTGTCGCGAGCAATCAGAAAAGATATAGTTAGTGAAAATTATGGTTTTCTAAGTAATATTCCAGGTTGCATGAAAAAGCTATACGCGCGATGGGTGCCGCGATTATCCACATCGGGCATAAAAAAACCGAATGCAAAGTTTTAAGAAGTGTTTGGCTATGTTCAAATGCAATCCAAACGAGTTTTTTTTCACCATTTCGCAATCGTGGATGAAACATAAGCCATCGTAATAAATCAGAGACCAAAGAACAATAAGACCATTGGTTTCTGTGGGTGAACGTACACCAAAGAAGGCTAAGGTGGGTCTGGATTCGATAACGGTTTGAAGGAAAAACGATCAGATTTGAAGGAGAAGAAAAAGAAATGTGCTGTCAAGACGATGCACGGGTACGCACGTGTTTAGTCACCACGGCAAAAATCCATATCTTAGGCTACGAACTGCTAACCGATTTAGCATATTCTCCACATTTCTCTGCGACTACTTTCTGTTTCCAAATATGAATAAATGGCTAGGCGGTAAGATATTTGGGTCATAATCTGAGGTTAACACCGAAACGAACGTCTATTTTGAGGGCCTTGGTAAATGCTATAATTTAGAAGAAATTTAAAAAAATAGAAAAAACGTCGAACTAAATTTATCGGGCTTAATGG
Source organism: Ischnura elegans (assembly GCF_921293095.1). NCBI lineage: Eukaryota > Metazoa > Arthropoda > Insecta > Odonata > Coenagrionidae > Ischnura > Ischnura elegans. Next base: position 37,160,475 of record NC_060249.1, read on the forward strand.
AGTCTTTGTACAGAAGGAAAATACTTTTTTGCATAATATATTCTATTCAAAAAGTCACGGACTTATCAAACCACCCTCGCAAATCTTTTGAAACTCGGTAAGAGTTTATTCAATAATTAATTATATGTGAATCATTTTAGCAGATGGAAATGAGCCAATGAGTTAAAACTCAAACTCAACTTTTTGCGATGGATTGCATTTCTTTTTCCTAAGTAATCGAATTTCCTTACGATGAATGTACATTGAGCACATATCTTTACAAAAAAACCTTCGAAGGCAAACAAATTATTACCGAAGACGCAATCACTCTATCACGACCTCCTCCGAAGGATGAGTTTACTTTGGATGAGTTTACTTTGGATGAGTTCTCGAATCACCTGTACTTATTCATGCTCTGTGGCTTAGGTTATTTTCGGAATTTCATTCTTTATTGCTTCCAGACGAGCGGCCCGAAGGTTTTCCCTCGGATTTGTGGAAGCGTGAGCAGAGAAGGAGGGAGAAAAGAAAACAGGGGAAACGAGTGGCAAAGAATTTAAAATACATTGAATGCACATTGGGGTGCGGATAATTTTTTTCCACTTTTCTCGAGCTCTTGATTTAAATCTCTGAACTATAAGGAATGGAATCAATATAGTGAAATGAAAATGAAGTGAAAAACATATATAAAAAACATACTTTTTAAAAAATGTCAAATGTACTTAAAAATTATATACATAAGCTATTCATCACTTGGTAAATTAAGCGTGGGTGCTACTTAGGTTTATTAGTAAATGAATGTAGGAAAGCCTGATGGATGAGCACCAAGTTATACCCACTCTTTATTCTCCGAGAGATATAAAGCTTTTTTTTCCCTTTTGAGAGCATTTTTTTCAGTTTTTGAAAAGTTATTTTTATATATTTTTTTATTTTATTTTTAGTTATAATATACATATGCTCATTCATTTTTAAATCCATTTTCATGTTGTTATCATGAGTTTCTTTTATCAAAGTGAGGCCCATGAGGATATCAAAAAATTCCTCACACAAAATGCGAATTTGCAGAACCTAAAACGATGGATGACGCAAAAAGTCAACTTGTGAATAGCAGGGAAAAATATAAAGAAAAAAATCGCATTTACAAAGATTCGATCCTTTAATCTTCTGGCCGCAAGGCAGAGGCTATAACCATTGCACCAGGTGATAGGATGAATGATTTAATAATTAACCAGGAGCTGAGAATACTTATTCTGAATTTTTCCGCATTCCCTTTTTCCGTCACTGAAACCATCGCTGGCACCGTCCTTCAGTCAATAAGAACGCTAAAAGCGATTGTAACGCCAAAATTGACTTTAAATAGTTTGACAGTTGTAAATACGGAAAGTGACGAAATGAGAGATGGTGAAAGGGAGGGTTGGAATGACCGTGTGATTCAGAAATGATGAGTCGAGCGATCATTCTTTTGGTCCCTGAAAACCTACCGCTTGAGCTATCATTCTTAAGGGATGGAAAAAGTGATCACGTGATTCAGGTTTTGGGTAGCGGTTTCTCTTTAAACCATGCCTTGAGCGCGATATCAAGTTTTGGTGAATAGTACATGTGGGAAAGGGTAATGCAACGACGTTTGTCTTTGAAAATCGAAAGATTACCGTCGGACACCTTTCCCAGCATCCACAGAGAGTTCCCAACAATGCCGCCGCAATTTCCTCGGGCGTTCCTCAGGGTACTATCGTGGGGCCTCTTTCCTTCCTCCTCTCACATTCTCCGCTTTGATCGTCTCCCGCCCACGCTTCCAACACAAAGGCTTTTGAAACTCTTTCTCACACTCCCCTTCGCAATACTCCTCACTCGAAATTGTATCGCTGTTACGGGTAAACTGTTTGTTGACGGTTGCGGCATTGATTCCTAAACAGAGGCGGTCGAAGAAGCGGCTGCTGTCCTCTTTCCTTCCCGTTTCTATTCTCGCCCTCTCTCATTTGACGTATCAGGGCCAGGAAGACGAGGAAAAGCCCACCGCACCGAAGGAAGGGGTGGATATATCTTTGTGTTACGGAGGCAAAGAATGAATGCTACAGGTGATAATTTTAGAAGGTTTACTTGATAAATGCAACAGTGACGCACGTGTGCATCCGAAAAGCTTCAAGAGAATGGATTGTTGAAGGCTACGCGACCGCCTGATTCGATACGATAGCGGCCTTCTCTTTTTCACCTCAAAGGGAAATAGAGGAGGTAATATTTTGCTTTTTCTTGGACGATATCGATAGAGCATTGCGCGAATCAGATTTCGCAACGCGTGAGTCCGCAAAGAGATACAAACTGCCATAACCGCCTCATAAAGAAATGTAAAAAATTCTTTATGAGGAATTTCTTTACCTCCCTCTAGGCCGGTTGAATTTTGTCTTAGTTGGTGATGGATTACTCTAATTAAACGTAAGAAGTTACCTTGAAATATTCACGGTAAATGAAGTAAGGGCGTAACATTTTTTACTTTAAATCGTCAATTTTATAAGACTTACACCACATTGATACGGCGCAAGTTTAAAAAATATTCTAAGACAAGCTCAAATGTAACTATTTAACTAAATTGAAATATTGCGTAAGTAATCCAGTTGAATATTGAATTGCCTTTAATTAAAAAAGAATATTGGAAATTGTATTTAAGATTCATTGGGTAATTTTCAGATAAAGAGACTCTTCTACACCATTTTTTCACCGGCATATTACTTTCACTGTGAAGCTTTGAGGGCTGATTAGGTAAACATTCGACAAAGGGTAAAGTTTTGATTCTTAACTATTAGTAAAAATATAGAAAATGTAATAAAAATGATAATGATTAAGCTACTAACGAAAATAAATGAAAGATGGAGTAATTCGCTATTTTAAAATAATGGATCGCTACTTAAAATAATAACCATAAAAGTTATCACCTAATAAGTCAGAATTGATTGAAACAGTAATATTCGTGATAATTAATGGCAAATAATGTAAATCACAATACAGTTGAATAGACTAGAAGTAGACCAGTAAAACGCCGATTACCAGAAAATTTTACCTGAATCTTAAACTATGCTGCCATATCCTCCGAAGGAAACCAAAAAAATGTGCAAAACATTAATACATTGAATAAATTCTTCACCTTATTACACCAAAGAAATAGCTTGCTAATACTTGTATATGTTCTCTGAACAATGTTTAGAAATTGGAGTTTAAAATTTTCCCGTGTGTACCATAAACGTTCACAAGACACAAATTAGGCGAAACTAGAAACGGACAGTAAGCTCTATCCACATAGCTTTACTATAAATATTATCTATTGTAGACAAAAAAAAAGCTGGGGAGAAATGTAAACTATCCCCGGTTGTGTTTATCTTCTGTGTTTCATGAAAAGCAATTTTATTTCCCCTCAACCACATCAATTTAATACGAAAACATAAAAAACCTTTAATAACTCAATTTTTATGCACAGAGAAATTCAACCCCTTCGTGGTATTTATTTTACATATTTATTTTGTGTTTATTTATTGTTACGCACAGTATTAATGCACAATATTAAAATAAACTATGCGACAAGTTTTCATCGAGGAAGGTGATATCATGAAAAAATAACAATCAGGTCTGGTCACGTGACATGAAGTGTATAATAATAAAAAGAATAATAATTTTCAGTTCTTTCGTGGTAACTTTAAGATAAACTATATCGAAAAAATATTAATTGCAAGCAGGTTTAAGAAATATAAAACACCAATTTGCGCTGCTATTTTCTTTGTAGCATTTTCCATCATATAGAATTTATTTATATCTGCTACATACAAGATGCAACGCGTCATTGACGGGGTCATTAAGGGTTCATTAAGGCATAAATATTTTTTTTTAACTCTCGATGAATGCTAATATGTCCACTTCGTGGTAAGTAAATGGAGTAGAAACAAGGAAAAGTATGATTAGTTACAATTATTAAATATGAGAAATTATTCTAAGATCTATCAGCGTGTATGCAACCACCCATTATACTATACCGGTTTCAATTTGGTGCCTGCGGACGACAATTTTCTCCCATTAATTTCAATCAATAAATTATTTAAAATATTCATCGACAGGGGCGCCGACTTATAAAAAATATTGGGGGGGCCCATATCGGGGTCTTGCCACGGAAAGAGGTTAAATTCAAAGTGTGTATCAGCACCGTAACACTATCATAATTCATATCACTTGTTTTCAGTTAACCTGCTTACTACCTTATAATCATTGTTATAACACATTGTTGAATGTATTTTAAAAGGTAACTATGGTCAAACATGGGAAATAAAAAACACCAATATATTTTTGTGATTTCACAAAGCATAATATAACTTAATTATTATCTTGAATTATTGAGGGGGCTGCGCCCCCCCAAACGAAACTTTGAGGGGGCTCGGGCCCCCTCAGGCCCCATGGAGTCGGCGCCACTGTTCATCGATAGTTAAATGGTGAACTGGAGAAACCTGCCGAAACAGCTAAACACATTACGTCCCGTACAAATCTTGAAATAAGGACAGTGGTGCTGAGTGTCTCCTTATTTCGGCGAGCACAATTTTTAGCAGGAAAACTGTACGATAAAAGCCAAATGTAATCTTCAGGGAATTCTAAATATTTCAATATTGACGATTCAGGTAAAAAAAATCAGCAAAAGAAATATTTCAGACAATATTTATAAGGGATAGCTCACTGTCTCAGAACAAGGAAATCGGTGGTTCTACAGTAGCTTGAATAGAAGATCATTGGTTACGAATAAGGAGGACACCTAGTGATGCGCATTCAGCTCAAAACTCTCAACATTTCGCCCCAGAGAATCCGCAGCCGTCAAAATATGACATCGAAAAACAGGAAAAAGATCATTCATAGTTTTGAGAGCGAGGAAACAGAAATAAGTTGGGATGATATGCAAAATGATACGAGGATCTGACAAATACAAACATTTCATGGAGTAGAAAGATACGTGAGTTGGGAAAAGGAAAAGAAATTCGCTCGAGTCAATTTTTTTCTCGGCCGACTCCTTTGAAAAGATAGAAAAACTTATTTTTGCAGCGTGACGACAGTTGACTTGGATCCTTGAGGATGGCAGACAGCCATTTCGGAATTCCACTTCATGTCTGAGAGCAAGAGAAAAGGGAAGCTCCAACTAGGTCGTTGTACTTTATACATTTGTAAAAACCTATAGAAGCCAAGCATTCATAAAACATTTCTCCAACTCATTAAATATAAGAAATTATTTGGAAATCAAATTTTCATTGTGCAAGCAACCAGGCTTGATACACTGCCTAATTTTCTGCGATATCTACGGTTGGCAATTTCATCCATTTTATAATGGCGGTTTCAATTTGAAAAAAAAAAAAACGAAATTTTGATCCATAATTAGAGGTGATATATTGACCGAAATAAAATAAAAAAAAACACATTCAGTCCTTATATTTCAAGTAGCAATCTTCCTTACGCTGATTTCGCAGACCACATTTTTCCGAAAAATGTTATTTCGTTTCAGGTTCCTATAGTAGCACAGGAGACAGAAGTAATGCTTTTAAATTACTTAAGGAGAGAAAAAAGCTATTTTTCTATATTGGCTAACTCGAAACCGGTAAACCGCGTGTGAATCTAGGCCAGGCCAAGAGAAGTTTTCACTGTGAATTTTCTCCTTTTTTAGTGCAAATAACTTTGCACCGGGACAGTTGACTGCGCATAAAATTGCTAATTACATGCATCCTTTGGAAGTGGTACAAAATGCATATTTGGGGTAAACATTATATTTTGAACAAAAAATTTAATGTCATAGAGCAAGTGCCCTGGGGTTAATTGCCTCCTGAGTGGATGTATGGCGAGCAGTCGCCACTAGGGAAAAAATTCAGAGGGAAGGTGAATCCCCTAAGGCCCTCCTGGCTGTAATAAGGATGATAATGAATGAAATTCCTTGACAACGACATACAAATGGTATCGTATTCGGAGGAGCCGACTGACAGCTAGGGTTATTCGCGCCATGAGGGAAGGGCAGGAAGGAAAGTCGCGCCGGGTTTCTCTCCACTCTTGACATTGACGCGACATTGGTCACAAATTCATTGACCACAAAAGAAAGGCGCTATTATCCGAGACCCATCAGAGTAGCCATCGAAATAAAGAAAAACCCAGATAATTTCAATAGAGAAGATGGCGACACACTGCCCAGCTGTTGGAAACGAGATTTCAGCGAAAACAAGAAAGCGAACCAAAACGAACCGGCGCGGCGCGCCGCCCGGCTGAAGGAAAGGTATATAAGGACAGTGGCGTACTCAGGAATTTCGTTCGGGGGGGTCCGAAACCAGGGGGGGGGATTTTTGGAAAACAGGGTACTATTGAATGAGTTTCAACTAATTTTAACACTTATCATAATCGAAAAACTTCATTTATTCAAGAAATATTTTTTAAATTCATGATTTTTCAATATTTTGTTTTCTTTTTGAAGGAAAATGATTGTTTATCTTTATATTTCGGGGGGGGGGTCCGGACCCCACCCCTAGCTACGCCACTGTTTAAGGAAATCACCAACTGCATCCTACACTTCGGACCTGAAGAAGCAAACTGCACCGTTCGCGAAACATGTCGTCGCCTGAGATGGACAGACGCGGGAGGGACCCTGAAAGCATCAAATCATCGACACCACTCCCCGGAAGCCTTCTTCTCACTATCGACTTGAATTGTTGCGCAACAGGAAGATAGTCGAGTAATCTCACGACGACGGCTTCCCACAGGGAAAACGTGCTAATGATCAGCGGAGCGAGTTTTAGAGGGATAAATAAAAGCTCGCTGGTAAACCCGAAACCGACCGGGATTTGGGGAAACGTATATCACTCCCCCTATCGGAGCATCTCTCACTGTGGCGACCATTAAGGCGAATCCGAGCGTGTTTATCCAGCACCTTCATTTGTTCCCGTTTCGGCCCACGCGAGGAGCGCGCCTGACTTCGCTCCGCCGAAGACACCCGCGGAGCCCACCAACAACCAATTCGCTCCCGCCGCCGGTTTGCCGCTTAGCTCGTTTACTTAAGTTACTGGCAGGACTGAATAAATGCTATTAAAAGGACTGAACAGCCAAATGCCACCGAAACCGCACCCTCCCTTCCCCTACTCCTCTTTTAAGCCACGGCAGGGCCAATGAAGATACACACACGCATATATATTCTCAGCCAACCAGTCCCTTCCCTCCCGCTGACCCCATCCCAAGACTGTAGCGTTTATATCTTTTACTCGCGTCTGTTAGCCATGATTTGAGTGTTTCGCTTGAGAGATACACCAGGCGCTGCGGTTATGGCCTATGTCAACTGTGAGGCAAGAAAATAAGGTTGAGAATGTGGAGGCATGGGAGGTTAGGGATTGTGCGATGCCTGTAAAAGTAACGGTGAGTAACAATTAGTGATTTAACGTAGATGGAATCTCAATCGATAAATTATGAGCAAAAAAAAAATAATAGTTACCCCACCCCATTATTGAGGGGAAGGTGTCGTCGTACTATAATGGCATCACGGTTTGCTGAATCATATTGAAATGTATTCCCTCTGAAATATTGGAAAGAATGAATTACCTTTTCCAGTGCCAGATCAATGATTGATTAGGAGTATCCCACCAGGGAAATATTTTTAGTTTTAAAAATAGAAAAAGGCAGATAGTCTTAATCTTGCACGAAAAAATTCTCTCATGATTTTTGAAAGAAATTTGATTCAATGAATGCTGTACCTATTACGATTGCATTTTTATTCAAAGATTGATCTGCCTACGGAAAATTTAAATTTTTGCTGTATACGTAAAAGAGTTTTCACGATGAACCCGCATCCTAAGTTGCAGTGACTCTTTTCGCAGAGGCGAAAACTTATTTCAATTTCATGATTAATTGGTGAAAGATTGATCTTCAATCGATATCATTGACATTAATGTTGATTAAATATATATGAATAGGTACCTAATCAAACCTTTTAATGAGCGGTAACTACATTTCCATTTGTTTCTTATTGAATCATATATTTCGATATAGAATAGTGTCGAAGGAATTTGGTTCTAAATGTATTAAGACAAAATTATGCCTCGATGCATAAATAAAAATCGGATCAGACATAGAATAAGATCAGAATTGGAACCTTAAAATAGATCTCTTAGGCCTAGATAAAATATTATGTTCGCTGCCTCCTCCTCGGTTGTTTAATTATTCCTAATCAAAATTGCATTATTAGAGGCAAAAGCGACTATAAACATAATATTTATGCACACCATCTTTATTATTTGAAACAAATTTTGTTCATTCTGTGAAGTATTTTTATATACACTACTGCCAAGATTAACATTCATAACTAGAGTACCACAATTTTTTTCAGAAAACATGATGACAAAGTCCTCCACGTAATTCTAAAGCAGAGATAGGGTGACCTCTGAGAATACTCTGCCGGGATATGCCAACACTCACCTGCGAGAAGCTAACACTCTAGCCACCATAACAACGCAATCCCCACATGATGACTGAGAAGCCTCACCTCGTAATCCTTTCTGCAAAAAAAAATTAAAGTTGATGTTAATGCTATTTTTACAAATACATACTCTAGCTTTACAGAGGAAAAATAAAAAATACAAAGATCATGGCACTAAATTCGGGACTCTGTCTGCAAAAGTTTACAGACGCTGATGACGACAGGACGCTTATACGAAAAATAGAAATAAATTGATATGCTTGCATCAAAGAGCGAGCGAGAAGAAATGTAGCGTGTAGATGGAGAAGTATACGAGGGTAGATTGCCAAGAATTTGCGAGGGTTCTGTGAGATAAGAGGAAGGAGTTGTCGAGAGGAGGAGTGGATGAGGTTAATGTCAAAAGATATCTTGACCATGTAGTTCATATTAAACGGTCCAGCACCTACTTCACACTGTGAATAAATTATTGGTTGAGGATCTTGTAAAAGATATAGAGAGGGCTGATAAAAAATAAGACTACGGTCGGCAGATTTCATAATATGCGGAAATTCCTCAATAAATAGCGATAAAAATGACTCGGTTGCTCGCGTCGGTCATTAAAGAATCTAGTTGTGAAAACATGCTCTAAGAATAAAAATACATTGATAAGTGTTCTTGGATAAAGGCTACAATAAAATCATAATTTCATGTAATGAAATTGGTATAACGTGGATTTTACGACTACTTACCGTATTTATTCACACTTCTGGGGAATAAGTGCAATAAGAACTAGATTTGATAAATAAATGATTGTCATACAAAAAATTAAAGTTCAGTTTAGGGCAACTCGAGGTCACTTATGATCATCTCTGGTCAACAATCATAAGATTGGTTTGACGCAGCTCTCCACTCAATTCTCCTATCAGCTAGCCTTTTCACCCAACCTATTTCTTCTTTTTCACATCCTTCTTTACGTGTTTCATACATCTACGATAACGATATACATTATAACAGAGAATGCTGCAAGCCATTGTTGAGTGAAAATTGCAATTATTTCAGGAAATAATTTTTACCGATGGTAAGTGAACACAAGAAATTCTTCATTACCTACCGTTATTGATTAAAAAATGAGGTAAACAAGAAAATTGCTGTTATTCATAAACAGAAAAAGATTAGTGAACGCGCACAATAAATTAGGAGATAGTATCACATCCATCAACGCTATTTTCCGGCTCTTATTATTAGTCCGTTAATAAGACAACATTTAATATATTGACCAAATGCTTGTGTTATTTCTTACTATGTAACTCCTTGCAAAACAAGCGATCACTTTCCAAAATATATAAAAAATACAAAAATGAATATAATGATATTTGATGTATAATGCTACATCAAATTTAGTGCGTGGACCTGTTACTTACCTAGTTTAACATTGTACCATTCATTGCGATATTGTTTTGAAGTTTGACTTTTGAATTGCAATGGTGATTATTATAAGGGAGATGTTATTGCTCCTACGTTATATTAACTTTTTTAAATATTGTTAAAGAATTAATGAATGGGCTCTAAAACATATATACTAACATTTTTGTCCTCCCAAACTGTTTTCGTATTGGAATGATAAAATTCTATTCTTCTCTATTCTAAAAAAATATTGAGAAAAATGCGTATGGTAAAAAATTCAAGATAAACTCGAGCAATATAATTTAGGGCGAGTAGTCTTAGTTCTTCCTTCGATTTTTATCATTTATTCGTAACTGTAAAGTAAACTCACAAAAAGTGTTCTGCAATCGTCCTGTTTACTCCCGTAATTCTCGTACAACAAACTCTCTGGCCCCAAAAGCAAACCGTAAATACTGTTTCAAAGCTGATCATCATTAACGCGAGCAAAACCCCCTCACCATATATTCCTGGAAAGTGGCCTATCTAACGAGAGAGTGACAAATTCGCCCGGGGAGGCAATAATTCCCAGCTGTTCCTCACGTTCACAGTCTCAACGTTTGGACGCGGGGGCAAGAGGCGGGCTCTTAAGCTTTGGACCATTTAATTGCTCGCCCAAATTCTTCTCGCGATTAATGGGAGTCGAGGGAGTCTCCTTCCGTTAAGTTTAAATAGCCAATGCTTAATGTGCCATGTTAAATGGGCTGGAGAAGCAGTTTCGACAAACACACGGGTCATACATTCTCAGTGAAACTGGGTTTACCTTCGCAAGACTAACAATAATTTCAAGAGCGTGCAGATATCGAAGTGTGCCCGCAAGTATGCTACAATGTCTTTCCACGCCATTGTACATGAAACGTCTCACATAAAGGGAATGCATTCGAAGAGCGAGTAATGAATCATTTTCGATTAAAAATACAAAATATACTCTTCAAACTATGCTATATTTACAGATGTTCACAAAAAATCGACTTTTCATGCCATTATTTCAGAAAACCGCATAAAAATTTGGATTTTTATGAAAGCTCATACGGTATAACTTGTCAAAGGGAAATAAATTTGTTAATTACAGGCAGGATCTTCACCTCTGTGTATTTCTTGTTATTCTATGTTACAAAGTAAGCACGTGATATAATGCATTGAAATAAAAAAAATTTCGTTTCTAAGAAAAATATTTTGCATTTATACTCCTTACCCTCTTACATTTATAATGAAAGTACAGTCATGAATAAATATAAATAGAATATTTGTGTATTTGTATATTTGTACTTCAAAATATGATTTTCTCATTCCATAACACGAAAGGCTCTTTAAACATTTTTGAGCGCATGTTTTTAAATTTTACATTTGAAAAACCAAAAATATTTCCTCGTAGTTTGAGAGAAAGAATATTGAGTTAAAATTGTAAAAAATTAGATCAATTTGTAAGTGAACCATAAATCGAACGAGTAGTAAATCTCCTTTTCAATAAAGTATGCGAAATTTTCAATTTTGACAGGAAAATTTTCACAGGTGGCCCCCTTAATGTACCTACCCTAAATTTTTCAAAATGATTGCAAAAGCTTTTGAAGGGTAATATTTCACGAAAAAATACTGTTCCAGCGGAAGTGATGCGTTCTTTTTACGTAACTGCATGCATCAAATAACCGCTTTCTTATTTCAATCTGAGTATTATATCTAAACCGGAGAGCAAAGACTACCGACGCAATAAAGCCAGAACGTTGAACTTAAACCATTTTTATTTTTGTAACCGCAGGGCTATTTTCGTTTTCGCTTCGACAAAAACGAAAATCTCCCGGCGGCAATTCACTCCACCAAAACGACGATTTTATTTTAAGTAAGAGGAGCAATATAAAAAATTCCTTTCATGAAAAGTTAAGAAATATTTACTATACATTCCATACGTATAAGCGATATTAATTTTCTTTTCTAAATTCCGGAAATTGAAATCTACCTTTCGGCCATTTAAAATATCAAAGAATGGGTAACATTTAATTTTAAAAAGCTAATTGTAATGTGAAGATGTCGTTCTCTTTATGAAAAATACAATGAAATGCATCAATTAAATATTTGCCCGTGACGAGATAAAGAGGAAGACCGTTTCGCCGTTCTTATAGTTTTTCGCGTGTTCTTCTTCACTCTCTTTACCGTAGAAGCTAAAAGTTTACATTCAAACAATGTTCAATGATTTATTGTTGTCGACAAATAAATAAGGATTAGAACGATACACAATTTGACCCTAAGGAGCTTCGGCAGGATTTTATACAATACTTAAAGTACAGCGTTCTACCTATTTGCGCCGATAGTATATTCAGCTGTTATACTTCCTCAAAGGGGAAGGGCGTATTTATTTACATCTACATACTGCCCCGAAAGCCGTCTCAACAGGCGTGTGGTGGACACCAGCCCTTAACAGAGAAAGGAAAGGGTATGCGCGTATGAATTTCCGCCTAGAATTTAAGTCATTTGTGGCTTGGGGGAAAAACGAAATCCTACATCTATCCGTTCGGCAAAATATCTCTCTTAATTTATTATTTCTGTCAGATCTGTAAATAGTGAGGTTCTAACATGATGTTCTCCGTATCGCTATGCAATATTTCAATTCTTAATCGCTCAAGACTAGTGCCTAATTACCACTTCAAATTCAAATATTCGAATTTCTGTGGAACATACTTTTGCTGTAAAATGTTAGGAAATTTCTTAGACAAGCGCGCTGCTTTTGAGTCTCTAGAGGCTCCCAGCCTTATTTTTTAAACAACTGTGAAACGCTTTCTGTTCGCCCGCAATGGTTTTTGACGAATCGCAGAACTTTGCTTCGTATTTTATTAAGTTCATGGATTAAGTCTTTCTGCGCCAGATCCCATATGCTCGGTGAATATTCACGATGTGGCCGGAGCGTAAGTGATTTTAAGGAGCGAGCCAAGAAGTCTTTCACGAAGAGTAACAGCCAACCCTCTCTCACACCGGTCTCTCACACCGAGCCGGAAAGAGCGAGGGAGGTGATCAATGTGTCCATCATCGCGGTTGGGACTCGGAAGAGGGAGGCTCTCTTAAATGAGGATCGCTTCTCCTCCTTGCTCGCACAACTCGAGCCGTGTAAAAGCTAAAACCAATTTGTCAGACATCGCTAATTAGGATGTCACTCGACTCCCAGTGGATGGACGATGACGCATGTCTTACATGCGTACGCACATAGACAAGAGGGTGGAGCGACTTACGAACAGGATACGTTCCGAATACTTGGTCGTAGGACGGATTGGTCGCCAGTCGGAAAATGTCATACGTGTTAAGATATTTAATGATCTGCGGGCCGAAATCTTGCTTCAAACGTTGCTGTGCCAACTGAAGTCGATTCGCTCAGTGAAGCGCACGTACTTTCTAAACACTATCCTTTAAATAATTCAAGAGTATTATCACTAATACATTTAATAAAACTGTAAAAAAACTACTATACACAAAGTAAAAAAAGTAATGCGGTTTGAATCAACGGTAAGATATAATAAGCGAACTCATTGTCGAAGAAAAGAGCAAACTAACTGATGTCGAAGACGAAATATTGAGGATTGTTCAAGAGTTATTAAATAATAATTTTGGTCTAACTTTGATTGTCTTTAGTCTGTACTGGTATGAAAGTAGTTCACCCGAAGATAACTTCATGATAGTAGCTGAACGAAGAAATTTTGCTAACTTTTACAGAGGACTACCTTTTTTATCTATTTATTGCTGAATCGTTTTCCGTCCATCCAGCGGCGGTACCTGCAACCAAATACTTCAGAGATGGTAGAGAAAAATTGCGGTGGAATATTTTCCCATAGGGAAACAAAAACCTTCTCCTAACTAATGAACACAGAAATATTTAGAGAGTGCCAATTAATCTTTGTGATAAAAAGAGTGGGAAATATTTAAAATACCGGAGGCAATATTAAAATAATTTCAACTTCTCCGCTTTATTAAAAAACAAAGGTACTTTCATTCTAGCTTACGATTGCTCTCTCACCAGTGGTAAAAAAGCAGCAAGCTGTAGTTACATTCTTTGCTTGCGTAATAAAACCAACTTGGCCTATTCATAATCATCGATTTTTTCGTGTGCACACGGCTTCAAATTAGATACTTGATTCAATCAAGATCACTGCCTCGATAGATTAGTACTCCCATCGTAATTACTATTCACACGTATCATTTAATCTCCATTAATCAAGAGTAATCAACAATCAAGTAGTAAAAATTGCTTCTGGCATTAAAATTGTGGGTTAAACAATTTAAGAAAAAGTTTTAATGCTGAGTCTCTTTCATCCCTTATTATTTTAATGTAAGTTCCAATAGTGATATTCGTTTTCAATACTCACCGTTAGGCAGATAAAATTATGAGTGAACTCGATTAAGCAAACGGTTATTTATTTTGATCTGGAAATTTGAAATTTTACCTTATATGTCATTAAATAATATAAAATTTCAACACAAGTATCTTGCTTGTTAACCTCGGGATTTGGATAAATGAATGGAGGCTTCTTCATTAAAACTTTCACAGGTACTCGTCATGTTGAATAAAATCTTTTCTAAAATCTGTAGAGATTCCCCTGAGAAAGCGACCAGCATATCGGTTGGGAAGCGTTGAGGTCACAAAAAAATTGACGCGGCGACATAGCCCTAAAGTTAATATTAAACAAGAATGGAGGCTTGATTTGTAGATAATTAGTTGTAGTGGATAGATGTCTTGAAGTGTTTAAAAACATTGCATTTTTGTCGATTCTCGTTTGAACTTCCTTGGAAAATCAAATGAGTAGCAGACGGGGGAGAACGCGAAGATAGATAAAGAGGAGAGCACGGGCATTGTGGACTACTAGAGGTCCTCACCACTCATTCTGAGATCCTAACCCCAATTCCAAGCATTCTCTTGAGCTACCCGGTAGGAATGGACGGGAGCCAAGAGTCTGGCCAAGGCGAAAGAGAAGGCAGCACTCTATTGAGGGGGTGACAAAATAGTTTAAGGGCGGTTTCTCACTTGAAGACTAGAAGGGTAGCAGACTAAAAGGAAGAAGGACACATTGAGGAAAGGAGCTACTCATGGGGTTGGACGCCCATAACAAGAGAACTTGGGCGACACGCATTCTAAATTGATCATGAATCTAGGATCCTAAACGAGAAATGCGAAGAAAATCTCGTTTTATATAGTCAAAAGAACACAACTTCGAGCATGTTGCAGACTTGCCATAATCGTATTGCATCGAAAGAGACTTAAATATTCATCGCATTCCACAAAATTTATTTTTTGTCGAAAATGTGTTTTAGAAGAGGAAACTGAATTTTTATCTTGTATAATTTTACAGAAAAATCCTCAAAGGATTGGTGAAAAAAATTCATTGCATCAAATCAATAGCGATTGTTGTGATGATTGAAAAAACTATGCATCGACAAATTATGCCATTCAATTCATTTTACCAGTTTGATACGTTTCGGCGAAATCAACTAAATTAATCTCTTAAAAACTTGTCACCATTATTAATGAATATTATTTCTACGCCAAAAAATATTGAAAGCAACTTATCGAAAGAAACTAGATACTTATTAACTCGAGAAATAAAATAATTACAGAAAATTGAATCTACTCTGACACAAAAGGTAATAAAAACAAAATAAACTTTACGAAAAGTGTATTTTCAAATTATTTCAATATTCCTTCATAGTACTACTAAACAATTACTTATGCTTATTTATCAAAACGTGAACAAAAAATAAAGGTATTTATAACTAATCATTTCATTGAAAATTAGTAAATGAATTTTTTATAACATTAAAACTGAGCTTCGCACCAAATGCAACGAGTCAATTTTCTAATTCTAATATAGCAATTATAAAAACAAAAATGCCGAACAACCATTTTTCACTCATAGCCCCTAGAATAGTTTAATACCTTAGTAATACCTTAAGGGTAGATGAAAAACGAAAGTGCAAAAGGAGTTAGCTGACTCTCAGCGCAGCGGAGCGAAAGGGGGCGAAGAATTGCGGTCTCCTGGAGAGACGGGTCCTACGAAAGCGGGGAGATACCTCTTCAGTTCCCAATTTTCATCAAAGGCTTTGCAGGAGGCGACGAGTGAAGGAGAGGGAGGGAGATGGTGGAGTGGTTTATCGTCCGATATAGAGTGTCCATTTGTAAACACCACTTAGTTTCAGGGAAATGTTTATACTTAGGATGGTGGGGAGGCTGTAATTGACGTCGTCTGCGGGCAAAAATATTCTTGTTTTGGAAGAGTTAAGGGGAAGGAGGGATAAGCTGACGAGCCGAAGAGGGAAGAACACCTAGGGAGTAATACAAACATTCGAGATAAACGTGTCAAACGAATGCATTTCCGATGTTCCTTGAATTTTTAAAGAAAAAAAGGTATTTATGGCTCATCCTTGATAAATGCAAAACTTATTTTCATTTGCACAATTTTAAATGTTTTTTAATTCAACCAGGAAGTTCGCAAACATGTTTTGATCAGCACAGTTTTACGGTGGAAAATATAATAGGTTATATAATTTCGTTATATAATTAAAATATCAAGTTGTGTATTTTCGTGATGTTATTTTCACTACTTAATAACCTATTCAGGAAAAAATCTGAATTCCCAACAAGCAAAACTTTCACGGAGGAAATATGATTTGCCTTGACTGGGAATCCAAACCAGGCTCCTCATATACGCATCAGGTGATCTACCACTTACGTAACCACGAGGTTTTGTTATCTCTAGAGAACAAAATGCAAGACATAATACGCACGACGCCAATGTCCCGAAGCTAACCCCAAAGATAAGAAGACTAGGTCGTTTACCATAAATATTATTCAAACAATTAATATGTTTCGTTTAAATGAAGGGTTTAATATTAAAATCATGCAATCCATTCATTAAACAAGGATTTAAAACGTACATCAGCATGTTTTTAATATTTGATTTTAGCAATACAAGGGTAGCTAATCCATAATCATAATTATATGATTAATTGAAATCAAAATGAACAGCTAAATTAATTTTTTCAAGGAAAAACGTGGTGGTTTCCTCAATAAAACTTTGTCCACAGTGAATTTGGTTAAAAATCCATTTCGATTTCGGCGAGCGGATTTACACCCCCAAAACCCTTCTTAGCTATATGACTGTATAATTGACGCCAAGTTTCTTCATTACATTTACTTTGAAATCTAAACCGGAAAGGGCCCAAGCAATAGAAAAGGAACGAGAAGTGACATAATAGTTTAGACGTCCAATTCTCTCGTCAAACAAATAAATAAATATGAGAGTCACCAAGGGAGAAATATGCATCGCGAGCAAAAAACGGGACAGAGAAGCATCAAGATTTATCACTGAAGAAAAGGGGTAGAAAATTCAAGTCGGGGATGCAGGGCAGTACGTGGAATGGAACCCAGAGGGCGTTAAGGACGTGAAGGGTGTGAGGGCGAGAAGAGAACTCGGTTACAGCGAAGGGTCGGAAACCCTTTTCGAAAAGAGAGACAAGTCAGATGGCACAAGCTTGGATTATGACCAAAGTATATCACACACACCTTGTTGCCGTTGGGGACGATAAAAATAATTCCGAGGAGGGGAAGTGGATGAGTAATTTGGGAGAGTTGGATGTCGGGAGATTAGTTGGCCGTGTAAGAGACAGAGGCAGAGTGGGAGAGTGAGAAGTAATGTGAAGTAGGGGAAAAAACGTAGACGAGGAAGATTAATGGATTAATCACGTTGGACTGAAAAACGTAACTTTGCACCGTAACTTAAGGTATGACATCACCAAACTAAAACAAGGTACAATAATGGAAAACTCACACCCAAGCATCGAAGAGTCGGCAGTGCGAAGGGACATCTTTTTAGTATGTTGTTACTGGTTAGATTAAGTTACTACTGATTAGGTTAGGTTGGAACTGGTTTGGCTGGCTTGGGTTTTGGTGTACTGTAGCTATCGCTCCGTTACTTTCTGGGGATGTGTGTTGTCATTATTCTTTAGGTTTAGGCCATACAATACCGGCAATACAATACAATGCCGGCCTCAGAGGCGCCGGGGTAAAGTCCCCGACTGCTAACCTAGCGGTCGCGGGTTCGAATCCCGCCTGGGTGGATGGGTGGTGATTTTTAATCAAGTTAATTGTAAGAGAAGACAATGTTGTCCTGAATTCGCTTGAAAAATAAAGACGAAATTATTATTATTACAATATTTATAGATGATTCAAAATTTACTTCAAAACGAACCTTTGAACCGTAATTTATCTTTAACAAGGAAAAATATCAGTTGAAATAAGGATTGCTTTCGGGATGGTTTTCTAACGACTTAATTCTTCCATAGGCGTTGATCGTCTTAAAGAATTGCTTATTTGGATTTAAAATATATTTTTATGGTAACATTAAGTAAAATAAATGCTATGGAATTGCATGACAAATAAAATATACTTAAGTATGAGTCACAGTTACCTTCCGCTGTTTTTATGACGACCTATTCATTCTATTTTCACATATTTAGGCGACTTTAGCATAAAAAACGTTATTCTCTGAGTTTAATGCTCTGTTTTAAAATGACGACGTAATAAAAATCTTTTTTGTAGGGGGTCCTCAATGATAGTCTATTCAAATAACGCTTATTTAGAGCACAATTAAAAATGATAAACTGAAATAATCAAGTAATCAAAGAGATCAGAGCGAAAGAAAAGATCAAGTGATTGAAATTTTCATTACTTGGGGTATGATGAAGATATTTCGGAAACTGGTGATTTTGTAAAATAAACCTACGGATATATTATGGATGAGTCATGCACAAATTATGATATTTTTAAAATTTACGTTGCCTGGTTACTTCCAAATAAAGAGACCAAACAGGGGCAAAAGTTCACCACTGAGGGGCGTCAACGTATGACGCCATTCAAAAATAATTTTGGTAGTTTATTAATCAATATGCATAGCGACAGAATGAATTAAAGTGAAGAGACAATTAGTGAACTTACAGTTGTGTGATACGACGGTAAACGTGGTTCACAAACTTTTAGTTTGTTGCCCCATAAGTTTGTGAACCATGACTACGAGGCTGATTCGTTGAAACCGCGGTCGGTGTTCAAAAATAATTTGTGGAATATACAATATATTGTGAAAATTAAATATGAAATTTTTCCAACAGACAAGTGAAAGAGTTTCTCTTAGGCATAAATTCGGGGCGATTCCACGCGTCACGGACTGACCGTCACAATGCGTTTTTGAACTTTTAAGAACACACGTAACGCGAACGGACTGACATACAAAATTTTTTCAACTTCCAAATTGCTGCAAAATTGTGTGAAGTTTAACTTTGGTTGATACACTACTTTGTCTTGAAAAATACAGGACTTACGTGACTTAAAATTCACTGTCACGGACTGACAAAAATGAAACGAACTTTCAGCTCAGAGAGACCTCTAAGGTTTGCTCTGAAACAAAGAGTGATCAGAGTTTCAGTAAAATATATCTCAGAACACCAAATGCAAATTTCATAATGCTGCAAAGCCCATTACAATAACTGATTTTACAGAGGAGTAGGTAATTCCGCTTGAAAAGCATTGTCACGGACTGACCAGAAATGTCACGGACTGACTTTTGTGATTCCGATCTGGTATAAATTTATTCACTGCCAAAAAAAATTTACAAAATAACCTCTTTAATTCAAAATAAACAAAACAAATTTGTGCAAAAACCCTTAAAATCATTCAAAATAATGAACGAACCTCAAAATAGAAAAAAGTTATTAATAGTGTGGCCATAAAAATCAATTAGCAAAACAGATGTTTTTTGCACGTAGATGACTCATTAAATTTAGTATGTGGCTAAAACCTGTGGTGAGCACATAAAAAAATTTCTCTTATCAGAGACATACGCGACTCATGCTAGTGTCAGGACTTAATAACGAAAGTCTAGACTTTATAGCACAAATTTTGATCGATATCAGAGCCTCCAACCACTTTTTTTTATTTAACCAGTCAGTATGACATTTACGTGGAATTGCTCTTCGTTATTTTATGCACAGATAAACTTTTTGAGACGGAAATTAGAGATGAAACGATCCTAGGTGCTATAGGGATATGAGGACTCCTAGGTGGGTCCTCTGAAGGATACAACACACCGGGGCCGGGAACCAAGTCAGCGACTTATACGCCCTATCACCCGGGGAGGGGTTTGGATGGGAAGGAACAAGGAAAGAGGCGCCGCCGCGATAGGAGCCCGTCGACTCCTCTGGGATAGGTATAGGGTTGGAAAGGAAGGGACGGGGTAAACACCTTACCGCCAAAGAAGCGGAAAGGGCTCACTAACTAGCGAAACCCGGCATCAGCCATTAATGTGCAAACAATATTGGAGGATTTTCCTATTAAAGACAAAAACCCATCGATCATATCGTTGGATCCTAGGTGCTATAGACGTAGATTGAGAGAAGCAAACCTTGGGGGGAGAAGAATAGGGTATCAGGTTTGGAGGGAGTAGATAGATAGATAGAAAAATATTTATTGTTCAGGAAAGAACAAAAATAATATCAAATTACATAAATAGATTACATTTTGCTAGCAAATTACATTAAATACAATATAAATTATTATAATGATAACAATGATAAATGATTACAATGATATTCCATTTCATGATATAACCGATCATATAAAATGCATGAAATATAGTAAAAATCGGTAAATTGAGCTATTTTCCAAGCCGGATTTTATACAAACACAAACAAAAATTCACATTTTAACTAAACAAAGAAAAAACAAAAAACACCCTCAGAAAAAACGTTTAGAAAAAAATGAACCATAATAACCAGAACACAAATTAAAAAAAATAAGAAGTCGAGATAATAAATAATCATAATATTTTAGCTTAAAGATTTTAACAGATATGAAATTTTTGACATCAGTTGGCGTCTCATCCCAAATCCGAGAAGCGGCAACGAGAAAAGATTTGCTGTAAACAGTAGCGCGATGCCTAGGGAAATATAACATATTGGGATCAGGTCTAGTGTACATTGGAGAGACAGATGGACGGCTAAGGAACAAATCATACAGATACCATGGTGATTTGTTTTTAAATAGTACAAACAAAAAGGATCCCAGAAGGTATTCTCTACGGTATTTGACGCCGAGTCATCTTAGTTGCTTATAATAAGGTGTAATGAGTAGAGGTAAGGAGTAGGAGGGTAGGAAAAGAGCCGGGACACGGAAGATTAAGACGGCGCTATGTGATGATGTCCCGACAACGGACCGATGTACGACGAGCTAAAGGAACACGTCCCGCGGAGCGGGTGACAAATATGAGTGTGAGGTATAATTAGATGGGAAGAGGGTTGACGTGAGGAGAAGAGGCGACATGGGCGGTTGGAGAGGGAAGAGAGCCCTTTTGACTTGTGATTGATGAGATCCTGCGAGTGAAATCGACGCTCCGGCTTTGAAATAAGGAACACATAAATATTTGCCTTGCGACTAATTGTACAGAAACATTTGCATACTTCACTGCCGGCTGTTATTCCCGTTTGACTCCATTCCAGATTGGGAAGGAGGTCTGGAGGAGAAATGGGCTAAATAGACAACATTTCTGATTCCGTACACGCTCAAAGAACTGCTCGCTCGAGTACACACTGAAAGGCTTGCTAAGTTTACGGAATTCTTACAATACGGATGAAACGAATATTTTCTATCGGTACGCTAGACTTAGAGGCATGACTCCTGTATACTTTGGGCTAAATTACAACTGTGATTACAATGACAAAGGAATCTGCTTTGCATTCACTTTGCATTAAAATTCCCACAGAATTTAAACTATGCTATCTTGAATGGTAGGTTAAATAGGAAATAAACAAATTAGCTAAAATTACCTGCAACGAAATATCACTTAGCATTGAACGAAATTACAAAGAAACATAACCACCTTTGATGACTGTACCGGCTCCGATTTTCAGGGAAAAATATTATGGTATAACTAAGGCTGTGAGCCATAATTTTTATTGCTGATGATATAATCTATCGAGTTCACGAGTTTTCAATGCTACTCTTTGATCCCTACTCAAAAAAATTTAACTATGAAAAAAAAGTTCTGGAAGTAGACAGTTGTTTTTTTAAATGTTACGTACACAATTTCTGTTATCGCCGAGCAATCTACCTACTTGTAACTATTGTATTAATAAAAATAATAAACATTCTTTGACAGGGCAAATACTCTATTGTGAAAATCTCTGGGGATCGGGTTGGTGAGGTGGCAAGAGAGTTGCCACTCCGAGGGCTCAGGTTCAAATCCCGGCGGTGGCAGAGAATTTTCAGAGAGTGTCCGATTCCTGCCTGAGTGTTGTGAGGAGGACATTTCAAGCGTAACACTCCATCCGTCGGAAGGGACGTTAATCCGCGGTCCCCTTGGGGCCTTTCGTTAAGAGCAGGCTAATGCCGACGCCGGTTTCATCTCCACCCTTCATTACCTACCATTCCCTCATGGCGCAAATGACCTCAGCTGTTGGTCGCCTCCTCCAAATACCATACCATACCTTTGTCATATCGATCTCATGAAAAACTCTAAATGGATCGCTTTGTACTCATCGCCAGTAACGGATCTAGAATAGGGACAAGGGGGGGGGGGCTAAGTATGTGGTAAACTCCCAGCAGTGGTGGGGTTCCGAGCAAAAATTACCATTCTATCTAGAGTAAATTGGATATACAAGTGGGGGCTATAGCCCCCTTAGCTCCCCTTTCCATAGATCCGCCACAGCTCATATCCAAACTGTGGACATTATTAAAAACCGATTATAATGCTCCTTCAGAAGCAATGTAAATTATGCTTCAGGGGAATAAATTGAGGCCCCCCTTTCCAGTTCTAATGAGTAAAAACATCCGAAATTCCATACATTTGTCACTCGGCTTACATGAAGTTCCAGCATACATTAAAGCTAGGATTCCAGGAAACTTGGTCAGCGCGTGCGGGTCTTGCACTGCGGGTTAGGATTTAAAACAAACTTTGGAATTCGACCCGCGCGCACACTGCAGGGAGGGTCGAGTTTTAACACACCCCATTCCACCCCCTACCCCACCCCTCGTGCCACACACGAGAAGAAGAAGCTACCACACACTAACTAACACCCTCGCGCGCACATTTCGAAAGATGATTTTCTTAGGAAATCTTACAAGTTGGGAATATTTAAAAACTTCCCTTTTCTCGGAGCTGGTGAAACGGTGGGTGAGAGGAGTGTCGCGTGATGGCCAAAGAATAAGAAGGGCAAGAGGACAGAAGCCCTTCAAAGGGCTCGGAAGGGAAGGAGGGAGACGGGGCGAAGACACTGGCCTGCCCCCTGGCTCTCGGAAGTGGCTTAACGGAGTTGTTTGGCCAAACAACAACAGCGAATGTTAGAAAAATATATGTATTAGTTGATTACTCGGGAGGAGATGACGCGGAAAGAGGGATTCGTCCAACGATATTATCCCTCAGATGAAATTTGTAAGAGCAGAAAGAAAGAAGCAAATTTAATTATTTTATTTATTATAAGTAATTTTATAGCATTATACCAGTTAGGTATTTTGAATGGAGCCGAAGTTCACGAATTACCCAATACAAATCGCCGATTTTGTCATTGAAAAATTTAACCAGGCGACTTATTAAAGCAATGGCGCGTTAAAACTAATAAAGAACCACTGAAATTAACGACTTCCAGGAGAATTTGCGTCCCAAATTTCAATGGTAGGCTACAATTTAAACATATACGGTAATTAAGTAGAAAACTCTACTTCATTCAGTTTTACTGAGTTTGATTTACCTTCAATTATTATTATTACATATTACTGCAACCAGGCTAATTCCTGGTGGCACCATTAGATTTAAACACATGAATGACAAATCCAAATATCCAACAGCAAAGAAAGAAACAGAAAAGACACCTATTAGAACGTAGGTTATCCTGCAAGCAAAACTGTTGTCTACACACCAGCTGACGCGGAAGAAAACCCTGAAGAAATGAAGAGATCAGAAAAGACACCTACAGTAAAAAATAATACATTAATTTCTAATATCATACAACTAACAATTCAACATTGACCCAAATCCAAGAACCTGATAAATGATATTCTTACGAGACTTCTTGGCTTGTAGTGAGTACTTTAAACGAGTATATTCACAATTTTATTTCTTATTAGTATGTAGTTATATTTAATATCGATGATCATTTCGATTGGAGGTTACGAGGCATAGATTTTATTTGTCTCGCCATCTCGTAATTGTTTCGAAAGGTTCGCAAGCTCAAGCAATCGTGCAGTACCCACAGTAATTTCTCTTCGTGAAATAATCCTGAAACAAGCAATAAACAATACTGGCTGAGAAATTAGTGAAATAAAGCAAATATTATCAGTCCAATGGCATGGAATTGCAAATGTGCGTGATGTTCGACTTTCCCAATTCAGTTCATTTTCGTCTTGAGTTCCTTCCTCTGATTTAAATTTGCAAGTAATAAGTGAATTTTAATTACGATGCACATTTACTTGATAGTATACCATATGGGAAAGCCGCTGTTCATAATCATGGGTGATTAGAAAGTTTTTACCGGTAGCTTATTCTAGTCTAAGCGTTTACGTAAAAAATACACACATAAAATTTAACTGATTAGGGCTTAATTTCTATTCAAAATCTTAAATGTAAATAAGTAAATAAATAAATAAAAAAGGATCACTTTATGATTTAATAATTGATACACAAAATGAGGATACAAAAGTGCTGAGAGGATTTGAGTTTGAAATTTGAAAACATTCCACCACGTAATAAAAACATCTGCATAATACAGGAATACTGTAGGAATTACATTATATTCTCCACGATTATGAGTTTTGCATATAATTCACAATTCGCACTAGTTTAATATTTCAGATAGTAATTTAAGCCTGGAGACGATAAATAGGAAAAAAATTATTCGGAATTTGCATAACGACGTAACTGTTAACTAAATATCTATGGATTACTCACTTTTTCACCAGTCTTCACAGTGCAGCTTATTTCAATGATAAGGTCGCTTATCAAGTAAGAGATAATTATCTTCTAGCAGCGCTAATTTTAAGTTTGAAACGCAGAAAGAGCAAAAACTTCTATCACCTTAAAAAATTAATCTCGGTATCAATAAATCATGAAATCAATCGCATATACCATACAGTAGCAACAAAAAAACTTATCGCTTTCATATTATAATTTTCAGGAACATTTTTATTCACATCGTGGATTTTTTTGTTATATTGTTATGTTACGGAAAATAATATTCTCATTGCTGCCCACCTTATTTTCAATGATAACGCTGCATATGAAGTATACGATAAGCTAAGTTATAAGATAAGCTAAGATAAGTGGCGATAAGTTGATCTTCAAAAACAGATAACATTTACCGTCATCGTCAATCCAATTTGCACCTCATTCACAGTGTTAACACCATTAATAAAATCTGAAATAACCTACCATAAGACACATAAGTCGAACTCTAATAACCGGAAAATGGGAAAAATTGCATACAAAACATTCCTCAATACGTCCGTAGACATAAGAGTACAAACATACACTGCCGGTTGAAACTGCATTCGCGTGAAAATCAGAGCTGCATTATTTTTGTGGGATGCACTCAAGGCTTCCAAAACTTGGGTAACGCTGACTAATCCGCTGACGAAACTCATGTCCGTTTAGAGACGCCGGGCAGGAAATCGGCCGGCTTAGCCACTCTCCTTACCCCGGAATCCGCGGAGTTGAAAAAGTTGGGTAAACACAGTTATTTCGCGTCCGTGTAAACACTGTTTTCGTGACTAACGTCATTGGAGCGAGAGCCTCTGGGAGTAAACACTTAGGGGCTTCCGACGGACACTATCTTCCCCAAGACAGCGCGGGTAAATCAATAACCGAAATGGCTCGCGAAGGGCTTCGAAGACCTCTCACCGTATTATGAGTGAGACGACGACGAGTCCAGACTTTCTATTTTTTTCCCCTCGAAAAATAAAAGATTTCCCACCTCTACCGGAGCGGAAGGAATGACGGAGCAGACACCGCATAGTTTCGCATAAAGAGAGCGTACACTGAAGGGGTACATCTACATCTACATAATACCCTGCGAGCCACCTCTAGGGTGTTTGGCAGGGGGTGAAAAATCACCAACATGCAGCATGCTAGAGGACCGCCACATGCACACCACACGGTCATAGAAATATTACGCACACTAGAAAAATATACACGCTTATTCCTAAAAAAATTGCTAATGGTTAGTAATTCCTAGGGCAAATACATGCAAGGTTAGAACTATGAAAAAACATGCAATGAGTGATCCTAGCGAGCGATGCCATTAATCCTATCAATTGAGACAACATTGCTATCCTTAATCGTACGAGGGAAGAATGACATTTTAAATCTCTCTGTTTTGCAGTCTATTTCTTTTATTTTATTCTCATGATCGCGTCTACTATAGTACGATGGTAGACGAAGGGTACGATTCACGTCGTCTGAGAAAATATCTTCTTCAAGTTTCCTAAGTAAGTTAAGTCTATACTTCGATCTACGCTCCTGTAAAGATTCCCATCCTAACTCGTGTAACATACTTGAAACGCTGCACTTTTTGTCGTAACAACTCATCGCAAATCTGGCCGCCCTGCGCTATACTCGACTGATTTCAGCTATTAGTCCTAGCTCGTAGGGTCCCACACGCTAGCAGCATATTCTGTACGCGATAGTTATGAAGATAATGTTCCGAGGACCAGGTGGTTTAAATAATAGAAAAGGCAATGTTTCAGATAGATAATTTATGTCAAAAACATAATTAGAAGAAATCTTGAGTACAACCGTTCTATCTGGCGACTACGAGATAACTGCCTACCCACGGCACCGGAACACGTGGGGCAGTTCCACAATTTGACTTACTTAGTAAACCAACACAAAATCTGACTCACTGAGCAAACAAAAGAATAATGAATTGAAATTGGTGGGATTCAAAATGATCACTAAGACTTCAAACAGGTACACTACATACTAAATATTAGGAATGGGGAAATTTTTGGTATACTACTAACGTTGTCAAATTAGGTGAACCGAAAAGGAATATGACGCCTAATTTCTGATTTTGAAAATTTAATTCTGTATCTCACTAAAATATTTTATAGAAATTACAGTTATTGGCGTTAAACGGTATTATGATATTCAGGAATTCTTCTCGGGCTCTACACTATGTTGATTCAGTCGTAATATAATATTAAATATGGTAAATAATATTTGATATAATAGTAAATTTTTACTTGGATACGTGACTATCTGAGTGATCGTAAGCAAAAAGTAGTAATTGACGGCATTAGCTCGGATGTTGTTAAAGTGGCTTCTGGTGTTCCACAAGAAAGCGTAATCGGCCTCCTTTTCTTCATCTTGTATGAAAGTGATCTTTGCTTCCGAATTTTCGGTAAAATACCTTTATTTGAAGTGAAATTTGTCAACTATATCCAGCGAACATTCCTATAACTAGTGAACATTCTGACCTTAAATTTAATGCGAAATTCAGAATGCGTACCTCGTTTTCTATTTTTTCTCCCTTCTCTTATTTTTCTAATAGCTGAAGTAGTAATTTGTAGCACTTTCTTGAAATTTGCAGGGTTTACTAAATAGAAGATTAAGATTTGATTTTCTTTCAAATTTGAAAAATTTACTTCCGTATTTTCTTATCCATACCTTTTTGCACTAAGGGTCAACTGTTGATATCCAGATAATATCCAGATGATATCTTAAGAGGTAAACACATAATAGGTCGTAAAAAAAGACAAAATACGATCAAGTGAGGGGATCTGGTTGCTTTGGACTAAACGATTGAATCTATCGAGTGCTTTCACATATGTCTATCAGCTTAAGAAGAAATAATCGAAATCAGAGCTCGTCTCCGTAGATTTATGCTCATAATACTGTGTTGGATGCGGTATTCATAAAAAGAGGGCAGATTGCTACTACTACTTATTAAGCTCACAGCACTAGAGGAAAAAGCTCGAGACAGGAGTTCTTTTTCGTAGCTTAATGCTCATAAATGTATTTTTGAGTATAGCATTTATACCAACTTAAAAGGCAGATAGCTACTTCTACATATTTCCACATAACCACTCGTTACGCCTACAGCGCTAGAGGAAAAAAACTCGAAATATGGGTTCGTTTCTGAAGCAATATGCTCATAAATGCAATGTTGAATTCTGGATTCATGCCAAGTTAATGGGCAGATAGCCACTCATTAAAGAATTCCACTGGTCAAGGTAGGTTAAGATAGAGCGTATTGCCGATACCCTCGCTTCTCTTCCCTTCCAATTTGGAGTACCCTCTTCAATTCGCAAAAAGGCTCACCCCCCTTCATACTATCAAAAAATCCTACTCCACTGCTTCATAAACATTACGTTCTCCTCAAAGGTAGTGAGCCCCGTTAAAGGCGAGATGCCCTTTACCCAACGAGGAAGTGAAGGCTTACGCGAAGAAAAGAATAACATCATCTTTCTTCCCCCGATCCCCCTGGAACCTCTAGTCCCTCCCCGCCTATACATATAATCCCTCCCGCTGCATGCGACGCCTCCTTGGAGGTGGTGGCGCGGGTGAAACCCTTCCGTTTCCCTGCGAGGGACAACAAACACTGAGATACCGGCGGGAAAGTATGGGAGGAGGGCGGGAACATTTGTGAGCTCATCAAAAAAATTGCTTACTGTCGCTTTGTTGTTCTGGAAGAAAGTCTTGACGTTCCTAAGGCTGTGGAAGGGGTGGTCGGGAAGGGCACAATCCAGGTTCCGAAATGTTAACGACCGTCATAAAAACATACACTCTCCTCGTTCGCGTCCTAGTCTACCCTAGGGCTCCTACGGGTGCATAGCGATATAGAGTACACTGGTATTTGAACCCAGGGTTACCCTTTCACTCAGAGATTCAACTCGAAAGTGTTTGGATAGGTGAAGGTAAAGCTCACGCCAGAATAAGCCACTCATGTGTGATAATCACAAATTTAATTAATAAGGATGCGCTAAATTACATACAGAGTAGCATTAACCCAGGGTTACTCTCTTACCCAGAGGTTCTACTCGATAACTATCTGGGTAAGTGAAGGTAGAGCTCACCCCAGAGAAAGCCACTATTGTGCGATTATCACAAATTTAAATTACAAGGATACATTATGCTACTCTCACGCAGTATAACACATTAGAATTACTCTCTCACTCAGAGATTCAACTCGAAAAATATCTGGATAAGTGAAGCTCACCCCAGATCAAGCCACTGATGTGTGATTGTCACGAATTTAATAAGCAGGGATACATTGCGTTACTCTCGCGTAGAATTAGACCAGGGTTACTCTCTCACTCAGAGATTCAACTCCGAAGTTGTTTGGATAGGTGTAGAGTTCACCCCAGACCAAGCCACTGATGTGTGATTTTTACAAATGTAATTAGCAAGGATGCGTTGTGTTACCCTCGCGTAGCATGAACGAAGCTCAGAAATTTGCTCAGAGACTTAACTCGAAATTTGTTTGGATGGATGAAGGTAAAGTTCACCCTACACCAAGTCACTGATTCCTGATTATCACTTATTTAATTAATAATGTTACGTTGTGCTACTCTCAAGTAGCATTAATTTTATGATTTCAGTCGCTTTGGTGTACTTTTTAATGCCTCGCCCTCTTCATTTACAGCGCAATCAATGCAAGAAATAGAGAAGTTTCTCAGCTGCCTCCTATGGAGAATAATTTAAATCACTACACTTTACGTCATACATAGAATTACCTTTTTGACCATATCTCCAAATCATTAATTGCAGAAACCCGTATTTAAGTGCAATTATGAGGAATTTTAAATATTGGCTGTATTGTAACGCAAAAATACTCATGCCAAATCTTTCACAATACCAAAAGAGATCAAGTCGGGCTGTAGCCCTTGATGGTGACTACACAGTTCCCTATTGAATTACTTAATAATTGAACAATGAGTATTTCCATGCGTGCCAGTGAAGTAATTATCAAACGTTAATAAAGTTTCATTTTTTCGAGGTGCCCATCACTGGTAAAAACATAAAATTGCAATGAAAGCTGAATTCCCCCCAAGATACGTCAATTTCCACGAGCCGTGAATCGTCCGCAAAGTCAGTAATCTTGTGCCGACATTGACCAAACACTTCAACGTAGAAGTAAGATGCAAAGAAATCAGGGCTGTAGAGCGGATTTTAATGCTACGAATGCTGAGCATTCATAATATTTTTTATTTTATTATTCACGCAATTTTCCGTAGGATAATGATTTTTCATCCTAATGCTCGCTCATTTTTCAAAGTTGAGCGAGTGTAATGGTTTATTTTGTTCAAAAACTTAATAAACGCATGTATAGAATTCTCGCAGGCTCACAACATGGAGCATTAAAGTCAACCTGGACAAATTGAAATTGAATACAATTTAAAACAAATTAGAAATTAAAATTGGGTGCCATCAATTCTTTTAACCCGTGGCGAGGCCAAGAAAATTTCATGCATATTATTCACGATTAGTGTGTTCAAAAATACACAATTTAGAAACATTTTGAAGTATTTAAGACGAAGGTTAATGCATAGAAAGCATCGTTTTGAAAACATTTTGCGTAGATATGTATTTCCATTCGGTATACTGGAGCGAACAACCTCGACATATGTATCCAAAGAGGTTTTATAGCACTAAAAGTATAATTAACAAGTTAAAGTACATAGTACCTGCTAACAGCGGCAGACCATCATATGACTCATTTTTAGACACACTGAAATTTGGGCACAAGGCTGTAGAAATATTTTCATTAAGCGAAAAAAGAAAAACGTGCGAAATTCATGAGGCTTTGAGGCTAATTTACTTCTCGTCCGGGCCGTTTATATGGACTTCCCCTCCTTCAACGTTTTGAGCCGACATCAAAGCCAACGCCCACTTATCAAAGGGGTATTTAGGAAAGGCTTTAGGCCTCTCGAGTGGTCTCTAAGGATTAAAGGGGGAGGGGATGGAAAGGGTGGGGGGAGAGAAGGATGTGGGGAGGGCGGGAAATATGGCTATCGCCCCGCCACACTCACTAAGGCTCGGGGGAGCCCAAAAGCTGGGAAGTACTGCACTCTAGGCTGAATGTAAGTATGTTTTTCACTACAAATATTAGAAAATATGATCTTCAAGTCTGCCTCTAAATGTGTTGTCACCGACCGCGCATTTAAATGGGTTTACAAAAGTCGCCACTCGCGTCGTTCACGAACAAATTGATCCCATTTTCACGGGGAAATAAGTAAAATAAGGGGTGTTAACCGAAATTTATATGCTTACTGATGTGATGTATAAAATTTATAACTTTTCAAAACTATTCCTCGCAATTTCAAACATTATACTGCAAACTAAGGGAAAAAATCGGATCGCATTGCACTCATCACAGCTCCACGGACATTTTTGAAAACCGAATAAAATGCGACTGAAGTGGCATCAGTAATCAGCCTTAAATGGGGTGGAATTGGGCCTTTTATATGCAGTTCCCATGGTTTTCATCACTGATATAACAATATTACAAATTTGAATTATTTCCTGTCCTTGAACATCACTTGTAAGTAAAAATTACAGAATATAGCAACTCGTATGAACCACTTACCACGCTAAATTTTCGTTTTTAAATTAGAAACTAGTGGTTTCATTTGCGTGGTAGCACGCTCATGACCTTAGCACTCACCTAGTTTCTAGTCTGACCTCGTTTCGTTTTCCTGTGTGCTTGGCCTATGTCCGTCAAGCGAGCGCGTGTCTAATTAAGGCTAGGATGAGTCTACCTGCCTGGGGTGAAATCATCCCCTGCAAC
Source organism: Ischnura elegans (assembly GCF_921293095.1). NCBI lineage: Eukaryota > Metazoa > Arthropoda > Insecta > Odonata > Coenagrionidae > Ischnura > Ischnura elegans. Next base: position 37,192,129 of record NC_060249.1, read on the forward strand.
ACTGCAACACAACAAAGCCCTGCTAGCGGCTTACAGGGCACCTCGTAGACGTAGATGTAGAATTATAAAAAAAACATTGGTTTGTTGGACCTCCGAATATTCCTGCAGAAAAATTGTGCGAAAATATTTTTCCCATTTACGCGGAATTTAGGAATGCGTTAATGCTATCTTCCTAGGCAGTGCGTGTAATTGGCTAATTATCAATCCCTCACTTCAGGTATAGTACCATAAGTAACTAAGTCCGCGACTTCGCGATTAATGAGTAATGCTTTTTAAGGTTAATAAAAAACGTTTTTACACCCCAGACCAATTGCATCGAGATAAAATATTTCTCATCATTCAGAAAACAGTGCGGTGACGTGCCTAAGTATAATTTTTAAAACTATAATTTTTTCAATTAGCAGTTGATGCTTCTTTGTTATTTCCCGGTCAAAAGAACATGATTAGGAGCATTAATCTTGGTGAAAAATCTATAAATGCGCATGACTTATGATTTTCCCTAATTTTCCATACCATTATACATCATGCCTATCGTTATCGTTCGATTGTAAGCCGAAGTCGTAGTTAGCATGCATTTCTGGAAATTTGTGCGACTCGTTTGAAAGCGTTGCCACTCTCCAATGATACGGCGCTATTTTTGCGAAAGTGGACGTGGCAAGCAAAAATTAGCCGAAGCCATTATTTGAGTCAAAGAGCCAATGAATATAACCTTTTCAGCACATTCGTTAAATAAGAATACGACTACCCAACAAAGTTATTTATACCACTTCGAAACTTAATGCTTCACGACATCCATTATAGTTTCACCATATAGTTCAGCTGCTGGGCGCGAGAAGTAAGCATAGTTGTTATTATCATAGTGTGAATACGTGCGTGATATACAGGGTGTTTCAGGAAGAATCTGCAATACTTCAGGAGGGGGCAGGGGAGACAATAGGATAGTTTCCTTCACCAAAGAAAACGAAAGGCATTGATTGCAATTCGTTACCCACCGATAGTGTATTCATAATAGGCAAATTATTTGGTTGTAGAAATCCCAGTTTAGACGAATGTTAATGGTCAATTTTAACCTCATTTGAAAACGGCCAGATTGGCTCCCATGCAATGCCACTCCACGTGACGTCACAGGGACCCAAATGCTATACGAGAAGTCAGGAGTTATATATCGACTGAGAATACCAATGTATGCATGTGGCACAGAGCTCAGGCAAACATCTCTTAATAATCAGCTACTAAAATTGTCCATGGTCGGAAAGTTTTCTTCCATTGATAGGGTATTAATAATCCGTATTCAAGCCAAGCCCCATTTGCTAGCAGGGTACTCCGCTACCTGCTAGCAACTAGCGCATTTTCGCGCGCTTGAAAGTTTTCACTTATCATTTAATCGTGAAAAATAGATATCGTAATTTAAAAATCTAAAATCGTGAAATACGTACTCCAGGAGTAATAATTATTCGATATAGGCAATTAAAAAAATAGGAAAACACCATATTGTAAGCACCTTTTTCCCATAAACATGGGGTCTTAACTCCTTAGTTGATGGCAACGCTAAAATGTATTTTGAAGTACTTTGCAACTATCATGAAAACTGTTCTTGTGTATATTGTGTATTCAGCCTTTTAGACATTTTATTTAATTCTCTGGATTTTTAAGGACATTGAATAAGTAATGTCGGTCGAAAATGTGCGATCATAATTGTCAGAGACAATTAACCTTTGGGATTAATTAAACGAGAGCTTCGAATGAGTATCAACAATACGATTTCGCAATTTCACCCAATTTGACATTAATTGTTTCAGATAATTGTAATCGCACATTGTCGTCAAAACTTAATCATTTGTTGTCCATTAAAATTCAGAGTATTGAATTAAAAGTCGAAACGGCTGGACAGTCATGAAAAACCGTTTTCATCGTAACTGTAGAGTGCACAAAAAAATAATAAATTATCATTTAATTTGTCCTGGTGAATACTATTGATGAATTCTTCTCGGGTTCTCAGCCAGGCTAATTCTGTCGTATAAGCCGACGTTTCGAGAGACGACTTGTCTCTCATCTTCAAGGCCGTGTTACTCTTTGAAAGTCCAATTTCACACTTGAAGAATTGAAAATATCCATAATATTCATATATATCGAAAATATTCATCAATGCATAAAAAAATGTTTCCATTGTGGGTCAGTGACTTAAGGCGTAGCGACCCAATGTATATGGACAAAAAATGCTCAAAATTATCTCCCTTAACACATCTTTATATATTGCAGATTCCTCCTGAAACACTCAGTACACTAAATATTAAATAAATAAAATATTCATTTAAGTATTCATTCAGTAGCCGTGAGAATGGTTAACGAGTCGGTACCCAAAAGGTCGGCGCTCTTACAAAATCTTACCCGCGTGGAATCCCGAGAAGAGTATATACTCAGTGCACCATCTGATGGGATCCAGATATTATATCGATCATCAATCGATCGTTTAGAGCTCAGAGGATGCCAACGAGGATGGTACATGGAGAACAATCAAAGGCGGAGAGAACATTAGGAGGAAGCAGTCATGTTCCGGGCGGTTGAGCGTCGGGTAAGGACGAATGAAATCGCAGCGGAAGAAGGGGGAGATGTGAAGGGAGGGTATATTTCTCCAGGGCTAAATATCAACAGGGGAGGGGAGGCGTATTAATAAACTGCCCCGGGGGCATATGCGAGTAATACTTCTTCGCACGCGCAGCCACACGACGCCAGCTGCACCCGAGATGATTAACCGCACCCCCGCACCACCCACACCCTAAAACCCCTTTATCCTTCCTCGCGTCCCTCCCATTCGGGCGGCCCTTAATCGCTCTTCCATTCCCTATGCATCCAAATCAACACCGCCTGCCCCTAAATGCCGTCATATGCGACGCAGAACTAGCAAAGGTGCGGACAATAAGGCAATGTGGAAAGAAAGTAGCGTCAATCCTTATATAGTAAAAAATTATGCGGATACCCCTACGTAAAATATCCTTAACATCATTTTTCATTGCTTCTGGGAGTGCTCGTATCGATAAATTAGGAAATATATTTATTTCAAATTCAATTGAAAATTGCTTGAATTAAATTTAATGCATCCTAACTTAATAAATAAAAAGCAATCACTAAATCACATATCAGGAATGTCATCAAATATCATATTATTTCAAACAAACTCCCTCACTCAGTGATTAAACCCGAAGGTTTGTTTGGATAAATGAGGGCAATAAAGAACTAAATTTCAACCATAAGAACCACTGGCAAGTAATTATCACTCGCGAAGGGTAGGAGGAGTTTTTTCCCTGGGCCGCATCGGACTTTGGGGATTTAATTCGGATTTTTCCGACGGCTTCACCCCGCATTAGAAGCCAGGACCCTACATTCAGGGATGGCAATCCAAAACTAAACCAAGGACAAAACCAGTAAAATTTCAATAGATTTATTCCCGTGAGCGAAATGTAGAAACAAAACGAAAAAGAATAAAAACCAGAGAGCTAAACTCAGGGTCGAAACGAAATCGAAGTCAAAATTTAATTAATTAAAAAAAAGAAACTTAATTAAAACTCTGGGACGAAATGAAATACAGATGGTGTTTCGCATCGGAGGGACCACGTGCTTTACCTTCGATCAGTTTAATTTCGACCCACACACCGTGTATGAAGTATGGTTGAATGAAGAAGAGGTTCAGCCTACCGCCTCTATATGACTGGGGCACCTTTCCTCTCATAATGCACAACGCAGCATTCAGTCGTAATATTATGACGAAGCTAAATGTTTTAATCTCTCAACATTCTGGGGACGAAGCTATTCCCTCTTTTACCCCTCCACTCAACTTCTGGGAATGAAAATTCACCATGAGCAAAGGGGTTTCGATTGATTTAGTTTCGTTCATGGGAGTAAAGTTTCGTAACGTAAATTAAACTCCTTGGTGATTTTAATTTCGTGCGGAAACGAAACTAAATCCAGGCCTCGTCATTTCGTTTCCCTCCGGGTCGAAACGAAACATTTCCGTTTCGTTTCACTTGCCATCCCTGCCTACGCTTTGTCACCAAACATTACACTTACGAGGATACTTAGCCCCCAAGTTCCATGGGGTGAAATGCTAATTAAAATTCAACCTGTAATAAAAAAATCGTCATCATGACATTAATTTGGCATGATGATAAATCATACCAAAATCCATTTGAATAAAAATTACCACTTGATTATATTATTCTTGGATGAAAATATTTTTCAATATATTAGCAGTGTATCATTGTTAAATTTAAATGCTCACAATGGTCTTACGCACTACGCAGCGAAAGTTTAATAGCATTTGCGTTAAAAAAGATAAAATAGGAGAATTATCGTCCTTGTAATGGTACGTACGCTTTACCTTCGTTTAACGGGCCGTGCATTTTCATTATTTTACAACTAATTACTCTACTATGTTACCATAAAAATTTTTAGAACTCATGGGACAGATCTTTGAACACATTGACCTACTTTCCAAATTGAAAAAAATACATTTTAAATAATAACTAATGGAAATTTCTCATATTTGAGATAAAAGAAAATACACCGTCTATTTTACCTGCCCTCAAACTTGCGAGATGACATCGTTCACTTTAAGCGAGTAATGAGACACGAAGAATAACATCAAAGGAGAGTGGTACATCCCAACGAGGCTCTTTCCAAAATCCAGGAAACAATCTAGAACACGTGCGAAGAGGAGTACGCAATTGACGTGCGACGCATGTAGGTACACATGCATCCAACAAGGTAATCCTTTCGTCGGTACCATACCTACGGTCACAGAATCAACCTCCTGATAAACGCACCCCCTACCCCACCGAATACGCCACTTAATCTGCGCGTTAGAAATGGGGGCGATATGTTTTCCACGCCATTAATCATGAGATCAAAGGGAGTAAAGCGGACGGCGGAAACCCTGGAGGGAAAGGATTACGGAGTTGGTGATATTTGCAGGGGCGGGTGCCCAAGCAAGGCGAGGAGAAGGTACCGCGACGGATTTATGGGCGGCGTAAACATTCTTGAGCCACACACGGCCGAGGGAATGAACATAATGAGCCTTGGCCGCCCCTTTACTTTGTTGCGCTGGAGACGGGATACGTTCTGATAGGAGTTGAGCGCTTTAGGACTAGGTGCAGGACCTCCTTAGAAGACGTTCGTCAGGCAACGCAGTCAATCGTATGGCGTCATGATGCATTCATTTGGTATGATGACTTATGGATCATTAACCATGCCAAAATTTCATTTGAATAGCAATTATTACCTCATTATTAGAGATGCGTGAAAATCGCAAATGCGATAAATGCGATATAGATGAGATGTGCGCAAATAAATGCGACATAGATGCGATGACTGGACTTTAATGATATTTTTCGCAAATTTGCCTTTTCAACGGCAAAATTCGTACGTTTTGTGCCGAGCGCAGTTTAAATGCTTCGCTGACACTCACCGCTTAAAGCATGTGAGCGACTGGCCAGCTGCTAGTTGACTGGGACACTACGTGGCTGCGAACTACAAGTGGGCGCGGGCAAGCTACACCTCCGCCACTATAAGTCTTATTCCTTAATTTATTATTGTTCCACAAAATAATTATTTAAAATATTCTGTATGTTGTCATATAACTGTGTTTCACTACATTTTGTCGTCATCTACCTCATTATGAAAATAAAAAGTAGACGCTACAAAATGCGATAAACGTTTATTGAAAGTGCGATAAAATAAAAATTAAAGTACGATTTTCACGTATCTCTACTCATTGTATTATTCTTGGATCCATTTCCTGCATTTGGAGTTTTCTTTCTAATGGTGATTGGGCACAATGGACAAAAGCTGCAGCAGAGAAGTAAAAATTGGAGGCATTCGAGATGTGGTGTAACAGAATAATTATGAAGATCCCGCGAATATATCGTGTGATAAATATGGAAATTCAATGAAGAGAAGGAGAAAAAAGAAGTCTCATGAAAGTCTTGGGAAGGATGCGGAATATTTTAATGAGCTATATCATGAGACATGAAGGCCTAATGAATACAATCGCTGAATGACAAGTGGAAGGGAAGAATGGCAAAGGGAGGCCTGATATACGATAGATGGAGCTGGTAATTGAGGATATAAAACAGAAGATTATGTTAGTGCGGAAAGCCAATAGGAAAATTTAGTAGAGAGCTCCTTTTTGTTATTTCTTCAACACGTTTTTATGTAATGTTATAGTTATTGCGTTCCTGAGGTACGTTTGTACTGCCACCTTGCCCCACGAAACCACCAGATCCAAGTGATTATACGCTATAGAAGTTACAATGGTAAGATGACCAGGCTCCTGAAAAAAAACGGGATCCGAGTTTGAATTTCGGTCAAAGAAGATAATTTTTGCTTGGTAGAATTTTCGCTATTTGCAACAGTAAACCTCTATGAATTGCACACACTGAGATTTGGCTGGTCCAAGTAAATTGATACAATGGATTTTAATTTTAAATGTGGCGCTTGGAAATCAACATAAAGCATTACGAAACTTCCACTTTTTACATTATTGACTTTCCGGAACATCAAAGCCTTCGGAATGAGGAATAATGTAATTAAAAGATTAATTGAAATTTAATGTGAAAATAAACTTAAAAATTCTTCATCGAAACTTCAAAATAATATTTACCATTTGGCGTCGGGGGCACAGTCAGAATTCCACGCACGAATGTGTGGAATAGATAGAAACGTTTTATTTTTTATTTCCGTTCGCGACTGGCAGAAAATTTCATTTAAACAGGGCTTAACCATTGCAAAATATGGCTAAAATATTTTTTTAGGCGGAACAGCAGGGGTTTGCCTTTTAAAATTTCATAAATAATGGCAAAATAAGTCTACAAATTTTGCGAAACAATAAGACAAATCTGCAATCTAGTGAGTCTCTCAAGTTGGTGTGAATCAATGGAGCTTTCGGTCAATATTTATGATGAAATATATCTCTGCATCCAATAAATACTAAGATCCCCAGGAATAGCTAGTTAACCGGCATACACACTCTTTTTACAAGCGTGATCATGAGTAATTAAAGTAAAGATATGTTTGCTTTCTCAGCAGTAAACTTCAAGGTTTCGTGCACGGCTAATACCTCTGGAAGCCTACTTCAAATCAATATTTTTGCTTTACATAACTTGAAGCTGACCGAGCTCTTTTCTTCCTCGAAGGAATAGGAATTTATCCCTTCGTCGCTTATTCCTCTGCTAGGTATGTTTTTTCTGGATAATTCTCTCCTTTTCCTAAGGCTTCTCTGAGTGCATTTTCTGGGTAAATTTTTCCTTATTCTCGAAGCTCTTCACTTATGACGAGGCAGTAGTCTCTTCAGTAAGTATGCTATTGCAGTGATGCACTCGCTTAGATATTTTAAAAATACTTTCATTTTTATTTTAAAATACTTTCATACACCGCTACCTTCTTTAGCTCGTACCCTCACCCACTTTAACCCCGCCCTCCCCTCACTGGTCAGATTCCTATCTTCACAGGAAAAACCCTCGTCCCAAATCAAGGCTGCCTCTTCCCCCCTCCAATCCCTGCTTAACCCCCACCCCCGCCTTCTCAACCAGTCAATTCCCTCCCGATAGATGTCCTTATTGTCATGTGTATGTATAAATATAAGATGCATTTAAGATCAGTCACCTGAAGATGTAACTGCATTACGAAACCCGGGTCGTGCCCATTTTAATATAATAGCGAACCTTACAAACTTTTATTCCTTTATTTCCAACTTTCATTTCGGTTGGTGTAAAGGATGAAAAGCAAGGATTGGTTACATTTCAAAACTAATTCCAAGTTGCCGTCTTCTTAAGACAATCCTATAATCAAATTTTATCTCATTTACCTTAAGATCCTTGCGATGCAACCACGTAAAGAGTTTCTCCACAGTTTGTTTATTCAGCACCCATACAATTGCAGCCAACTGATGTTCAAAAATCCGATGACGGGAATCACGCATCTATTTCGGGAAGAAAACCTTAAAGGACTGTTTTCCTGTAATACAACGGAGGATATATTTAGAACCAACAAAGTTTAGGGGAAAAGGGAAAACTCAGGGAAAGAAAAGTAAGTATAATCATCATGCAGTATGGCTCACTTGTGTGATTTTCTTTAGCATGCAAAAAATATGACGATTTACCTAATTATGAAATTATGCCTTGAAAATATGAAATTTATGATATGTTTGATGAAAGTCTATCAATTGTATTCACAACCATATTAAAATTATGATTTATCTGTCATATTTGATATTACACTATCCAATAATATGAATAAAATAAAAATAGATGAAACATTAAGGCTTTGTATACATTTTAATAGAATTTAACTTCATGAGTTTTCGATCGAAATAAAGAAAAAACTTATTATTTTGATATGATCACTCCCACATCATCTCTTGTATTGTATTACATTGCAAGTATAATTTGAGCAATAATTGAAAATATTTGATTACCCTACTTAAAGGTAAGATATTATGAATGATATTTATGTCACTGCAATTTCATATTCAGAAACAAACATAAATAAAACGCAAGCTGTTACGGAGAAAAATCGTAAAAATCGAGGCAGTTCAATATTTGTTTTGGAAATATGAGGGTGAAATTAAACATAGAAAATTATTTGGAGGTGTATACGGACGCTGTGATGATATATGATGATACCGCGATCTTACAGAGTTGGGAACCTAGTAGGATAAGAGGCAATGAAATCAGTTCCATGAGTTTGTAGCCACCCAAGCGCAAGGATATTACTTGCATTATGATAATTACTGACATCAGGACATTACTAATTAAACGGGCCAATGAGAGAGCAGCAGTCACAACTGGCGGGACTGAGCCCGCATATAAGGAGGACGAGAATCGTGGACCGAAGACGCTGTCAGCGGTGCCAGCGAAACTGTTGTCTTAAACCAACAACCGACGCGGTATCACCGGAAGAATGGAGACATTGAAATTTATCTATAATGTGAAAAGTCCACAAAAATTTTGGTTTGATTGGTTTGACACAGCTCTCCACTCAATTCTCCTAATAGCTTATCATACGCTCATCATATAACACTTACATAATTCTTCCGCTTTTCATCCTTCATCAACCGCTCTATGTATCTCATTCGAGGCCGGCATTCTTCCCTTCCATTTGTCATTCCACGACAATTTTCACCAGTCCATCGTGTATCATGGCCAGTAAATATTCTCCCGTCTTGTACCCAAGGTTTTTAAAAGAGTGACCATCTTAATAATTATGATGTCTTCTAAACTTCAGAAAGCTAAACAAATAAAAACGCTGACATTGTGACATAAACTCTACAGTTGGATTGCTATTCAATGACTTTTGAGTGAATATACACATACGCATTTAACACAATGGTTTCATGGGAACTTGAAGCAACAGAAGGCCTGGCTGCTATTGCTCTGTTTTACAAGCACACAGCAAGACGAAAGGGACGATTGATGAATAGAAAAAAAATTAGTATCGTTCGTATGTCCTTACCTAGAATTTAAATCTAGAGTAACTACAGGTGATAAGACATATTGACCATAATATGAACCATTAAAAAGTATAAGAGCTCATAGTGAAAGGTCTGAAATATAACTTAGCTGTTATCTTAGCCATTTCAGTTACTCGACTGGCCAATATCATGCAAAAAATGCCGTATAGAAACAAGTCAAGGATTAAAAAATCCTGATAAAGCTTTTTAAATCAAAATTAGCAGCAAGATTGAGGGCGCCACTTTCAAAATTGCATCGCATTATCCGTGACGGGGAAATGGGGTTGAATTTTTTTCTGGAGCATCTTCAAATTAATCGCTCCTCTCGGCTCATTAAATTCGAAAATATTCAGAATTGATAATACCTCGATGTCATCATTTCACAAGGCTCTTCCCATACTTCACCCGTCCCGCTCCTATCCCGTCTCCGTGGTGTTTTCTGAAAACCAACTCATCAAGTTTGCTCGAATAAGAATTGCAAATTTGATTACGGTGTGATTACGCAACCATCTATTTGTCCTCTCAAGTGGAGGGACGAGTACCCGGGAAGCGATCAGTGCGGTCCTCGAGTACTCCCGCATAAGTTACCCTTCCCACTAGCGTGGTCTCGATAATGCTGACTCCGCGGGTATTTATGCCCCTGTCGTGCGACCCCTGCCAAGGAAAGTCACTACATCGGCAGAGAGAGCTAACTTCGAAAATTACTAGCAGCCATTTGTATTTTACCCATGTATGACAACAATCTGCAACACTGCATTCATGAATACAATTATGAATAAACGAACCCATAAGTCGCATTCTTTTCGCGAAAGGAACGATCAAAAATTTCGGCGACTACCAAATGTTAGAGACCCATCATCTTAACTTCAAATTAATGGTGCTTTTTATAAAGTCCTGCGTAAACAATGATACCAAAGTCCTAGGTCCTAAAACAATATACATAATAAGCCAAAAGAAATAAAATAAGTACAGGTTAGTTACAGTTCATACTCAAACTTAAGGTTTTAATTTTCTTGATTGGGACAAAAAACGAGTTCATCACTACTCAAGTATTAGCTAGGATTAGTTAAAAAAAAATATTTTCTAAATCAAGTATTTTTCTCAATAATGGCTTATTTACCATGCGGGTACGCTCTTTGATTACTGAATACTGATTTAGGTAATAGAAATTATTATTATATATTATTATCAAACATTTGCAGGCGCTACTCCATGATATTTCAGCCATTTAATGCAGTGCTTAACTTAAAATTTTCGTCCTAAGGTACATTAGCTAATATGTTGGAAAATGGCAGCTGAGGAGGGATAAGACCTCATTAGCTACTAAAAATAAACAAGATAATGTTGAGTATCTTTCCTACAGTTTTCTTGGCCATTGGGTACGTAATTGGCACTACAATGAATATTCTGAACTATAACAATAAGGATATAATACAATCTTCACGGCAGCCAATTACTATGCTACCCTGACGGTACGTTAGGGATAGTTTCAATTTCCTCTTTTTCTTGAGGGCATGTATTCACATGCCCTCTTGTCTCGGCTGGGTCATAAGGAAGATGTGCAAAAAATGAGTATTCCGTACATAAAACAGTTTTCTCTATTGCCGCCTTGGGAAAGTATTTGTGAATGACTCTTGAAATCAAATAAATACTTAAAAGGAGACCATAATATATAAATTGAAAAAAATAGCGAGGCCAAAGTAATAATAACGCGGTGGTAGATAAAGATGACAAATAGTAGAATTTTTACGGATTTCATACACTAATTATGCCAAAATATTGAACCTTATCTATACAAGTTTTTCGTAAAAAGCGATTGCACTTCGCCGTCAAAGTAATGATATCCTCTTGAAAACATGAAAAAAAATCAAAAACAGAAATTTTACTAATTTCGCAAACTTATTATACCATAAGATATCGAACCTTATTTTTGGTTCGCAAAAGCGATCACCCTCCGCCAGCAAAGTAATGATCTCCTCCTGAAAACACGAAGAAGATCAATATTCTATGCAACCTCAACGATGGGCGAGAAAAATTGATTGCATTCGTCTTCCTCGTCCGCATCCATCCACTTAGCCTTCGGCCATTTCACGGTAAACATTCCGCATCCTGCTCGCAGGAAATATTTTTTTTCCTCCGCACACTTCCTTCCATCACACTACGGCCTGGAAAACTTCCCCTATACGCCACTACTCACAATTCTCAGCCACCTCAAACCCTCTCCACTCGTATTTTTTTCCACACCACCCGAAGCCGACCTCACCAAACACTTGTGCCACACACGTAGAGCGAGAATAGAGTAAAAACCTTCCACACGAAAAAAATGCCTTATCAACGACTCCGTTATGCGATCACGAGTGAAGCCGTGGCTCTTTTTCTCCACTGCTTCCGGTCTAACTCAGCTCCGAGCTCGCGGGAACACGTAAACTAGCATCATCTGGCATCCACAAAACGTGGTTCTCGCACCCAAATAATGAAAGTTTCATCGGTAAATACATCTGAGGCACGTACCCTAGCAATGATGGGCACGTGGACACGGAAAAAAATTAGTGTGAGCATCTCATTCCGTCTTGAAGACTAAATATTACTTCAATCGCGACGAAAAAACTATTCGAGGCATGGCTGCAAGCTGCACATTTTGGCCATATGAATTTTAAAAAAACCACGTGATTTACACGTGTGGATCACATTCCTAACAAAAACCTTGAAATTCTGAATTATGCTCTCATCAGTGGCTTCCTAAATTATGAAAATATAAGTTCTCCGAAATAAATCCATTAATATGGCACTCGACCTCGTATGGTCTGCAGAAAGTCACCTTTAAAATAAAAATTACACCATTCAAGACCTTATTCAACCCTTTATTTTGGAAAATGATGAAAATTTAACACTCTTATTCTGAAAATAGATTATCAATTCATAAAAATAACGTTCATAAGCATTTGCAACCCCAAAAGTATATCTTTACCAGTCATACAGCAAAGCAAAATGAAAATGGATAAAAAAAGAATAAACGGGTTCGGTAGGCTTTACTAGAGAATACGATCTAACCTAAGATATGTTTTACCCCCAAATTTAATTTTCACTAATATATTCTCTAAATGGGCATAGAAAAAAATCAGTCTGCTTAATAAATAAACATATTCATAAACTGAGCTCAGGCAAACCGTTTACTGCGCACGGAATCACCAGTCCAAGGTATGATGTAAAAAGTCGTGCCGCACAAATGTAGCTTACCAAAATAAGGGAGTCGTGTTTGAGTATTTAGAGATTACGTGAAAAATTCGAGTTTAGAGCACTAAAATGCGGAATTCGTTATATTTTAGCACATTTCCAGCGATTTAAACAAAACTCACCGCGTATTAAATTGTTACCTTTGCTTATCGGTTTCGCGACGGCATCAGCATGGGAGTTAAATACCAAGGTATCCTATATGATAATTATAATGGGTATTTTACAAGCGTTCAAAGCAGTAGGATTTTTTTACGTGCAAAAAATTTCACCACAGAAATTATACAACTAACAGTAACCAGTGTGCTCCTCGTGCAATTAAACTATAACGGTGTTAATAAAATAATCCTCTTAAAATTTGCAAACATTTTTGCAAAATATTTTTGGCTTGAAGAATTCAGGTTCATAAACATCGTGTTAGCCAATCTTCGGGTATTTTAGGAAAACGCCCTCTGACGCAAACATTGAGTTTCTGGAACAAGGGAACATTATTTTGCTAAAACTATTTTGGGTGGGCAGACTAAAAATTTGCGCAGTGAGGAATTCATCCCTAAGTGACATTAAATATTTGATTCCTAAGTTTGAAAGCAGTGGTGAATAAAACCTTCCATCCCACTTCCGCTCTCCTTCCTCGCGGCAAGAGCGGTTTAGCATACTGAAAACATTCGGAGCCCAGCCGGGATTTGGGCTGCTTACGCATGTTTCCCAATGAGAGGGACGCGAGAGGGAAAAATACCCTGGCATCTCCATCTACCTTGAGGGATTCAAACTCTCGTTTGAAGAGGCTGGAAACATACGCATCTGTCAGCTCGCTAATGGACCCGATGGGGATGAAACTAACAAATATGAGTGCCCGAAGCAACGCGAAAAAAGAGATCGGCGTGATACAAGGGTACTCATTGTTTCACAACGTAGCCACTTATCTATTTAAACCTGTGGAAATCTTTTCCTTCCCTCCGCACACAAGTGCTTTTATAGATCACGCCTCTCCCAGTTTTAGCGACGTTTATTATCTCCTCGCGAGCCCCGCAATAAACAGAGTCGAAGCAGCCCCACCGAAGTATTTTATTTCCGGTTTTCAACAGGCCGATGACGGTTTTATTTCCATAGTTCCGCAAAGCCGTTAAGAGGCCAAACCAGATTCCACACATTCAAGAGTAATTCCACGTATAGGTTTTCTACAGAAAATTCTGACAGCTACACGACAAAACTTAAAAGTAATTTCCATTGAGGTTAAAATAGTTAATAACAATCCGATAATTAACAAGCTATTTTTTCATCCAAAACATTTTTTTACGAATATCACCCATGCAACCCAGAAAGCTAGTTGAAATATTTCCAATTTTTAAGCTCTAAAAGATCTATTAGGATGCTTAAAGAGATATGATTACTAACGCCATAAAACATCAACCATATGTAAAATTTTAAAAACGACAATAAATAAAATTTACACTCCAAGCTCTAGCTTGTGCAAGACCGTTTATGCATTTGTAAAACCCCTTATTTGTGGGCGAATTACTGATACATACTAGCCGTAAACAGTTTTTTTTACGCAGAGGTTGCTATGGTAGACTAAAGAATTTGTTCGGCACTCAAAAATGTTTCTTAAAACTTTGGCATGTACATCCAATTCATTTGGGAAGTCTGCCGATAGAGGAGAATAAAAAAGGAATGTTTAAAAGCATTACGAAAAAGGCAAAAAATTAATTTCTCTATGGACCTCGTTAGTGAAAGCAATAATATACTATTTCTCGTTCGATATAATACTTCTCAGCTGCTCATCTGCTGGTCAATTAAAGCTGTCTATAGGGTGGACATAGGAAACAAAAGTTTGCATAAATTACTCATGAAATGGTAACCTAGAGGTCAAGACTAATTTTGTAACCCATCATTTCTATCCCATTGTAATAAAAATAACAATTCTTATAGCTATGATTAAAAATTAAAATATTCATAGCATGAATAATTATTTCAGGTTGAGAAAAATAGCTATATACGGTAAAAATAGCATTTCAACCAGGAATAAGAATTAAATATTCAAGAATTCAGAATTGGTTGTGCCTCATTTTGAATCCAAATATTTGTCCTAGCATTGAAAATAATCATACTTTTAACCAAATAACCTTAACTTCAAGCTTCAAGATTTTATTAAGATTAATCTCGTGATTAATTCTGCTATTTTGTGAGTAGTCAACGCTTAGCAACTGCTCGCAGTTTTACTATAACACAACACTTCGAATACGTATCAACGATATGGAAAGGTTGATTTTCACTCATAGAACTCTCAAATATTTTCATTTTAAACGCAATTCATGCTACTTTTTTAAATTTCGAATTTAAAAAAACACCATATAGTATAACTTGTAACGAAATATAAGCTAACATAAGAAAGATGGCGGAAAAATAAATTAATTCACGAAAGAAAAGTACCGAAATGCTAGAAATATGCTTATAATATTCTTGTCTAGCAATCGCATAGATAGATACTGTGTATTTTTAACCAGCTTTAGTCTAGAATTCTAGATCATTTACGAAAAAAGCCAGGGTTTCGGAAAATTCATTAGCCATCATTAGGGCTTATAAAATATAACCACAGGATAATATAATTAAAAGTAACAATACAAAATTAAAACATAGCTCATCTATGACGACAATGGATGGATGATGATTGTGGTTTTATGCTGTCAGCCCTGATGACGGCAAATATATTTGCTAATACGATGTCAGCTTAAGTTCTTAAATCTTAAACGCACCAAAATTTAACTACATTGCATAAACATTTGGATTTTAAAAATTATTCTAGGTCAAAATCCATGAAAGATACACGATAATTAGTAGAGTGATGGATAAACCACATGAATACGACCGTAGTGGATGAATCATACGACTCGGGTCACCGCATGACATCACCATATGGTTGAGAATTTCCTCGCCCGCACGCACCCTCGGCAATCATCAGGCGCGGGTAAACAACGCATGGGGTGTGTATTGCTGTTCGGAGCTCGTAAAGACGGTGGGTTGACGAAAAATGGCTGCCACGAATCAATCTCCACGCTCAGCCCATCGATTGCCTCGTTCCCGAGACTACCATGGAAAAAAAGAGATTCCTTTTATATCCCGACGTGGAGGATAGATCCCTACATTTTTAACGTTCTCCTCGGGGATCATCAAACTTCTCGACTCCCACCTGGACCCGGCCGCGAACAAAGCGAAGATACGGAAAAAAAGATCCAGTAGCGCGCATCGGAGGCGGGTTCTTTGAAAACAAAAAAGTATCGGTCGAAAACTGAAAATCGTAATAAAAAAAAATCACGGCATTTTTCAAAACATACATTATTCCCTCTATACAGCCTTGAATCTTACAGATGCGTCACCCGACACCTTTCAACGGCTGCTTACGGCGAACGACCTCGCATGAAATACTCGTGAATAGATTTTTTTCCGAACCTTTGAGACTCGTTATTCCGATATCCAACGAATGATATAAAGGAGCGGATCAACTTCTCCCCGTTTTGAAGTCAAGAAATAAGCGGAATTAATCCCGGATGGAGTCTCCCTTATTTCCTTTCTTTTATGCGACGAAGCACGGAAAAAGGGTACTTGTGTGGAAAAGCGGGGTTGCATACAAATTAATATCGGAGGAACGGCTTCTTTATAATCGCGTTTCTTTGAGGAGGAAATTCTACCGCATGGCTGTAGTCAAAACAGAAGAGGAGCGTTTTCAGACACACGCGTGCATTTTTAGATCAAAAGACGGATTCGCTTACCCCTTCCTCCACGATGAAATCAATTTTCATAAAATACATATATCTTACGTTTCTTACTATAGAAATTTTTTCTTGGAGGGGAATGACAAACAAATGGATAAAGATTCATATCCCGGCTTCCTACGTGAGACACGTGTATGCATAATTATTGATTTAGATTAAAACTCATCGATAATACTATGTATAAACTTACAAATTAGCTTTCCAAGGAAACTGTTGTCTGTTCAAATGTCGCTCAAAGACACATTTCAAATTTTATCGCTCAGATGCACAGCCGAGTATGGACAACAAACTAGAGGACACTCTAGAAAATAATCTAATACCATTCAACATCAAAAATAAACTTAAAATCATTTACGCAGACTGCTTAATTTCATATGCAAATTAATTGGATATAAATGATCTATTAACATTAAATACATTGCCATAATGCTTTTTACGATAAGCTGCTTCATCAGCCTTTTAAGTGAGGAGCAGAATCATTATGGGACTCGTACAGGTAGATGAGGGTGAGATGGCAAAAGAATAAAATCGAAATGAAAATTAAAGTATTTTACCATATTCAAACAACAATATCATCTATTTTTCAGCATAATTCACCTTTTCACATCATTATTCAAAATTCTACCACCCTTAATGGACAGGACTCCCAGCAGAGGTCAGACAAACGCATTTCCTATTCATAAAATATCCTAGTTCGAAACACTACGACGGGCAGCTACATTTGGGTTAATTTTTAGCCATACACTGCCACATATTTTCAATATTCTCATAATAATAGCTTGTTGATTAATAAATGAGCATTTTATCATCAAAAAGCTTAATGTATATAATTTATTCTGCATTGATAAGGTTCAGCATTTCAAATTTATCTACACAAATCTATATTTGCTGCTAAATTTGATGGATTTCATGCTTAAATTTTGTGCATTCAAATTATTAATTGACATTTAACACTAATCAACAATGATTCCCGCGACAGGAACTTGTGATAATACAAGATTGTACGAAAAGAGGGAAGGAAGGTTTGAATCGCAATTACAACTGCGAGGAAGATAGGGTGGTAAAAGTGTCGGATGTGCGTTTATGTTGTTGCCACTCCGAACTTTCGCCGAGGGATCCTAGCATTGGAAGAATTTCGGGGAAAAATAAACGTTTTATAGTTGCCCGAAAACATTTTTCAAGCAGCTTCATGAGCCTTGCAAGAGACGAGCAGAATAATTAGGATATCAATCTAAGAGGTAAGCCTCGCCTCACATCTTGTTGTTATAGGTGAAATGAATACTACTTTTTGGATATGTATGATTTAGACGACAGTAGTAGTAATGATGATATGACTGTAAAGTTTGCACAAATTACCATAAATTTAATAAGTTTAGACGAAAGCGTACCTGAAAAGGCGAAAACAGTGAGTCGCGTCGTGGAGTTGAGAACTTTCTAGTCACCTACAGACGACATTACCTCGTCACCAGCTAGCTCATAAATTAAACTAAATATAGGAAATTCTAATAGAAATATAATTAGATAGTTGGAAAAAAAAGGCGTTGAGACGAAAATTCCAAGTTAGGAAATTTAAGTATTGACAATGAAGTTGTTGATTCGATATATTGATGACCAAAATAACCATTGATATATGATAATAATTTGATATATTGATGACCATGACCATAACAAATTTAGCTATCATGCAACTAATTACGTAAAGGATTGGTAATAACCTATAAGGCCATTTGAAAAATGTTAGCTGTGTTTCAAAACGTATTTCATTTTTATAGTTACATTTCGATTTCATTTTTATAGTTACATTATAAGTTACATACCATTCCTTGAAATTTTCTTCGTATCAAAAGAATTCCATTGAATACATTTAAAACACCATGATGAAATATTAATACACTGCCTTTGAAGATAATCTTTGACCTTTATTATGGGATGGATTACAAATGAGAATATGCGTTCTCAATATGCCTTGTGCTACTACTTGTACCTATTTCTCTCTTTATCCTAGCAACAGGAACTCGCAACAACACAAGATTGTACGAAGAGAAGGAGCAATTCCAACTGTGAGGAAGTTAGGGTGGTAAAAGTGTCGTAAGGGCGTTTATGTTATTGCTATCCCGAACTTTCGCCGTGGGATCCTGGCATTGGAAGAATTCCGGGGAAAAACAAACGTTTTATAGTTGCCCGGAACGTTTCTCGGAATAATCTTGGAATTACGAGTTGATACTATGCAGGAAAAGATTTTGAAAGGAACGATATATCAGGGGAAAGAACCGTAAAATTCCCGAGGTCGACAAATGATTGCGGTCGTTCGATGCTGTTAGGGAACGTGGATGCTTGAGCAGTTAAACTTCAGATTTGTTCAGTCTTCTTTTTAGGGTACTTTTCCGATTTCGAGTCAAATCATTTCGTGTAATTTATTTGATTTCGCGCAAAACATTATCGGCCTCAAAACACGGTAAAAATTGGAGTAATCTCTTTTTTATTCATGAAATGTGTCTTTCCTCATGAGTTATTTCATGGGGAAAACCTTAAATTCTCCAAATTTGATATCAAATTATAGTTATAATATAATTAGCAAAAATAGATACTAAGGGTAGTAAAATTTATGTCCAAATATAAATGCGAAGTTCAAGTGGCCTCATCTCCCTAGGCAGACATATCAACAAATATCATCAAGAGAAATTACGAATTAAGTTATATAGCTACTAATTTTGTAAAAGTATTGGTAATAACCTATCAGGCAATTTGATAATGTTAGCTGTATTTCAAACGTATTTCATTTTTATAGTTACATTTCGAAAATATAATTCAATAGGTTACATACCATCCATGAAACTTTCTTCGTATCAAAAGAACTGCATTGAATAAATTTAAAACACCATGATTCGCAACAGTATATGAAAATTGTGATGGGGATACATAACTTAAGAACTTCTCTGACGGTTAATTCTATTGTATCTCCAGTCCTGCAGCAGTTCAATATAAATACAGAATGTAGGAAATGTCAGCTACGGTATCACATAAACTCTGACAGACTGTTGGCACGATTTAATTCATGGAAAATTCTGTTGATAAAGGGCTGCGGTAAAGCCAAATCGCCTCTTTCAATATTATGAAAAAAACAAGAACTTTTTTATCTCTGGTTTTCTATTCACAACTACTCTTTAGGAGAATCATGATGTTATTTTTAACATAAATACTATTAGAATACTGACACAGTGTAATTATCCTTCAAATATAGAGAAAAAGTAAACAATAAACTGTGAGATGCGCTCCTTCAAAAACTAAGGTATTAATAAAATAACACTCATTGTAAAACATTTTTAGCTATATTGAAATGACTACGACGATAAAACTTTTTCATCAATTTCCATCACTAATTTGTGCAAGTTTGTCGGGCCAGAGACAGGAGACGGTTATGATCTCGTAATGACGTAGGGCGAGTGTTACAAACGGGAACGAGGAAACCTGGAGGTTAGAGCATTGGCTTATGACCAAAGGGTCCAGGACCAAAGCTGAATAAAACCTTCAAACAGGCCCCAAGTTCGAGGTGGCCAAGAGAAAGTAACACGCTTCCCTACCCAGAATGCATGAATTTCACAACCCCGTAGCTTAATCTGGAATAACTCATCCCTCACTCATACAAACCAACCGAAGCACAGTGGGCTGAAATAAAAGAAAAGATGGCTAAAACCTCAAAAAAGATTTTTTTGAGCTATGAATTTCAAACTTCGCATAAATATTCTCGGATAAAATTTGTCTTTCCCGATTTATTCTTTCCTATGTTTTCACGTTAACATTATATATGAGGTCAACTTAGAACAAATATAGTGAAGAGCGACCACCCACGATTTAATCTGTATACTGCTATCTTTATCCTCTTTCAATGGTCTTATAAACTGCTTTATTGACAAAACTTTTACACCATGTTAATAAATACTTCGAAATTTGAAACCATCATATTGTATCTTAACAAATCGTTCTCGAGGTCACCTTCTAAATCCAAAAATCTGAACAGAACAGCATTCAACATCACATCCTCTATAAATATCTGGTATCTCACATATCCGGGTTATTCGTTTTCCTCCTTGTTTCTCCATCCATATTCGCCTACAGTGCCAAAATTCCATGCTCTTAAACGCACCCACCGAAACAACCTAACCATTTCGCATGTTTTTACGAATAGAATGAAAGAAACAATCACAAACCCAGCCAAAAACCATCGCTATGACTATGCAAATAGCAGAAAATATAGTAGAAATTGCCTATTTTAATTGGCTGACATTCGATGAGGTACAATCAAAAGAAGCAAATTATGAAATTTTCATAGTTCATATAATATATTCAGATACTTATACAGGATCTGGTATTGAATTTTGTTCTGTCTAGGTCTACGGAGTAAGGAGGCTATTTTGGGAAACGACGTATATTATTTACCATGAAAATTTTATAATTTGCACTTTTAATTGTACCTTATCAACTGAAGCCAAACAATCCAAGGTACCTACTGTCAACCACTTAAAATAGACCTACACTGCTATTTTTTCTGGTTATTGCATTTAAAACTCCTCATTCGTGTGCGGATTGTCATACTATGGATGTAAAATTATAAGAAATTTCTTAAAATCCTACAATATACTCGTTATTTTTACCAAAAAACTGATATAATACTCGCTATTCCTTAATAATCATGGGAAAATAAAGTTTAGGTTCGCCATCGAACTAACTTTTGAGTTAAACCACAGCACCACATCCTCTATAAATATCTGGTATCTCGGACATCCGGGTTATTCGTTTGCCTCCTTGTTTCTTCATTCGCGTACTCTACCACAATCCCATCCTCTTCAACGCACCCACCGAAACAACCTAACCATCTCGCATGTGTTTACGTTCATGGAAGAAAGAGACGCTCACAAACCCAGCCGAAAGCCATCGCTATGATTTACCCACCTGACAAGTTATTATCCTTCCTTTCCTGTGTTTACTCGGCCCATTTATACTTCCTCCCTGTCCTTGTCTCTCCGCTACATCCCTTGCCTTCTCACACCAACACGCACACAAAGAAACTCAGAAAACTCCTTTTCTCAAACATTTCAGACACCCTCCCCTGTTCCCTTTCCTGAGTATTCTCCTTCCATTCAAACTTCCAACACCACTCCTCCATACCTAACTAGTTCACTGAAAACGCCCACATTCTGACATCGTGTACGAATCACTATTCTGATTTCCCAATTCCATCGACTGGGTACGCGTTTTCGTAACAAAAGAGGACAAATTCAGAAGATTCGAGCGTGATTCCATGGGGAAAAAAGTATCACCGTCACCAATCAATCTAAAACTATTGCCAACTTCACAAAAAATAAAAAAGTATATAATTAAAATAAAATTATACTTACTCTATCTCTGACCAGTAGGATTTCTCGGCAATAATGTGTCACCACGGCGCGGCGGCTAACTGCACCCAAAATGCATTGCAACAGATTTGGTGATGACATCGTTGCAGTCACTGACAAAGAAATGGAGGTTAATCGAGAGTTTTAAGTCCTATGACACAGTCTTCAACAATATAAATGAAAATATAGCGTACGGAAAATGAAATCAATGGTATTATACAATAATAAATTTAAACCAATTTACATTTTTCACTTTGGTGATGAAAATTGTTTCCTTTCACTACCAAACTAGACTAATAACCTTACCTCACTCTTCTCTGTTCCCCGTTGGCTAACCAACCAGTCCTAGCGTTTTTCATTCACCTCCCATCCTTTACAGCTCCCAACCCTTTATCTAATTATATTGGCTGGCAAACACTTGATGTACTTACAAGACAATGCCTTCGCAATCGAGACCAGGTTCGCAATAAAAGGTTTTTTCATTGTTTGTGGAATTGGCCTAATATTATAATTTAATGATGATACTTGATTAAATAATGGTGCTTGATTTAAATAGATTCATATCTTTCTAAAAAAATTGATGAATCAATTAAAAGCATAAATGAAAAATCTAAGGGTCGGTTCCATAATAACTGGTTAACGTTAACCGGAACATGATCCTGATCGACGATATTCGCTTGGAAGCCTTTACCCGTGATAAATGCTTCCAACATTTTCCATCTATATCGGTCTCCGTAAGACGGTACTTTTAAGGATACCAGCAGGGGAAAGAAGGGTCTAACAGAAGATAAATGTTTACTCTTGGAAATATGTCAGCCATGCATTCTCATTCATATTGCGAAAAGCTCGAACAAATTCTCCATGTTTACGCTCCGGAAAAAGTAACATACCTGAGTTATAGAAGTACAACTGATTTAGCAGCTTTTACGGTCTTTATAGTACAGGAAGACTGCTTACACCAATTATACACCTTCTTAAGTATGGGTGCAAACGTGCATTGAAAGTGAGTAACTGAAATTGCGTACGCCCAAAAAGGTACCAACAGCTCGCGCAGCGGATTAAAAATCGGTAAATAATATATACAGTATTTCTTAATTGATCGCAATTTTATACCTAATACCCCAGTATCCCTTTACCATCCTACGATAAGAAAACAAAAAAATCCTACAAAACAACAAGATCCATCCTTCTTTCAACCCGTTATCAATTCGCACTTGAATGAATATCGACCATATTATTGATCCCTATCAAGGTTTGCGAAGGATAAAAAATCTTTTGATGCCAATAAAACCTTCATAGTCCCCCGCTATAACTGGAACGAAAATAATATATTATCACGATCGGCGTTCGCGCAAGGGAGGCGGCTCGTGTCTGACCACGCGCTCCGTGTGGATAGTGCAGGGGCGAATGTGGTGCCCGAACGGCGTCCGTCGGAAGCAAACATGAGATTAGTGGAAGCTTTTCCGTTTATCCAACGATCGGGGAGTGGGGGGATGATAGGGAGTGGGCCCGGCGAGTGGGGGCACGCTTGCCCACTCGGATCTCTCACGCTCCGGCGAACATTGGATTGGCTGGAAGGCCGGAGATTTCAACGCCTACATACGTAGTTTCAAGTGCTCTCGGGGTGGAAGGGTGCGGTTCGATTAATAACCGTTCAGAAGTCCTTTTTTCATTTCCATTCCTATAATACGACGCGTTCTACATGCATGAGAAGTGAGTCAGATTCAAATTACATATTAATTGAGTGAAATGAAAAACAAGCTCTTAATTCTAGCCTCCATTCTAATGAAATAGCTGACACGCATTAACTTTTCGGCGGCGTAGCTATCCATTTTCTTCTTTCTGTAACGGTATTTCAAGGAGAAAATGACATATTTTCTGTTAAAGGCGGCATGCACAATATCGGAATTAAAGAAGATGTATTTCGATTTTCTTCACTCCAAGCATATTACTAGTTTTGCGCAAAATATCATGAAAGAAAGGGTAAACGAATGGCATAGGATTACTTCTTATTAACAATGCTTGGTTGGTGTTGATTTTTGCGTCATGAACAGGCGTTAGGAATGAATGATAAAAATGAAGAGGTGAACTGCAACTTACAGAAGAGTATGAAAGGGATTGAACCGATGGGAACTACCCAATGAAATGAGAGTAAATACTAATTTCGGCGTCAAGTAGTCACAAAAAGTGTCACAATTTATCTTACAAAGTGAATGTTTCAGGCAGTAGATAAAATAGGCTACTCTCCACAAAATCTTCTATCTTAAATTTAAGCACTTCGCATCTGACAAAATATTAAAGAGCATTTTTCAAATTTGAGACACAGGTCAATGTTGATTAGGATCTACTTTATGTAGCCTGAAAATATCTGGATGATAGCGTGAGTTCTAAACGAGTCATGCAACACAAAAGAATGCCGGCCGAGAGGGAGTGATGCGCCTTCTTTACAAATGAAATGAAATGTGCAAAGCGAAAGCAATGCCTTAGATGCGTGGAATTTTCTCGGGATTTCCAGCGGTTAAATTCATTGTTATATCACCAACATTTCAGCGGAAAACTCGTCCACCGTTAACAGGTTGAAAGAAATGGTGATATAGTACGAATTTAACTGTTGGAAATCCTAAGAATATTTCACGTAATCAATTCGCAGGAAAAGCATAAATTCATAATGCCTTTGCTGAAACTTTGTGGAAGTACATTGGTCGCTATTAAAAAAACACTACGTAACTAACCCAGTCAGTTTCAATACCTGTGTGTTTTTCTTGACTGGAGTAACCCTCACTTGTTCAATAAAAATAATCCTCAAGTAACGGGTCATTTCCTATATGCACTCTTGAGAATGACACTTACTATACCGGTAAGGTTAAAATATAAGGCGTTAAACGCTTCGAAGTGAGTTTTTTTTTAAATGAGTGAATCAAACTAAAAAAAACCTTGGAGAGGTTGGTCAACTACGCAACCCTTTCCAGCGAAGATAAAAGTATTGTTTCTTTGGAGCGAAATTCCAAGATTTGAACCCGCATCCCTTGATTTTCGGCCTAGTGCTTTAGCCGGATAATCTAACTCGGCATCAATCCCCCATTAGATATTCGTCGACTTTACTTTGCATCTGAAATAATGCTGAGGAAACCTTTTCAAACTTGAGACAAAGGCAAATGTTGATGAGGATCTACTTTATTTACCTTGAAAATGTCAGGATCATAGCGTGAGTATACAGAGGGGGGATTAGTGTTCGAATCCTGGTCGCGGCGAATGATTTTTCCTCTGCTGAATTTCGCAAATTTATGCATTGCGGGTGACTTTGTAATGTTATCACCATGGCTATTCCCGGTGTACTAGAATCATTTACATTTGTGATTGATATACTCCCTCGTCCTTATTGTCAACTGTGTGAAATGCTTTATCCCAGTGAAAAGAGGGCTCAGAGGGAGAAAACACTGATCGTTGCACGGTCGGCGATTCCGATTTCCCGAGCGAACATGGAAGATGAGGGTTTGGGAATAGGGAAGATAAGATCTCGATAATAACAGGGGGGCGTTCAACCCTTTTGGCGTGGGGGTGAGAGCCCTCTCGAGAGCGGGAAGATGTGTTAACGGAGGCCGCGCGCGTTTAACATGAGCAAGATAAAAAAGTAAAACATCGCCACCTCTGCATCGTTTCAATCGCCCGCGCCTTGTCAATGGTACGCCACGCGCCTCAGAAGAGAAGGGGATGAGGAGAACACGCCATGGGGTGTACGGCAGGGAATGAAAGGATACGAGATCAAACGAATAGATTGAGATATTTATTATGTCCTGCCATATTTGTTCCCGAGAAACTTGATTCAATATCAATCATCGTTGAAAAATATTAGACGAAAATGTAGAGTTTCTGTAATTACTAACTATATTAATAATTGATAATGATTAACATTAATTTAAATAGTAATGTTTTGTTTTTATTACGTAAAGTTTAGGCGCCAAAATTAGAAAAAAAACTTTTAAAATCCCATGCTAAGGGCGGAGAAACTGAGAGGTACGCTGGTACAGAAGAAAAAAAAAAGAAATTGCTCTGAAATAACCATTGGTCGAAGGAGTAATTTACGGGATATGAATGCGAGGCCCATTTAATCAGCAACAAAGCGCTTTACCTACTAGATGATCATGCTTTATCCTCTCCTGCAGATGGTGTTCAACAAATTTTCTCGTATGGAAAAGAACCGTCCAAGTAAAAATGAAAAATATATATGGCAAGATGATTAAGAGCTATAAAAGGCTTACCTATAATTTCAAATAAACGCTTTTCCAAAATCAATAACCCAATTTAAGAAAGTTCAACCCAGGATTTATACCGCGAACCCTGTGGCCAGCAGCCAAGCAAACTACCTACCATAATGGTACCACGCTATACTGCACATATTTGAGAATTATTATATTTTTAGTTTTAAAAATAACATTAAGAAGACGCACATAAAGGCCACTTGAGGCCCAGTATCGCGGAAACACTCGGGGAATATGGCGAAACAATTTTCCCACAATAGCGGAAGTGGTGTCACGTGACCTCACGCCCCGAACCGAACCACCCCCGTAGACGAGGTGACGAAGCACGGCCCCACGCCGACGCTGGCGTCCCCATCTGGGACCGACCGACAGGAAAAAAAAAACACGCGTCGAGGAGCGGGAAGAAAAGGGAGCCCGACGTGGGATGAGCAAATAAAAAGAGGCGAAACGAATATGTTCCCTTGTTTTCTGTGGTGGATGATCCGCCTTTCATCGGTGCCGAAGGTCTGGGGGTTTGGAGGAGGGAGGCGGAGCAACCCGCTGGATGGATTAATTAGTTCTGGCGGCGGAGAATAACTTCGCGTGTCCCTCGTTCGCTGTGGGCGGCCCAATATTGAACAACATGGCGTTAATTGGAAAGAGCGTGTGGATTAACGCGTTTGCTGAAAAAATATTTTGGTTGTCAGTCCACAATTATGTGCTTCCAGACTATCATGACACAATAGTTTGAGAAGAAGTCCTCGTATCAGGAGATAAGCCCAATCTGAATAAGCGATCTCGACTCATAACTCGTGTCGTTAATGAGCAAATAAATAAGTGAATGTCGCCGCTGATCACACCAAGCCGTTAAATTTCACTGCGCCGATAAAATAACTCTTTGATTATGCATATGCCAGCTTTATAGCTTAACTTTGGTCGCTTCAATGCAATGTAGTAGATTGGTTAGGGTAAATTTCATGGGAAGTAAAAGGCTAAAGCTAATCATAATAGATTTGTGCAGATGACAAGGAGGATAACGTTGAGACCTTTAACACAGACTTCATGTCAATTTTTTTTAGATCAAACGCCATATACTGCCAGTAAAATCGAGAGAGCTGTGACTGTTAGGGATAAAATACGGATGTACCTTAAATTTACCCGAATTGTTTTCATTGAACTACATAGGTCGTGATAAAATTCAAATTAACATCTTTTAATTTGATGTAAATCCGTATATTCCTCTCTTAATATTTACATAAGTTACGGCTTACCTATGACTTGAAATCAAACGCTGGATATAATCATAACGCAAATATTAATTGTATTCATAAAATAAAAGATTGCATCTAACCAGAGGGAATGAACATTTCTTATTTTTTTGTTAGAATCATGCATTTATGCTGTTATTCACAACAATTCTGTGATATTTCGGCATAAAATAAAATTTATATAGTCAGCAGTGAGTGCCATTCAATTATTCTTCATTTTAACCAATATTGTTTTGAGAGCACATGACGCAATTTAAATGAGTTGACTTGCGCTATCTCGAGTAATAATTTTTACAAATGGAAATCCGATTTTTAATAGCTTCGGTACTTACCAAAGTTACCATTTAAAATTTTTCTAATAATACCGAATGATACCATTTAATGAAATGGCATATTAATATAATAAATTACGGATTCTGACGCTTCAGACTTTTTACCCATCCAAGTCTGTCCCTCCTCCTTAGTTGAATTTGGATCCGCAAAATTATCCAAACTTATTATTTTATTATATCCAAACTTATTATTATATTTATTTCATTAAATTCAAACACATCCACGTGAATTATGTTTATCCTTTAGTCTACGTTCATCAATATGCCTAGGAGTTAGGTAACCCTACACCAACCAAGCTCAGAGCACACATTTAACGGGCATACATCGTTCAATACTTAAACGCCAAAAGATATTTCTCGAGAAAGCACATGTGCCACGACCATCACGGATACAGAGCACAAAGATGAGCTTATTGGGAGCGGGATTCAATTATTCTCGACGGCACGCGTGAAAAAAAACACGGCGACAATCCGCATCCACGCACTGAATGCACCTATTTGAGGAGGCGGAGGGCGTTGAAGTATTTGGAGAGGACAAGCCGGGACAAACACGAGGCAGCAATCGCACACGCCGACCCAACGCGGGGAGACTCAATTCCCATCGGCACCGTGCGGCGGATCAAAGACCGCGGGCAAATCTTCCTCGTTCCCCGCCTATCACTTTGATTACACGCGACGGTTCGCCGCACACGCCCCGGTCTTCTCCGGCTAACGCGTCCCGCTAACTCACCCCTCCTCCGTAGTCGAGAGCACCAATCCACCCCTGAATAACACCGCGCAACATTTTCTCCCTCGATATCACGCACCCCTCCCCGATTCAGGATTAGCAGT
Source organism: Ischnura elegans (assembly GCF_921293095.1). Classification (NCBI taxonomy): domain Eukaryota; kingdom Metazoa; phylum Arthropoda; class Insecta; order Odonata; family Coenagrionidae; genus Ischnura; species Ischnura elegans. The sequence goes on from NC_060249.1 coordinate 37,220,694, forward strand.
GCGTGTGAAAAGGGGCGTCAAACGCTTAGACCCTGACCCTGAACGAAAGCTACCCTCCCACCACAAAATTGTAATTCATGAATCATACTAAGTTCTGAAGCGAGAGGTCCGGCCACCAGTGGCTTATGAAGATATTTTATGCGACCCGCATATCGCATAGATGATGAATTTTCAACTCTTTAGATGATAATTAATTAATAATTAATAGTAGTGGGCGTTACTTGGTGGAAATCCATAATCGCAGGAGTAGAAGGATCAACATCTTTGCTATTTCCACATAGTAATTTATTGAGACCAAACATGGTTTAGTTACAGAGTAACATTATCAAGGTGATAATAGCTGCATTTCACACCTTGATAATGTTACTCTCTAACGAAACCATGGTCGGTCTCATTAAATTACTATGTGGAAATAGCAAAGTTGTTGATCCTTCTATTCCTGCTTTAGATGATCAAATGCTTGCTTAGAGTGTGTTGCATAATGAATTAAGAACGCATTTAAGTATCACTTAAGCGGAAGCATCGCTAACCTCAGTGTATGTGTGTGATTGTGACCTACGCGGAAATTTGTTCCTTAGTGCGAGTCCGCGAGGTGCGTGAGTGTGAGCGTGATTTTTCCAAGTTTTATATTCTAGTCTATTTCTTTGGTGTGAGTGGGTCACTGACGTAAGCGGAAGCTTCGCAAACCTGAGTGTGTGTGTGCGTGTGATTGAAACCTACGCGGAACTTTGTTCCTTAGAACAAATCTGCCAGGTGAGTTAGTGTATCACCCCACTGTCATCCTTCCAACTTCTCAAACTCCCACCTTTTTGTCCAGCCAAGAGTAAGGCCTTGGGGAATTTGTTTTCTTTGAACTGTTAAATGGCCGTAGATCGTCAATCACCTATATCACTTATTTATTCAAATACCTTACAAATAACCACACATTTGCGTCATACGTCGATGCCGATTTACCGATTAAAAACTTTCCATGAAAATGCTGCCGACCCGTATGATAAAGATTATTAATATGCCAAATACTTTAAGGACTAAAGTACAACCTTTCACAGTCAAAGCAAGGATGTTGCAGACCTCCATCACCAAAACATTTAGAGCCGAGAAATTACATTATCAAACAAGCGGACTTTCGTGCTTCGAAATCATATAAAATAAAGCATAATATTATAAGAGAAATGGGATTGCTTAAAGAAAATAGCGATATAGAAGGGGAAATGCTTGCTAAGGTGTATCTATTGCATGACGAATTAAGAATGCATTTAAGTATCACTTATTTATCACTTACGCGGAAGCTTCGCAAACCTGAGAGTATTCAGTGAAGGGAGAAAATTTTAAATAAGATATGAGAGTAACTTGTCAGTCAGCCTCAACACGGAAATAGATGGGTTATATGAAGCCTCATAATATTCTAGAGACTTGAGGTTAAGGAACTCAGTGTTCTTTACTTATGACATAAACAGAAATGTAAGGTTAAAACTTGCGTTTTTAATAATCCTAATTGAGAGATGACGGGGGCAGAGTTGCGATTAAGATCTAGGAAAGCAAACTTTTAGATACCCTAGATTTCACTACCTTTTCTTCTCCAGAAAATGATTTAAATGTATACACCCCAAGAATTAATGAAATTGTACCTTAAAAAAAGTTACAACAAGTTTAAAACCTTATGCAAGCAAACATTTGAAAGGAAATGTATTTAACTGCAATAACAAATAAGAGAATTGAGGAAGATGTAAATTGGAACGTGAACACCACTTCGACTGCACGTGGCCATCCTCACCAGATCCTCTTGAGAGATTTCGGGGCGTGTGAAAAAGGGGTGTAGCGCCCACTAACCTTGCCCCAACAAACACCACCCCACTGTCACTTCCCCTCGGGGGCCAAACTCCCCATCACCGCCCCCCAGACCTCCCTCACCCCATGGCTCGGAGAACCGTCCCAGTGGAACAGGGACGCTGAGCTGGGCGCAGCTAGCCCCTGCCCCTGTTTGTTTTACACTGTCCTATTTATCCGCCTCCGCGCCTCACCGTAACGCAATATTGAAACGGCGCGCCGCGGCGTTCCCATTGGAAGGTCCAAGAGGATGAACGGGGTTTTCTGACGCATCCGACAATGGTTTGCAGACGAAGCAGATATTTGTGGCACATCAATGGGAGTTGTTCACCAGAAGCCAGTGTATAGAAATAATTATACAAAGGCCAAACGCCAAAGGCCAGAATATAGAAACATTAACCCATTATAACCCAATTTTGCTTCTGAGCAACACGAAAAATGTATACATTTTCCGCTTTATTCAGGAAATATTAAAACTACGTATTCTTTTGTGCTGAAAATAGTAATGGCGAAATATGTAGCTGCCAAAATAATTAAGATTGAGCATAAAATTGTCAGCTTTATAAAATGAAAAGCCTTGGAATTTAATTTTTCACAGAAACAGCTCTGGGTTAGAAAGGGTTAAGTATAAATTAATATCAAACGAAGAAAATAGCTCCACAGCTTCTGGGTGTTTCAAGAAAAAATACCATTTACAATTTTTTGCAGAATTATAGCAGCAAAATGCTGCATACAAGTTATTAAAATTGATTGCAAAAGGTGGGCTTCCGCGTTTAAAATTGCACCATCTCGGTCTTCGAAGTGAATCCGCGTCGAGTTGTCACTACTCACATCGTACGCACACCTAACCGACGTTTCGGAGGAGATGCCACACTCCTTTTTCATGTGTACGACGTGAACAGTGACAACTCAACACAGCTTCATCCCTAAGACCGAGATAATGCAAAAATAATGAAATGGAGTTCAGTTGTTTTTTAGCCACATCCATTTCGTTTTCTGAGTTCGCTCCTCAATTCCTTATAATATTCACGTTATTTTTATTTCGAGGTATCTTTCTCCACGATTCACGGTTATAACAAAAAAAAAACACGTATGCAAAGCGCATGAAAAAAATGACAACGTCACTGCACGATCTCAATTTTCGAACTAATTTTTTCCGTTAATTTAACATCGACCAAATCCTACTATAGTTTTCGCACTAATTTCAATAGATCCCGAGATAACTATTATAAAACACATTTCATTGATGCATGCGTTCTAGAATCCACGCTAAGGGCTCCCAACCACTAACTTATAGGTAATTTTGTCTATGATTCGGCCTGAAGTCCCGAAATCGCAACTCACGAAAATATTTCAGTCGAAAGAAGAGAAGGATAGATTTCAACGAAAGTAAAATCTTCCCCATTCAGCCATTATGTCGCATTCAAAGTTTAAAATAGCAAAACGCGCAAGTTGACGCCCACTTTTAATGAGTTGGTGACGTCATAAGTGTTCTGGTTTGTTCTACAATAGTTTTCCCAATTTTTCAAATACTAAACTACGTCATACCTTCGGGTTAAATATTTAGGCATGCATAGGGGGAAAACTAAGTGAATCTATTTTTGAGAGTGGATTAACCCAAGGAATGGACAACTTCAAATCGTCAAGGGAAGGATTTAAATTTTAGAACTTTAATATTTTCATCAAAGTTCTGCAGTTTAATACGCTGGTACCATAAAACCATAAATATATGGTTTCCAGTGACAATAGGTGCGGATTCATGCGAGGTAAAGGTGAATCCAAAACTCATACAGCTGGCATGTGAACTTAAACGCAAAGAACTGTGCTTACACTATCTCTGACCGCAGTATGGTTGAAAAGAGGATGTACCGAGCACAAAAGGGTCCCAATTGTTGACCATGGTGTGATCCAGGGTATTCCACTGAGGGGTGCTAAATGGCGGTGGATAAAGGATCGGGGGTGTGGCAAAGCCATAAGGGCCGGCACTCCGCATATTGGATCGGCGGGGTTGCAAGTTGGAAGGCGCGAGAGTGGAAGTGTCAACCCTCGGGGGGGAAAATCGCTCAAAATGGGGTTTGCGCTGGGTAAACTTTGATTTCAAAGGGGATTTGATTTTGACCGCCCGCCCCCACTCCAAGCGCGCACACTGATCGTTCGCCCCCGTGGGCTCGGCGCGGAAAGAAAAGTAAAATGGGAATCGACACGGGAGGACCCGATGAATGGAAATGTCGGCAACACCACAGCGAGGGATGTGGAGTGGATCGCGGCAATTTTGTGCTCCTCGTGGAAAAAGGATCCGTTCCGTAGAGGTTAATCGACACTCAGCGTGAATTCTGTTCAAAAGGAAGGGTAGACGCGTAAATTAAAAGAAATGGAAATTTTGAAAGGGATTTTTAATTTTTATTAAAGGACCATTTTGTGCAATTCTTAACAGATTCTTCACTATTTGCGGGTCAACGGGGTGGTTCGTTTGCTCAAATCTCAACATAAGAGCAAAGAAGTTATCAGTTGGCGAAAAATCAATTTCTAATTCAATCGAAAGAAAACTTGTCATAAATAACTATTGAACACTAATTCGACTGAATATTGTGCTACGCCCCACAAAAAATAAAGGATTCCTTACGAGGAGGCTCATGGGCTTTCTTCTTGAAGCGTAAAAGAAGGAAAAGAAAAATTGGGAGGTGATTCACATAGGTTTTATTTAAGAACCGGTTTAGACAATGCTGGGTTAGTGCTTCACCAAATGCGTGTTTATGGGGTGGTTTATGTTCTGAAATACCAAAACAAGAGAAAAGTAGTAACCAAGTGGCGAAATTATCAATTCGTAGTTCAATCGAAAGAAAACTTTTTATATAATTGTATAAGACTATTGTTCATTCGTAGGACTGAATGTTGTGCTAAGCCCTTCACAAAAAAGGAAACCCTTACGGAGTGTAATTACCCTTACTTATAAAACGGAGTGTAATGACATTAAAAAAATAAAATACAAGCAAAAAACAACTCTTTTTTTGCAAATGAATGTTTCTTTTTCCGTTTTATGAACTTTTGGATTTTAATTTTAGAGTACAAGTGAAAAAAAATTATCGTTTTTTTTGCTCTCCTGAAAAGCTGCTATTTTTTAAATATGTGTAGTTAGAACTTAGCCAACGATATGAAATAAATGGTATTTACAATAAATAACATCACAGTATTATGTTTTTTGAAAAATATTTCTAAAGGTAAGCGTTTCGTTCGTTAGAAAATCATGAAAAGTTTGGGGGCAAAAATGGCATTCCAAATGCATATTATTGCTGTAAAGTTAAAATATTATCACAATACACAATAATAAGTCAATTAGGTACACGATAATAAGTGTTAAATAAGTTGAGATGCATTGTTTTTATTTTATACACAAAAATCTATCCAGTAAAAGAAGATGAAAACGTAGGGGAGTGTTCCGTTCATCTATGTGCTTCCTATGAATCACATTATAATTGCAATGAACATGCTCATGTTTTGCGTAAAATGAGTAACTCAAAATAACCAATACAATTTCTATCCATATTAATTTGACACGCAAAACAATAAAATCTCTCACATTAAATGTAGACCACACCACGGAAAGATGAAACGATACTTTGCCAAAATGATCTAGGAGCCGCGATAATGAAGCCGTTTAGCATCAAAGTCATCTGATTGAACGCTTATTAGATACGCACACAGCAGGATGCAAAATGATAAATAAAATTAAATACGCAGATCCGTGGTAATAACGATGAATGGGACCATCACTGTTATAACACGGAAAGTAAGATTCGATAATGCTGCCATTTCACTACAGGGCCACCTTTATGAAAGTAAAATAGTTTACATAAAATTAAGCATACCCAGTAATATCTCTCTTTCACATCAATTGATGCCCAATGGCCCAACCACTCATTTTAATTTATATTAGGACCGGAGGGGAAAATTTAAGCTACGCTCTAGCAGTTAAAGGAAGTAGTAATAGCAAACATTCAATTAAAAAGGGCAGTTCTGTTAAACCATTATTGAATAAAATTGAGAAAATTCAGTATTTAATTTATCATCTAGCTGATGAATGATCTCTAAAAACATAGAATGGCTTATAAATTGATGGATGGTGTCCTGGAAATCAATTTACATATTATCCCTTTCCTTTGGTTAATAAATTCAATATATGCCAAAAATATAATTTTTTATGTACCTATATGATGAATATTATGCAGCTTGTTTATGTAGAGACCATCAAAATAGTTTTGCGTTAATCATTTGTCATAAATTTCATACACTGCTACTGAATCGGAGCGTATGATTCTCGTTTCTAGCTACTCCTTTAGCTGTTTTTTTTTTGCATATTCTCAAATGTAATTGAATATAATCCCTCTAAGGATCATAGAAAAATATCCTCGTGTATGGCAATCACGAAGGAAAACTTTTCCATAAAATAGGTCGGATTAGAATAAAAGCGTAAGGAGTTTGAATCAATTAAAACCTGAGGATAAATAATAGCGATGAAGTTAGTCGAGGCATAAGTCCAAGTTAAATTAAGAATCTTAAAAAACCCTCCAAGCTCGAGCATTGTAAACAACAGATGTTGTTAGCATATTCAATACACAATAATAAGTTCACGAAAAATTTATTTCATCAAATATTTACTTTAAATGAATATCATATTTCAACTGTTTTAAGTTAAAATACACGACAGGTAAAACTCCTAAATCAATTCAATTATTTCTAAATTTTTGGCATCAAGTAGAGAATTCATAAACAGCCGATAGATCTTCTAGCCGCTTACAATTTGAAATAATTTCACACAAGAAAATTCGGTGTTCTAATGTTAGTTAAAATTCTCAAATATGAAGCATATATGTGGCAATCATTGGATTATCCAAAATGAATAAATACGCATGAGCACTCAGTGAGAAATAAAAACACCATCAATATTACTTTAATATCATGTTTAATTTCTCAGATCACCCTTCCACGGGGCACCACCATTTTTGCACATATCCACAGTAGATAACATTTATTTACAAAATGAATTAAATAACCGAGGAACAATAATTGAAACTAGGGGAGGTTTCCACCACGGATTGTCAGCATTTGTGGAATTCGGGAAAGAAGGGGAAGGGAATTGCTGAAGAATTCGGAGGCGTGACACTTTGGTTTGGGGCGATTGGAGTGGCTCGTAAGGGGTTCTGCGGATAATTTTGACAAGAGAGGCGCCGAGGCAGTGTGGTACAACCACCAAGTAGGTACACAGACGGCGCCCGAGACGCTTCCATCTTATTTGTGCAGACACAAGAAACGGGGCACGCATAAACGTACATCCTTCGCTGCCCAAACACACGTTTATCTTTCACAACCGTTACACATACACGCATCACACGCGATCATATAACGCTGTATCTAATCACATTACACATACTTACAGTTGGGACAAGCATTAAATTTTTTTAACGATTCTACTAGCAACGATTTTTTTTTGTTTTTATGCGAGACTCTCGCCCCCATAAGGCGATACTATAAGTACTTTCTACTCGACACTTAGAAAAGAGTTGTTAGGCAACATTTTATGAAGCCACGGAATTTAACTAGTTCTTCACTTTAAAGAAATTCCATGAAATTTGCTCATTTGGTGCACACATTTTCACTGACTGGTCTTCCTTGAGTGCTACCGAAGAGTTTCACATGCGAAACTAGAAACATACGAAGCTCAATGGCCAGACAACTTAGAAATAAACAATAACTTGTCATTAAACTGCACAAGACGGCGCTTAAAGTCTACACCGTACGCACAGAATGTCACTTAATCCATAGATACGGTAGCGTCCGTTGCACACATTCATTCATTATCTACAGCAATCAGTTCGTTTGAAATTATTTACATAGACAGGAAAAGAAGAGGTTTACAGAATAATTTGTGATATTTACAATGAAAAAGTTTTGACCCTTGGCTAGGTCTAAAAATGCGTCAGTCACGTAATGTGATACATGTTCAACCACTATCTTGTTAGCAAACATTTTTGAAAGACAGTATAGGCCGCACCAAAATAATACAGATAGAATTTTCCTCGCTTTCATCCATCAAAAGTTTGAAGAAATAAAATTATTTAGCGAGAGAGACACAAAGCCAGAAATAACCCTCACTTAAAGGACCCATGAAGGATCCTAAATAATGACAAGAGACAGCTAATTTTCGGGAACGGCGACAAAGTACAACTGTTATATGTACATCTCACAAAATTTTCAATGCTTAGTTGTAAAGTAAACTATTTGGAAATGCTATAAATAGAATAGACCCCTAATTTAGTCTGATTTACAATTAAGGGACTGAATGTTGATGTTAATTGAAATTATTATCGCTCATTCCTGAAACTTCGATGCCAATATCACGGGTAACAAAGAGGGCACAAAATATCGAGTTCGAAAGTTAGCATGAGATTAAAATTGAGAGGAAAAGGTGGGATGGATACAATAGTCACTGCCTATTTCTTTAATTCATGGACGTGGAAATGTTCAATTTCAAAATGGAAATCAATTGTATATTCATTTTTTTTATTAGTGAATAAAAATAAAAACGTAGCAAAATTTTGATATTCTTGTATCAAAGTAGTTCGGAACTTCATCAGCTTGAGTCTGAATCAGGAGAGAAGTCATCAGATTAATTATACGAAGGTAATCGAAAAAACTTTTTAGCCATATGATTTCGTTACACAGTATTAAACATATATTTATTTTTTGCAACGGAGATTACTTTTTAAGCAATTAATCACCTTTTATAAACTTGATGTTGCATGTTATAACCGTTGCAAGATTAATCAAGCGAGAAAACGGATATGAGAGAGCAGAAAAATACTTTGAAGACCAGTAAGTTTTCTTATGAAAGGAACTACTCGAAAGATAAATTGTGGCATATTATACGAGTAACATATCAGAACAGGCATATTGTACGAGTAGCGTACCAGAATGAAATTGCTCATCCAAATCAAAGTCCGAAGTCACGGAAGGCTGAAGTGCACCGTCCGACCCACGACTGAAACGCGGCGAGTGCTTGGAAGCCCTGAGGGAACCTTTTCACCCACCCAAAGAGCTCCTATTCCAGGTAGGAAAATTGTAAGAACACTAAAATATTCGGGTATTACCGGCGGAATTTTACAGATGTGCTTGTAATATTTTTCATTCAGGAGAGTTAATCCATCTTCAACACATTTCGGCAACTTACTCCACAAGTCTTCTCGGATTATAGTTACGATGTTAATACCCAACGGAAGCGGTGTAAGTTGCCAAAAACTGTAAAGACCTCGGTGTCAAACCAGATGGGATACCTATTTCAGTATTAAAATTTTTTTAAATGCTACAAAATATAGATAAACCTTTTCATTACGGGTGTAAAGTATGCCAATTCTGAAAAAAAAGACTTCCTGATAATCACTCAAATAATGTGTGCATGTGGTATTTTCCTGATGCAACTTAAACTAGCCCTTACTGGAGCTGCTTCCTTAACTGTCTAGTACACATGATGAAAATACGAGTATTTCAAGATTCATTGCCAATGCATAATTTGATTTTCAATGATAATAAATTAGATTTTCGCCCTTTTATCGCATATTTGATTGATATAAACTGTTACATCCATTTAAATTACTAAATTATTAATAATTAAATTAGAAGTCGTAATCCTACGAAATTTATTCACTCACAAGTTCTTTGCGCCGCAAAAAAACCTAGCGGTAAATGATATTGACAACCGTTGTACACAATAAACGCAATAGATTGACAATTAAGACGTTTTATTTGGTTAATACTGAATGACTTTTGCCCAAAGAAAAACGATACTTAGGTGGAAAGAGAAGGTGAGGCAAAAACACAAGCAAAAATCGAAATATTTCCTAGCAAGGTTCTTTTTATTAAAATTATCACGAAGCAGACAGTATTTATAAAAAATCGATCAAATAACAACAAGTAAGATAAACAATTTAAGAAATAGAATATGCTATAATAAATATGGTGCTCAAAATGGATGAGTTCCCCCAAAAAAACAAGCGAACGAAAAATATGGTACGAAAAACTAACGGGAAATAGAAGCCAAAAGGAACTGCGATCAAACTATTTAAATAACTGTCTTGGTTCGTCAGGATCTACCGGATTCTGCAATATAATAAGCTAAAGGCTACTCTTGTAGCCCACAAAGCACCACTGCGGACGATAAAAATCCAGCAAATCTGCAAAAAATATGCTGATGATGCCCTCATAGAGGAAATACCTGGACCGAGCAGAATATGGCAGAAATAGGAAAGAACAATACACCTTCGGAAAAATGCCATACATCGTGTCCAATAAAATTCAATTAACTCAAAATGATAACCACAAAGCTAATTTTTCCTGGCGCATGACATGTGCCTTGTTTAATCTCTTGAGGCTGATGCCTTTGTAGCTACTAATGACTACAAAAAATTATCTATTTCAAAGAAAGAAACGCAATCAGCCAAAGATGAACGCCGACTATTTTGATTCCAATAGGCCAATTTATCCGCCTGGAGTTCGTGTAAAACCTGCTGATGGTGGTTAGAAGTACTATTCAATGTACAGCTTACTGGGCTCAAAGGTAAGATAAGTAAGCTCAAGAGCGACAGTGGGATAAAAATTAGTCATCGAAATCAACGGTAAGTGAAGTAAGCGCGATAATTTCACGAAAAAAATAATCCGGCTTAACCTGGATTATCTCTTGGGTGAAATAATTTCATTTCATAGACCTTCTTGGTTGCTTAGCTTCACTATTCGATGCAAAATAGAAGGATAGTAGTTCGTGAATAGGAAAAGCGGATAATTTCGCTTGAAAATTGGTGATGCCCAATTTTTTCATCTAGTAAACATATCCAAAGCTTCAGGTATGATGATGTGGAATGCTACCATTATTCAAAAAGATAACATGTTTCCTTAGGTCTTATTAATATACGACGACTAACGAGTTAAAGAGCCGTCAACATGAGTACGACTAAATTTGAAATAAGAGGAAGAGGACATAACAGAAAAGAATACAAGAAGTCGTCAGCATAGTAAATAAATAAAATTTAACTGATATTAGCTGTTTTCAAATGAAAACCTTTTTTAGATTTTCCCATCTAGGACAGTACTGTCACCGTTGCCTTACTTAGAGCAATGCATCGACAGAATTGAAGTCTAAAGAATAATTGTTCACAACAAATAATTGCACTTCAACAAACAGGGATTCTTAATTATAGCGATTTTTGCCATTAATACCAGTAATCTAAGAGCTTTGATTAGTTGGAATTGGAATGCGGCACACCCATTTTATACATCACCTCACCTAATTCCAAATTTTAATAACTTCTCCATTTCAATGAGATTTCTTTAACTACGACCTTTACTAAGTATTCGCATGTTTTTAGTAACATTATCATTGATCACTAGAGGGAAATCGATTCACTAAAGGGCTATCAATTTGATTTTTTCAATATCAATTTGATTTTTACAATCAAATTGAGTCAACAATGTCACATGAGGACGGTATTAATGCTCAGAACGGCATTAAGAGACCTACGTAAAACTCATAAAGATTATTTTTAAAAATCGTACGCAAAAACTTAATTCTGCATTTAATAATTCGACGAGTAATTGATTCAACATTGAAACTTCTCAGTTTCGCCACTAGTTGAGAGTTACAATTCATACGGATTTGTTCCAATTCGGCCATGCTTTTGCTTGCGATCCTTTACAAATCTCTTTTATTCTCTACACCGCCTAAAAATTTGTAGTCACTCGTTGAACCTTCATACCTTAATTAATCCGCTTTTATCGAACTGAGACCAAGAGAATGAAGAGTCCGTCAAGCAGTGTCATCATAAAAGGCGCATCGGGGAAATATTGCGTCGGGGTATGCAAGGCATGGAGAGTTAAGGCCAACAAGAAGACGGGAGGGAAGAGGAGAGAAAAAGATGATGGGGAGCTTGTGGGTCTTCGCCCAAGGATTACCGCACGACAGAGGAAACAGAAAAAGGAAGAGATGGGGGAAGTGAAGGGGGAGAGCGGAAAAACCTCGACAACTCCTCCGCTTCCCTTGATTTGCCTCCGTAAAGCTGGGCACGGAGTGACCGCAGCGGTGTTTACGGATGACGGAAAAGAAAGGGTGAGAAACGGAGAAGAGTCGTTAAGGATTTGGCACTGTATTATTTCGTGACACGTCGAAGCCTAAGTTCATTAGTCGCCATCAGCTCGAGGGGAGAAAGGAAGGGGACGACAAGGGGGGTACAGGTTAGAAAGCCCACACCCCCCTACATTCTGAGGAGTCAGTGGAGATGGGTAAACCTCTAATAAACTTCAAGCTGTGCCTGGGGGTCTTGACGCTAAAGAGTTGAAGGATATTTTTACCCCGAGAAAGCCTGACGATACAAAAATAATGAATGGGCTGTCGAGTTGACACACAACGTCGCTCTCGTCTTTTTGTCTCGGAGAAAGCCTCAAAAGGCGCTTTAGTTCTTTTGTTTTTAATTTCTGTTTCCAGGTTTCAGGCACCATAAGCCGGTTCAAGAAATACTTTACTTGCAGAAGTATCCCACGTCTTTCAATGGGGTCGATTACGAAAGGGAGTGATATCGTTGCTTCACCATCAAAGCATAAAGCATGGCTACATGAATGTGTTTGCAACATATTACCGGGGAAAAACTGGCCGTGTATCGCTTCAAAGTTACTTTATGGCGATTGTGCCGCTTGGCTTTTATATTCGTAATACCCTAAGCGTGTTTGAAATTAAGGGGGAGAAAAAATACTGTTGTAAATTAAGTACAAATACATTCCGGAACGGAAAAATTTTAACCTATTGCCACAATGGCCAATTTTATACAGGGACACAAATAGATTCAACATCGAACATTTTCGGCCACAGCATTATTTGGGAGTCAAAAGTCATATGGTTTTATTCTGACTCGGTCAGAGGCCCTCTACGAATCTCTTTTATTCCCTACACTGCTTAAAACTTCGTAGATAATAGTGTAACATAGAGCAGTATTCAGTGAATTCATCTTCCGTGATTAAGTGATGCCACATATATGAATGAAATATCTCGTAATTTCCTGGTTACTCGACGAGAGAAACGCTTTTTAGGGAAATAAATTATTAGAAAAATCTTTCATCTGCTGTGAAGAATTAATTGAAGATTAAAAAAGTATATTTACCCATTGAATGTGAAATATGAAATTATTTTTACCACGAACAAAACAATACGCAACTGCTACCACTGTGGTTAACCCATTACCATTCCGTTAAGTAGAGTATCAATATGATCTTTTTTCAACTTCTCCACGTAACCATGAGATTGAAACCAGTAATGGTAAGAAAAATGTATAAGAGTAAAGCTTAGTTAAAATTAATTAAAGCCATGTATATTTGTGCAGGGTTATTAAAAACAAAATGCGACGAAATGAAAATTAGCGCTCACTAATTTCCTGAAAATACACTTAGTGGACTTCAGAAAACGTTTAATAATGTGTACATGGCAAGTTTTTCTGCCGATAAAGTGGACGTGATGTCAAGACTATGATATAAGCTTCGACATCTTGATAATCAAAGTAACCTCAACTCTTATCCATACTTTCTTGAGGTTAGCTGAGTTTTAGGAATCTAGGGCTTTGAAGTAGTCCACAATTAGCTCAGACGGATCAACCGAAATGAGATTATGTAATGTGTAGAATCTGAGTTTTTCGCCGATATGAGCTTCAATATGGATTCTTAATCCAATGACCTGCAGTAATTCTGGATCACGACCCTCTAAGCGTAAAATAGACGGAAATTCTTGATTTCTAGTCTTAGGGCTCATTAATTTTCTCTCTCATAAATTAATAAATCCTATTCCTGCAGAGATTATGTAAGTTGGAATGTCGCCGATATGAGCTTCAATATGGATTCTTAATCCAATGACCTGCAGTAATTCTGGATCACGACCCTCTAAGCGTAAAATAGACGGAAATTCTTGATTTCTAGTCCTAAGACTCATTAATTTTCTCTCTCACAAATTAATAAATCCTATTTCTGCGTTCGTTCGTTATACTTCCTCCTTAGTGCAATTTTATAAGCGGGGAGTCGTGTCAAATATGATTAGAATCCCACTTATTTCACGCCGAGCTGCCATGTTGTAATAACTATTTCATATGCTCGCAATTGGAGCAAAAATCATTTACGCCTATCTGAAGGGAAAAATAAACGGTGGTCTTGGGAAAAGACGGGTGTGACGTATAAAATGTGTGCGTCGTTTACCATCTCATTTATCCTATCCGTTCCATAATGCCTCTTCCAATCTTTTTGAGTTTTCACCTCTTGACTCTATTCTTATAGATTTTCTATGAAGATCGAAGTATGAGATAAAAGCCACAATACCCACTCTTCGGCACATTACTACGCGGCTTTCCCATGGAGTTTACTTCATGCACTAGTCCGCCTCGAGTCGTAGTCGTATTTCGACTATTTTTAAGACAAATTACCCGTTTAAAATCTCCGTTTTATTTTCAGGAAATGCAAAGTAGATATAGGTACATTTGTAAAAATTTGCCCATTTATCTTATATTACCCAATAAACTTTAATTATGCCAATCATCGTGTACATTTCTCATAGCGTAATTTCGTATTACTCGACTACTAAAATTTTACTTTTGAGGATACTAATACAAATTTGTTACATTTAAAATACAGGAAAACATTGGCAATGATCTTCTGCATATGTCCCAAAAATTTTGAAAACATATAGAAAGTTTAAAGAACAAGTAAGTTGTCACCGGTCAAGCGGCAGTGGAGCGACACATATATTTATATTCTTTTCCTGTTGAAATGGTCAATTTTCCAGTGATGAGTTCATTGAGGATACTAATAGATGTTGTTTGAGAATTAAAGAATGTTTCAAATTTGAGTGGGGCATATCGATTTTCATACCAATCAATACGACCCATTGACCGAAAAATATAAGTACCTTCCATAACCTTTGTTCACATTTTTCATTGTTTCGTATTCTCAAAGCAATGATTCGAGAGATACTTTAAGGTTACCTGACGATTTAAAGATACTTTCTAAGAAGCATAAACCTCTAAGGTAATTCCGTATTTACCATCATATTATAAGGACGAGTGATTTCAAGCATGAGAAGAATAAAACCTACGCAGAAAGCCGTATGTCTTTAAAAAATTTATCGTAAAAATTATATCGACTGCATACTATCCAAATATTTTATTATTCATTACCTCTACCAAACGGCTCACAGTTTGGATCCAAAATAATTAATCCACGTCGAATTTTTCGAAAAAGATACACACTTGAATATGCCGCGTTTAATCATTGGTTTATTATACCTTGAAATGGGAAGAAAAATTTATAAATTTGGTGGATAAGAAGGTTATGTAACACCGCTGAAATCCACGAGTAAATAGCCTCGATTATACTATTTGATTTTGCGG
Source organism: Ischnura elegans (assembly GCF_921293095.1). Classification (NCBI taxonomy): domain Eukaryota; kingdom Metazoa; phylum Arthropoda; class Insecta; order Odonata; family Coenagrionidae; genus Ischnura; species Ischnura elegans. Next base: position 37,235,981 of record NC_060249.1, read on the forward strand.
TCAACCTGGATTAATATCTTTTGGAAAATGCTTCCGCACTGATATTTAGTTTAACCACATTACTATCTGGTTCACATTGAATAATGATATCTTATTTAAATTTGACTACATAGCGACCACCAAAAAACTATGGACGTAGGGACAAAAAAACTCTCGGGAATATTGAGCCAACTTTTGACAGTGATACAGTTAAAAATATTCATTCTTGTTCCCGTTAATGATTTCATACAAATAAAGGAATTAAAAGACTGAAGCTGATGAAATTCCAAGGTGTTAGGTGATATCTTTTCTCAGCATTCTCTGCGCCAAAAACCCACGAAAATGGAAATATTTGGTGGAATTGAAGGAAATGCTGTAAGTCTTTCAATAAAAATCAATTGACTTAAATAATATTTCAAAGAGTTGAAATAATAAAAAATAATAATTTAAATTTAATGGAAAGCATAACCTCACCCTAATGGAGGTATTATGCAGTTCTTTTCTATTTTGATTAGCTATTAATGAAATGATCATTTCACAACGCAAGTGATTCATATGACAGTGCATCATATTGATAAGTCTAAGAAAATAGGCGTTGATGTATTAATATCTAAGGTTTTTAAAATTCATTTACCATTATACAATTTAATAAGTGCCCATCAAACGAAAATTTAATCTTCCTGAATAAAATTTTGATCTAAAAGTACTGAAAGATCATTACTGTTAAAATAGCAATAAGTATTGCAATCAAGAGGTACTATGGGATCTTCCATACGAAAGAAGTGGATGATGACAACACGGATGCAATAAAATTTACACCCAGGAGACCACACATAAGGAGAAAAAGCTCGATTATAAAAACAAGGAAAGGTTATTTCTGGCTCCGAAAACTTGGCTCAACAGAATTACAAGTGAATCATTCCGCAAACAGAAGAATGAGTAACGGCCATAAACGCAAGCAGGAAATTTGGAGGAATTGTCTTAAAGATAATTGTGCGATGAAAAGCTCTAGATAAAGTGTATAAAACTTTTAATCTCTCATCAACAAGGAGTGCGTATACAATGGATAAAAAGTAAGACAGGAATGTGAAACATGGAAAATAATAAATAACTCTTTAAATAAATATGAAGCAAACACCATGAATCAAAACAGTAAGAATGTGCATCAAGAAAAACAGAACAGAAGATGAAAAAAAACATGGTAACAGGTTTCCTCGAGTGCTATGTCGGTTATGAGTAGGAAAAAATACCCACTTTAACACATAAGTTGGGCTTTTAAACACTGGATGTTCCATGAAGAGAAATATGCATTATTAATTTCCATTGTTCATCAAATCATTGCATCAATAATTTACACCACCATCAATTTTTAGATAGCAAAGACATGTAACGGAAATTTAAGTTTCGAAACCCTTCACGTGAGAGTAAGCAAAGAAGAGAATAGCAAGAAATGCAAACCTTTATACAACAAGGCTATTTTCGATTGCATGACATTAATGTCTAGATTTAATGAACAACGTTGGAAATTTAGTTTCAATTAGCAATAATTACTTCAGGGAAAGATCAGCCTCAACAAATTCACTGATTGAACAAAAATATAAACATTCAAGATAAATAAAATCTCTCTTTAAATAAATATTATATATGCATAATGACACGTTAGTAATACCGAATTGCGATTGATAATGGGTGAGAATACTAAAAAACAAATGTCAAGACGATCACCCATCTCACTTCTGTACATTTATGTACAAGTCATTCGCGAGGGATGCGATCAGTAAAAAGTGACCGATATAATTAATCCATCCCTTTCTTACTCAGAAGTCCCTCTAAAAACAAAACGTCCATGCCTCCAACTATTAGATAAATATTAATCCTGCCGTTCACCGTGCCCACGCGATCGGCGCGACGGGGTGATGATGGTGGTGGTAGCCGAAGGGAGGCGGCGCCATGCCGGCCGACGGGGAGGGCGTCGAGGGCGCGGGGTTCGAACCCGGGCTCCCCGCAGAGGAGGGCGCCAGGCCGCCGCCGGGAGAGTGGTTCCCGGGCGGGGACGCAGGCGGCGCCGAGGAGGAGAGCGGCGAAAAGGCGGAGTCCATGCTGCGGGTCACGAGCAGCTGGTTGCGGGCGCCCGCCGGCGGCTTCCCCGGCAGATGCGTCTGCTTCGCTGGGGGCGACTCGGGCTCCGTGCCCCCCTTTGCCCTGCCGATCAGCGAGTCGATGCTGAAACCTCCGCCCTTCTGGTGCAGCTTGGTGAGCCCAAGGGTCGCGCCCATGTCCGCGCCGCTGCTCACCGGTACCGGCTTGGGCAGCACCGCCTGCACAGGGGCCTGCAACTGTGGGGCGGATCCGCCACCGCCGGCCCCGCTCCTGAGGACGCCTCCCAGGCCGAGTGGCGCGAGGGTCAGGGGCGGCAAAGGGCCGAGATATGGGTAGTGCAACGGGGGCGGTGGGGGCGGCGGGGGTGGGGCGTGGTGGTGATGGTGGTGTGGATGGTGCGGGTGCGGGGGGCCGAAGAGCATGGCCGCTGCGGCTGCCGCAGCCTGGTGGTAGGGGTCCATGAAAGCGTGTGGATGGTGGTGCGGGTGATGGTCCCGGAGGAACAGCTCCGGCGGCTGCCGCTTGTACCGCTTGCGGCGCCGGAGGAAGCTGCCGTTGTCGAACATATCCTCTGCCATGGGGTCCAGCGTCCAGTAGTTGCCCTTGCCCGGGTTTCCTGGCTCCCGTGGGATCTTGATGAAGCAGTCGTTGAGCGAGAGGTTGTGCCGGATGGAGTTCTGCCACGCCGGGAACTTGTCGCGGTAGTAAGGGAAGCGGGACATGATGAACTCGCAGATGCCGCTTAGGGTCAGCTTCTTGTGCGGGGACTGTAGGATGGCCATGGTGATTAGGGCAATGTAGGAGTATGGGGGCTTTACGAGGGCAGTCCCTGTTGATGAAGATTTGCCCTTCTTACCCTCCTCATCTTCATCTCCAACGCCCTTGCCGTCAGACTGCGTCGTGCTCGATGACCTGTTGAGGCCATCGTGAGTTGATGGGCCGTCTGAGACGTTGCCCGGGGAGGAACCTTGACGCGGAGATGAGGAGGAAGGAATGAATCCGTGGAGGTCATCGTCGTCCGAATCCACGTTTATGTCCGAGTCCATGTCAATCTCTTCGTCCTCCTCTGGCTTCGGCCTCGGCTCCTCAGAACCATCCCGAGTCCTCGACCTCATCTTGGCCTTGAGATCTGCCTCCTCGTCATCGTCCTCCTCCGTCTCCTCTTCCGACAGCCTATTATGTAAACGCTGCTGAAGCAGTAGATTTCCCCTAGAGTTTGTCATGCCCTCCGGTCCCTGGTGAGAGACCTCCTGGCCCCCTGGACCATGGAGGGCCCCCGGAGAGGCCAGTATGGAGGACGGACCGTGTTGTCTGTGCTGCAGCATCGCCGGGGAAGGCGCCGCAAACAGACCACCGCCGGGAGGGGAGAGGGCGCTTTGCGTCTGCAGACCAACGTGGCCCATGGCGAGCGGGTGGGCGAAATGGTGCTGCAGGAGCCTCTGGTGCGGGTGGTGGTGGGGGTGCGGATGCGGGTGGAAGGGGCTGTGGTGGTGCAGGTGGTGCAGTGAGGGTGGAGGCGGGATGGAAGGGTCGGGGCGGGGCCGGAGGTCCAGCGGCGATGAGGACGTGGAGGACGCGGAAGATGCGGAGGATGCGAGCGGGTGGTGCACCATCATGGCGGAGGGTTGCTGCACGGAGAGGAGCGCCGATGGGGCGACGCTTGCAGAGGAGGCGGGGTCCTCCATGCCGAGACACATTGGGGATTGGCGGGCGGCCGTACGGCGCTCCGCGGACGAGGGCGCGACGGCGGGACTCGGACGACACCCGGCTGCCCCACTCGGTATAAGGAGTCCGTGGAACGCGGTCGAGCTCGGTGCGGCGCGCGACCCGCTCCTTAGGGGACACGTAGGGGGCCGCCTACGGCGTAAAAACTTGGAGAAGCCGGAGCCGACACGAGCGAGCGTTTGTCATGAAATATTCACACGAAAACCACTTTAAGAGAGTTTGTCCCTTCTTGGTGCCTCATTTAAAGTCTGATGAACGAAGCTTGCCTAAACATACTTTTTCGAAAACTTCGATTCTTCGCGGGCAGCTCAAGGTCCATGCGAAGTAAAAAAAGATAAACGCTACATAGCCAATCAGCTTAATAGATTTATTAATGGTCGATTCGTATAGGCAGCCAGAGAAATCAAAATTATTTTATTATCTTCCACAGCTCAACGACTAATAGGAAATCACTTTTACATAAATAAAAAATACTAGTCACTTGAAAGATGACATTTCGCGACGAGCACAATATAATCACGCACTTCACGCGTCAGTCCACAGTTCCAGTCAAAGTAAACAGAATTTGGCACGGAGCACTAAGTAAATCACAGTAATGTGGTGCAGTTCAGTATTTATCGCCGGGGTGGTGTCCGTCAAATTCCTCGGAGTATATGTAAACAAATCATAATCGAGGATTTTTACGGCACCACCAACGGGCCAGGACCGCGGGCCGAGCAAACACGCGGAGGTGACACTTATCAAATTGGCGGTGGGCGTTCACGCGCTACAATCCCAACCGACACGGAACGCGCGTCGCCTGGGCTAAGAATCAGGAAGATGTCTCTCTCGGAGGAAAAGCGAGCACAACACGTCCTTCCTCTCGTCCGTGTGGTTTACGAATGATAAACCCCTCGCCTGCGACGGACCAAACACCTCGTGCGCACTCCGGAGACCCCTGGAGGGCGAGGAATGGTTATCCCTGAAGAGGGGAACAGTTTGCGGGCGAGGTGTGCCGACTGAGTATAGCTAGAAAGGGGCGGGAGGGGTTAAGAGGGATGAACTTACGAGCTCAAAAGGGGGGAGGGGGGCGAGAAAGGGGGGGAGCTACCCATATGGTGGTGTGAGGCCAGGATTGAAAACCCTGGACGGCGTAGGATGGGGGGGGACATTGTTGCCGGGAGGGAGACGGAGAGACCGCGGAAACGGGGTAGGGGTAGAACTCAGGGGGCGCAACCCCTGGTTCAGGACGGGGTGGACGGAAAACACGGCCGGGAAGTGACAGGTCCAAGCCCAGCCCAGCGAGATTCAAAGCATCGGGAGCGGAAGTTTTGAGACGAGGGCTCCCATTGGTGGGGAGGATTTCCCTCCACCCCCAGTACCGTCCTCGTAGAGGGGGGAGACGGCAGGTTTGCTTGGCGCAGGCTTGGGCGGCAGGCGCGGGGAGGCTCGCTTCTTTGCCGACCGGGACGTGGCGGGGTAAGGGAGGCTGGTGACTTGGTGGGCGGGGCTTGGGTTTCTCTCGCTAAAGGGGGCAGGCGGAGAGAGGCGAGGGAGGGTGAAAGGGAGAGGAGAAGGCGAGGAAGATGGAAGAAGAAGCTGCAAGAAAGAGGTGCACAACAGCACTGCGAGTAAATATAGTCTTCCATCAATTTTGCAGCGACACCACGTGGGAGCGCGCGTTGGAGGGAAGGAGGCGATAAACAAGCCGAGGAAGAATTGGAAACGTGAAGGACGAAGAAGAGAGCGCACCAATCATCGCAGCGCCGTGAACGAGAGGTAAGCGCATGCCGCACTTCCGAACGGGAGGCAAAAAATATCGCTAAAAAACAGTTCAAAAAAATAAATTCCCAATGGGTTTAATATTCAGCGGGAAGGTTAAGGGATTGAATGATTGTAGAAATTCTCGTTAAGTTAAATGGCATAGTGTATGACAACTACGTAGAAATGTGTTCTTTACGGCAAATCTGCTTGGTTTTTAGTGTGCGTGTGTGAATTTTTTCGTTTTTTTAACAATTTTATTTGCGCGTGAGTGGTCGCTGCTGTAAATCGAATCCCTGTAAGTGCGAATTTGGGAAATAATCTTTGAAAATTAGTTCAATAGTATGATTTCTCTGAGATAGAAATTTTTAATGGACAGGTAGAGGAATTGGATAAGTTGGAGAAATCCTCGAAGTCTTAAGTGTACGAGTTTGCAAGATGTGCGCGTAGGAGAAAAATCACTTGGGAACAAATCCGCTAGGCGTGTGAGTGAGCGTATAAGTGCCGTCAGTCTTTTTCTTTTTAAATTTTTTATGGGTGTTTTCACTGCCTTTCAAGAAAACGTCGTAAACCTGAGTTTGTGTATGTCTGGGATAAAATGCGAAGAATATTGTTATTAGGGGCGAATCTGCGACTTTTATGAGTGCGAATTTTTGTTTTCCTTTGTTGTTTATTTTTGTGTATTTTTCAAATCGATTTACTTTATTGCATTCCTTCTACCGATCCATTCATTCTACCAATCCCTTAAATTGCTCCCTGGACTATACCTAATACAATGGAGAATTTATTTTATCTAACTAATGCACGGCCGTAGTACATCCTTATCTCATATCATTACAAATCAGGCGCGGTTCAGCGGCTGGAGCAGCAGTCCAGATTCTAACTCACTTTCTGGTTTCCTTCATGCTATACTTTTTATATTCCCGACATATTTCACCACTCTCCGATTGTGAAATCGTGTGTTAGGGAAGACAAGAGTACGTGGGTGGCATCCACGGCCAGTATAAAAAAAAAGAAAATTTTTCAGAATAGACCGCATTTGAAATGTGAAAAAACAGGCGGTTCTGATTTTATTCATTCTCATTTTTAATATTAATTTCCTCGATTTCGTCCCAATATTATTTTGGATTCGGTCGTACTCCTGCGACTTTGTGAGTGTTGGCTGTGTGACACTAGATCCGAGATCGCGGTTATAAGAATGTGGGGTACAGAAGTGAGGTCTTTGATGGGGGTGCGAAGTTGGTTAGGGACGATAGAAGGTGTAAATTCAAAGGCGTTATGAAGGCGAGAGTTGTGTCGGAGAAAAGGGGGATGTCACCGGGTAGTTAGTTATATTGCGACACGAATGGCTACGGTTTTAAGCGGCCGATGGAAGGCAATTTCAATAGCAAAAATTCACCACGATGCAGCGTCGCTGACCAAACAACTTGATTAATATATACAATATCCCTCAATACTAGTATCAAGAGGTTGGTCGGTGGGAAATAAAACTGTGGCACAAGATAGAATTTTCAGGTAGTAGTATTTGTTAAGCTAACATTCGGAGTATTTTTACACCTCCGCTGACGCTATGTGAACCAATATAGAAAAGTGACTGATATAGCTACCCCTTGTTACGGTAAAAAAAAGCACGTTGATATAACTTATTCGTGAATAAATAAATGTATGTATTGAGTAGGTGTGCAAACAGGATCATAAATTAATTAAAGCGATTCTAATAGAATGATTTCTTTCACTTCTATGACTTCTTCTCAAAATTTAATAATGAGTGTTACTAACGAAGAACGAATATTGAAAACCAGAAGACTTATTTCTTTTGCAACGAAAAAAGACTCGAGGTACAACGTTTACGAATAGCAAAATTTATATTTCCCTGCGGTAGGCTACACTATAACAATAGGAAATGGTAATTTTGTAAATTTCATTGCATGGATTAATGTATGTTTGAGTGAGCGTGATGGATTTCATTATAACAGTGTGTCATTGTTCTGTAGCCCAGTTAACGATGCTGGACGTCATTAGATGCATGAGGGGGGGGGGAATTGAAAGGGCTGTTAAAAATAGTTCATGAGACTTTAGCGCGGAATTTTGGGAAGTGTAATAGAGGCAAACGATTTCGCTGGTGACACGGCATTTTTGGGCGCCAGCGAGCAATATTTACTGCTTGCCGTAGTTAACTTAAACTTTTGGAAAATTATTAATGGCGTTACTTTCAATCGGTCGAGAATTTGAAGGACGATGAAAAATAACTTGCAATAAATAATAATTATTAATAATATTAGCAATGTAACCACGGAGTGAAGATTTAATCACTGTTTTTTGCAAAATTTTATTGTACTCGGTAATACACCTAGTGGTAAGTTACAATATCATTATTATGCATAAACGACAGTTTCTTTTCAATGTAATTGAATTTAATTAATGCATTCGTTTCCACAGATATTCCCGGAGAGTGTGTGTCGCATCGGACAGAGGAAAATATCTTACAGGTATCAAAGAACATTGCTTGTAGTTGGAATTCGTGCGATTGATTTTATGGATTGATTATAACAGCTTCATGATTAAGTAAAGGTATCATCCACAGGCATTATATTCAATTCCAAGTTGGTATTCGTGATCGGCCAAATAGAAATTCACCAAGTGAAAAACTACTACGAGTACACCTAATTTCAATACGGCCGCCAAATAGCGACAAAATTATGCCAACAAGAATTAAGTTTCTAACTTCAGCTCGTTCTTTACTACTAAACGTCTAAAAGCTTTACTACTAAACGTCAAACCTAATTTATGGATATCTAAGTATAAAAACCTTTCAATAAAGTGTTTTTTTACTTCAAAATTAATATTTGAGCGTCTATTCTTGCCTCACCATTCCGATCATTTTTAACATTGGTTAATGTGATCAGCTCTTGAGAAGTTAATATCCACGTCAATGTAAACTTGTTTCCATTATTTTTTAACCGGACAAAAAAAATTTAACCTTTCGCTAAATATCGTTGTCGACTTTATGTGAACAAGCAAATAGTGTTTTTATCAAATCGTTTACTATTTCACATCTTGATATTTGATATTTACAAAATAAATGGGCAGCATGGGAAATAGTTCTTCCACCACAGAACAGGTGAAATTACAATCTTTCACCTGTAACCATGTCCGAATTTCGTGTAATGAAAGGCTAACTGGGCATTTGGGGCGATTTCTACAAATTGAAAATACCGAACTACTTCATGGCGTCACTGTACTTATAAACGAATATTACGCCGTATTTATAAACGGATATCTCTAGCACTACCACATGTCGTAAATATCATCTATCTATATAATAAAAATTCTCATGCCCACTTTTTGATTCATATTTTGTCGATATTTCCAACCATCGTATGCTGCATTGTGGAAATCTTTTTCAATAAGTTGAGAATCCCGATTCATTGTGCAATTTTTCGACCAATAGAGTAATAAAGTTTAGGAAATGATCGCCGACTAGCAAGCGGGATACGATGTCACTTCCAGAAGAGCACAAATGTAGGAAAAAAATCCACAGGGTAAAATATTTGCGCGTACCTCCACTCGGATCGGGATTCCTAAAATTCACATTGAGAATCAAATTATGCTACAAGTGGTGCTAATTGTACGACATTACTGCCCTCTTAAAATCTAGACACTGTGTTGCTTCTTTATCTAAGGCCAGAAATAATATACCTATATAATAAGTAGGGACCCTTTTTTAGGGCACATGACACATTTTGGGAACACTGATTCGAGATCAGGACAAAGTGAATTTCCAATTGAAGATTTTTCCTTAATTGAATTTTATCAATTGAATAAGCAGTTTTACCTCCAAGTGAAACACATTGTCACACATGAACAGGATTTTTATTACCAGCTTACATCGATCACCTGATGGATTTTTACTAACATAAACAGAGTGATGTAGATACCTCAACATTTTTCTTCCACATCCGGATACATGCATTAGCTACCAAAAATGTTTTTTTATACATTCAACAATTCTAAGCTTCCAAACAAAAAAAATGCTCTTTTATCTGAAAATTTCCCAACGGTATAGAATATAAAATATAGTCCATGGAATGTTTTATTGATAAATGGTCTCCCGCGATCTTCGATTAGTTTATAATAATTTGATATGAATAAATTTTACCAAACGTGCCGCAAACAAAATCATTTGCATTTTCGATAACAATCACAGTAATAGGAATATTATAAAATTCTATAAGCTTTTACACTCGTTCAATTGGGTGCTAATAAAATAAGGTAATACGTTATCTCAGCAGAATTCACATTCGTCAACTTTACACCAAGCGTTACGTTGCCATATGCATCATTTGTCAAATAAACTACTTTCATGATCATTTGCGATATAATATTCAATATAATGTGCGTGAAAACAGGCTTATATACTTTAACACCGCTGTTTGTCAAATATTGACGGCAGTATATTCGACTAACTGACTTACTCTCATAAAATGGCAAGCTCCCAATTTTCTTAACCATCAACTTAACACTACACATTTCGTAGCTAATCAAATCGTAATTAAGTTGAAGAAAACTTATGCGACGTCTTTTTTAAAGGATGTTCAAATATTTCCCTACATCGCGTCGAAAACAGTTCTTCACGTGAATGTTTGTCAACGAGACGTTATGACGACAACTACCCTGGTTCCCTCAGGTATTGGTAATATTTTATTTGCAACTACGAGAGCACGCCACCTCTAGGGAACGATATAATGTTTACAAATTGTTTAAGCATATTTTCTCCGCTTTTCATGCATAAAAATTCTCTTGAAATAAGGCCGTTCAAAGTTACCGCATCTTACCTATTCATCAACTTTTCTACGTGTTTAAAATCTTGGGTAATCGACGGCAGAACTTCACGCTGATTATAGTGAATTTCAGATACAATGGGGGGAGTTATTTATATAACTGATCATCTCATTTCAAATATATTTGTGAATTACACTAATTAGCGCCAGAAGCAATAATTCACAAAAATGTTTTCAACTTTACGTTTTTTCCGCAGTTTCATCAGCCCTGCGGTAACATTTTCCTAGCAGCTACGAGAGCGCATCACGAGGGAGCAATGAGTTGTTTTTGCAATCGCGAAGTAATTATTTTCAAAATTTGTTTTTCGAAAAGTAGAGTAAAAAAATAAAATAAATTTGAAATAAATTTATACAAAATTCCCACAGTTACTAACCTCATACTATTTATTTCGTTTTAATTAACAGCTTCATCGATAAAAAAAGCCTGTTCATATTACAACCACAGTTTAGATTCCACATCGTGCCTGAAAAAAGAATGTTATCAACGCGACGTTTTGTCAACAATTACCCGAGTTTCATCAGCCCTGTCGTAGCATTTTCATAGCAGTTACGTTAGCAGATCTTAAGGGAACGAGGATTTTTTTGCAATTGTGTAGGCATTATTTCCCAATTAAGAATCTGAGTTTTTCCCGGCAGATGTTTCCTCGGCCTACAATATGCAGGCCCAACGAAATGTCGGCCGACAACTTGCAGACCCTGACCAGGTTGGAAACCTGGGAAGAAATCAATAATTTTTACCTCATGTTTTACGAGCATTAAGGTCTGATGGAATAAATTTATGAAAAATCTCCGCATCAGTACTTACTAACTTTATACCACAGAATTTGTCGTTATAAACACCTTCAATGACACATAAAAAACATCGTCATGTATCAAACACATTATAAATCCCACATCGCGCCTGAAACAAGAATGTTATCAATGTTTTGTCCACAAATACCCTAGTTTCATCAGCTCTGTAGTAACATTTTCGTAGCAGCTACAAGAGTACATCTTGAGGGAGCTACGAGTTTTTTTTTTGCAATCGCATTGCTCAGATGAAATAAATTTAAACAAAACCTCTACATTGGTACTTAGCAACGTTACATTAAACATTCCATAGTTATGAACAGCTTCATCAAATCAGAAAAACCTCATCATATATCAACCATATTTAAAATTCCACATCGCCTCTGAAACAAGAATGTTATCAACGTGACGTGTTTTGTCCACAATTACCCGAGTTTCATCAGCCAGCGGTAACATTTTGGTAGCAGCTACGAGGGCACGTCATCATGCGAAGGAGGGCCTCCTTTTGCCCCCCCCCCCCCCCCCACCCTCGACAACAATAAAAAGGCGAGGGACAAAGAAACGATAAGAAAAGGCGCCCTCCATGCTTGACATTTCGAGGAGGGTGAGGGAGAGAAGGGAGAAAGGGTTGCAGCAGCCACGCTGCTCCGAGGAGGAACGAAAAAGCGAGGTGGACGAGAGGCCAAGCAGACAAAAACATCGATCCCGACCGAAAGAAACCTCCCCTTGGGCGTCCGGGACCACCAACGAACGAACGCGGATCCATAGGAAAAAAAAGAAAGGATGGGAATGATGAAAATTGGAGGCATAAAAAGGGCATACGACCCCATTGATGGGGACCACTAGCTGATGACATTGGGAACAAAGGGTTCGGAGTAGATTTGTGCAGTTGAGAGTCTGAGGTTTAACGTTTGAGATGAGAACAAGGTTGTACCATATCTCATCAACATCTACATAATACACTGCGACCCATCTCTCATCACTGAGTGTTTGGCAGGGGGTGATCAATCACCAACATGCACAATGCAAGTGGAAGGCCACATGAACACCATACGGTCATAAATTGCGCATAATAACAAAAAAGACGTGCACATTCATGAAAAGGCAAAACTTGCCTAAGGTTAGAAAAATCCCAGTGACGTAGCCAGGATTTTGAAATATATTCAGGATATATCCAAGTAAAGATTAGGTATAAATCTTGTAGATTGAGCATAATTCTAAATGAGAACAATCGATTATACTTGCCGATAAAATAAATATATCGTAAATAAAAACTAACCAACCAAACCTTTCCAACCCTTCTAAATTTTTACCGTTTTCGACTAAGGATTAGTTTGGGGTGAGCTCTACCTTTTCCAATTCCTCATTGATGAAAAACAAATGTGAATTTTAACTAAATAAGGAAGGAAAATACTACTTATCTCGTGCATAGAAGGTACCACGGTTGCTCTAAGCGTCTTACGGTAGAAATGTATCATGTTAAACATTTCCTCATTATTCTCATTTATCCTGGTTTATGAGGTTTGACGGTATTCCATCATATTTTGTCACGTATTGTCGAAGTTATGTAATTTTTCTCTTCTGTCAAATCTTGATTGCCTATTTCTGCCTCAAAACCAAATCGAGCGACTTTTCATGACGATTTTTTCTTGTAGCTACATAATTGTACTTCCTATATGTAGTATTAATAAAAACGACTTAGTTTTCAAATAATAGTCTTAGGGATCGCACTTGATATGGACATGAGATGGTGTGGCTTTTAAATTTCACTAAAGCCTTTTGATTTGACATGTTAGATTGATCGCGGATAATTAGTCATGAAGGTATGCAGAAACCTGGCATTCCTTGTGCCAATTTCCATAGTGGCATTTTAACCAAATTGTAGCTTATAAAATAGAGTGTAGAAAAAAGGTTAACATTTTTCTTAGGTTTAAAACCATGTGAAGCGGTCCATTTTAGCTTTACGTCAGAAGTCGCGACCACAGTAAATACTTTACCCTACGATAAACGGCTGGGTTCGATGAATGATATTTCAACCAGGTTTTTAAGTGGGATCGCTTTTCCGCGTTGGATCATGTTCGAAGATTTGAATCTTAAAATACTTGCCCTGATGAAAGAACAACTTTGGACCCCAAAACCATTATCATGGACCACCATCAGATTAAAAATTCGATGCCTTACTGTTTCATTTTTCTCATTCAAATCATTTTATTGCGATTTCATTGTTTCCATTCTAGCCTCTGATTTAAAAGGAAGAAGGATTAAATTCATCTAAAAAAATGCAAGGGAGTTTAAAGCAATCATAGCATTACGCATAAGGACCTACGTCCACCCTACAGTCATTCGACGAGCAAACGGAAGAGTATGTTAGCTCCTTCCCACCCTACCAATAGGTTGAAGACCCCTAAGGCAAAACCTTCACCCTTTGCCGTTTTCCTTCCCGTACACCCCGACAGAAAAACCCTTGGCCCCCTTCCTCCTTGTGGAGCAATCCTGAACTAGGGTCTCCCGCATCAAAACTGGCATTTAGGGAGGAAAAATGCAGAAGCGCTACAGGAGAGGTGGGGACACAGGGCTGCCAACCCTTCCGAATTATTTACTCGTTAGATTATTTTCTTAGGGCCAGATTTTTAACGATTGGTTAGCGCTAACTATAAGATGAAACAGCCTTCCAGTTTACCTGGCGGTGGCTGAATGTTTTCGTTTGCTTGAAGTGTAACCTTATACTGAAGCTAGCCAGAATTGTCAACCACCTCAAGGTAAAGTGAAAGGCTGCATCATCTTATGGTTAGCGTTAACCATACATTATAAAACCGACCCTTAGTTTATCAATGACGAAAGCAACGTATATTAAAATTGTAAGCTATTCAAAATATTTGACCACATTATTTTTAGCATAAAAAAGGATTATCACATTTCCCCCTATTTCACCCGTCTTGATTGGTTGAAGGCAAAAGCCAAGAGAATGTAATCGCTTGGACCTCTACTCTCTTTTCAAAAGTGATCAGCCAAGCTTCCTAAGTTCCTGATTTTTCTTATCTCCCCCCCTCCCCCACAGAACTACCACCAATGAAAAATCTTTCTCTGTTGTCGGAACGCGATTATGAAACAGTATTCCAAAGGTTGTAAAATATTGTTTCTTTGTCTGCTTTCAAGCAAAGATTTTTTCGATTTATACGAACCCTCGAAAGTATATATCTTCTTTTTACACTTCTTATATTTTCATGTCATTTTTCACTTTGATTTTTCCGCCTTCGCTTATAGTTTCTAATTATAATTTTTTAATTTGTATATTATGAGCTATTATGTAAGTCATAGCCATAATACGTTCTTAATGGACAATGTCCAAGAACAATTAATCATATCATTATATACGACAATGGCCTACATGTAAGAGGGTTATTCGGGTTTCCCACTGGATGATTGCTAACATTACACCCGACACTTAGGGAGCCGATTTGGTCCGAGACATGGGCGCCGGGAGCAAAAATTCGAGAAAAGGGTTGATGGATAAATTCAAAGAGAATACGGTGGGGTACTCACGAAATAAGGATAATTATTTGCGTTTAAGCTAAGTACGCCACTTGGATCTGTTGTAGTATTTACTAATAGTACCATCGTGTTTATTTATTTTAATTTCGCAAATATATTAAACATAAATATTAAGGCGAACCTAATTTAATATTTGCACTCCACTACACAATGGTCTTGACCTTAACCCATAAATTACAATCTATAAAATCTACAGGAGCGAATGATGAGGAATAGTCCTAGTTGTAAGTTTGAGAAGGAATCGTCACCCCTCTGAACCCTTCTCCCACCCTAATCTGTCTGCTCCCTTCCCAATTCAGTTGGTATAAATTGGCAGAAGAAAAGAGCATGAACACAAGATAGAATTATGTGAAAGCATCAGAACGTGCCGTTTAATTTGATTTATTGAGTTTTAAAGTGGAACCTACAAATTCTAATCATTCACGATGGAATACTTCCTTCCTATCTCACTTGAAACAACCATTTTTGTAAAATGGTAAATTTAATGTACGAAGGAGAGACTTAACTTAACCGGTATATTGAATTTAGCGATATTTCCATTATGTTAAAGAAATTTTTTATTGTAAAATTTTTTCGAAACCTTAATTTCTCACTTTTTCAGGTTGTAAACCCTGCGGGGGAGTAGAATAGTAGTTAAAAGGTAGTTTAAATTTAGCAGTAGTTCCATTAAGTAGGTATGTCAAAAATATTTTCTTGTAGTACTTCGTCGAGAGTATGATTTCTCACTTTTTTCAGGTTGGCAGCCCTGCGGGGAGGAGATCATCCTGGGTGAAAGGGGTTACAGCCCTACTTCCACCCCTTCCCCACACCACCCGCTCCACCAGCATCCAGCTCCCGTCTCCGCGTCAGTTGCGATGACTGCCAGCGCGACCCATGCAACAATTGTAGCCACTGCCGCTCCAAACAATTATTTCTGTCGCATTTCCTCCAGACCCACCCTCGTAAAACCCTTCCACAGTGGAAAAGAGAGGTACCCGCACAACTTTCCGAACCCCGCCCCCCCTTCACCCACGCCTACCAGCCACCCACCCTTTTGTGCGCCGCGCACGGAGGAGAGGAGAAATAAATAAAAAAAAGAGAAGCGAGTTTTCCGCGTATCGGATGTTTTAAAGAGAGGAAAATGAGGATGAGGCCCTCTCTCCTCCTTTTCTTTTTTTTATATATATTTTCGCTTTGTCCCCGCCACCACCCCCGCGCCGATCTTTTTCGCTCGGCTGAGAGCGCGCTAATTACGTAGCTAGGCATATTAGGGCAAAGAGAGGCCACGGGAGAGAAGAAGAAAAGAGTTCCACGGGAAAAAGGAGAGGGTTATCGCGAGCAGAAAGGGATATAAACGGTGGGTTTACACACAGAGGAACACGAGAATTAATTGTTCAAACGTTTTCCTGTCCCGTCGATAGAAAGTAACGGAGAAACTACGTGGAGTTAGATAAAAAGTCAAGGAGCAAATGCATTTACGCCAGATCAGAGTTGCCTGAACTCCAACCGCATGAATATTACGATCCGGTGTGCCACTCATTTATCAGTTATCAGGGGCGCCGACTTATAAAAAATATTGGGGGGCCCATATCCGAGGTCTTGCCCCGGGAAGAGGCTACATTCAAAGTGTGTCTTAGCACCGAAACACTATCATGATTCACACCACCTGATTCAGTTAACCTGCTTAACCTTATAATTATTTGTTTTAATGCATTGTTGAATTTATTTTAAAAGGTAACTATCGTCAAGCATGGGAAATAAAAATTACCAATATATTTTTGTGATTTCACAAAGCATAATATAACATAATTATTTTCTTGAATTATTGAGGGGGCTCCGCCCCCCCAAACGAATCTTTGAGGGGGCTCGGGCCCCCTCAGGCCCCATGGAGTCGGCGCCACTGTCAGTTATGAATATTTGGTACGGTAAGCCGCAAGTTATTCCACAAAGCACCTCGTACATATGTTGAAAGACTAGGAATGTGTTTGCATTGCATTGATTCAACGAAAAGTACTCGTAGGCGTTATTGAGATAACAACTATAACTTTAATGAAGTAGCAGCACGTAGCCGGTGTAGGAAATAACCTAAATACCATCCTTAATTGCGTGGCCAGGCATAAGGAAACGAAGGAAGGTAAGCGATATAAAAATGGAAACGGACGCGAGAGGGTTATCACGAGTAGAAAGGGATAAACGGCGGGTTTGCTCACAGAGGGAATTAATTGTTCAAACGCTTTCCTGTGCCGAATAGAAATTAACGGAAAAACTACGTGGAGTTAGGTTATACGTCAAGGAGCCATTAACAGTAGTTCAACGTATGTACACAAGATCAGAGGTGCCTGAACCCCAACCGCGTGAATATTACGATCCACTGTTCTTCTCATTTATCAGCTACGAATATTTGCAACTGCAAGCCACAAATTAAGCCCCTGAGAACCTGGCACATACGTTACAAGGCTAGGAAAGTGTTTGCAATGCATTTATTCAACATACAGAACAGGTGGGTGTTATTGAGATGATAATAATAATAACTTTAATGAAGTAGCAGCACGTACCTGGTGTAGGCAATTGCCTTAATATCATCGTTAATTGCGGTGCGAGACATATTAATACATTAAAGGAGGGAAAGGTAAAGGGATAGAAAACTTCAAAGTAAAAACATAGGATTATAACACGTAAAATGGGTAAATGGCAGGTTTACACAAAGAGGGACACGGGAATTAATTGTTCAAACGTTTTGCTGTCCCGAATAGAAAATAGCGGAGAAACTACGTGGAGTTATTTAAAAGGGGAAGGAGCCA
Organism: Ischnura elegans; assembly: GCF_921293095.1. Lineage (NCBI taxonomy): Eukaryota > Metazoa > Arthropoda > Insecta > Odonata > Coenagrionidae > Ischnura > Ischnura elegans. The sequence goes on from NC_060249.1 coordinate 37,253,487, forward strand.
TTAACTATAGTTCAACGTGTGTACACAAGATCAGAGGAACCTGAACTCCAACCGCGTGAATTCAGTGTTCCTTTAATTACCCAATTATGCATATTTGGTGCAAATTATCCCGCTAAGCTTCTGACATATACGTTGAAAGGCTAGGAATGCGTTTCCATGGCATTGATTTAAAGAATAGTGGACATAGGCCAGTGGGGATCCAGGATAGGTACAAGGGGGTCTAGGTGGAGGGGCTGGGGGCTAACTTTCTACAGTAGTGGGGGTCCGAACAAAATTACCATTTCATCTAATGTACTTAAATTGGATAGCCCAGGGGGGGGGGGCGAGCCTCCCCCTCCCCCAGCCCCTCTTTGGATCCGCCACTGCATGTAGGTGTTATTGAGATAACATTTATGGCTTTTATGAAGGAGCAACACGTAGATGGTACGGATAAATAACCAAAATATCATCGCGAATTGAGTGGCGACTCATATTGAAAGAAAGGAGAGCAAGGTATGTGGGAGAGAAAACTGCAAAGCAAAAACAGAGGGCTACCATTATTACAATGGATAAACGGTAGAGTAATGCGCAGAGGCGCACGGAAATGACGTAATTACTTTAAAGTATCCGTATCCCTAAAAGAAAGCTGCGTGGCAACCGCGTGTAGTTAGCTGGTTATTACACCTAATAGCCACAGACTATGTCTACGTCTGTTTGCTTCACTTTGAAACCCTACGAAACAATCCTCACAACGAGAATTTATTTTACCATCCATTTTGGATAGATTTCACAAGGTAAAACCTAATTCTATAATAATATACTTCCACGTATCCGAGAAAGGTGTTCCTCAGCTCTACCAGCGTAATTGTTAAGGTCCTTCATTACATCCATTTTTCAGTTATTTACAGTAGCTACTTTAGATAGTAAACTATCCCAAATAGCAAGTAGCAGATAAGTTACAAGGCTATACTAATTCTAAAAAATTCAGGATAAAAAAATGTGAAGCTGCATCATGTAGCGAGGCATATTAACGCAAATGATTCAAGAGAGAGGGACACAAAAATGCAAAGAAAAGAGGATTATCATGAGCATAAGGTTTAAACGGCAGGTAGGCACGCAGGAATGGGTAAATATTCTCCTCTCCCAAATAGAAAGTACATGGACGATTACGTGGAGTTGGGTAATAAGTCCAGTAGCCACCACTTATACCTCTAATTAACAAACTGTAAGAGTAGAGGTCCCTCAAATCCAAATGCGTAAATGCTGTGTTCCTATGTCCCACCCACTTTTCAGTTATACATATTTGATAAGGTAAGTTGCAAATTATCGCACTACGATAGTAGCACATAACTTTACAAGGCTACGAATGTGTTTCTTTGCATAAATACAAAGTATTCCACTCGTGAGAGTTATTTAGATAACATTTAAGGATAACTCGTGAGAGTTATTTAGATAACATTTATTTAGATAACATTTAGTTAACCTTTTACGAACATATAAAAACCGTTGTTAACAAGGCTATGGCAGTGGTTGGGACCCTATATCGCATGAGCGAGATATCCGAACCGAGTTCCTTAAAATCAGTATTCATTGGATGTGTGCAACCCATCCTCGAATATTGCTCCCCCATTTGGTCAACTGCTTCTCCCACCACACTAAAATTAATCAACCGTCCACTCAATTTCTTCTTAGCAATAGTTCGACACCGCATACCTCACCTCAGATTCTCTTCACGTGCCGAAATACTTCTTTCACTTGGATTATTACACCCCAACCACCGCAGATTGACATTAGACATCAAATTTCTTTACCGCATCTTAAATGGGTCCTTCAGATCCAGTGATCTCCTATCCTTCTTTTCACTACGCATTCCTGCTCGCAAAACCCGCAATACTGAACTTCTACACCAGCCCAACTTCCGTCTGGCAATATCTCAACGATCCCTCTTTTCCCGCCTACCTTCTATTTTCAATTCAGTCTCCAATACTTCTTCCTCTCTTGACATCTTCGCCTCCCGCTCTAATTTTAATAACCAAGTGAAAAGTCTATCTTTCTGACACTGACCTTTTGTATCTGTTGTATAAGCTGAAAATGATTGTTACTTATGATATTATTATTTTTTTTACATGTTCATTATTATATTTATATAATTTATTTTGTTTATAAGCCCAATTTAAAGGCCTTAGTGCTGTTTTTGGTGTGACATAAATAAATAAAATAAATAAATAAATGTATTATTTTTACGAAGTAGCACCACTAAGTTGGCGTTTAGAAATTACCTTAAAATCAACGATAATTACGCAGCGATGCGTATTAGTGCGTAGGGGGGCAAGCGATATAAAAGCGGTAAAGATAGAGGGTTATCACGAGTAGAAGGATAAATAGTGAGTTTACGCACAGAGACACACAGAAATTACTTGTTAAGACCTTTTCCTAACCGGAACAGAGAGTTATGCAGCAACTACGTGAAATTTGGTAATAAGTTAAAAATAATAATATTTTAACTTAAAATTATCGCTTTGCATTATGCATAAAAAATCAGTTTTGCACATTGACCTCTCAAAGCTTCATATATGAGTTTTACCACATTATGTAATCTTAGATCAAAATTTTAGAGCCTGTCCAAACCAATCCTTGATGAAAATCAATTTACTTGGCCTCTTATATAGAATTCCCAAATTAATTCTTAGCATGGGGAGTTACTGCGAAAAATGGTATCAACTTAGGTACACAAGAAATGGATGGCTATCTTTTATGACAAACCGACAAACACGGTCGTCAATCATAAATAGGCACGGGCGCTCGACATTGCTCCGAGATCCTTGCCTAACAAAGCACTCAGCCACGAGAGGTGGCGATGATTATCACCGCTAATAAACGTCACTTACACGCGCGCACCTTTCTTTTTGGAAGCATAACTGACGACAAAGATAACCCCCATCCCCTCCTTTTATCTATCCGCCTATAAATAACACGGCCGAACAAAGCACTCCCATATTTTCGTAGGTCTCGTTATCAACTCGTTGCCGAGGTTGTTTGCCATGCTGAAGTTTGCCCAGCGGTTGGCATCGCTCGCGTAATTACCGAAACAGAAAAAAATAACGATTTCTCTAGGGGGTTGGAGGAGGGCAGTTTTTCTAACGGAAGATGGGGATGGGAGAAGGGAGGGTGAGGGCAGGAGAAGGATAGACACGGAAGATAGTACTCAACGCACTTTGCCATTTTAAAGGACACCCACCTTAAATGTGTGTGCAATAGGTGTATAATGATTGTTATATTCGTACTGACTTAAAACATATTAAATATTTCTTATAAAATCTCAAAAAATTTCATATGAAATATCAAACTTTTTCATAAAATATCTCAAAATTTTTCTTATAAAATCTCAACATTTTTGACATAAAATCTCAAAAGGTATTGCAACTCGTAGATGAGAAAAAGAATAAATAAGCTAATCACCTAGACATAAACAAATGAATATCATTCCAGTTGGCAATTTTCAACTTATATAACTTGACGTTTGCGATATCATAGGGTACATAAAATTTCACATTTCAGACAAGAGGTACATATTTTAATTACAATGGTTTTCTCAATCCTGATTAGCGATCCATTGCTGGAATTCAACTGAAGGATAGATTATAAGACCATTCCAGCTCCATAACTCCAGCACCATATTATGACTCCTTATCTGCTCTCGAATTTAAACCTCATTGTTACGCTCCCATTTGAATGGGCGACTCTGCATAACATTCATGGCATGGTATGGTATTTAGAGGAGGCGACCGACAGCTGAGATCATTTGCGCCATGAGGGAAGGGTGGAGAGAAACCCGGCGTCAGCATTAGCCTGCTCTTAACGAAAGACGCCAGGAGGACCACGGCTTAACGTCCCATGCGACGGACGGAGTGTTACGCTTGAAATGTCCTACACATAACACTCAAACAGGGATCGGGCAGTCTGAAAATTCTTTGCCACTGCCGGAATTTGAACCCTCGGGTAACGAAAGTGGTTAATCACCTCTCCAATAACCTGCAAACGAAATAGGTGTCATCTATAAATAATATCGAGCCGGATTCTTCATTCATATAAACTCCCAAAAGGTTTCACTGTTATGGGAGTATGGTATGGTTCATTGACACTAACATTATCTTGTTAGGAATGGAACCAAGGTAAGTTATAAAACACAGTACAGTTATGACAATTATGGTTGAACTCTACAAAGTTAAAGACGCGGTTTTTGCTATAACAAGTTATTATTTATCGTGTATAGCTCCTATTTCATTCAATTTCGTAGCTAAGAAATGAATGGAAACCTAATTAGAATAAAAAATATGCTATTTACTATTATTACGAACAAAAATTCTTATACGTCTTTCATACAACAAACATACCTGTTCACCATTTTTTTCCTGGATTTTTGAAAGAGATGAGTAGCTAGAAACAAAAGGTCAAACAAGAATTTCATTTTGAAGAAGATGTTTTGGCATTTCAATGAATCTGGGATCGGCAGGTTCCATTTTAATCAACTTTCATGACTCTTCCTTTTAAAGTACGTTTTGGCAACTACTTTAAATCTCTTACACCTCTCGTGAAAAACAATCCTGCGGCAGAAACGAGGCTATTATCATAATACAATAACTATTCATATGTTCCAATAATCAACGCTTAAAACCATCACATTTAACCTATTCGTCATTTTTTTAAACAAGTTCAAAGGGAGCCCTCATCCAGGATGGCCAAGAACTTGTAATGGATTTAGCTCGAGCGCTGGTCGCGACATCTGGAGGTTCGGAAGGGAAGGCGGTTGAGGGCGGAGGAGACACGTTGTAGATATATGACTCGGGGTCATAAAATCCCTTTATTTCACAGGATGTGTGCATAAGCGGGACAAACACGCCTCTTCCCTCCGCCTTCGCCAAAAAAGACGGGGCTCTTGTCGTCCGGGAGCGCGCCCTGTCGTCCCGGGTCCCGGAAAAATACTAAGCGCCCCTGCGCTAATGCGCCGCCAAATGTTTATTCGCCATAACTCAACGTTGCCCTTATCGCTCAAGCACCATCCCCACTTCCAGCTCCATCGCCAGAACACCTTGCATATCCTGACCGAACCTGACGTCATTTCCTACTGCGCGCGCACGTTAACAGTTTGTTGGTGTCGCCCAAACTAAGCGGCTCATCATAGGGTACAATTTAATTTTACTCTTGATTTTGATATGAAGAGTATGAAAAATACAATCAACCGAGCTCTTTTTTTTCAAATCCAGAGCCTACATCTCAAACTGTCGGCCGCGGAATTAAGACTGCCTCTACATATACATATTAACGTGCAAACCACCTGCAGAAATGTATGGCAGGAGATGAACCATCACCAACATGCCCCAAAGGATTAAAATTTACTTCCACCAACATGCTCCTTGCAACATATACACTACATATGGCACTGAAACTATTGGATTAATCTATATCCTATTAATGAAGGCAATATGCCTATGAAGCTAGAATTTGATGGCACCAATAGATGAGAAAAAGGATAATTAGAAATAGATATATAAATTCTAAATACCTATTCATTTTATTAAAATAAAAATTTTCAACTTATAAACTTGAATTTGGTGTTATTAACACGTACATAAGCGCTGTGCCTACTGGAGATGACCTCCACGCCGCCCATCCCATAAAATATTCAAGAATCTCTCTCTGTTCCCCCCGAACTCATGATGTATCAGATGAATTATCCAATGAAAAAGTAAATATTTTCTGACATTGGGTATAGCAGAATTCAGTTATTTGGGAAGCAGGAGAACCAAGAAAGAAATTATCAGCAGAATAACCCAAGCAAAGAGAGCATTCCACCAAAAGAGAGACCTACTTGCAGCGGAAAACTTAAATATGGAAGTAAAGAAACAATTTATCAGAACCTACATTAGTTTTATGCTCCTATACGGAAGTGAGGCATGGACAATGACAGCAGTGGAGAAAGCAAGGATAGAGGCCTTCGAAATGTGGTGCTAATGATGAGGATGAAAAAATCAAGGGTTACTTCCTCGTATGTTAAACACAATAAATACGACTATGATTAAGTCGAATAATTCATCAGCCTTTCGGTTTTTGGGATTATTCCATAATATTGATGCATTAGCGTAATAGGTGATAAGATAATACATGAATTTGATAAGAGATTATGCACACAATCACGGATAATACAGAGAAAGGTACTTCCAAAGTCTAAGATTTATTCCATTATTAATCTAAGTCGCAACAAATTATGATATTAGTCACAAAATCTAGTGTATTTATTTTAACGACGATGGAGTTTAATTAAATGCAACAGTTCCTCTACTTTTAGATAAAATAGACAATATTTTTTACAGAGAAAATTAAATCCTGGTAAAGGATTTTCCCAGCTTATTAGGCTTGTGGCTATACGCAACGCATTTTCCACAAATTATCGACTGTAATTAATGGAATTTTTCTAGGAGTAAGATCATAAGTGTTATTTCGTCAACTAAGATTATGTCAGGATCGGAAAGATAAATGGAGCGATGAAAATTGAATGCGTATAAAACCTTAAATATCATATAATAATAAAATCAACAATCATACACTTCGAAAGTCTCGACCAAACCGATTAATACACGCTAAATAACCCTCGGAACTCTTCTTAGAGCCTAAAAGAATAATGATGCGTATAACATGCGTAAAATGGCGTGTAAACTCAAATTTTTACGACTTCTACCTACACAAAAAACTCCAATTATCTCCAGAGGTAAATATTATAAAATTTTTAATAAGACTGACAAGCTAATTGGCAAGCTGAGTAACCTAAAAACCAGCGAAAAGAATACTAATTCAGTGAGCAAAAAAAGAATATTGCAAACATGTTTATTTAACCAGCCAGAATTCATTTACGTAACTCAACCACTCAATTTTAGCAGTGACTAGGTAAATTATCGAGTGGCTTTTCTTCAACATCATGGAAATATTTTAGAATCCTTCCTGAATGTGGTTTGAAAGTGTTTTTTTGCGGATTGTATTATAAAACTGCTAATCCGCATATTCATGCTGAACATCTACAAAGAGATTCGACGTCGGAATTATCATAATAACACTATTAAAATTCATAATTAGTTGTTTTTCGCCCTCCTTTCGTGCAGTATCCTTCAAAAGCTACGGAGGAAACGGGAAAGATACTTCTAGGTGAAATATTTTTAACCATGGAACAAATCATTGAAAAAAAATTGATTCAAAACTTTGTGGAGTCAATTAGCACTCAGGTTTTAGAAGAATTTTGTGTATACTTATAACGTCAATAAAGACTTTATCAAAATAATGTTCCACTACTTTTTAACCCTAGATATAAGACATCAAGATCTGTGTCCCGAATGGCAATTATAAGGTAAGTTATCAAGTGGCATTTCTTCACACGAGGCACAACTTTGATGGAAGTTCGAGGTAATAGCATTTTTAAAATTAACGAGAATATTCCTTCACAAGCTAGCCAAATTTCATCAATGATGAGCTATTATCTCTAGGAAATTGTTCTAGGAGGAGGTTCTATAATCACCAAATTAGGCATGTTCAGATAAAAATTAAAATGATTTTCGAGCTTCAACAATAAAACATTTGCTTTTAGGGTTTGATTTGTTTAATTTTTATATGCGCAAAATTAGCATCTAAAAATTCAATGAAGTTTATCCAATGCGAATATAAATTGCAACTGTAAGTACTCTCATAAACTAATACCAAGAGCATTAATTATTTAATCTTTGTTATGACCAGTTCTTTCTAATTTTCCAATGACCTTTATTATCCAGAAGACTTCCTTCAGCCATTTTCAGGTTACTTTAAAGAAGGAAAAATACACCTCAGAAAGCTAAATATTCCATTTTGAGATATATTGTTTAAGGTACGAAAGCAGTCGGGCTTAATTAGTGACAAATTGATTCGTAACATTTCCCTATTTACGTGAGAAAAACACTTTGGTGCAGCATTTTAATGCGGCCAAGGAATTCTCACTACTTAGGTACCTTATTAGGTAACTTATTAGAGTGGACTCGAATTAATAGGATTCCAACGGTATTAAAATTCAACGATTGGGTGTTAATAGGTGTTTTTATCTCGAGTGTACACAACGGCTATTTAATTACGCATGTAGAGCAGAAAAATATGCTTCATAAAAGGTTACAACAAACTACCATAACTCTTTATAAGGAAGAAATCGAATCAAAATACCTGAAGCATTTCACTTAAATAATTTTTACATCGAGCAGCTTCGTTACTATGCGACATCGGCAAGTGCAAATACAGGAAGAGCATGATCTTATACACTTACATTGGTATCATCATCATCATCACAGGTCAATAATCCTAGGATTGATTTGACGCAGCTCTCCACTCAGTTCTCCTATCAGCTAATCTTTTAACACCAACGTATTTCTTCTCTTTCACATCCTTCTTTACCTGTTCCATATATTTTGTTCGAGGTCTTCCTTTTCCGTTCTTACCATCCACTTGTCCCACGACGATTAACTTCGTTAGGCCATTATGCCTCAAGAAGTGGCCTATAAGGTTGTTCCTTCTTCTTGTTAAGGTTTTTATGAGGCTTCTCTTCTCTCCTACTCTTCTTAGGCCTTCCTCGTTACTAACTCGGTCGATTCATTTGATTTTCATCATTATTCTGTAGCACCACATTTCAAAGGCCTCTATCCTTGCTTTCTCCGCTGCGGTCATTGCCCATGCCTCACTTCCGTATAGGAGCATAATACCAATGTGGGTTCTTATAAATTGTTTCTTTACTTCCATACTTAACTTTCCCGCTGTAAGCAGGTCTTTCTTTTGATGGAATGCTCTCTTCGCCTGGGCTACTCTGCTGATAATTTCTTTCTTGCTTCTCCCACGCTACTGTACATAAAGTTATGCTCTCTCTGTATCCTGTATTTGTACCTGACGATGTCGCACAGTGACGAAACTGGTTGTTATAGGATTATTCATGTAAAATCTACAAGGTTTTTTAATTCAAAATGAAGCAAAATCACGAAGTCACGCCTAAAACTATCTATTTTGAAGAATCTGAGCTTTTACTATCTATTTTGAAGATAACGAATACTAAGGCAGGGCACAGAGTGGGGTTTTTCGCAGCTGTTGTTTGCCGTACTAACTTACTCATGTTTAACTAATACTCATGTTGGACGCGGGATGTTCGAAGCGTCCTTTTTTTACCTTGTCCCCTACGAACTATGTAATCCATTACAAGCATCATTCATCTGTGAACGGCTTGATGTTACTTGTTAAGTTAATTTGATATAAAATGCAAAGGGTAGATGTTACAAGTAGTATCAAGCTTCTATAAATCATAAATTTTGAAGGTGGTTGTAGTTATGGTTATTTGATGACGTCACGATTGTCCAATGTCTGTGTACACTGAGATAGACTGAAAAACATTACAATAGAAATAAAGATATAATTCGAGAAAAAGTCGAAGAACGAGAGTGGAGTTTTGTTGAATATTTTAAATAGGTACTCATTTTAATGGTGAAATTTGTATATTGTCCTCCTTAAAAATTTATTATTAAATAAAAATATTTATTTTAATAATTTTATAAATACAATCGAAGATATGCGCATAGAAGTATTTTAAGTACATTACCAGTTCACTGAAAAAACGGTGTATTGATACAATAGAGCGATGTTGAGACTCAGCGCAGGCTGTCATGCTTACCTCAACGCTCCCAAAACTTCCGTTTTCTCCGATTAACTTCATTCCTATGGCTCGCCTCCGATTGGCGCCCGTCCTCCGTTGGTAGTACCGGAGGCAAGCGGCAAAAGCGCCTTGACGTCATTCAACGACTCAATTATCGGTGAGCTGCCTCCAATTCGCAGCACTAACTAAAACCTTATCACACCCTTATTTTTCCACCGATATCCAATTGTTCCCAAGCATATCACATCAGGGTAACTTGCAAGACAAAGAAACTAATAAACAACCAAATAAAGAGAAAATATCCATTGCAGAAGTGATGCGTTAGGAGGGACGATGATGATATAAACGGATATCGTACGTGATTGTCATAAAACGCCGCATTTAATTGATGTTTAAAGAAGGTCATAAAAATATACGATTTCTCTACCCATTAAACATCAACTACGCGATAAATAGACTATACGAACACATAGATTGAGGGGTTTAAATTTTAATAAGCATTAAATTATTAATGTACTATATAAAACTTGAATTTTCACTCACCGATCCTCGTCCAAGAGACTGGAATCTGCGTTGTGGATCCAAGAGGAAAAATCCGGCCTCAAAGTTACTTCAGAGGTAGAACTGAATTAGGAGTCCTGAGAGAAAAAAATCGCATTATAAGTAGGTAAGCACGATTACAATTAAAGGGAGAAATCAATGTATTTTTACAAAATTATTAGACTAGGCGCTTGAATTAAAACATTGATTATACTAAAATTCAGGTAACCCAGCGTTCCTGGAAAAAAAATTGTTATCAATTTGTACATGATAATACCTCGTTCAAAATAGCCTTGATAGGACCAGAAAAGTGTACTTTATTGAGAGAGCAATACTACAGTCTCCTTTGAAACTGAAGGTATAAATGACTACCAATCATTAAGTGAAATTTCATCATATAAAATGGCAATATAAGTGAAATTGACGAAGTTATCACTTTTTCACCGCGTGAATCTCTGCAGCTGTAGCAAACACCTTGTCCACAGGTTTTCTTGGTGGTGAGGAAGCAACTATCGCTGTCTTACGAAAGATTTATGAAGAATAACGTCTCCCCTAGAATCCCTCAGTTTGTGAAACATCGCAAGGCCCTTGAAACAGCCATCGACTGATAAGGAGAGCGTAGGAGCGAGTTTGAGCCTCGGGGAATCACAGAAGTCAACAACCCATTTATGCTCTTTAAATTTTCAGTAGCAGGGACAAAGAAGACATGAGGAATGGCGCATAAAATGACACTTGAACAAAGGAGGTAAGCAACCATAAGGAAGAATGGTGAACAAAATGATACCTTTCAGTTTCAACACCAATACACCTAGTAGCAAAACATCCACGCAGAAAAGGAAAATGATTCTCCTAGGAAAAAAACACAGCCATGATAGTTACAAAAAACTCCATTTCGATTAAAATTGGAAACTCCAATATGATTAAAATGGAAAGCGCGATTTCAATTAAAATCTAAAATCGAGTTTTCAATTTTAAATTTTATTTGAAATCGCGTTAAAACTCGAATTAAGACTTCAACCTTGTTTTTAAGAATAATTTTAATGACCAACTGATTTACTCTATTTCGATTAAAATTGGATATCAATTTTGATCAAGTCAATCATCGAGGAAATCGATATCAAACCATGATCATCGAGTTTTGATCAAAACTCGATTTTTCAACTTCGATCTTGACCATTTCGTGTGATCTCAGTAGCGTCACTAGCGGCCTATGATAATGTCATCCGTCCCATGTGAAAGACTTTTATCTAAGGCCTATAAAATTCTAAAGGCACGCACTCGTTCATCAAGAAAGCATCTCAATCAGTTGTACCTTCGCAAAAATTTTAGAGAAGCCAAATGGCTCCAAGCGGTGATCCCAAAACTTAAACATTTACTACAGTTGTGTCATTAAGCCGGAACGTCGTTCCGGTGCTGGTTAACAAAAGATATATAAGTCTAATAACACTTATATCCATTTTGTTGGCTCAAATTTTTGAATATATTTATATATTCCTTACCAAAACAAAAAATTGTAATAAAATGTAAATAATAACTTGTAATAAAAACACAGAGTAATATTTCCCTTCCAAAAAAAAGTTAAGGAAAGTGCGTTCCAGCACTTCTAATTTTGGCATGACGTCACTGATTTACAAAAATTAATTGAGCATGTACTTTGCGTAGATTTTTTCCGACTATTTAACGTTTATCTAGGGCGTTTTTCGAATTAATAATACACATGTTTTTGCACAATTTTTTTTAACGACCGATGATTTTTTCGATCAATCGATTTATTGGTTTAAATTTCGTTTTATTTGGAAGAGTTGAGATTTTCATTAAAATTATAATTCTATTAAAACTCAACTGCTCGAAAAGTCAACCGAAATTTTCTTCTCAATAAACTATGATAGTGCGGAAAATAGAAGCTGTTAAATGACTTTATCGGGCACGATGTAATTAATTTCGATTTTGACCGATCACACGGATGAATCCTTCGTGAATGTCATTGGTTTTTTGGCATCTGTCGTGACTGACATCTGTCGAGATTCACATATTAAGAGACCCAAACCGTTAATGACCGACGCAACCTAGGTAGTGACCGACATCAATCGTGATTACCAAAAGCAGTGACCGACGATCGACCATTCGCAAATGACTCACTCGAGTGAATCGTGAACGATGGTTGACATTACTAATAAGACCAACTTCGCCCATCACCACCTATGGCTCGCTTTCCTCCGAAACAGTAGACTGGCTCACGAGAAAGATTTGCGAAAATGTTTGCCTTGATGGTAAGCAAGATGTTGAAAGTTAATTCCTTTTGGGTTGACGGCATAGGATCTAGGAGAATAGAGACGGAGCAAGGAGCAAAACTGCGATTGCTCTCAACCAAAGGCTATATACAATTAGTGAATTTAGTGAATTAGTGAATATAATCAATTAGTGAATAATACGGGTATTTGGACAATACTAATGACTTGGGCGCCCTATAAAGCCCATGGATCAACACCTTTGTTGGCATGCTATTATTTTTGCCACCCTTATGACCTTGACGGTGACCTTACTGGATCAACGATTGAATTTTCGTAAATAAAAGTGTTATTTTCGGGTTTCTCGTGTCCGAAAACCTAAGAATTGACATCTTCGTCAATGAAATTCAGACTTTTTTCAATCTCGATTTTTTTAACATTGAAACCCCATAAGGCAAATTCAAATTTTTTGTTTGGTCCCACATTGTGAGGTCAAAAGGTCAAAATTGTAAGTTTTTGCTTACACTCAACAAAACTTAGGACCTTTCCCCATAATGGTGCCAATTTTCATGAATATTGCTCGATGCAAAGTTACTAAATTTACAGGTCAAAAATGACACACGACCCTTGGGACAGTCTGTACACTAAGGCGGATCGTAAAAATCGATTTTTTTCAAATCCATCTGGCCCTATGAAAAAAAGTTGTGGGACCGATCAAAAATAAGGCCTGAAAATTTTGAGACCTCTACGTGAACCCCTGACCCTCTCCCAAATGCAATTTAGGGGGGGGGGGGTCAAAATTCGACAAATATAATATTTTATGGTCATTCCCTATAGATTTTGCCGAGTTACTGTCCTGTAAGAACAAATATTTCGTGCATTTTGACGTATCTGCCACCGTTTAGCCACAAAATGCCTAATTTGAGTCCGCGCCCGCAAAGAAAATATTCCAACGCCCACGCAGCGTCGCGGATACAAGAGCAGCAAGCCGATCCCGTCCCCTCCCCGCTCGCTTCTCCCCCTCCCACTCCTCGAATGCCGCAAAATTCATCCCGCGTGTGCTGCTAGGAGGGCGTTCATCTTTGATAATATTAATCAGAAGATGGTATGCGGTGAAAAACAATGCGTAGTGTATCGGCCCCAAATTGGATCGTTCATTCAGTTCCGAAGTTGCAATTTGTAGAAATAATCCGGTGTATGGAAGACTAGATAGTGCGATAAAAATATTAATAATTCGTTCTTAATCTCCTAAAGGCCGCTATAATCGGTGGATGATCATGCGAGTGAAATCATTCGCCGTGTATAACGGGAAAACTAGCGAATGAACCGACGTGCGCATGATCATTCAGTTAAAATTAATAACATGTCCTATTTTGCTCACACGATCCTCTGAATTATCACGTAATCATTCAGAATTATCATTCGCATTCACCGTGTATAGCGGCCTTAAGATAAAAACAAAAGAACATGAATGTTGTTGTCCACTTTTCATGAGTTTGTGACGTCATTAAGTATTTCATTCATACAGTCGATCAGGAAGACCGTTTGATTGAGGAAAGGAATATATAATAAGAGTTTACATAAGAACGAACCCTATGCGCAAGTCCATGCTGAGGCGGAATGAAACCTTAGGTATGAATTTTTGACGTCATCAACTTATCTGCAAAAGGATTAAGACGGCCGATTTTTTTGCCTCAAATATATCGAGAATCAGACGTTGCGTTGGACTGAAAAATGGGAAAATACGGGACTGATTGTTTTTACAAACTTTATCACATTTAGCAACAAAAGAAAATTGGTGGACGAGCTCATTCAGCTATGAAATGCATACTTTTCATACTTGGAAAGGTTAATTAATATTAAACATGAATAATGCATATGCAAAAAATATGAATTAAATAATGCATATGCTCCATGATTAAAAGAGGTTTCAGTAAGTTTTTCTTGATTATCTCATATGCTGCATTATTATTAACCCCAATTCCGGTTCTTGCACTGGTCAAGGAAACAGTTACTTCTTGTGAAAATTTTAAATCGAATGAGCATCAATGTGAGATTCATTGACGATATACCGCTAGCTAGACAGTGTTTATTTTCCATAAAGGCGATGTAGATGGCTAAGTTCTAACAACACGTAAGTATCTAAAAATTTGTCCGGTCTGAGTTAATACTGCTAATACTGTTAATAAAAAATAAAATTCAAGGAAAAAATAACTCTTTGTTTGCTAATGTATGCTTCTCTTTCAGTTTTGAGTATTTTTAGTTTTTAATTTCAATTACAGTTATAAACAATTAAAAAATAAATCGTTTTTTTTTGCTCTCCTGAAAAGTCGCCATTTTTGAGATACGTGTTGTTAGAACTTAGCCATCGATATGAACCGTTTATAAATGTGGATATGTGCCTTCAATATAAAGGGATTTCAATCTAATAGCCTTCATTATGCTCATTTTCATAGTTACCAAGTCACGTTACGTAATTTCATAAAAACAACCGAAGGCAAGAACAGATAATAGGTGTTATCTAACTAAGCTATCACCTCTCTTTAGCGTTTCGTCACGATTACCAACTTATGTCCACATGATAACAACGAAAAAAATTAATGCTTCGTCTAACCTAAATCAAAATTGACTATGTTTACAGCCAGGAGAGCTCTGGGAAGAAACACGGGAATATTTATGGAAGGTGGCAAACCTACTCAACATTAATGCGCGTAATCTTCCTCTCATAAGCAGACCAACAGTAAATTATAGCGACCAAAAACACGTTGGTGGGGAAAAACGATTACGAAAAAGTGCTTTAGATAACTCGAGGTGCTCGTCATAAAACGTCACGGATAATTGTTGGCTTGCAACCAAGCGATCTCGCTCTAAGTTCTACATCATTATCAAAAGAACAAAACTGGAAAATATTTACCGAATGAATCAGTGTGTTTTTATGGTATTGCTTGCTTATAATTATACACGTAACAAGGAAAAAACGACACCATGGATAACTCGTCATAGATTCTACAATCAATGTTTTGGTGCTCAAAGGCTCGAGTTTAACAACTAAAGGTTCTTATAAAAACACCCAAGTTTAAAATAAGTAGGATTTAAATGTAGTAGGCAAATAATTTATACAAATTTATGACGCTCATAATTACAAAATAACTGTAGAAGCCACTTCGTCAGCTACCCTGCTGGTGTCCTCAGATTAAGGAGCAAAAAGGATTGAGCCAAAGCATAAGAAACCTATGAACGAGGATAAAATCAACTTTAAAAAAACCCATTTCTAGCACTGAAATTTCCTTCATGCATAGGTAGCTCGACGAGAAAATATTTCGTAGCATGGTGCCAGTATAGTTTAATTGAACTTTAATGGTACCATGACCCGGGAAAGAACAAGTGAAATGCTTCAGCGGCATTATGAAGACTGATATAAGTAACTAGTGGTAGGTATGCATTAAATATCTACGGTAATTAAAATAAATGTTTCTGAATGAATAATGGAAAAACGTCAATACGAAAATTAATGTTTTCTCCTGGTATTAATTATAAGTTTACATGCGGTAAAAGAATCCTAAATATTTTTCGCTAGCTGCCATTCCTTTATGTGCCAATTAATGCTTCGATAACATTTACTGAACATTTTATAGATCAGGTAATTTGCTTTGTCGTATAAATTAAAAGTAAACAATAATGTTATAAAAGCAAACCAAAAAACTGTCCTAGCATGAATCTTTTTAAATTCCAATCTATACATCACAACGGAGCATACTTTCTGATATGTTTTGATATTAAAATAAGTTCTTTCCTTTTTTATAAAAATAAACTTGAATATGGTGGAAAACTCTCAAAATTTATTTCTCGCAAACATATTTCCCTCCCTCATAATTACTCAAAGGACGCATGCTTAAAGTTTAATAGTTTTAACAGTAGCAGTTTGGATTCTGCGACAATGAGTTTATGAATCATATCTTATCAAGGGTAAGAGATATCAGATACCTTACTTAATGTAAGAGATTGGAATTCCATTGCATCCTAAAAGAGGGGTATAGAGAACTTTTCTGAAACATCGTTCAATAAATTTGCCATTTTTATCGCACTCACTCATTTTTATACGGGCTAGATTCATAAAGAGACGACTTCTCGGTGTATGACCTATGATCCTCCACCTAATGCACTCAATCTTAACGATGATTTACAGCTAATGACAACTCAAGGTGAATCACAACCGAGAGTTGGCTCTGATAATAAACAGCATCTGATTAAAGACGCGTGAATCTGAGTTTAAATGAAGCTCAGTTTTGTGGGGAGTTGTCTAAAGAGTGAAATATAATGGCGCTCATTTCTCACCTATCCCTCTGAAAGAAGCACGATGACCGAGTCATATGGGATCTGTAGAACAGTGTTTACTGCATTAGCATTCAGAATAATGATTTACTTCTTAGATTGCCTGATATCCCTCCCTTAACGCATGCTTGCGCAGCAAAGGTGAATCGCTCGGTGAGTTACTCGGTGAATCAACTACTTTTATCATTCCTTATGCAGGCTTCCGCGGGTCGATGAGTATGAAGATACGTCTCTTTCGGGTAATACACCGCGTAGGTCCATTGTTCTCGGACAATGGACCCACGCGGTGTATTACCCGAAAGAGACGTATCTACTTTTATCATTCTTTGTAGAAGAAAAGCAACCTACAGCGTGACGACGAGAGTCAAAAATAAGCCAAATGAAAGGTCATCATGCATTTCTGGATTTCATAATTACCGATGAATCCAATATTTAATTTAAATAAGTATGGAGCTAAAATTTATTCAACAATATTTGAATGAAAACGCTTACAAGTTTCGCGTTTCCCAGTTGAAAATATGTCCGTGTCACTTGTAATTTTCACTGCAGCTAACCTAAATATGCCAACGTCGTATTGTACATAATGTGGCAACCTTTGAATACCGTTTCACGTTTTCCTCGCATTTAAAAGAAATTTACTGCATTAATGCAGAGTAAATATTTAGTTAAGGGGCATTCAAACCGCCAGGAAACTTCTGTAAGCCTTATTACATGACAGCCCAGTCCAAACTATGTACAAATCTCCTCCACATTGTGACTGCGTGCGGAAAGAGTGGAAATAGGTGGAAATTATCAAGCAAATGACTCTGAAAACCGGCAGCAATTACACGTTTAGCGTTGGCTGACGCACATATAGACAACAATTTTCACTACCCCAAGCTAACTCCACGAGAGAATGTATTCAGAAGGCGGTAATAAATTTCACGGCCTCAAAAATTCACCGATCATTGTTAACTCTTCTCCGCTAACTAATCACACGCAGCGTCCCTTCCTTGAATGAAAATATATTATCAAATCCATTATTTACTTCATTTAATACTTCCCCTAATTACAAAATACGAGTACAAGTAGGGGCATGCATCTCCTTTTATAAAAGGTCGGATGCGGGGCGAATCTAGGATTTTTTTCTGGGGGGCACCAGAGTCTGATGGCAAGCGGTCTTCACATATTTGAAATTAAAAACTATATGCAACTAGGTATATTAATCTACGAAATATACTCTTTTTAGTAATAAAGTTATTAGCATGGAAATATCTGCAACTTTTATATTAAAACATAAAGTCTATCAACACTTGCATTAAAAATCTTGTCTAGTTTTTGCGCATCTGATGGGGGCACGTGCCCCCCTGCCCTCCCTAAATCCACCTATGAGTACAAACCACGAATGAACCAAACGTAGAGGTACACCGCCTGCACCTACCATCAAGTAAATGTCAAAGATGAAAACAAAGAGAAAATGAGTATTCCCCGGCTCCAAAATTTTTCTGGACCTCACTTCTATGGCAACTAAATAATCCTCTCTAAATGTCACCTGACAATTCACCCCTCTCCAGCCCCAAAGTCTCTCCTATATGATTAAAGTAGATGTTTTACCATTTACATTATTATTATTGCCATCTGTAAGCTTTTAAACACTGAAAATAAAAGAATAAAACATTGTTAGGTTCATTTGTAGGTATATTTAAATAGGCACGACCCCGGTTTCACAAAACAGTTAAATCTTCAGGTGACAGGGCATACATGCATCTCCTTTTATAAAAGGTTGGATGCTACAGTAAGGACATCTAACTATCGGAAAGGAGTGGGATGAGAAGGGAGAGAAGGGGAAGGCCTTAACCTAAGGCCCCTCCGCTTATATGCCCTTAATTTCGTACCCGATTCGATATAAAAAGAGATGCATGCATGATCAATCACCTGAAGATGTAACTATGTTACGAAACCCAGGGAGTACCTATTTTAATTAGTTTTAATTTTTTTCCATAAATAAAAGGTTTCACATAGTTAACCCTCCGTTGGTGACGTGGTGTCTTCCAGACGCCAGGCTATTTTCTTTTATTTGCCCACATCGTATTTTCATAGTTAGGAAACTCACAATCCTTGTACCTTATTATTTTATGATTCTGAAATAGTCACCAATATGATTATATGCTTTGTCACACTTATGTAATAAATTTTGATATTTTGTTGTTTTTGGAGTCTGGTCGACGCCACGCGACAACTTGATTTACATTACGCTATATGGTAATAGATCTGTGATACTTATCGCAAAGTTTCTTTATGCATTTATAATTTAAAATAGCAACTATCTAAATCATTAAATTTTGGATATGCGTCTTATTGCTGCGATTTTTTTATTGTAATCAATTAGATATAATTTCGATGAAAGGAAAACTATAAGAAACGTCATAATAATGGTATTTATTTACCAGTCTTTTATTTATACAAATATCTCCATCATTAATATGCATTAATCTGTAGTCCATTCATGAAATTGAGTATTCAATGACTTATCGTAGTTAGAAAAAGTTATTTCTACTTTTATGATTTTATTTAACCATTCCAAAATGGTGTCTGTGAGACGTCGCGCGTTCCAAAATGTGACGCGACTGACGGAGGTTTAAGCCTTAAGTTATCAGTTAAATTTAAATTATGTAAGATACTCACCCGGCGAACAGAATATATAAACTTTTCTCGGGATTCCGCGCGGGTATGATTTTGTAAGAGCGCCGACGTTTCGGGTACCGACTCGTCACCCATTCTCACGGCTACTGGATTCATTCTCATTCTACGGCTAAATTGTAATTGTTTTCTGAAGGCAACCAATGAAATACCCCCACTCGCCGCTTTTGGTGGGGAAAATAAACAACTTGTCCTGGCTACACCACAGAAATCTTGATTACGATAACCAGCATATTAAATACACCAAAATACGCGCATCGTGTGGCATGCAAGAAGGCAAAATCCTGGACCACGTGTCTATGAGGAAACACTGGCGCGAGATCCGCTGTGTGCACGACAATGGACACGGACAGCAGCGTGGCGCGCGCGCGGGAGAGTGAGTGAGTTCGTGAGTAAAGTGGGGCAGGAGGCGCGGGAGCCCTGGAAACTGTTTAAATGGAGCACAATGGGGGCAAGTGGGGTTGCGCCAGGAGGCTCTGCTGTGAGTGCGGGCCTGAATGGACCACACGAGGGCACGGACGTATTATGAAAAGCACAACAGATGCGAGCGCTGCTGCGGAATATCGGTCGAGCACAATGGAAATGTTTCCTTTTAAATTGAAAGGAGGTAGGAAGGGGGAAAGAAAAAGGTTTGCATTACTCATCATTTCACCTGTTTTACCCTCAGAGTAAATATAGATATGCAAGATCAATGTGGCTGAACAGAAATCAATAGGCTAGGCCAACTACCAACTTCAGTATTGATGTTATAAATGGAAATATTCAACAAATTATGAGATTTGTTCAGTAAACAATGGAATTTTTAGTTTTATGAAATATGTGTTTTTCTAAATTAATTTCGTTACTTTTAAAATAGTCCCTATTTATAAATTATGCACTTGTGCCAGCTCTTCTTCCAATCCTCGATACACTTCTAAAACTCCATCTTCGGGTTACCCTTTAGTTCTGTCACCAATTTCTTCTAATGTTATCCGTGGACTTTTAAGATTATATTTATTTTTGGAAACAGAAAAAAGTTGCACGGAATAATTGATGGAAATTATGGAGGCTGAGGAATTTGTTATAGTATTGTTTTTGACCAAAAGTTTTCGAACAAGCCATGAAAAGTGAGCCAAAATCGCCGAGCTCGTTAAGACACGTCTAATCTTACCCACTTCCAGGGGCAAAGTAAAACATGAATACAGCTAAAAATTTTATAATTCTTCAGAGGAATTTGTTATAAAATATTTAAAAAATTGTCTGTCAGACTCTCCAAACCCGAAAAAATTTTAAAATTTCCATTATTTTATCAACACACCTCATGCATGAACGAATGAAATTAATTCCTTATGTGACTCTTTTATCCAGAGAATTGAAGTGGAAATACAGTTTTCGATAGAAATATGTAGTAGAAATAATCATTTTCATTTTATTCAACCAATCAGACTTATCAGACGCACATTTCTGCGGTGCCAAGAGGCAATATCATACTCGTACTCTTTGATTTTCCCGAATACAATTTTCGCATATTCACATATTTTGCATTTTTTTACACAATTTTGAGTATATATTGGCGTTATATTCGATATTTTCCACAACTTAGAATGGTATTCTAATTTTACTGCCGGAAAAAACTGTAGTCTATAATGAGAAGCTCATGAAAACCAAGGAGCTTTTACCATTAGATAACTGCGACGGAACAAATTCAGTAATTCATTCATGGGGTTTGTTTTCCGAACTGATGAATGATAAAAAGAGAAACCCACCACGCGAACACCGCAATGAATACCACTCGAATATATAAACGCAAGCCCTCCGCTTATGTCTCCTCCAACGCTTGAAAACGAAGTTGAGTCAGAGCTAGATCGAGCATGTGCACGGATCGGGGACATAATGTGCCCAGATTTAGGTGTTTGTTAGCTGCACACATGAGTGGGACCAACTTGACTGAGAGAATGGTTCTGGGCCAGGCTTGAAAAAAAAAAAAGAAGTGGGGGAAGACCATGGGGTACTGCAAGTGGGGGTAAAAGATGCAGATAGAGAACTTTTCGGGGTAGTACGGGCAGAGACTTTGGTAGGGCTCACTGTAGGCCCTAGACTTCCACCGCGAGAGGGAGCGAGGACGGGAATCGCTCTTCAACTGTTGACGCTATGGGAGGTCCTCGCTTTAATAACCATGACAATGGGTAGGCTCTGGAGGGAGGGGGGAAGCACAGGGCTATAACCGTGGGGGAGGGGTGTATTTGAAGAGGGGGGAGAAGGGATCTTGCGGTGGATAGGGTATATGGGACGGGTGGAGAGGCAGGGGTGACCGAGGCGGGAAACCAGGGTACAGGGTTAGTGTATGTCCGGGGGAGGGGGATGAGGGCCTCGATGACGAATGAGTGAGATGCGAGGAATAATTACGAGTCAATGGGGAGTGAGATACATTCTTCACAGTTAATGGACAAGGGAGTGTGGCTTAAAAAGAGCTGGAGAGATGGAGGAGTATGAAGCACGCATTGGTAATGAAAGTATATTTAGCGGTCGAAACAAAGGGAACTGAGGAGGTTCGAGTTGGGTTCATGCTTAATATTTTTTATCGTCATTCTCCATGCCCTCTCCTTTTCATCAGTGCTCAATAATTTTCGTTTGATTTTTTAGCATTAGTTGATATTAGAGTCTATTGGTTCCGATTATTCTTTGTGGGTGCATTTAATATTGACAAACTTGAATGATGGTTTAAAAAACTAATATCGGTTGAAGAGAATACGTTTATCGGAGGTGGATACCATACCCATCATACCATACCCATATCAGAAGAATGAATAGAATTACAGCTTAATATGTATTACGTATAATCATCTTCGGAATTCCAGTTTTACAGAATGTAGCACTTCCATGCATCTTATAAATAATATTTCGACCAGTAATCATGCGAAAAAAGGCAGAGGTCTTGGCCATTAGCTGCTTTTTCTGCACAGATTTGAGGAATCTTTTGAGTTTAAAATATGAAATGGCAAATATTTTCTTATTCGCCGGAAAAACAGTATATTCTGAAACCCTTTCATTAAAAATTGGCTGGTAAGTTTTCCATACCACCCTCAAGGCCTATTCTTTAAAGTAGGAGATAAATGCTATGTGTTTCTTTTTATCACGTAGAATAGAGATAATGAAAAAAAAATAGTTATCGAGGTTAAAGAGAAGTACTCCCTTGCAGTGATAGGGACTATATGACAGCCTTCGCAAATAGTGGTTAACAATTTAAGAAGTAGAAGGTTAAATTGGAACATTTCACCGTCCACTGTATGGTAATATACATTCCATAAACTGCAATCAAGTATACAATCACAATTTCATACAGGAAACATCAGAAAAAAGCGGCATAACTGCTCTCCACATCCTTCGACGATCGACACACCTTTCGAACACTTCGAAGGCGATGAACGGGTCAACGAACGCTCTTGAACTCATCCAATATGACTCGGGCGACAGCATCCCAATATCAACACGCAACCGTCATAACAAGCCTCCTCAAGTTGCCTCATTAAAAAAGTATCCGGCACGTGGCGCGACGCGTAAAACACGAAAGTTGGACCGTCCCTTTCATCAAAGCTGCGAGCGGTAGTTACAGATTACTTGTCCCCCTTGAAGGAGAGGGGAAGAGTGGCTGGGCGAGGCGAATACAATAGGCGAGCACGTGGTCGCCACGTGGCCAATTCGGATACAAGTAAGCTGCGTCGGGCATTAAAAAATAAACAACTACTCTGTCAAACTGGCCGAAAAGTGATCATTTTTCCGGTTGAGAGTAGCTTATGACCATCAAGAGGTGGTTAAAAAAGGATATGAATAGCACCAAGGTGCCTTCATTTTGGATCCGAAATGGTATCGGTGGATCCTTTGGTTAATATGAACGATAGTGCTAAAGGTGACTGCGATATAACCAAGAACTGAGCCCAACATTGGAACAAAAATATCAAAAGAATAAACCTTTCTTAGGTTTACAAATATATATTAATAAAAGTCTAGACCTGGGCTTCATAACATAGTTACATCTTCAGTTGTTATGAAACCCGGTTCGTGCCTTTTTGAAATACATTATTGAACCTAACAAAATTCTATTCTTTTATTTTCCATTGTGGAAAGGTATCACATAGTTGAGCTCGAAGTTATCTGTTGTGCCAAACTTGAATCCTACTCAGGGGAAAAGGAAAAGGTTTAAAAATGAGAGCGTAAAATACTTATAAATGGATATTATTAAAATATTTACGAGGTGAGTTTAATAAGTAATGCAACACATTTTTCATCACGGTCAATTTTGGTCGGAAAAACTCGGCATTTCTTGTGGAACATTTTCAAACATTACAGCTTCGTGTCCTATAGTTGCATTGACTACCAATAGGTGACAGCGCCATACGGAGCTGTTAAAATGGCGTCTGTAACGGAGGTTCGTCCCAGACAACGGGCAGCGATTGAGTTTTTTTTGCGGAAAGAAGAAAATTCTCTGAGCTCTGGGGGAGGGTTTATCCCCCATAACCCCCCTTGGAGCGCCACCAACTGGAACTAGCATTAAACTAGTAAAACAAAAGCTTGAAGAGGTGAAAGAGTTTTGTGAACAATGACGCCGATTGACCAGCGATGGGCGAAGCTAGAAAGAGATCACAGCGGAATAGCACAGACGAAGAGAGCATTCTATAAAAACAAGAATATACGAACAGCTGAAAATACTATAGAAGAAATTAAGGAACAATTCATCAGGTGCTACGTATGGTGCATGTTTCTCTATGGAAGTGAAGCTCAGACACTGACAGTAGTAGAGAATTCAAGTGTGGAAGCATTCGAAATGTGGTGTTACCGAAGAATGATAGAGATAAAATGGAGTAAGCAATGAGGAAGTATCATGAAGAGTGGGTAAAAAGAGAGGTATTCTAATGACCATACGGAGAAGGCGGGATAACTTAGTTGACCACATTTGGAGATAAGATGGCCTGATGACGACAATCGTCGAAGGGCGCGAAGAAGGGATGAGACGTCTCGGAATGAACTCCATTAGACAGGTTATTAAGGATGCGAAAGAAAAGAAATACGTCGCTATGAAAAGGCTAACATATAGAAAATAGCAATGGAGTGCTGCGTCAAACCAATCTAACAATTGTTAATTTATGATAGTGATGCAGGGTAAGAGGCAGAAATGTGAGGGGGAGAGGAATTTTACTAGAAATAATGAAAAAGGAACTCACAACTTGGAAGCCACAGTCACTAATGAAGTGACTATTTTAAGAATTAAATACTTTAAAAAGGACCTAGGCCTAAAAACCAACCATAGATGGTACCCTGATTTGAATTCTAATCAAATAAAAACCACACTTTAAAGGCTAACTTGTAAAAGACATAACCAATAAATGGCATCTCACCTTATTCACTGAAACTATGAAAGCACTCCAAAGTCCATGTGAACAATAATCAATGCAAACCAACGAAGACAAATCGCAAAATAATAATAAACAGTGGACCAGAACGGGAGGGTAAGAGATTAAATGCGTGGAAAACTGTTTGATAAACAATATTTCACTAACTCTTGATTAACTTTGTGATATTCCATTATAAATTTTCCTGCATATCGCACAATTACTATTTAAGTGGTATAAGTAAATGTGTGATATCCGGGAAAACTTACGTTTGATAAACGCTGATATAATTAAGTGCAAATGCAAAATTATTTTGCTCAAACGATTACAGCTTCGCAATATTTCAATTACATACAATTCCGGCAGTTTCTGGATGTAACCTGACAACCTGAGTTTCAATAATTTATTAACCCAAGTTTCTCCCTTGTGACAATCATGTGAAAGACATACTTTACTGTACAAATAATATCAGTCTCTCATGAGTCCGAAGAAAAATAATAATCACGCATCTGTTTTTGCATCCAATAATCTACTTAATACTTTACCAGGATTACTTGCGAAAGGAACAATATTACTTCAAAACACAGAATTAGATGCAGGACATTACGAAACGAATTTTATTAAATAGGGCTTATTTTTCCGTTCTTTATTACGCTACAAATGGGCTAGCTAATCAATTTTGATTTTGATGCAAATTATGATTGTGTTTTAAAGATGGAAAGAAACGTTTTCGTTTCCATACAAATGTCGCAATTTTTAAATTGCAGGTATTATACTTCCGAATACTAAATTTAGCACAAATTAAGAAGAAGAGATTGCAGTATTATCACGATATTATTAACCCACAATAATGACCTGAACTATGTCCTTAAAACTGCACTTACAATGGACAGAAAACTAAACTGAGCATTGTTGATGCTTACCACAAGATTCTTTCATGAATAAAATAAAAGGATAGCTCAAAACTATAGATTCTCTCATGACAACCTCCAAACAGGGGACACCCAAAGGAAGGCGCAACCCGGCAGTTGCACCTGCGAGCATAAATCATTCAGTAATATTGCAGAGTTGGTGAAAAATGGCCAATGCTCGCACGTGGAACCTGCCCTTACGATGACAGAGAGAAAGGCCCTCATAAATAGAATAAGATCGGGGTCATATAGCTCCATAAATCACATCAGGGAATAAAGATTTTCGGCCTGAGTTTTAATACGTGCGCTGGGGAAGGGTCCTTACGATGTCAATATTGGGTAGCCACATGGATGCCGTAGGCGCCCCCCAGCGGGGCAGTCATTTGTCAAGGATTAATCTTGGGGGTGGAGTGGGGCTTTGCAGTGCCAAGGCCCCCCCAAATCTTTCGGCGGGGAAACAACGCGCCGTCCCCGCGGGCTATAAGGCATTATTCAGTCCCTCCACACTGCACAACTCTCACGCCCTTTGCCATGTACCCCCGTGGCAAAGAAGCACTATTGCTGCCCCGTGGTACATCCCCTTGTGAGCCTCGGGCAGAATCGAACTGCTATCCCCAGCCCGATGGGTTATGGGCCATCCTATTGTTGTAAAGGGGTGGCTACTATCCATCCTTTTCGGGGGTTAGAACACCACCAGGGTGTATAGGCGACAGAGCAGTATTCGGGGGAAGGGCTGGCCCCCTTTTTGGGATCAAATATGTGGGATGAGTCGGTCGTGGGACAGCTTCTATAAATCATAGCACCTCGGAAGGTACCGACCAATATACATACCCAGTTCTCGCATATACAAGCTCGTGGGGTGAACAGTAGGGTTATGACTATTACTCCAGGAGGGTGGCTCGGCTGTGCCTCCAACAGTTTGGCCCAGTTATTGCCACCACCAGACTTTCCATAACTATCAATGGGATGGACCGGGCATTCGTAGCGGCAAATGACCGAGGGATGAGCAATGTAAACAAGGCGTACGCTTGGTTGCAGGGAACAGGGTGGTCTAAACGCACTGGAACGTGTTTGGGAGAAAATTATGTAGGATATTTGGGGTATAAATGGAAGAATGCTAGACCGTTTGAGGTCAGCTCGATGAACAAGGCGTGATAAATGGTTAAGAGCAGTCGAGGTGGGTTACGCGAGGAAGGAAACCTATTGTGGCCATGTTTTCCCAGAATCAAACTCTATTTCTTATACCATTGAGGTTCATAACTCTCGACCAAAATTTAAGGGGACTTGGGTGTATTAGAAGAATATTTGCTCTCGGTCAGCGGAAAGAATGTGCAGATCGGTATGCTACGATTACTGAAGCAAGTCATGGTGTATATGCACCTAAAAGCGTGAATATATTAGTGCTGCATCTTCCATGACGCTCTAGTTCATGATATATGGGGAAGTGCGTGAGTCAGCCACATTTTCCAGTACGCATTTATAAATATTTAACTGATTTAATTTTCCAAGAAAGTATTAAAAATTTATAGGATATCGCCCAAACTTCTATTTTCACGGAGCTTGTTTTATGCAAGGTATTAAACGAGACAAAAGGCTACAAAGTTACATTTTCAGGATAGAAACAATTTCAGCCTTAAGACACGGCTAAATGTACATGAATACATACAAATTAATATGCATTCACGAATTCGAAAATATACTCAGTAATCACCCCACTTGTACGATTACGTGCACAGAAAATAGATCCAGTACTAATTTGGATAATACATGCGTGCATGTTTTTTCTAGTACACTGAAATTATTCATAAAGTCACCGTGTATACTCATTAACTCGTATGTATCTATGGATTGTGAAATGAACCCTTTTAAATGACGGTGAGTGAACAATAGTTGAAAATAAATTTATAACATTGGCCGTTCATCTCTGCACAATGGACTGATTATTCTAATAAGGACTAATCCAATAGGATGTATCTAACTCTAAAAAGTCGAATAAGGAAATAAATAAATACGACTTCAATAGCAAAATAATTAATTTCTTACGATAGAAGGCAAGAGGTCCTACGGTACATTGCACATAATTGAACCTACAAAAATATATTATGATATACTATATACATATATTATGAAATGGCATATTTTCAAGCTTTAAAGCTAAACAATTACGGTGCACATAAACCTAGTATGGCATTCATTGCCATTAAAAGATCCCAAAAAAATTGAACTTTCTGGACAGATCTTCCTTTTATGAAGGACATGATTACCCCCAACAGATTCATAACATCTGTGCAAATGTGTTTTCAGATCAGGTTATTACGCAAGAAATGCGCAAAAATTGCTGTGACACATAAAAAAACTGAACCAGAAGAAATGAAAATAAAATTTCCTTACTATGAGGATAAAATACAATTTCCTTTAAGTGACCTCTCATTATGAATAACGCCGTCGTATATTCGATTTCATCCAGGTGAAAACCTCCATTCACATATTTAATTAATTATTACGGTATTAATTTTTTTGCATTTCGATGGTTTGGTTTTTCTAAATATTTAAATTGTGCTTATTATATCCATGCTAATTTTTCATTGAAAATGACAAAATGTTTTGATGAAACGAGTCAGGTAATAAAATGATTTTCAGGGGAAATTTTATGGCTGGCGGAGACAGAAATTATGGTAATGATTACGAATAATTCTCCTAATTCAATAACTACTATTTTTTCTATCAAAAAGGCTCTTATGAGTAAGACCTAGGATTTAAGGAGTGCATCAAAACTTTGGATATGAATTTCAGACTTAAGACTAGCAAGTGACAGCAATGGAATCAAATGGTGCATAGAAAGTGAAAATGTTGTCGCCAAGAGGAGACTCCGGACGTTTTTTTTAATATTAGAAACTCAGGCACAGGTGTCCGGGACCAAATCTTGAAGTATTGCCCTTTAAATTTATGACAAGAACAGAGAAGCAGAGGATAGGCATATATTATACATTCTTCAGTTCATTAAGGGGCAAGGGACTCTCTCGGGGAACACAATACGTGGAGCTTAGCGAGTTGAGGGAAGGGGGATGATAGAGATGGAGATTAACGCGATGTGGAAGGAGTGCTGGACCCAATAAAACTTTTATCATCCCTCGACTACGAGCTACGAATAATGTTGACACCTGCGCGAATACTTTCCATCATCAGACGTCACCGTTTGGGGAAGAAAAGAATATCTCACCCCACAAGCGTGGATTCGGCCAGAGGTGCAGGGGTTGGTCGGGATTCTGCCGACACAGCCTACCCTTCGCACCCCTCTTCATATAGCAATCGCATACTCGAGACAACCCCCCCTCATGCGATACTCCCCCCTCAAAAAAAAATATCCTCTCACACCCCCCTTGGCCATCTCGCTAATCCCTCTTAAATGAATATCCGACGAAAGGAAGCCGGCCACCCGTGCTACCAGTCCCCACTCCCCCTATTCCAACCACCCCTGAAATCTTTCTTTCCGTTCTAGGCACACTTTGAACTCACCCCCTTACCACCCTCTCCCACCCTACGAGTCTTCTCACTCCACGTCCGAACGATATGTTGATTAAGTTTTGAGGAGGACGAATTGCTTGACGAATAAGGGTGCTGGGGATTTGTATGGATGATGAAAGAATTGGGCAGGGAGATCAGAAGGGTGGTGATTTTCGTGACTGTTTTGTTCCGGGATCGGAGGAGAGGTCGAACATGATCGGGACCACAGTCGCGAGGTGGCGTCTGTTTCGCGCGTCATGATCGAGTAGTGGTTACCAACCACTGCTGGATATACTTGTCACCATCCTCTGATTCCTGAAAGTTATAATAAACAACATTCTATTAAAAAAGGCTCGGAGTTCAGCGTGTCTAATGTACATGGTGGCTGGTATATAAGTGGGCATTGAAAAAAAAAACGATTAAATTCTATATTACCAGCACTAATTTATAGCAAATAATATAATACACACAGTATTATATTAGAATCTTGATTCATACTTTAAAATTCAATGTAAGAGTTTGTGGCATCGTCCAAACGGCAATCGTCTAAAACGGCCTGGTAGATATTTATAACACCTAGTTATATACCAGCCACCTTGTACTGGCATGATTACAGCTAATATTAGAAAATGTACTAGCTAATGAGTGGACGCATTAACGCGTGAATGAAAGCCAAAATGCAACGCATACCCATATAACCAGTACGAATGTATGAAAAAAATTAAACCAGATCGAAAACGGTTCATTCAATCGTGCATGGTCCATTTACGAGGGCGGTTTTTTTTCAGCCTCCAATAGCTCAGCAAAATCACCATACAAGCGACAGGCGGGTACTGCGCGGATAGGGCAACTAAGAGTCCTCCGCACCACACGCTCAAGTCATTTCTGACCATAAGTTGTTACTTTAATGCTCGTAGCAATCTCATTAACTAAACTGCCTCCATAGATTCTCCCGCAAAATGAGCACTGCGGAGCGAGAGCCAGGAAAATCGCCGAATAGCTTCAGCATAGACATGTCTTGACCTTAATGCCGTTAAAAGAGAATTTTTCTTTAATGCAATGAGGCTAGAGCGTGAAACAATGTGAAACATTACGCCCATTACCATTCAAAACAAAAGAAGGGACATGCTGACTTCAGCAAGTGTTCTGATCCATGACAACGCCCGTCATCTCAGTGTTGATAAAGTCCAACTGCTCCTTGAGCAATTTCAATGCGACATTTTCGAACACCCACCGTACAATGTCGACCTAGTGCCGGGGGACTTCCATCTTTACGCTGAAATGAGAATGTGGCTAGATGGGAAGCGTTTATAAACGGGCGATGAGCTTCAGAACAAAGCCATAATTCATTGGAAGTCATTGCCGGCAACATTCCATGAAGAAAGTAGGTATAGTAAAGCTTGTCCATAGGCACGACCAATTCCTCAATCGCCGAAACAATTATATCGAAAGGGCGCCACAAGTGTGCTCAATATTTAGCAATGAAATAATTTTTAATCAATCACTTCGTCTTCTGACCATGACCCATCGGAGGTTTAAAAAATGGCCCTCATTTTTTAAATGCTGATACCGTATTGTATAACCAATCTTTTACGCCTGACCATGAATACATTAGACACATTGAGCTTAGTGACGCAAAATCGTGTTGAGATTCTCATAGGTATTCCACAATTCTATTTTTTTAGCCACAGCCAATATTTTGATGGCTTATTCAACTATTGTCTCGACAGCAGTGAGTCATCGTTTTCGTTATAATTAATTTTTTAAGTGACAAAGCACCTCAAAGATGAATTGAAACTATGAAAAAATACCTCGAATGAGCAGAAAACTCGCTGGAGCTTTGTCAAACTCTCGCGGTTTTACAAGAAGCCAAGTTAGGCACTTGAAACTACGTCGAAATCTATCTTGAAATGCAATTGTAATAAATTGTAATAAGCTTCGTTGGAACTGATTGCGAGTATTTTCGACATTTAAAACAACCCTTACTAATATTATTGCAACACATAATGAACTGTCACATAAATTGCCATGGGAGAAATTTCCGTGGACCATCGGTCCTCCATAAACCTGTTGAAAGAACAAAATTGAACTTAATAATGAATACCTGCAAATGCTATAAAATGAAAAAAGTTGCTACCGTAAGACATAGTAAAAAATTTTCGCTACCTAATATTAACTTATAGCACGTTCCACATTGGTTTGCACAGTCATTTTCAGGGTGTCAGAAAAAATTCCTCTCTAAGGATATGACGCAAAGAAGTAACTTCTAAGACAAGGCTCCTCTCTTTGACTGTAATTTCTCCGCATGAACTTTCAAAGAAGGAATTATAGGTTACACGTTGATGCATTAATAGATCTTCCACAAAATTTTAGATTTCACGGATGAGAATGAATCATGTAAAACTGATCCTAATAACACTCGAAATGTCTAAGACAGCTGCCTGGATATTATTAAACTCATTATATTGATCCATATTATTTGCTGAAGATTTATGATCTATTGACGGGGTGAAATGACGAAATTCTTGATGTAACATTCAGGCCGCGCCTTGTGGAAACAAAAGTTTTGGCCATAATATTTGATGCTCTCATAATTTGAGATTCTTAAGGCAATCTTTAAAGATGGATGATGTTCTTGATAATAATTTTAGCAAAATTCGCAGTCTCTTTTACTATTTCTGAAAATTTCAAATAATGTAACGTTTCTTGCTCAGTGCCTGATTTTTTCACTAAAGCAATAAACCTATAGAAAGAGTCTTTAATAAAACAAATATTTTTATCTGTCAGATACACTGGATTAAAATACTTCTAAATTATTTTACGATGACCCGGTTGAAATTTGTATGGCTCTTGTTAATAAATTATTTTGGCAGCATTTGTTACGAACCGAAGTTGCCTAAAAGGAAAGACATTCGACAAAATAAGCCAATAGCGAATGCGGAAAAATTGATATTTTTTTCCAGGTCCATTTCAAGTTGAATAAACTTCAAAAAGTCAAACGTTTTAATATCTAAAATATTACTTAATGCCAATCGTCAAGACTTCAACTTTCTAAAACCTGATAAGGCGTAATACGATATCGCTTCAATGCATTAATAATACAAAAATCAAACCGAACATAGAATTTTGTAACAGTCAGGTATACGAAATTACTGAACTTATCAGAATAAATGATTGCTTAAATAAAATCGAAGATGAATCTTCTTTCATCGCATATAGTCAAAAACTCATAATGCAAATACCATTGATCCAAAATTTGGCTCACAAGACGGCAAAGGAAATTTCATATCACGAAAGAAATAACAGGAAGGAGAACTCTCCAACTTCCCGTAAATATTTTTCCTTTGAGTGCGTTGCAATAATTTGAGAGCTTATCAATCCGTTTTTCAATTCGCGGATGAAAGTCGTAAAAAAGAAGAAAACAATAAGCACCAATCACACCCTTTTTCTCATCTCGGAGACTCGGAGGAGTGGAGGGAGGCCCTTAAAAAATTCCGCTTATCCTCTCCAATAAGGCGCCAACCCCCTCCCCCACCCTTACTTCCCATCGCCCACCGCTCTCTCAACAATCAATTCCGCAATAAGATGAAGGAGGAAAAAAAATGCGAGAGAAGAAGAAGACGGATAGAAAAAAAAGAACCAAACTAATCCCCTTCCAAAGAGTAAATTACGAAATAAAAGCCTTCATATTGACGGACGCCATGACGATTCCAATGCGGATAAAGAGAAGAAGAATTCTTTCTTTTCTTTTTCTCTTTTCCATCTCTCTTACTCAACCTTAAAGAGAAGCGGGAAGGGGTTTCTTTTGGGAGTGGGGGAGGGAGAGTTGAACCTTTTGAAGATGAGACAAGGGATTGGGAGAAGATGGTAACGCGGAGGGATGGCTTGGAATGGGGTGGGATGGAGGAGGGCTGTTTGCCGAAGGAGATGACGACTATTGGCGGCGGCAGTGAGTCTAACGATCTTCAATTTTTCAACTTATCCCCCTCCACCCCCGCCTCAACTCTTTCAACCGACTCATTCCACTAACCTTATCCTCTTCCACCCAACACAAATTAAGGAGAGGGGTCACCCATCCCCTTTGGATTAAAACCACGAAAAAGTAATCTTGGTTTAACTCCTTACTCGTCCCGAATCGGATCTCTGATCACGGGAATCGGTGGCATCAGGGACATCTTTACTGCCACAAGTATATTAAAAAATACTGGGTTTTT
Organism: Ischnura elegans; assembly: GCF_921293095.1. NCBI lineage: Eukaryota > Metazoa > Arthropoda > Insecta > Odonata > Coenagrionidae > Ischnura > Ischnura elegans. Next base: position 37,286,940 of record NC_060249.1, read on the forward strand.
ATTTAGTACTTAAGCGAAGCGATATTTATTTGTAACAGACTGGTTAATGAGTGATAATATATGGTAAAAGGAAAATGTTTACTTAAAATGCCTGCGAGTGGTAGTGATTTCATCGTCAACCAAATTATTAACAAAATTATCGTCAACCAAACTTCAACTTTTTCAACTGAAATCAAGACCACCTATACTCATCTCAACTGTTTCAGACAGATCATGCCACTAACCACATTCTCGCGCAAAATTGAATCTCTGATCACAGAAAAGGGGGATGACATCAGGGACAATTTAACTGTCACTGATATTTATTTATCGGATTTTTATTTATTACTAAAGTGAGGCGATATTAATTCCTTAAAGACTTGTTAATAATTAATAAAATATGACTAAAGGAAAATATTTACTCAAAAAGCCTGCGAGAGGTAGCGATTTCAAATATCCACAGCCAAACGTCAGCTTTTTCAATTTTACATAGTCCAACCCATTCCCATCTCAACTGTTTCAAGTAAGTCTTCTCACTCATATTATTCCCTTCTATCCCACACAGTTAAAGGACAAAAGTCACCCATCCCTTCGGGTTATAACCACGAAAATGTAATCTTGATTTAACTCCATACTAGCCCCAACATTTGAATCTGTGATCATGGGAACGGGTGATACTCTCAAGGACAACTTTACCACCACTAGTATATTATTATTAAAAAATAATATCTACCATTCGTTCAAGTGGTGGCATATATTGGTTTTACCCAAGTTAAAACATGACGTTGCAATTTAAAAAAACATAAAAATTGAGAAGCACATAAACGGTAATAAACAGTAATACAATATCAGCTATACCAGACACATATTAAACATTCAAAAATGAGAGAGACCATTACAATTTAATATTATTATAATATGGAACAAAATATTTACTTGGCATAGTTGCATGAAGGAGTGAAAGCGACTATCTTCAATATTTCAACTTATACAGAAACTTCCTCCTCCAAGAATAGTCTTCCAACTAACCCGACTCATTGCAGGAAAATTTATTGCCTCTCCACCGAGCACAGATAAAAAAGTAAGGTATTCATACTCTTGATTGAAAACCAGAAAAAATAATCATGGATGAACTCTGTTTCGCGTCAAATGAATATTTCATGGGACCAAAAGTCGATACTGACAGCTCTTTAGTGATTGGTTAAAAATGTTTAGATTTAAATTCGGTTAATGACACATCATTTGCACATTTACTTGCTCTTGAACCAATACTTAACACGTTTTCTTCATAGGCTTTGTATACCAGATTCAACCGCCACCTCATGCCTGCATACGCTGGTGATCTTATTCTAATTCAATATATTCCGGTAAATAGCCGTAGCCAAAATTATTATATTACAAACTACTCTCCAAGAAATATTAAAAAAAAATATTATATTACTTCCTGGTTATAGAATCAACCAGAAAATGGTGAAATAAAAAGAAAACGAAGAGCTTGACGATACAGAGCCATCTAGATATTTATAAGATATTTAATTTTTCAAAATGCCTAGCAATCCGAAAAGCCCAAAAATAAAGAAAAGTTAACTCTTCCTCAAAAACTACAACTCGAAACCCAAATTATATAATGCTATTCTACGGGAACGTTATTTAAACATTTCAATTGGCAAAATCAATTCAAAATGCCATATTATAAACGACATTATATATCTCATTACGGTATAAAAGATAAGTAAGTAAGAAATGAAGTGATAAAGTACTTTTAGTGGTATATCCTAGCATTACGGCAAATTTCACTCCTACGCTGAGACTTATTCGCGGCCGGACGCGCCCCTTGCCACGTGAAAGGCTGTGTCAAGATGGCGCCACTACGCCTCCCAGTCGAATGGGCCTTAAAGAAGCTCCCCATTCCACCGTCAAATGCCCCCACCGAATGCACCACCTTCCTCATTTGGAAGAAATATCCTTCGGAGGCAGGAATCTCTTTATCCACTTTTGCGTCCTCATTTCTTTTAATGCCCGCTCCTTCCCCCCCCCCTCATCCCGCCCCTTGGCTTCCCTTCAAACCCCCGCCCATACCCCCAATTCCTTCCCACTACTTTTAGCATATCACGACCAAACCTACTCCCTCCTTCCCACTGCTTACCCTCCTTACCCTCGGATGCCTTCTCTGGTTCCCTCATTTTCTTAATTCTCTCTCTGTCTTTCCCCATCAAACAAACCCAAACTTCTCCCTTCCAACCTCCCCCTCCCACACCCCTTCCATCTTCCTTCCTGTCTTTCCCCGTCCGCCACGTCCCTATACATATATATCCTTTCTCTTTTCGTCTCTCTCTATTCTTTTGAAGAGATCCAGACCACCCTTTGCTCAATCTCCCCAAAATATTATATTAAATCCTGAACGGGGTTACGCTTAGCGCAGGAAGGGGTGGGGGTGTGGGGACCTCGGGAGGTGTGGGGTTGGAGTAAAGCTTAAGGTTGGAAAAGTTATCTTTGACAAAAGGGGCTAGAATAGGGAGTCGTAGAAGAGGATTTTAGGAGACGAATTTTATTAAATGAGGGATGAGAGTTGCGAGGAGGCGGTCCTATACTGACTATGCAGTAATATTGAAATAATTAATACCCACTGTCTACGAAAACATAATGAAATATTTGTATGTTTTTAGATTGTCGTCTTCAACGCTAAGGAGCAGGGGTAGGGTACGGATCACTGAAAATTAGTTTATTAATAGACTTGTTTCTAAGTTACCACTTCCTCCATTTGTTTGTGCAAACACCGGCATCATTTTTATATTTATTATGCACTTTCACTTGAGCTAATTACTACATCCTAACATACATAAAAATCACTGAAATTAGTTATTCTTAGATGAAATTATTTTATTCCAACGAAGGTTTACGTTTAAATATTTAATGCGATCGTATTATACGCTTCAACTTGTTTTTGTTGTCTTTTGACGATTATTTCGAAGACGGCAGACAAAATGTTCGTGTCAGAAAATGCTGACTGGATTATGACACGAAGGTGATGGCAGGATTTCCAGCGAAACTCAGACAATAAATAACGCGATATAACTCCGTAAAATTAGACTACAATACCCAGTATACCATCTTCAATTGCTAAAAATCTCTCATAATGTAGCCGTTTACATCAGTGGATAGTAGTAACACGACCAAGGAGGTTGGACGCAGCGATTTAACTTCAATTTTTTTACCGTTTCCTGAGACCACAAATATGATAATATAAGCCTTTTTACACGAAGAAACTTTTTACAAGAAGCCAAACTTTCAGGCTAATTTTAAAGAGCGACCATATCCGATCGTCCCATTCGGTATAGTATGCAGCAAATGCAATTCACTCAACAAAAAACCAAAGCTAAAAACGAGAAAAATAGCTGTAGCCACTCGGATCTGATCCATGGAACTAGATCAGACTGATTGCCGACGAGTTGACTTTGTGAAAGTCCATGGATAGTAATAATTGGAACAACTCTAGTATTTTCCCTCACGAATTTAATCTTACTCAACCGGTTTCAATGCTTACGCATCATTCTCAAGAGCTACACTACAAGAGAAAAATATTACAGTTGCCTCCATCATCACTATTTATGGACCCAGAGCCGGGTCAACAAATCTGAGGGGCCACTAGAGCAATAGATCAGCAATGCACGAAATAGAACAGCTGACTAGAATACCTTTACAGGAACACTGAGATCCTGAGAAGCCGCTATTGCCTAGAGACCCATGCAGGCAACAACCTTCACTACATCATTGAAAATTAATCTCTGAAATGGAAAAAGACTCACTATACTCTTCATAGCAACCGGATGCTAAAAAATCAGAGCGACTTTATAGAGGACGCAAACATCATTGATGGAATTCTCCGTGAGAAACTAATTTGACTCAACTGAGAATCGAACACAGACCTCCCAAAACTTGGGCATTTGTGATAACACTACTCCACCTGGCATTACTAACGAGTTTGTGACGTCATCAATGTATCTTCTAAAGGCCTTAGATCGTCCATTTTTATCACATCGAGTAGCTCGAGAAATAGGTGACGGAAGGGAAAATGAAAAAAAAATACGGGTGAACAAAAATAAAAAAATAGCGAACGAGCATTTTATTGAAGGAATGGATTTGGAAAGCTGGGGCGGGTCAGAAGGCGAGAGGAGGTGGGAGGAGTAAGTGAAACTATAGCCGTGGTAGGGGTTAGAAGTGGGGGACGGTTTGGGAAAAGGAAAAGGAGGGGGTCCGGAGGGTTTTTGCGCCAGTGAAAGCGCTGGGCTTTCAATCGCGTCATCAAGCCAAAATTTTAATTGAAAGAGAGGGACCCAAGTTCTAAGGGATGAGAGGATTCTTATCCACCCACCACCTTCCCTTTTTCAGTTTTGTCTTCGAATATTCTTTTTGCTCCCTTTTCCCGAGAGGAGAGTGGGCTCAAACGAGTTTAGCGCGGAATGACGCCTTTTATTATTTATTCCGTTTTATTGGACAAACATAAAGTAGTTTTGGCGATTTTATCGGAGGAAATGCTTTCCGGGATAGGGACCTATCTCCAAAAACTAATCATTTTCATTTCCCTACCCCCTCCCAAAGGAACGAGACTTTTTTATATTTGTCTCATGAATAGCATAATTTATACAGTTGGAAATCCGTCGAGTTAGAATTTAGGAATTATTTTATTTTTGTACCCCGAGTAGTATCTTCTTTATAACTGGATAGTTATCAAGATTATTCTTTAAAATTATTTAGCAATTTGATTGCATAGAAAGACTTTTCAAATTAGTGTGTATTTAAAAGAACATATTAGTTGTTAGAGATTCAAACAATCGATTCAAAAGATAAAATACTTCAAGTTAATTGCTCACATTCAAGATTTTCCAAGGCTCTCAGACAAGCTTTAATGGTGAATGAGACGTAAGATTATTTTGAAAACTCGCAAAAACTTATAGGTATAGCAGTAATCAACTTCAGAATAAGCATGATAAAAAATGGTTAGAAGGAAACGTAGAAAATGCATCTGATATAAAGAGAACAAAATGAATAAAAATCCATTGCCTTAGCATAGTTTTTAAAATATTATAACAATTCTTTTGATAGCTATGCCGATTACAGTAGAGTCGGGATATGCTACTCATCCTTATATGAAATTAACTAAAATTATAATATATATATTTTTTTTAGATCACGAGATGTGGGTCAATCTCCACCCACATCTCGTGATCTAAAAAAAATATATATATATATAATAAGGGGTCGTGAAGCATAAAGTTTGAATTAAAATTATAATGGCTGACACTTACACCTTGCCTCTTTGGTATGAACATGCTGTCTGTTATAAGGTGATTCTAGCAGTATCATCCTCAGTTGCAAGCATTGTACGAAACGTATTCATAGAGCAGTGGCGTAGCCAGGAATTTCATTCCAAGGGGGGTTAAAAAAAGGGGAAAATTTTGGAAAAACTGAGTACTAATTAGAGGGGTTTTAAACTATAATTTTAAACCTTTTAATAAACGAAAAAACTTCATTTGTCAAATAAATATTTTGAAAATTCATTATTTTTCAATATTTTGTTTTCTTTTATGAAAGTATCGGCGTTTTATATTTCGAAGGGGGTCCGGACCCCCCTCGATACGTCACTGTCATAAAGCAAGAGCCGTTTGGTTATATTTAAATATTGGCGCTTCAGAACACAGCTTTTCTCCTGCAGCGCCATCTACTGATTTATTGAGAAGCTATAGCAGCATTTGTTTTGTTTCAGAAGTCGTTTGCCTGTCCGCGCATGCAAACAACAATGTCCGCAACAATCGCTGATCCCGCCAGCTGTGAAGTGCATTCTGTCATAGGATTCTTGAATGGAAAAGTATTTTTAGCAGCTGAAATTCATCGACAGTTATTCCCAGTTTATGGACCTACAGCTATGAGTAAACGAAAGGTCAGACAATGGTACTGTGATTTTAAAAATGGAGGAAAATGGCCCTTTATTCTGACCGATGAAGCAACCGATGGCTCAACTCTCAGGCTCAGCTTCCATGCAAGGGGGTTAAACAAGCTGGTGCAACGGTACGATGGATGCTTACAATTAGAAGTGAATGGCGATTATGTAGAGAAGTAAAGCAAGTTTATAGCTAACTAGAAATGCCAATAAAATGTGTTTTACTACAGTATATTTTTTCCTGTGACCAAACGGCCCTTACTTTATGAATATGCGTGGTACAACTCAAAACACTATATTTCCACCATTCACACTATATTTCCAGGTCCGATAGAAGCGATAAATTAAGAGAGATGTTTTGCCGAACGGATAGATATGGGAATTCGCTTTTCCCCCGAACCATAAAGGACTTTAATAAACGCTAGTACCAACCTCGTTAGAGTACTTCATTTTTTTTTTTTTAGCTGTAAACGGCTGGTGTCCCAACACCCCCTGCCACACGCCTTTTAGGCGGCTTGCGGGGTATTATATAGATGTAGATAAGCGTTCAACCATTTACTTGTAGGTTAGTCCCTAGATACCGCAACATCTTTAAATCCTTCACCTACTTTTATTGACCATTTATTTGGTTTATCCCTCATCCAGGATCAAATATTTAATTTTCGGCTCTGATTATAGGCAAACAATTATGAGATATTCATTTCGTATATTTTGTAGGGATGTTCAGCGTTTCCAGTCTATTTCTTTTACTCATCCATAATTTCTGCATTTAGGATGCCAATTCACTCTTTCTTTTGAGCATAGTTAAAAGCCGAAATAATGTTTCTCGGACAAAATTGTAGTGATTCCATTCAATCTCTAGTCAATTCAATTTCAAAAGTTTATTAGTCCAAATATTAAACCATGACATCACCTGTAATTGGCTAATTTTTGGGTTTCCGTGCGAACATAGCCCAACGCTTCTTCTTACCTGCCGGAGGAGATATACCTTTTTCTTACATGGACAACACCAACATTTCAACACAAAAAATCTAGCTTCGAGGACCCTAAGCTTTTCGCACTGACAGAAATAAAAATTATTCTGAGAAAAGGAATATTCCAGAAGCCTTTAATAAGAATGAAAAAAATAGGTGCAACTAATGTGATACTTAGAGTATGTCATTAGCTGACCCATTCAAAGTCAAATCTCAAAATAAAGTCGGTAAGTCAGGCATAAACTAATCTCGATTAAAATAATATTAAAAGAAATGTCACTCCTTTGATGAAAGGAGAAGGAAAGGTTTTTGGTTTACTTTAAGCACAAAAGTAGAGAAGACGGAAAGATGGGGAGTGGCGTCGACTTTGAATCCAGAAAATTTCCAAAAGATTAAATTTCCCTTCCCCCCCCCCCCCCTTCCAGTCCCCCAATCCACTGAGGCAGGCGGCGCAGGCCATTGAAAAGTCATTTTCCTCATTTGGCGTCTTTTGGAGTTTTCTCAATCCCTTTTTCAACCGGGCCACCTCCACCCCCAAAACCCCATCCCCTTCCATCTCACTCAGTACATATATACACTCGCTTAAACGCTAGTATATTCTTCCTTTTCTCCTCAACCTAAATTTCAGTCATCTGCGTGCCCAGCGACCCCTCCCCTACGGAATTTTCGGTCGCTCGTGTCGGAAATACGAATCTCGGCTCCTATCTTCCTGAACAATGTTCGGTGGATCTTCCAACAATTGAATGGTTTATCATGCCAAAATTTTGACGCTGATTGATCACAAAAAAATGTGAGAAAGACAAAGATTATCCGATAGATTTTAGGAATTGATGGACCGATTGATGACGAAATATTACGGATAGGAAAAATTAAAATGAACAGGATTTAAAAATTATTAAAAAAATAAAAATAAAGCGGAAGGATTAACGGAATAAAAATTAAATGCAATTGAAGGTCGTGTTTTAAAAATGAAGATAAAAATTAAAATAGAGTGTCACGGAGGAGAAGCTAAGAAATTGATAACTCTCTGCAAATAAAGATTGTCATTGTCTCATCGCCTGTAGAATAGCGAGATCAAGAATGCTGCCGATCATCCTGAGAACAAAATTCTTACAATATTGCACGGCATTGGCGTAACTATGGGGGGGGGGAAGAGGGGGATAGATCCCCCCCCCCCAAAGCCTCAGAGAAATAAAAAAATATTCAAAGCCATTGACTAGATCTCACTTATAATAACTGCATCTGCTTAAAGTTAATTTTTTTAGTGCCAAAATGATGTAAAATGTATTTCCTGGTATGTCATTATCAAAACATTTTCCCGAACCCTCCAAGGGGGAGGGGGGAGTCGCCATCCTAGGCCATCTCATCCCCCCAAAGCATATTCCTAGTTACGCCACTGTTGTACGGTTTATTAGGGTATATCGAATTATCATGCAGGGAAGTGATAAATATAGCATTTCCATCAGGCAATAATCTGACATTATATAGATGATGCCGCTTTTTGTTAATTAAACTAGATGCCCTCTAAGATCCGTTTCAAATGAACGCAGACGCTGGGCGTGGGAAGGAGACTGAATTGACATTGATGGAAGCTTACACATGAGCGAGGACCGAACATACGCGGAAGAGGTCCCCGCCTGGCGCCTTCGCGCAGCGGTTCATATGCGCGCTCACGGGCCACAGGTTTGTCTCTTGCACCTAAGCGCGGAGTGCCAACGCCACCTAAAGTAAAAGGCCTGATGACTTCGCCGTGACGTCATCACGCGGAGGCCGACATCGCCTCAGAGGCATTGCTCGAAAAGAGAAAAACGCACTTCGGAGGTAAATCAGCTACGATGCTGGATTAGTGCATGTTCATTGAGTTCGAGAAAACTGTCATTCAGAAATAACAATTGCAGTGCTGTACGCTAAAAATTCTAATCCCTTCCAATTCGATTAATTTTCCGAATATCGTTCTCCTATTCTCTATTTTTTTATGGTTCTCTTTTAAATGGTAGTTAATGAAATGATATTTTGTAATTTGTAATAAACGTAGAACCGTGAAATAAAATGCGATTATTAAACAGCTATCGCTACTCGAATGAAATCATTTTAATCCTTCCAATGCATCATATTTCATGATGTATGAATTATTTATGTACACTATGTATGTTTTAACATTTTAAACTTTAAAATTATTGTATTATTCCTCTAAAGAGTGCTGAAATTATGAAAATCCGATGACGAGATACACCCGTCATTCCGCGGTTTGGCGTCGAAAGTTCATGACGAGCTAGACTCGTCATTACAGCGCAAGGGGTACCATTCCATCGACAATCAAAATGCCTTTTCGCTTCCATATTTCAAGTATACAACCTCCTGCGCGCAACTCAAAAAACGAGCTGTTGAAATTGATTTTGGCAGAAGTTCATTCAGGATGGAGGTGCATTGCGTATTAAATAATTTCGTGAGTTAACGGTGATACGTAGTACGGCATCCAGAGGACCAAAATCCAGACATATTGTTTACATACCACCACCAAATGTTAATGTTCAACATTTTATTCTAGAGGCTATCAATTCTATGATTGATATTTAGTATTTACCTACTCACTCCATTATCCCTATCCTAGAATAAGCAAAATGCCAAATATCAATGACTAAATTAGCATTGAATGTAGAACTTGCATAAAAAAATGTTATAACTTGAACTAGAAATGGAGATGGAAACTTCATCGCATGTCAGAAGAAATTGCACAAGTGACAGAATCCTGTTTCCAGGTTCCTTAATCACTGACCAACTAGAATATGAAGTAGAATGTTTCAGTAGACCAATGACAATAGATGTAAGCCTGTCAAATTGTCTTAGAAGTACATAATGGGATAGGCTTACCTGCCTGACTCTCTCAATCTCATTAAAATTCATATCCAATGCAATAAAACACATTTTTAATACTTCAAATTGACTTAATAAGAAACTTTTTCACTTCATCAGGGAAACAATTTTCCTGCTATATCCATGTCGAATACAGGCATCACTTAATTAACGGCTGTAGTTCTTCAGTAATATGTTACACATTGCTACATGCCACATATACAATATTTTTAATTCCATTTGACAGGGGGCTGTGAATTAGTACAGACTTCATCACTAAAAAGAGTCACTCATTATCAAAGGATTCATAGATGCCCTGAACAAAAATTCTTTGATTTTCTTTTAAATAAAAGTTCTCTTTACTTTAGATGGCGTTGGGACGGCTGATGTGAACCAAGCACATTCGTCAGTATAATTAGTGCAAGCTTGGAGGTAACGTGCGAGTGTGTCTTTTCGCCATGGATTGTGAAATTGACACTGAGCCATAATGTTAAATAAAAACTTTTGGGCTATGTCGCCGCGTCAATTTTTGGGTGGATCCAACGTTTTCCGACCGATGCTGGTCGCTTTCTCAAATCTGAATCTGAATCAGACCAGATTCCCTTGTACTCGCGAAAGTTTAGACGATGCATCACTGAGCTATTACTGTGAGAACTAGGAGAAAGGCCCAACTTGAGAGTCATCTCGCACAATAAATACAGGTGATACTCTGTTAAAAACGTGGGAGAAGATAGCCCAAGTTACTGGGCAGCCTCCTTTGTCGAGCATTTTTATTCTGCTTTTTCATATACTGGTACACAGCAATTGCTTTAATTGCGATTGCAATAAAGTTTGCCATTCAATAAAATTTTCGAGTTGCAAGTTTAATTGGGTGAGGTTCTTTCACCTAGGCAAGCTGAACAGAACTCTGTTGCCTCGTAGTTTTCCGTGGCGTTCTGGATCCTTGAATCTCTCCATATCCTGTGTTTTCGCTGCGTTGGTAGTCAGACATTGTCTACAGTTAACTGTTATCCCAGGTTGATAAGGGACTCAATTGACATCACTAAAACGCAAAGAAACTGCAACAGGGGAGAGGGATACCATCTGGTTAACGCCTGGAAGAGAGTGTTCCATCAACCGGCCAATCACAGTGCATCAGCAAGAGAGCTGGGGGCCAAATAAACGCAGGCAAAATTTTGACATCGGCTCTTCGATCTGAAGAAGCCTGATGGAATCCCGGCGAAACTGTCGTCAACCTCTGAAAACCAATGCGGCAATAAACCCTAAGTATTGAGTGATCCATGAATCTGAACAATCCTCGGCGGACGTGGACGGTTTTCATCCGCGCCAATTAGGAAAGCAGCGACCGCGTCTATGTAAAGAGAGGTCTAAATGCTCTAGTTTTTCAAAAGAAGAAGATGCAAATCTTTCTCTCTTTCCACAAACCATACGGTAAATAGCGAATAAATAATAAAAGATGGCTGAAATAATCTGCTAAAATCTATGTTTTTCATAATGGCTCGACTAGTCCTATCTTGTCTGTTAGGTGACTTATTCCTCCTTTATAAAATGTAAACTAATATCTTGATTTTTTTTAGTATCTTCAGAAGTATTATGTCAAAATGTTCCTGTTCCCCAAATGTAAAAATATACAGAAGTATTATGTCAAAATGAGATACCGAATAATGTAGCCAAGATTAACTTATATTTCCCGATAATTTCAAGATGAAGGCATATGTTTTCATTGAGCAATTCTTCACCAAAAAGACCAGTCGAGCTTGAGGTTTACATCCTCTTCAGTAATTCATTAGCTTTTTATTTTTACCATTTCTCAATCTAGACACTATTTCTTGGCTTTTCTTAACTTGGTGTTCATCATCTCTAAGGAATATGTAGTATCACTGTTAGATATCAGAGTGCTAGACATGCCAAATTTGAAAATTTCAAAGCGATACGTCAAGGTAAATTCGATTTTATTTCTGATAATAGAAGCAATAGAATTTTGTTTAAACGTATTCTTCCCTATCTCCAAGCAATATTATTATCCCCTATTGGTAAGCATTATTCTGTACCCACGAAAGATAAGGTAGAAAATGCGGAGAGGCTAATAATGTTGATGGATATCACAGAGAGATACACGGGAGCTGGTTTTTGAGAAAATAACTGAAGAAAATCCTCTTTCTTCCAAGTAGCCGAGAGACAATGGACATGAATGGCTCAAATAGTAAAAGAACTATGAATCGTCCTTCTCCCTGCTAATTGCAGTTAGGGAAAAGCAACTTACTTAACTGCTAATAACTAAAATTGGCCGGACATTACCTTCCTGCATTCACATTCACTCAGTATGTAAGTGGGTCTTTGGAACGGACGATGAGGGCTCTAATTATCGACATATGGCATAGATTACATGAATTTAAATTTTAATGGCATATAAACCCCACATGCGTAAGCCCTATAATCTATTTCAAGTGAATTTCTGTATAAGACAAAGAACTATTCAAGATAAGTAATTTTGAACAGCTTCTGCATCCCAAAAGGCTCAGATAAATCAAAATAAAAACGAAATTGATGGTTAAAATATCACTACGGGTAACATGGAATATGCAAATATGAACGAGTTGACTTATCTTTCCTGATAGCTATCTACGAAGATATAATCCATTGGGTTAAAATAGATTTTACGCTATCAAACAATATTACATTCTTTGCTTCTAGCTCGGTATTTAATTTATTATAGGCTTAAATTTACATTTGAAAACGATAAAAAACAAGGTAATTTGAGCAAAGCTTTTTTAAAAAATCAACTTCAACAAATAAGCCTTCCTCACAATAATAAAAAATAAAAAATAATATAAGCGGTCTGGAACAAGAGCACTCACCAGTGAGGTAAATTTGGATTTAAATTCTCCCTTTTGCGAACAAAATATCAAATAAAATAAACGCATCCTGTTCATTGCGTGATTGACAAATATTATCGAGTGAATGAGGAACTGCTTTAGCCAGTCAGTTATCGTATTGTTCCATGAAATATCAATTATATTGGCAACAATTTTGGTTGTATTTCCATCAAATTGAATCACTCGAAAATGCTGGAATTGAGCTTCACACGTTACGGTTTTTCTGGCGTTGAATAAGTTTTATGAAATAAAAACAGAAAACCTTGACATATACATTGAGAAAATGCCAATTACCTGCTTTCAACAACGACCCACATTGTTATAATTTGTAAATTAAGGAAGAAGAAAATATGCGGCAATTTTATATGCAAGAGTTGTCTGCTATTTTCATTTTGTTTTTATTGAATCGTCCCGAGATAACCCAAATAAACGATGCACGTCAAACAGTGAACGATTTTGAATAATTAATTTCCCAAAATATAAAAATTTCAATATGATTGAAATTGAAATGTGTCAAAAATAAAAAATAAAGCTTTTTATCAAAGTCAAAATTAAACATCTGCCATGGGAGAGGTGGTAATTGAATTCTCCATGCTGTGATATGCCGAAAGTACCGAGATTACTTTTGTTTCGGTGTATCTGCTTTCCATGATAACTTCAGGATGTTTTTATTTTTTTAGGAATACTTTTCAAAGACGCTTTTAAATCACACCGATGAGGTAGAAACGGTTTTGTGCCATTTACAAGCTTCCATCATGTGCTACGACAAGACCCTCAATGGCAACAACTTATTAAGACCGTTTTTGAACCTACCAAATGCACATAAATTGCGATACCAATCGACAAAAGTGTGAAAATATACTTCAGCTGATAGAACATCCATCGAGACTGCCAAACCCGCATGAAGCATAAAATCATTACCATTAGATACATAACGGGTGATGGCCTAAGCAGCATGAAAACCTGACTCTACATCAATTATCTTCTAATATTTAGTAGTCCCAAAATGAAACGGAATTGACACTTAATTGAGATGGCCCTTACTCAAAACTTACTTGAAATGAAACGTTGCTGACGGTAAATTTTTCCTGATTTTTTCCTTTTCGAATTGGCACGCAAGGAAAGTTGAAGAGTCCATGCGCAAGAGAAGAAGCTAAAATATCTAAATATTGTGGGAAATGAAAAACACAACGATTAGCCAGCATTATGGCTACATAAAAATTGAATTCGTTCTTAATTAATGAATACTAAATTCACTTCTGCGCCAGCTCACTCCCTGATTTCTAGTTACCTAGACCCAAACGCGTTAATGGGCAGCCACTGTACCATCTCCCCCTGTTCATTTCTTACTTCAGCTAAAATACAAGACTATAACGCCAGACCCGCCGGGAATCAATCAATTTTTTCGTCTCTTTTAAGGAATAGCTCTACTGACAGCTCATATTATTGCTTACAACAGTTCATGATATGGTTTTGAAGTAGCAATTTCGGGTTTCACACACGTAGCGCGACTCATGTGGCATGTGGCGCAATGGATTCCAAGTAAGTTACTCACAGAAAGGTTTTGATGTTGCGATCAATACTTTGACCTGGAATGATTGCTCCAGCCATCATTTTCATAGTCTCTGAATATTCATGGTGGAAGCTATCCCTCGGAGGGGCAGGTTACGTAGACGTGTGATACGGTCTTACAAGAAGAAAGGGGAGTGGATGTATGCCCCCCCCCCGAACGTAACCACCACCCGACCTGCTATATTTAACCAAGTACCAATATGTCTTGTACCACTAGTGTTGAAAATTATACAGTGCATTGGAACTAGTCAACAATTAAAGGTGAAGTAGGAGAATTTTTTTTGTTGTTTTTCATAACTTGAAGCGGAATCAGTGTCTGCAGAGTCCAGGAGTGTTGAGCATACAAATTCTGAAACAAGTACCTACAGCATGAAGCACCGTGTCTCCATATCGCGTATTCACATCAAAATTGTACATATCTCTAGAATATATTTATTATACTGCGAGGGTTAAAAGAATAAAGAATTAAGGGTGTCTCCCTTATTTGTAACCCTAAGTCGACAGGGCCAATGGGAAAAACTGTTAGAGTAAGTCTGAGAAGGAGAACGGATGGGGCAAGAAACGAGAAACAGGGGACAAAAAAAGATAAATTATGATTTTAAGCGTGCCATTGTTCTTCAAAAGGGGTTGGTATCCGTGCACGGTATCCTTTTATTTTATTCCCTTCCCGTACACAGCGCCTGATTCCACTAAATGGGAGAGGAGGCAATTATTTCCTCGTCCTTGTCTTTTTTTCGCGCTCAAAGGACATTAAGTGCTTTGCGACAAAATTACGTGGACATGAAGAGCCAGACGTAATTTCATCCCTCCCAAAAGGCATTACGATGCATTAGCGTGTAAATGACATTAAGCCATGATAAACATTTGCGAAGATGGATAAGAAGCATTTAGAACTCACGGGGCTGAATGGAGAATCTGGGGTTTCTGCAATGCAGCCCTTGCAATGTTTCAAAAGATTTCTTTATTTTAAGAAAAAAATTTGTCAAATAAAACGAGTTTTAAATTAAATGATTTAGACGATCTTAGAGCAGTTTGTCAGTATTATTTATGACACCATATTATATCAATAGAAAAATTTCCATTCAAGGTGAAAATTTTAGTGATTCGACTTTTGTTGATTGTTGTAGCTCGTTGAGGATCGTTCACTGTCTTATAATCTCAGTACATTTGACCGTTGGTAGCTCTTTCGGTCCGTCAGAGGACAGCAGCATAAAAAAATCACTGAATATCAATAAGTAACACTGACAAGTGACGGCTAACAAAAGTAGACGGCTACCGACAACGACTGAACTAAAAAACAATCAATCGATTGAAGTCTTCTCCGATTGAAGCCAAAGAGTTACGCATCTGCCCAACTTGGGTATGTTTCACACTATTTCCAATCGTGGGAAATCAAGGGTAATTGAATCCTCTATGAACTATTGAGTACCTCAAAATGTACTATCCCCCCTTTCGGAGTTATTGCATTTTCTCAAATTAAAATACATGGCTATGTTGTGAAGGCCAAGTTACGAATTCCTGGACTACGTGGCTCCAACTGATCCCGCATGCTGCTTACAGCTACCGTCATTCCTAAAGCTTATCCTTCCATTGCTTTGAGTTCACCGGCGACGAAAGACAATTACCAAAGGCTATTATCGACAATCTAGGAGCATATACTTCTAAAGATTCACCACTTTGCATTCCTCACGAAAGGGACAGTTGGTCTCAACCTGAATCACTGCCTGCATTCATATATGAGGAGCCCTCATGGTTCTAAGAAGGGTATTTGGAGTTTGACATGCTGAGCATGACTTCAAAGATACGTGGGGCTTGAGACGCCAATGGTCCAGAAAAAAACACACCTCCTCATGTAAAAGTTATGATTTGGGACCTTTACTTTATCCTAGCAACGTATTTACAGTTTATAATGGTGAGTTCAACATATTACGATAAGTGGCATACGAAAAAAGTGACGCGACGGCCGTATACGATAGTGGAAAGTATATTGGGGGGGAAAAGTGCGGGAGATACCTCCCGAAGATAGAGACACCAGTGCCCTCTAGAAGCAACTCAAAAAGGTTTTTTGGAAATATAAGTACAACAGGAAAGTGAAGGGACTAGCAGAGAATGGCGATGAAGGAGGGCTATGTTATAGCAGTCCTAGAATGGGATTTATCACTGTGACCTGACCGGGGGAGAAATAATTTTCAGATAATTATATTCTTCTGTAATCAGCTTTGAATCAAGGTGAATTTAGATTTTCTTGATGAACCGTTTTGACGCAAAAAAATCTTGCATTGCATGAATGATTCACAAATGATAGAGTGACGTTAGAGGGATGGATAAAGCGTGTGTTCTTTTTTATATTTTTTATCATAAAATAATACACAACAATAAAATACACTATACTATACATTACACGGCAATAATCCAATAACATGCGATTGTTAACCTTATGACCGTATAGGCACGAGAGAATAACTTAATAATAAGGTTGGATAAATTTATAAAATCTGAGCATTGTTTGATTTCATTGTATAATCCAGTGGCATAACTAGGTATATGCTATGGGGGAGAAGAGAGGGGATGGGGAAGGGAAACCTTTTAGGAAAATTTTGGAAAGATGACATGCCCGCAAATACATTTTACATAATTTTACCACTTAAGATTTGGGTTTCATTAAAAGGTTACGTTAAAATTGACTATAAGTCAAAACTAGACAATAGTTTTGAATACTATTTTTATATCTCTGAAGGCCGTTTTACACGGGGCACGGAATTGCGCAGGTTAGAGTTGCATTTATTTCTAAAATGGCGTGGAATTGCGCGAACGCATGAACGAAATTAGAACAGGGGCTATTTTGCAGTCTCGCATCCACGCATTCTCTCATGTGTTCTAGCAATTCACCGCTTTACACGACGCATTTTGATTGCGCTTTCGCACGTACGTCAGATTGCGCAATTCCGTGTACCGTGTAAAACGGCCTTGAGGCTTTGGGAGGGGGGTCTATCCCCCTCATCCTCCTCCATTGTTACGCCACTGATATTATCATACAATACACAACAATTATATATACTATACAGTACAATATACAATGATAACCTTTACTTATTACATAACGAAGGTAGGCACGAAAATATGACCTCTAGGCAGATAAGGAACAAAAAAATCGGCATAAGGATAGCGTATGAAGGACAGAGGACGCTGGCGATACGTGTGAGATCTACAAGGGTTCGAATAAGCGCAGCGGAAGAGGGGGTGGGAGGGTTAGGATAGGAGACGGGGGAGGTTTGGAAGAGGGGAGAGGGAGGGGAGACGTCCCCGGGAACCAATGAAACGCCGGTCTCCGCTCCCTTGATAAAGGCAAGGCCTGTTTGCTAAGATGTGTCCACAAATCTTGGGAAACCTTACAGACTCGCTCCATACCCCTCTTGAGGCTCTTTGAGAAAGCTATTTGGCAAGTGTGATGGAGAAGGTTGTTATATTGGTTTGCAGAGTCAAAGGATGAGCGAATAACCTCGCTAAAGCTCCGGTGTGGAAAGAGACGCAATAATGAGTGCTTGATTCGAAAACACCTTATTCTCCCCCTACCCCCAAAAGGGAAGACTGACTGAAGTCGGTGATATTTGTTTATAGGTGGATATGAGTTCCAGAAAGCTTTTCGGTACAAAGATAGCATACTGGGATTTTATAAGTTCAAAGGGAGACGATAAAATATCAGGTTGGGATTAATTTATCCCAGGTAAATAAATTGGAAGCCGCGGGTGCTATTCATTCAATTCCGTTATCCCGAGATTAATCTTACCAAAGCTATCGTGTCGCAATTTAAATCCATGCCCGAAACATTAGAACGCGATGTTTGAATTCCAAAATTAATCCTTGCAACAGTCTTTCAAAATTGCACGATATAAAGAAACACTTGAACAAATCATAAAGAGTCGAGCTTTGCAATCAAAAATTCAATTAAGAGATATAGAGCCCTTGGAAATTAAATGGTTAGGGATGATTTTGGTGCCAGATATTATAATTCCGCATCAACTGGGTTTTAATTCAATTATTTGCGTTAATTGATGCATCAAAGTAATCTCTTTACTCGCCTAGGGAGAGGAGAGACCAAAGTACAGCATACAAAACCTAAAAGTGATGTCCGTCAAATTTCACAAAACTTAGAAAAATCTAGCATTTTAAATTAATAACAAAGGACGCAGCAAGTAAAATTATGATTATTTATTTTCAATAATTCTGCAAATAAATAACCGACAATCACCTTACGGAACTGATTCTATTAAAGAAAACCCGCGTATGTAGGCGTATACCACTACAACCTTTGTGGGATAAAATTGTAGTTAAGATTTTGTTGCCGTTGCTACAATAAAAAGGGAAATTTCCATTATTTTATCAGGTTAACATGATAATACATATAATAATATAAGCTAATTGAAATAATTTCCCAAAAAATGTATTATGCATTTGTTTTTAAAACAGCTATTTGCCTTCCTTATACCCTCCCACTTCACTTTGGCAAGAATTGAAAATGATAAAGGTAGTTAAAATGGATATAGGTTTAAACCTATATCTATATATATAAAAGAAAGTCGAAAATCGTGTTAGTTAGAACACTTATAACTCGAGAACGGCTGCACCGATTTCAATGAGATTTGGTTCTTTGGATTCGTCTCAGGCGGGGTTAACATATAGGCTATTAAAAAAAGGATAATTTCACAAAAAAATTCATCTCTTTCCTATGGACATGCTTTTAGGAGTTATAGTAACACAACAATTGATAAGTCAGTCAAAACTACAAATTAAATAATTTGTTTTGTTTTTACCACTTTAATAACTGAATTTAGTAACAATATAACATTTTAATTACTAAATATATTCAAAATATTAATTAAATTGAAATTACATTTAAAAAATGTAATTCGAGCTAATTGTAAGCCCAGCCGTGGCCAAGCTCGAGTTGACACTTCACTACCGTGTTTGTAAACAAATCTCCAAGCAATTGTTGACAAACGGTAATGTCCGTGTTCCTGTCGAGGAATCGAGTAGTTTTAACTCATTTCCTTGGAATGATTGCAAATTAGTTTCAGTAAGCTCATCAACAAAGAATTCCAGAATATGATTGATCACCAAAAGAATCAAAGATGGTTGATTTAGCGAGCAAGAACAAAGATGCGGATGACTAAAACGAGGTAAATTCAAATAGTTCGTACTCTGCATGAATTCGAATCTTTTAAATGTGTAACAAACGAAGACGAAATCACCAACTACCTATCTGAATATTTTAAGTCCTTGGACATACCTAGCTTACCGAGGCACGATTTACAGAAAAATGTAGTTTCTGTGTTCATGATCTTTCGAAGCCTAAACCAACCAAAGCTATCCAACGGAACGTGTTTGGTGATTAAAATAATTGGTAATGAATGTGATTCACGCAACTTCACTCAAAGGAAAATTCAAAGGTGAGGAAGTCCTTATTCCGTAGATTCCATTATCTCAACTCATATGCCCTTTTGAGATTAAACGTATTCAATTTCCAATTCGTGTTGCATTCGTGATAACGATTAAAAAATCGCATGGTCAGTCTTTCAGTTTTTGTGTTGTTTGTGCTCATGTGCTAATGAAAACCCATGATTTTCTCATGGTCAATTTAACGTGCTATGTTCACGAGTCGATAAACCATCCTCTGTATTTCTTCCTTCGCTTCAAGTGCGTAGCTAGGATAGGGGGTTTTGGGCGCAGCTAATACCACGGGTCTGTAGGGTATAGAAAACTCGCTAAGGTAAGCGGGAAGTGTGGGGGCACTTCCCCCAGACATTTTTTAAGATAAATGGTTCAAAATAGTGGGTTTTGCGTCTGTGTGAATAGTTAAATATGTTTTGTTTGTTAGTCATCCGTCCCCCTAATATTAATTACAAAATCTTTCATGAAAAAATTCTCTAAGCTCTTGGGGGGGGGGGGGGGTTTATCCCCCAAAACCTCCCCTCGCTGCGTCACTGCTTTGCTTCGCTATATTTATTTAGCTTCATCCGCTTTATCTTGAGCCTGATAACAAAACAAAAACTGTTGTTTATCAGAAGGTGCTTGGCGCAAGACATTAAACCGAATGTGTAGAGCTCACCGTGGTGCGTTTACGCATGCAGTACGTTTACGCAGTGCATTTTTTTCAAACAGAGATACTAAAACTGGCGCGCCTTAAGTCATTTAATGCGAATGCTGCCTCATAGGGGCTCTTCTTGCACGATTTTGAGCATCAGTCAAGCGTCGGTCTGGGGTTGTGTCAACCTCCCCCCTGAATGGGCCAAGTGTATGCAACAGACTTGGACCTAAAAACATTTTTTTACAGCTAATAACGCAAATAGCCAACAACTGAATGCGTATAATTTTTATTTCATAAACTGCTTTATTAAACCACAATGCCCAAAATTTCTTAAGCTAAAACGTAAGAAAATTTGCTGAAAAATATCCGCGTAGACGTGCTCCGATCCACCCTATATAGATTCAATAAAGAAAATGTCCTTCTGACAAGCAATTTTGGTACTCATTTACGTAGTTTTATTGAATTTGTATCCTTATTTCATTATAATAAATTAAACATGATTAAAAACGATACAGCCGCTCTTGATTTATAAATGGTGTAAGTAAACTTTAAGTTCATTGATTGTTAGGCGTTACGAAGTTCGCCGGGTCAGCTAGTCATAAATAAACACCATCGAATAAAATATAAATTCGATATTACCGATTGCACTATAGTATCTGGATAAAAGCGAGAAATTTTTTTGAGGGAAACTTAAGAGAACTATATTGGAACACAAAAACGCAAACAACTATGAAAAGAAAATCGCAGATGAATATAGTATAAGTTATCCTGTGGCTTAACGTAAGGCAATGTGTAGTGTTTTATATTCTTAGGAATAAAAGAAATAGTAAATTTATGTTTAGATGTTAAGGTAACTTATTAGAAAATGTAGATAATACCTTCAGAGAGGGCCTATATCAATGTGGGGTCAGGTTAATATTCAGATATATTTTACATTTGAATATATTCGAATAATAATATCTACCATGGAGTATCTCAGCATGTTGCGACCATACCCTCGTGCATGGTCCTTTATAACAATTCAGAACACGGTAGATGCTAAAAGTTGTCTTTATTTTTCTAATAACAGGAAGGCATTCGACCTAATACCGAGTTAGAACCGTTGCATACGACTCAATCTATAGAAAATTCACTTTACACTCAAATATAGGGCTCTACCATGGCCTCCTTTATTACGGGCCAGATCACGTAATTTGACAACAGTGCTTTACGTGACGTCAGTGGTACTATTATCACCTGGGCAGAGCTATACTCAATGATGCATAGGGTTGTCAAAAATGGCTCGGAAATCTAAGAACTGGGAGGTATTTTGGAACATTTCTGGAGTCGAAATTCGTTGGAATGAAAATCGGAACTGCTCATTTACGGAAAATATGACCAAAAAATGATTTTCTACACGGGCGCGATGAAAAGACCCAGAATCCAAGTGTATGGTGGCCTGTAATCATTTTTCTTCATGTATTTGTACATATAAAATTCATATGATATATAAATATGAACTTCATACTATACATATGGTAAAATGAACATTTATCTTACCCCCCGCATACACCCTTTCTCCCATAAACCCGGTAATATTTTGACAGGGTGAGCTTCATTAGGCCTGATTTCAAACGTCTCTTCATATCAAATAATATTAACTTATTATTATGAATTATTCGTTTCTTACAGGAGTTCATCAGGTGGAAGTAGAAAAAAATAGATCAAAGGTCCACTCTCCGATCAGATAAACCTTTGCAATCACATTTTTACAAATATACTAACGTAATTTGAACATGGTTAGTTGCTTCTTTAGTAAGTATATTGGATGTTAGGATCAATTTTGTTAATTCTTCAGCAGGGAGTACATTTTCTACTAATTCAGAAATAGAGAACAAGTTACTGCTTATGAGGGCATAAATCGTACCTTCATTAGCATTAAATGTGAGTTCGTATATCTCAGGAAGTATTATGAGGTCTATAGTCCAAAAAGTACTTCATAATTAACAATATATGAACAAATTTTCAAGGTTCACTAATCTAAAAAAGAGGATTTACCTGCAGAGAAAAATATGTATATTATATAGTTCCAAATACCACATATAGATCTAATGTCACTCAGCACTCATGGATTTTCCAATGTATCTACAGTAATTGAAGGTGGCTTGATGTCAATTTAGGAAGTCTTTTCGATATGAGAACATATATTATCAATTAATCAGCAGTCCTTTCATGTTCCAGTGATTCATACAATATTTGTTGATCTCATTTCCTAGAAGTACAACACATCTACTTATGTTCACAAATTTTCAGAGTTCACTGATCACAATAAGAAATTTTACCTGTAAGAGAAAGATTAATTAATTTAACGAATGAATTAATGAAAGAAAAATATTTAATTCAGGAATCCGGGTCCGTATTAGACATCAATATGCATTCATGTACATGTAAATTACTTATGCAAATGAAGGTTGAGTACTGAATCTTCATGTTGTATTATAGAACTTCTTTTTAGACTCTTAGTCGTATCTCCATTTCATTGAAATTTAAGGGGAATCTACATCAAGCATGTTATACCTTGGTGTACGTTAATCACCTTAACTGGAGTACTCAATCCCCCTCACCTCGCAAAGATGGTGTCCTTCAAGGTGGTCGCCCTCCAAAACAAATGTACTATTTACAATGTACAGTTACAAGACAGAAATAAATACAATGAATAATGATGCCCTTTCATGGTGCCTTTGCACTCATTTAACTTAAAGTAATAAGTTTACGTTTGGCACCTTGTGCCCCCTTTAAGCCATGCAAGTCATCATTCGCTGATTTTGCATAATAGTTCAGTAAAATATTGGCAATCCATTTCATTAATGATTTGAAAATTTGCAGAGATTATGCTCCAAAAGGTCAATGATCAATCACCGAAGTCCTTAAAAGTCTCCTGAACAAGGCCCTTTTAGCCAATTCTATCAGCAACTCCCTCTGAGATGCACAGGTCAAGATCAAGGTATCATATTTTTCAGAAATGAGGCATTACATTATGGAATGCATGTGTCTCACTAGGTCAACCACTATTGTAGAAGGTATTGTCAAACCACCACGGTAGAGCTCATCAAAGTACACACATTTTAAGTCATTACTGTCACTTAATGCGCTATAATACAAATGACAACCAAGCTTTTGTCCTGCTTTGAATGCGTAGTATCCTACAATGTACACAGCCACATTTAGGTCCACATCCGTCGACTGTCATATTCACTCACAATAGGGTGAAATGAAGTGAAATCACAACTTTTACTAACAGGGTATACACCCTCTCCTAGCACATTGCAGTGTAAGTTAATTTCATCATTCCTAGCAGAGCGAAGACCAAGAAGACCTTTAACCCTGATTTTCTTTTTAGCCTCCAGGATTTGTACCACGGAAACATTATAATTTCCCACAGAAAGTTGTCGGTAGGTCCCAAAGTGCCTTCCGATATTGTCTGTTTGGAACCTACCTGTCAAGATATAATCTGCTTTTAGGTCGGTCAGTGAAAATTTAATTACCTCCATTATTGCCTTAGTGGAATGACAAAGGGATGCTATTGTGTCTCAGCCAACCCAAATTTAGCGAAGCTGGACTGTAACCGCTTTAAAAACCACTGTAAAAATCCTTCCAAAAATTTTAGGCCACTGCCATATACATCCTTAAAATGATGTTTATCCTCACACCTCTTACGCATCCCTTGCATTGGGGTTTTGATGTTGACAATATTCCACCATTTGGCAATCACTTCCAGAAATGTCACTGTTTCCTGGCTACCTTCAGATGACTTGAAAGCAGCCAAAGTGGTATCACCAAAAGTATTGCACACTAAATGAACACTTTGACTCTCTTATCTGGAAGGGTATACAGATTTGTAATTCAATTTATGAACTTTTATAACCAATTGACCTTGTTCCTTTCTATAAAGAGATCGCAATTCATTGACGTGAGCTTTCAATGAAGCATCACTTTCAAAGTCAGGAAATACGATAGTCTCTTCAAACTCGTTTAGCCAATTGTTCCGTATGTTTTTGAACGCGTGCACCGTATAGTAGAAAAAAATAATGGCAACTTTTCAACGTAAGGGTTCCAATGGAAACAGAAGTGGTAGATATCTATTAGCATTGAGCTAAACATACTTCTGTTTACTCTATCATATCAGATATGACAGAAATTACTTTCAACCCACATCCATGAATTAGTTCTAGGGCATTTTTGGTCAAATGAAGCGGAGATTCGCCAGTCTGATTCCGAACAGGGATTAGAACTACAACTTCTTTGAACCTCCCAAAAGCTGAACTCGCCATGAAAGCCTGAATTGTCTTTGCAGCCTTAACAGGCACGTCGTCTGCTGGCCCAAGGAGAGATCCTCCTTTGAAATGAACTCCAGGATTCACATAGATTTTATCAATCTGAAAAATTACAAATCTCTCAATATTATTTAACTGCCGGGAAGCAAGAGTCAGAAAATGCCAATTGAGAGACTGTTTCCGAGGGGATACCATGAAAGCAGATTGTATACGCTGCAAGTGCTTAGGATGGGGCAGCATAAGCAAATGGCTTTATCTAAGAGCAGAATAACAAGCAGCGGACATAGAGTATGTCATGAACGAAAATATTATGGTGCTTGATGAGTACCGCCTTTCTTTACCCAATGCAAAATGGAATTGTTCCATTAAAAACAACGAGGGAACTACCTTAAGACAGCGGCCACCATTTTCGAACAAAGTTCTTCATATGTCCAAACTCCCTCCAGATATTATGATTAAAACCTTTTGGGCTATGTCGCCGCGTCAATGCTTTGGGTGGCCCCAACGTTTCCCGACCGATGCTGGTCGCTTTTTCAAGGGATTATATGGATTTTCAAGGGATTATATAATATAATCCCTTGAAAAAGCGACCAGCATCGGTCGGGAAACGTTGGGGCCACCCAAAGCATGGACGCGGCGACATAGCCCAAAAGTTTTTAATCATAATGACGAGCACCCGCGAAAGTTTTAGCGAAGAATCCCTCCAGATATTTGCCAAGATATCATAGCTAGTTAGATCATTCGATAAAGAAATATTTCTATCCAATATATTTTATATCTGTGACCACCTCATAATTTTACCACTTACGGGTAAAATTCAGGATAAGGCTGAAAATTCCAACTCCACTTGCTCCCAGAACACGTTCAAGCCAGGATCAACGGTGATGCTAGCTTTCACACATGGCACAGAAGATAAATTCATAACGTATAAAACAATTTAGTCTCCACTTTCATGGATGCTCCGATGACCTAATGAACCAATAAACCGTTTCCTGTAGCTCAACGAAAACTCGACGTAGTCCTTAGTTGGTCAGAATCGAGCCATTCCTGTACAGCATTTTCATGCCGGTCAAGGAATTCAGCTCGCCTCGCTTCGGGGTCCCTCCTTTCTGGGGGTTGAACAATGTTGAGGTAAGCAGGGAGGGATTGAAACACTGTGAGAGCAGCACCATGGGACAACTTTGGGCGATCTAACTCGTAACTTTTCACTTCACCGTTCTTATCCGTGTAAGTTACACCGCTGTCTACTGCATTCATCTTTGGGGAACTGGAACACAGTCACATACCCCTCGTTCTTGATGGATAGGTAGCTGCTTTTGCCACCTGGCACACAGCAACGCTTGGGCATCTTAAATGAAAAAAGTGGAAAGCTGTATGAATGAAAATAGTTTTGCTGTTCACAGCAAAAAGTAGTACATTTATGATTGGTTTGGAAAATATGACATCAATACTTAGAAACATTAACCGAGTTCATGAGTAGCCATTCTTCCTCCAATACTATACGACGTTATTATAAACACAACTGCACATGGCTTATCATCAGTTACACCGAATATAGCAATCACTGTAAATCCAAGAATAATAATATTACCAAAAACAGAATAGCATGTAAATGTCCGACAAATAGTCTTAGTTTCATTTGTGTACCCTCAATGTTCCTTATTTGCCGGCCGGCAAGACTCAATGCTCTGAATGAAATTCTCGTGAATTTCCATTCTCAATTCACTCGGAATATCTTAAAACTACTTTACTTACATTAAGGCAAAACAATTTACAGAAAAATAATTCCTGTTCTGCCTTTTAAACCAGCATTGTAGCACTCTCAATTCACCTCTATCAATGGCCAGCTGGCATGTGATCGCAACACTTTTGAAGTAATAATGGTGGTTTTCCTCCTTCAGCTCCCAAAAATTATCTTAAAGCCATTTTACGTGCCTTTATCCAATATGATATCCACAGAATAATTCCAGCCTTTTTAACAAGAGATTTAATGCTTCTTTGGTCAACGGATACTCTATACGCATTGGTCGCCATGCTTTAAAACAGAAACGATAGGACCCCCACATTGCGTTGCCAAATTTCCATGTTCCGGCCTGTATTAAAGGATGCCGTGGTTCTACAATTAACTTCACCCAATTCTGCGTGTCAGATAGATGTAAATAAAGATGGAATAAAACCAAGGACTGCAACTTACCCTTAGGCGCGCATACGTAAAAAGAGAGGTCAGGGTGGGCGTCTGGAAAGGGTGAAATCGTCTGAGACGACAAAGGAAACGATACATGTTATTCATCCCCAGGAACGGCTGTGGACTTGCTGAAGATTCGAGAGGTTTGCCTGGGTGCGAAGAATGAAGTGAATTCAGACGAGAAGAATTGGGGGTTCCGTAACCGTCACTTCGTTAGAGATGTACAAGATAGAGCTAGGCTTAAATGGGGACAGAGAAGGGGTATAAAGGCCGTATCACACTAGCGACTGCGGCCGGCGCTGCGGCTGCGACCGCGACTGCGACTGGCCCGTCGACCAATCAGAGCGAGGCAGTCGACGTTGCGACTGCGACTCCGAAGAATAGCCGACCGGCTATTCTTCTGAGTCGCAGTCGCAGTCGCAGCCAATCAGAGAGCTCCATTTCAATCTCGCACGCTTGCGGCAAACGTGTTTGTTTGTTTGTTTTGGTTACCGTAGCGAGGGAAGTTCAAGAAGGTTATAAGATAACGCTGAGATAATTTCGGATTTTTAAAGTGAAGATGGAAGCCCAGTATATTGGATATTGCACCCGAGTACACAGGTGAATGAAAATGAAGTACGTTTTAACATATTTTACGAACAATTTTAACAATTGCTGCTCTCTATCCATTCTTTGGGCTTTCGTAAACAAACATGCCACAAGCAGAAACGTTCATACGTGCGCATGCGCGATCGTGGCGTCGGCCGCAATGTGTGATGGGGTGTAGTCGCAGCCGCAGCCGCAGTCGCGGTCGCAGTCGCTAGTGTGATACGGCCTTAAGATAGGACCATGAGTACCTCCATACTGCTTGTCGCTCAGAGAGCCCTTATCCTACCTTGCAACATAAAATCGGCGGAGGATCCAAATGATTTGGCTTCAGGGCTTACGAGGGTTTTGCTGATCCTATAAGGAATGGACTTCAGTCCTAACAAGAGCTCACGGCATTTCTCCGAAGACGACTTTAGGTCTGGGAGAGTCTCTATTTTCTGCGAGTCGATTGTAGAGGCAGGTGGGTTGCACAATTGGTAGTACTAAGTAGTGAGTAGGTAATGAATTCAAAATTTTCCTTGGCAAATTTGAAATGGAAGCATTTTTTTTAATTCTCCGGCTATCTGCAGAAGTTTGATTTGAAGTAGACCCCTATCCTTTCTTCCTGAGGATCAGCTGCTAAATTAATGCGCCAAGACGACTCGAATTGTTCATTGAGGCTTGGAATACGCTGAGACACTATGCTGGCGTTTTTGCATGCAACAAGCGAAATGGCTTGAAAATGAAAATTTAGAATTCTCCACGTCCAGAATGGTAAGGCTAAGAATCTGACGCACGATTTCAGAACCCAAGTTGGTAAGTATATTCTGTAAGAATTAAACAGTGGGGAGAAATTAAATATGCCAAGGC
The DNA here is from genome assembly GCF_921293095.1 of Ischnura elegans. Lineage (NCBI taxonomy): Eukaryota > Metazoa > Arthropoda > Insecta > Odonata > Coenagrionidae > Ischnura > Ischnura elegans. The sequence continues at coordinate 37,315,152 of NC_060249.1, forward strand.
CATTTAATTGAAATTCGTGACCACGGCCGAAGAGGGCCCGCCAGCGTCCTAATGGTCTTATGGGCAGATGAACTACTGCAATGGCTCAATTATGCTGCCGATTCCAGGATGAACTGAGTCACCTTAAAGTCGAGAGCAGACAAGATGATGTAGACATTAAGTCAAAAACGAGTCACCAATGCAACTGCTGAAAAACGAAACTTGTTGGCTTTTGTAATACAAAATATTCCCGCCTTCGTGTCAGTTCAATGAGAATTGGGCGGCAATTATCTCAGTTTTTTGGATGGTTGGTGACTTATAAACATTCCTTGTAACAATTTTTATGATATCCATTTTCCTATGTAGCAATTGGTAACATTACAATCATATTCATTTGTCCTTTGTCTATGAGTTATGATTTTATCGAAAAAATTGTAAACAATAATATATAAGGTCATCATATGACTTGGAATAAATTCTTTCCACAACATATGCAAAAATTTTGCTTAAGGGATTGTAATGAATAGGGTAGGCGCTGAGGAACTGCCAACAAGGATAGTCTTTGAGAGTGCACTCCTTGCGTTCGACAATCCCCCTATCCTTGGAGCAGTACAACCCCTTGACGGCGGATCCACATAATTTGGCCTCAGGCCTCTCTCTTTCACCGGAGGGTTTAAGGGTATAGATCCCATGACGGCAAGACCACCCGCACCCCGTGAAGGGTTGAAAACGTAAAGAGGCACGCGGGAGTTGGCAGGGGAGGAGTTGAAGGATACGAAAGGGATAGGGAGGATGGATAGAGAGAGAGGATGAGGAATCGGTGTGTGGCAGAGGGTGAATGCGTTGCGGGCGAATGCGTGCGAGGGGAAAGAGCGAGTCGGCGTGACAGGTGGTCAAGAACCCTCGAGATCCCACCCCTTGCCACTCACGAGAAATCCACCCTCCCACTTCACTCCCGGCGGGCCAGACCTTCCATTCAGTTGGCATTGGGGCGAACGGGGGGTGGAGGTTGACGGGGGAGGGACAAAAAATAACGGGAAGGGGTGAAAAAAAATCGCAGAAATAGTAGGTAAATACATTTGTCGCAGTTTAAAAACTAAAATATAAATATGAGAATCAGCTAGGATTTTTGTCCAGAAAATATTAAAAATCATAACGTGGACCGAACATGTCAATAAAACTACATTTGGATAAATAAATACATAACTATACTTAAAACAGAAACACAAATCAGTTCAGTCTCTCTGATTAAGAATAGTGGGTCATCCCACTAAAACGTCGGAAAAATATTTTGTGAGTGTTCCTTTTTCTGGGTTTGTATGTTTTAAAATCTAGTCATTAATTAATAAGTGTTATCGCTAGAAGCATTTTCTTCAAGAACATATAAATATTAAAATCTTTACTAACGCTTAAAATAAAATACAATAGTACTTTTCCACAATTTATTTTAATATGTCGAACTTCCACTACACCCTGCCTAAATCCATTGAATGTCAATAATACCATTTTATTTATGTAAAAATAAAAAATAAATATTCATGCACATATACCTACACGTACAAGCCATAATTTTTGTCGTGGCCGAATTAATTTTAGGAATTAAGTTTCAAAGTTTTTCCAACGATCGTTAACTAGAGAAGGTAGAAATAACATTTACCCCGACCAATGAGCTACAGCATTTAGGAGGCACTTGTATATACCAAAGCGTAGTGAAACTCGTTTTGCGAATTTCAATCAATTCTGCAGAAATTAAAAAACATTTATTCAACCATGAATATTCACAATTTCCACCAAGTTACATCTAAAGCAATCTATCAAAATTTGCCATTACAACAGACTCAGGGCTCGAAAATGCACTCTTTAAACTGCATTTTTGTACTTAATCGGGCGATCAATTAGTTATTTTAAGAGTGGCATAGTTAACCATTTTTTCATTAACGATGGTGATAGAGTTTGAAAAGAATAGATACCACTATTTTTCCTTTTCACAACCCGTCGCCAACAGCTCCAGCTCTTTCCGGCGGAAGTCGATAACATTAACAGTATTCCCAGGTGTTCCCATTGTTCTGGTAAAAGTATGCATAAGAATGTGATTTCATTGCCTCATCTGCCGCTATACACCCTAATAATTTTATTTATAAAAATTATAATGTGATTTTAAGGAGTTTTTTTTAATAAAAAACAATTTATTGGTTTGAAGGCTACTGAAGACAATAACTTGACCTTGGATTTCGTCTTTTCAATCTTGGTCTCTCGCGTAGAAATTGCAAATCGCTCTTTTTGTAGATTAATTGTAAATCAGTCGTATAAGACAAAAGAAATAATGTTGGATATTTACATAAAATTGCAATTTATACGATCAAAACATGACGAATCAATTTGTTAGTCTTAATCAGCAAACGTTTAACATTTATATGTCCTCGCACATTTCATCCTAAAATACCCAGGTTTGACCCATTGCCTCGGCCCACTTCAGTAAGAATAAGCATAGAATTTAAGTGTTTTACGTATCTCTACACTCCATGCAATTATAGTGCGGCCCAAAAATATCGCCAGATATCGAATACACTGGAATAATACTAGTTCCAGGCCCTTAAAATGACCATCGGCACACGAAAACGCAGCAAAATGTTTTTGCCTGGATATAAATTCAAGCAAGGTTGAATACACCACCACACCACGTTTTATATAATAGGTCTTCGCAAAAAAAAGATCTAGCAGGGGCTTTCAGGATAGAAGTGGCAGAGGTCGCGGGGAAACTTGAAAAGCGAGAGTTGAATGAGTTAAGTTAGGCTTGATGGATGGGATGATATGGAGCGGGAGGGGTCGCTGGGATTACGCCCGTGGGCAGCTGAAGGAAAGTCCTCAACCCCCTACCCATAATACACTTCGAAATATCGGCGAGGGTGGCTGATTCCCCCGATCAACAGGGCTGCCCTGGAGCGGGGAAAACTTCGGCAGAATATTCCAAGACGAACCACTGAGCTGGGAGGCAAATGGGGGAGAGAAAAATAGTGACCTAACCACCCGCATAACTTACCATGATTTGATAACTACATATTATTCGGCCACACATGGTCGTCCTTGCGGAAGGCGTCGCGCCATAGGCTAGTTTTTGGTGTTGGTAGCACACAGATCTAGGCAGAAGAGAGTGACACAAGAAATCTCCACTTCCCTCAACGAGACTTTCCCGACCTCGGTGGCGTCGGGTACAGTCCTCGCCTACGAAACTGAAGGTCGCGAGTTCGAACTCTTCCAGGGTAAGTTAACCCTATCTTATCCTGTATAAGTTACTCTTGATAGGGATAACATACCTGGGTACGTTATCCCTATCCGAATAAGATAGAAAAAGATGAGGGATGGTAATATATAATTACAAGTTAGATGATCAAAACATGAGGAGGGAATTTCTCAGTCTTAATTAACAGCCTTCAACTGCCTTCCAACATTTTATTCTAAAAGACTCAGGTTTGGCCAATTATCGCGGCCAGCTTCTGCAAGAATCTAAGTTAACACGCATAGAATATACATGGGTAGGTTATCCCTATCCAGGGTATGGATGTTTGTGATCGTCCGTTGTTACTTGTTGCCTATCCCTCCATTCCTCGATGCAAAGGCCAAATAATGACGTTTTTGGGTTGATGAATCTAAATAAAAATAAAAAAGAAAGGACTAAGATCGTATGCGTGTCATCGCCAATTTCACAATAGAATTCAATACACATAGAAATCTAAAATCAAGAGTATTTAAACCATTCAAAATACTTACTTTTCTATAAAAATTCCCGTGAAAAAAGTCGATTGGATAGGTGCTTCACTACTCACATCGTGATTCATTTAAACTTTACTATGTAATATGATTCTTGTACAATAGTTCAACAAACCTCTTAAAAATTCAGCGGACTGATTCCACTTTCATGCAGCGCCTCATGCAAGCAAAACGGCCTTCAAACCCATTTGCAGAGCGTAGTTAGGAGCGCATTTGCTTCAAGAGAGAAGGAAGGGAGGAAATTCCGCTAATAAGAGAGAATGGCTTTTGCGTGTGCACCTGAGTATGGGGAAAGACTATGCTCTTGGACAAAGACTCAAATGAACCAATGGTGAAGGTCAATGGTGAAAATGGATCCATGATATGGTCAGATAAAAAGTCTCGAAGCTCAAAGGTAGTTCACCGTCGTACTTGAACTCATCGCGGAAACTGCCTCTCATCTATGGGAATTGAAGAAGGAAGTATGGGCTAGTGATAAGGAAGATATTGAGTCTTTCACTAAGAAACTATTAGGTCGGAAAGGCGACGGAAATATGACGGGAACTCATCGCACCAATGGGCTTTTGAAGCTCGGTGAGCCGAGGAAAAAAATCATGTTTTCCGAGTCCTTGAGGTGTTTTCTGACAACTCCCACAACCATCGCGCTATCCATTTCCAAACCCATAACCACTTCAGCTGGCCAAAATGGAGAACTACTGTGCGTGAAAGAGGGAGGATATGTATCGCATGCTCCGTTGAATCGGCAGGTCATCGGATGCCTCATTCATGCCCACGAGTAACCCGAACTACCCTCTCCGATATACCAGCCACTCCCCTTATCTCCATTCACTCAATGATGCACTCTGTGGTCAGCTTTTCGCTTGCCTCGCAGTCGGCGCATTTCAAAACGTTTGTGGACAGCCTTTCTCCAAGTTCTACACCCATGTTTTCCGTTCTAAAGGGAAGGAGGGGTAAAAAATAGGCGAGCGGACGACATTGTGCAGGACTTGATGGGGTTTTCAAGCTGCTCCCATGGCGGAAAAATTTTACCGGTACGAAGCCAAAGCTTTTTCTAATTTTCCGACAATATTTATATACCCTCTCCGTTTCCATTCCGAGAGAAAGTTTTTTGCTTTTATTCTACTTTTCAAAAATATCGTCCAACGGCTCATTTTGCCATTCAAATTTTACTGAAATCATTTTCGAAGCGATAGATGTTCTGGCTTAAATTTATTTTCAAACGAATTCTAAAAATAATTTTCACCACGATAGTAAAAAATAATATGTGCAGAAAATCGAATAGATTACTGAAAAAGGAGTTTTCATCAACAATTATTTAACCTCCCCTTTTCGATTATCAAAGCGATTTTTCTGCTCTTTGTTTTATGCTCCACAAAAATATCATCCAAAATCATATTTTAGTATTCCAGTTAAGCTCAAATGCTTTTTCGCAAAAACAGAAATTTCTGATAACCAGTTATTTATAAATTAAATATAACGAAAATGCTCGATGAGATAAACGAATTAATGAGTTGAAAAAGCACATTCAACAATTTTGGTATTTTTGAATTTTGAGCCTTAAAGTTTCTTATCGAAATTTGTTGTGATAATAATTGAGAATATTCGGCAGCTGCGTTGCAAATGTCAGCTACAATAACCTAAACGATGGCTGATTACTTAGAGATTCATCATCATCGCCGGGCTGCATTTTACTCCAGTTGGCTTCAACACAAATGTTGATAACCCTTTGATAGGAACCTCCTCTGAAAGAACAGACAACACAAGAGTGATAGAGTGGAACCTTCCCTTTGATGAAGCGAGAAATAAATTGTTTTGAATTCTTCCCTTCCTACCCGCATACTCTCTTGCATTTGGCGAATTTAAAGACAAAGTCCTTGATACTGAAAGGGTGGCGCGATGACAGGGGTTCTTTGATTGAATACAGCTACCCAGGGTGTGATCCTCTGGGTGTTGCTTCGTATTGGAGATTAGGGAAAGAAACCAGGATATGGGGATACTAGAACTGGTAAGGGTCTATATTTTTTTTTAATAAAGCAAATTTTATCTATCTAAACAAGATATTTTTCTTCCATATTTAGCTATAATAATACTTCCATGTCGATTTTTTCTTTATAATACAATTATTAAATACTAAAGGCACATTATCGATTACTTACATTATAAATGTTTATCTATAGTTGAATAAAAAAAGCAATAGATGCCGTTGTTGTGTCCATGAGGATTCAGGTGGTGAAAACACTACACTTTCATCATTCGTGAAGATAATCATAATGAAAAACCACCACCTCACCTTACAACCAGGCGTAAAATTATAAAAACAGTAGATTATTAGACTAGCTACCCAAATTTTACTCGAAACTGCTCCCCAGTAAAGAAGATGGCGGAATTGTGGGTTTTATGACAAACAGAGTGCATTACATAGACATTACATGGATTCGAGAGTGGACGACTAAAGACGAGAAGGATGCGCGCAACACCGAGATTCTTTGAGCAAATAACATAATTAGTCATCTTACAGCGTGACGCAGAGGGTATGGTTTTGGAAAAATGCTACCATTCCATGTCCAATACGAACGATAATATAAAAAGGATATAAATACGAATTATTTTATTTATCTTCAAAAATTAAAGGCCTAATTTAATTTAACAATTTAGCCTGCAATCAAAACCGAGCCCATGAAAACCATAGTTACATTAGCCAACTCTTTTTTTTTTCGCCAAATGGATAGTATCATGTGGAGGCATTAGAGATAATACGTTGGTTTATACATCTTTCGAGCCTAATATTGTGAAAACAGCGCCTTCCTATCAAGGTGAACCCTCTCAAGAATACAACACACCGGGGCCGGGTCCCAAGCCCGTGGCTTGATCCGCCCGATCACCCGGGGAGGGGCTGGAGAGGAAGGAAAAAGGATAGAGGCGCCGCCGCAATGGGAGCCCGCCGAAGCCTCTGGGAAAGGATAGGAGCGGAAGGAAGGGGACGGGGAAAAACACCTTAACGCTACAGAGCGAAAAGGACCCACTAAATAGCGAAACCAAGCATACGCAATTAATTTTCTACCAATTCTAGTGGATTTTCCTATGAGGAAGAAAAATCCATCGATCGAATCGGTAGATAAAACGAATCGGTAGATACGCCTTCCTATCTATTAGCATTCGACCATGATGATATAATTTTTTTTCAGGCCTGAAAACGCAATGCCTGGATTGATATCCGCACCCTTCCACTACACGCCATACGGTATCATTCTCGTCTTCGCTCCCACTTTATATTCTCAAGATGTGGAGAGAATAAGCGCGAGATTGATGCTACGCTCTTCTCTCAATCGAATCAAAAATTTATCTCGCCCAGAAAGAAATACCGCCCCCATCTCCACGCCATGGACTCCCTCCCCATCAACCCCAAAAGTATAACGTTAAGACTGGAAGAGCCCGCAGGCGATTCTCTGTCCCCTCCCTATCTCCTCTTCCCGCAATGCTTAACCACCTCCCTCCAGCACATTTCCTCGAGAATAACACGATTCCCACGGCAAGGGAAAGAAGAGGCCCCGAAATATCCGACGCGGATCACTTAGCGATCCATTATCTCCGTATTGGCGAGGACCACTCCGTTTTCAACCCCCATTCCCCCAACAAATCAGCCAGGGAAGAAGATTCAATCCCCTCTCTACCGTTTGAATCAAGCCGAATTACACCCCTTGTTCCCCTCTAACTACAGCAGCTACACTTTCCTCCCCTAAGCGATTAGCGTATTCCAAGGCTGGGACTGAGAGCAAATATGAACAGAGCTCTAATGCGCAATAGCCAAAATTTGAGGACAATAGGTAATGAAAATTCACCAGATACATTCCACATTTACACCCAAATGCCATGTGTCTGATATGTCTGATGTGTCTGTGTCTGATGTGTCTGTGTGATAATGCTATGCCCTTATCAAGGTAAAGAGTGAGCCGGGAATGTACAAAATCAATTTAAATTCATATTTAGTGGATCCACAGAGTATAACCATCAACGTTAAACTCGACAAATCGGTGTATTTTTCATGACCTAAATTATTTAATGATGAATAACGTCTCTGAGTGTAGGTCTGATTATGATACGCAAAATAGTTTGCCAACGTTTCGATGTATTTCCTATATCCTTTTCAAGCCTAAGAATCATAATGGTTACAATAAATTACAAGTTACACATTAAAGAATTTAAAATTGTTAATATTTTTACGATGATAGACTAAAAAATAAATAAAGAATTGAATTGTAAATAAATGAAATAGAGGAGACAAGAATTTTGGCGTACTTCCCTTATTTGCACAAATTTGTCGGTGGCAGCAATTGTAACTAAGGTAGTACGATATCAGAGTTACCATCAATTTGGATTTATCCAATAAATTAAATAAATATTTTTATATAATAACGTAAAAAAACCCTAGGATGGGTAGTATCACAGAACACACAAGATAAAGATTAAAAACTCACATTAATAACTGAATTTTCGGTGGCATTACCACCTTCCTCGGAGTTAGGTAAAAGACTCATAAATATGTATTCTCAGATTCTTTATATAATAATAAATATGTATTCTCAGCCCATACTCCAAGACGGTATTCATCGCTAAACACGATGAAATTGATGCCCCAAACTTCAACAAGACTAAGAGAAATTGAATATTGATAGCTATTATCCTTTGCGAGTGTAAAATATAGTTAAAATTAAATTTTAAATCGATATGAAAAGTATGAAAATAAACGCTACCATCGTAATCTGCGATCTTTTCAGGCTTTGAAAATTTCCAAGGGAAGGGAGATATGGGATGGGGGTGGGATTTGAGATTGTTTCGTTTTAATCTTGGCCGCGAACACTGGAACCATATCGTTTTTTTTATATCAATGGAACGTTGGAGGGAGTGATTCCTACAACCTCTATATCCACGATCGAGTCTGTCACGACACAGTGGAGCGTTAACCATAATCTTTTGTAAAGTTACCGGTCAAATTAGGAAACTATATGAATCAAGAAAAAAAAACATGAGTATACTTATTCAAACATCGTGGATGCTTACAACACTCCGTAAATAACTTATAACCTCGCCGGCGTCGGTGGTAGCGGGGTATAATCCTTGCCTGCTAAACAGAAGGTCGCGGGTTCGAGTCCCGCCTGGGTATTTTGCCCTTATCAAAGGCATAGCGATAATGCATTGTCATTGTTGTAGCCCCCGGATTTAAAGTCTCAGTAGCGCTAATTTCAGGGTGATGTATAATAATTAACATAAAAAATAAAATAAACAGCAACATCAACGGCCTTACGTTTCAAATGCAATAAGCTCGTCAATGATGTGCATCTTTTATTAACAACGAAGAGAAATTAATTTCACGTAGCCATGGATGAGTTACGTAGACACATTGCAAAAGGTGAAATATTATATAATATTTAAACGAGGAATGTTTCCATAATTTTTGACGACTGCCTAAAACAGTTGGTCACCATAAGAGCGCAATTAATATTTTGTAATATTTACGATAACTCTCTGAGAAATAGTTTCATATGCAAATGCTTCCACGTGATAACGGATTTATATTTGTACAGAGGTAAAAAATGAGACAAAATTTGAAAAGATATTAATTTATATTTTATACTATTAACACCGGATTTTCATTTTTGAAACAACAATCGATCAAAATATTACATGTGCCCTTTTTGGAGGAAAAGTAAAACAGTATTTACTATGAACTGGGGACAAACACTGCTCTTTCCACTACCCCGGGAGAACACCCAGTCAATTGACGATAAAATCTGTTCTATGCCAGCTATTGATTAAATAAAGCTTCAATTGACCGCAGAGCTCAATAAGTAAAAAAATTATATTCCAGTGTTGACCACAAAAAATCGCAAATGATAAGAGACTTGGAAATGATACATATACCTATTCCAAAGCATCAAAATTAAACACTCCTACAGCGATGAGATAAAAAGCAACATCTATCTAAAGGCAACGTATTTTTTTAAACCACCCATATTGGCACATTTGAAGTATTAAATAACATTAAAGAGGCAAATAAAACGGCCTTAAAGTGTGTAAAATATGTTGAAAAGCGTATATCTCGGACGGCTATTACAACGATGGACGAAAATAATATCGCACATGAAAGGTAAATTACAAAAAAAAACTTGAGTGCTTTGAGAACTCGTGAAAGATTAAAATTAAATACGAAAATATGAGAAATTACCAATAAAAATTGAAAAGTAAGAAAAACAATGCCGTTCAAATTGGCGTATGAATCCCTGATCACCTCAGTCACAACTTGCTAAATTGTAATACCTTACGGCTTACGAAATTAGAAGAATGGAATGCGAAATGTAAATTATAGAATTTTCATTTGAAACGATCTGTCTCGCAAAATATCATAGGAGAATGTAACACGTTAAAAAAACACTCTAGCTTATCGCCGTTCAATTTAACCAACACTCACTACATCAAACCACTCATTAGGAGCTTAGTTCTCTCTCCTCAGGTTCGCCGGGGGTGTCGAATAAAAATAAACCTAATAGTCGGAAGGAAGTTATAAAATCTTCCCCGCTCACTTGCCTACTCCCCATATTTTTATCCCGAAACCACTTAGCGTCTCATGCCTCCGGGGAAAAGTGGGCACCATCACCTCTCCTGCCTCCATTAGCGGCTGGAAAAAGCGAAGACGAGCCCATGGAAGGAGAAGAAGAGACAAAGAAGGAAGGAGACACCGTATGGACTCATACGGACGACGTTTGCAGTGATGGAAGGGACGACAAACAACTTTGTACGATCAGATGCCGCATTATTCGTTCTCTTCAACACGTTAGTTTGGTAGTTTATGCGATTCATAACGATGCATAAACATACATTTAGTCAACAAATGCACGTAAGGTAAATTTGAGATTTTTAAATATGTTTCAGGACATTTTTTTCAATATCAATGACCGAAATATTTAATCACTGACATTTATTTATCACTAATGGAGCAGTTTGGTGACAACACTGCTTGTATCAAGTGAGATGTAATAGAGCCATCCATCGTAAATGAAAGACATTGTGCAGGTTCCACCTACAAAGTTTATTCACTACGCTAAACTACGTATTTCGATGCTTTCATGTCATTTTTATTAAAGCAGTGAATACATTTTGGTGGAACCTACAAAATCTCTCTAAAAAAATAATATATGCCAAGCATTCCACCCTTTATCATCGATGTGGAAGTATAACATATAATAACAAAGCTACAGGTAGCTTGGGCTGGGGTCATCCTAATTCACATTAGTAGGTGGTTTAAAACACCCAAAATGGTAAAACTATCCTAGCAACACCCGGACAGCTTCACCCTCTTATCCCCGTACAAGTACTTACACTCAAGCACTCACGTATTACTTCTGATCATTTAACCCCACCCATCTTCCCGTCTTTCTCTTGGACCATCTCGGGGTAGGTACTGGTATTGCACCAATATTTTAATTGAGTCAAAGTTGCCTAGGTACTCCTCAAACTACATTGATATCCCCGAGGAGGCCAAAATTTAAGTTACATAGCCTGCCAATAAGGGAAGAGATCGAAGTTTTGGAGACGGACATTACGTAAAAATGGAAAGCCCTTCTGAACCTCCTGCTTGGCACTTTCTTGTCAGCATATTTCGGTGTATTTTGAGATCTTTATTAACCGCAAGCCCCTTATAGGCTAAGAAGCTCACAAAACAGAAATGTGAATGGCACCGTTTACGTGGGAAAACTTGAAAAACTACCATCCCTCGTCAACTTTTCTGCTATTGTTCCTCTAGCTCTCCGACACTACATGGGTGATGAATGGATTTTTCGCAAGTAAAAGTGGAAACTTTTTTTTTAACTTGAACAAGATTTCCTGATATGCAATTTTCAACTTAAATTGAAGCATCATAAAATAAAGTTTTAAGTAACAGTTTGACCACCAAATCAGGATCAAAATATCAAAATAGCAAAAACATTCGATGCATAGAAAATAAAACATGCCTTCGCTGACAATTTCATCCGAACTCTAAAAGTTATAGTAACTAATATTTAAGGTAAAAAATAAAACACGATTAGTCAGATAGTCTGTATATTAACACAATGGATTATGAGTTATTTTAGTAATGTTATTATTACGCAATAGGTATATGTAAACCAATAAGGTGGCAATACTATGTATGAAAACCTGCCTCATAATTTTTATTTTTCAAAAGCACTGTAATTTCTCGGTTAGTCGTTAGCAATGAATGATTTGTTACCGTCATCTCACAAGATACAACGGTAAGTATGCCGCGGAGGAACATTACGGTATTGCTCCCAAGGGGCTAAAAAGTTTTAGGCATCTTTCAACCCGCTAAAGAGTGAGTACTCATTCCAATATTTCACCGCATGTTCTCCGTTTTCGTGATGAGGGACCAATTCTTTCAGTACCCCAAGGCAAAGCGGTTCAAGCATTCGTCTATAAAAGGAAAATTACTTCCGAAGAAATAAAGATGCCAGTGATCCATTCCGTAAAGCGCCGAAACTTTGGAATCTTTGAAATTCAAAGTTTTCGAAACCCTCAAGGCTTGGGTGGTAAAATATTTTCAGTGGGCCCTCTATATTGGAACTATTGTTTGGTATTAAGTCCTATTTGGTACGCCCACGATTCTTCATCAATTGGAGTACTTGAGCAGAGCCACTCGATAAACCACGATTACTTACAGAATACATTTTTTCAAACCATTCCATCCTGAATGGAGAGGCAGGATTGTTTCGTTTATTTCTTAACAGAAATGTATGCCAGTGAAGCCAAACCACGGGCCCAAACTTTAATCATAGCCAGTACAACAATTAAAAAAAAATGTTCTGTAAAAATTATCTATGTAAGGTCATTAAATTGACTAATTATTGACCAAGCGCTGAAATCCGATTAATTTCTTGAAAGTTCTTAGACAATTATTTTTAAAAAAATGAAATTTTTAAATGAAAGTTCCATATGTTAGTACAGTTAATGAGAACTCGAGATATTATTTGATTGTAAAATGAACCTAAAAATTATATTCTTTGTAAGAAATTCAAATTTTCTAACCGTTTCTGGCGATTTACCTACCGCTTCCATTTTTTATATCTACATATATATCTACATGCTACTCCACGAGCCGCCTAAAAAGGCGTGTGGTACGGGGTGTAGGGCACCAGCCATTTGCACATAAAAAGCAAATACTCAAACAAAATTCCCTTATCCATCCTTTCGGCAAAATATCTCCCTTACTTTTTTCGCTTCTGTTGGACCTGGAAGTATAGTGTTGTCTTCCCTGTCGATCTTAAAGATATCTATTCTTAATTGTTCAAGCAATCTAAGCCCAGCGCTTATCCTCAATGTCTTTAGCGGCTCCCAGTCTAGTTCACTTAATATCTGTGTAAAGCTGTCTGTACGCCCGTAGCAGTTTTGGACGAATCGCGCAGCCTTCCTTTGTATTTTATTCTGTTTACGGATTAAGTCCGGAACCCAATGCTGCAGATACAACCTTCCTTTACAGGTTCAAACAAATTGAAAAAAAAATTGATTTGAATTTTTAATTTGCTGAAAATATCCGTTATTTTTTAACCTATGTAAAAAAACACTTTTAATATCCTTCTCCTTGCAAGGCCTTTAAAATGGACAGTTGCGTGTATTTTTACTATCGTCATAAATGGAGATGTGGGGTCCAATGCTAAGAACCATGTGCCGCTACGGCGGGAGGTCAGTGTTACGCCTTGCCTCAAAAATAAATTTATTTCTTAAATGAAATTTTACCCCTACCATGTTTTTCTTAACTTATACAGAAGGGTTGCATCTGCAGCATATAAAAAATGAAAAAAATCGAAGCGGTAGATAAATCGTCAAAAATCGGTTAGAAATTTTTAATTGTTATAAATAGTATTATGCTGTTTATATTTCATAATAATCAATGAATTATATTTTCTAACCCAAATTAATATGACTCTGTATATTTTTATAGCTTCGTTTTTTACAACTTGACCAACGGAGCAAACAGCTGGTCGAATTTCGGTGGAATTACCCATTTAATTACCTCTTTTTAAATTGAAATATTATATAAATTGAAACTCTCATTTCATACTCGCTCAGTGCATTATATGCTATCAATTACAGGCGCAGTGTAACATAAAATTAGCATCCTATCTCCTCGTTTTGAAATCACTAGGTTTCTTATTAATAATTATGGAAATACGCAACGCAATAAAGTATCTTGATCATGAATAACCGTGAAAGCTATCAGCAATAAAATCTATAAATGCGGCCAGAAATAATGGTTACATCCTCTTTACCCCCCCATACCGCAGTAATAAGCTAAAAACACGCTACGCAGCTTTAAGAGCACAATACAACTTAGATGTGGATCCTTGGCTCCTTCGTCATCCTGGGACACCAATGATCATCTATCAAGTTGCTCAGCGTGAGGGATTATCTCATGATCGAGCTCATACTTCTTAAGACATCAAAGCTGGTTTTCAGGCAACAACAATTTTCCCATTCGACGATAAAATATTCACAGTTGAAGACTTTCTTTGCAACTATTACGGGTTAAACAATGTAAGCTAAAGAATAATCACCACTAGCTGTGCAAAGGCCAATGAGTGATCCAACAACCTATTCTCTTTAAACACGATCAACTAGCAGACAAGGTTAGCAATGAGGGTTAGCCCATAGGAAATTATGACAACTTCATAAGTACGGATGAAAGGATTTCCAGGGGCTGTGGAACAAAAACAAGCCAATAGAGGACAAGTTCAATCATACAATCAATACACCAGACAAGAAAAATAGAAGAATAGTTTCGAAAATAGATGGCAAAAAAACCATGAGCTCATTACATTAGGAAATATCAAGAAAAAGGGAGTAAATTGACAATGTACCTTCACGTAGCATTGACGAGCTTCAATTCACTTCAAACAGTGATAATGGCCCAGAACTTGATGACGATAGCCGGAATGAAGATAATTTAGGGCAATTCAATTAGATTGTTCTGAAAAATTAGACCTTGCACCGGTTATTGGCGATATTGTGTTGCTGGAGGTTAAAGATGGCATTACACGCAAAGTGTTTTATGATGCAAAACGTTTAAAACTTGGGCACTCGACTGAAGAATTAAAGTGAGTTTTTTTTATTGAAAAGTCCCTAGTTCGAAGGATCATTCATATTTCCAAATATTTCCGTTGTGGCCATGGTTAAACAGAGAGGCATTAGGATGCTTCAACCTACTCCAAAGGAATTGGTCTCGGCGAAGAGACTGAAATTATTTTACAAGTTGGCACTGAACTTCGACTTGCTCACTGATAATTAGGTGCCACAAATTGAAAGACCCTGCGTTACTGCTACCAATTTTTTGTATAAATTTTTACGTTAATAAACCAGATTATTGCGTTGCTTCCGTTTCAATATCTTCTTCCATTGTGGCCCGTGTCATGAGACACTGTGGCATGGGTTAAAAAAACCATTTGATGAAAACCATTTGCCTACAATTATCAATTTATAAATACATAGAATGCGTGCAAGAAAAGTGATCTTTAGGTAAATACACCTTTTAAAGCTGTTAAACAAGCAAGTTAAAACATAAAAACTATTTTGTCCTTTTTTTCCATAAAAAATTCCAATTTTTTCCTTTCCCTAAATACTTTCAAAATGGAAGTAATCTAATTCCTTCGAGGTTACACAATGGAAAAATCAAATATCTTTACCGGCCATTTAAAACAGGTGTGTTTGTAATTCAGACCTAAAAATTGAAGGCTTCTACAAAAAAATAAAGGCCGAAAAGGAAGATGGATGCTAAAGGCAATGGCTGGTAGTTTTTTATACTGCTCTAATTTTCAAAGGCCAACCGCAATATCAATCATCCATCAGGCTCATGTATTTGTGGATGAACTTCGGCCTCTTTCTCGTCCAGGCATAGGCTGCGAGGGTATTTCCCTTTGTTGATAAACGATGCAGCCAACCCATCCACTCCTCCGCTTCTATCTCAATCCGTATTTATCTGACTACACCGCAGGAAGAAAAAAGAAAGCTTTCTTCCCACCCTGGTTTCCTGTCTTCCTTTCCACCACTCTTATCTCACCCAAAAACACCCCCACAATCGCTACGGTACGTTTGAAGTCGCCGACAAAAACCGCCAATGTGTACGCCAAAACCCTTGGCACTGGGTTTTTGGTGGATTTCCTCTACGCACTCAAACACACACATGCTAGTTAAGGACACTGAAATCCCATTCCCCGCTTTTCCTCCCATTCTTAACCACTAAAAACGAAGAAGCGTTCAGCATCCCTCGTAATACGACTGCACCTGCACCATTGCAGATCCCTAGAGGCCAGCGAGAGCCGAATACAATGCGATCCCGAGTGAAAATAAACCGCGTAGCGAACAACCACCATAGGTACACACAACATTTAGAGGTCATTGCCAGTCAATCAAAAAGTGTGCACGGCGAACGCTGTTAGCTGCGACCTTGGGACCTCGAAGGCATCTCGAGACAGAAGAGAATATTAATATATGCCTTTTATCAATGCATAATCTTATGAATGTCAATTTCAATATACCATGCAAAAAAGCTGCGGCTTTTCTAGAATAGCTTAAGGTGGGAGAAGAGTAGACTGTATACTAAAACATTTGCGCGGGAAGTGGCACTAAATGGATCAGAAACATGGGACATTGAAAATCTGATGAAAAAAGAATGTATCATTCCAGCTGATTTCGGCGCTACATGGTGGAACGAAGCAATACTCAAAGTTAACACGGCTCCACAAACTACTTACTGTAGTGGACTAGTTTCGTCGACCATTACCACCCCATACCCCACATCCCTTATCTTCTTACATCCTCCCTTTCCGCGGTTGGAAATAAAAGGCACGAATTTGAATATTTCTTGCTTATCCTAAAAATGAAGCAATAGTTGTCGAATTAATCAACAGCGGTAAATAGTTTGTGGAACCGTACTTCGTTGAGTTTATGATGAGCTTGCATTAAGAAAAAGAATGTACACTGAAAATTTCAATATGAGACTTCAAGTTTTTCAACAAGTAAAACTCCCATTCTAATCCACTAAAAATGTACGCAGAAGCGTTCAGAATCCCTTGCAATACGACTGCACCGGGGCCAATGCAGATCCATGGGGGCCATCGAAAGCCGAATACCGTTGCTACGTCACGAAAAAACCGGCAGAGCGGGACAGATTTCTTAAGATTAATTCCCATTCCCACAATTAGCAGAGGGCAGACAGCAGTATGTCATTTTTTTATTTCGAGGAACTTGCTTAAATAACTCTTTCGCTTAGCATCGCATTCGCTGTACGGCAGGCCGAGTCACCTGTTACCTTAGCGCCGAAGCAAATAGACCGCCACTGTTATGCTCATTGGGCTTTGTCCGCTTGCAACTCACGCAAGGCGGCCAAAGGCCTGCCGAAGAACGGCACAACCGCCCGCGAAAGCCATCTCCCACCACCACCCAAGAGAGAGGAAGCCGGAAAAATCATCTCGGTTGGCTAATTCCACGAGACCGCCCAGGCTCTTTGAAAGGGAGCCGAGGGCCGTTTAATGGGTTGCCGTGGACCGAACCGAAGAGACGTTTGTGCGAATCCGTACGCAAACTGCGGCGTCTGGACCTGTGAGAAAAAAAGATATCCCGCGGTGGGAAGATGAAAAAAACAGCTCC
Organism: Ischnura elegans; assembly: GCF_921293095.1. Taxonomy (NCBI): domain Eukaryota; kingdom Metazoa; phylum Arthropoda; class Insecta; order Odonata; family Coenagrionidae; genus Ischnura; species Ischnura elegans. Next base: position 37,332,588 of record NC_060249.1, read on the forward strand.
CGAGGCGATGAGTGGATGCGATGCCTTTTTCACCACTGGGCCCACGACGCACCGGCCGATTGGCATCGCGTTAACTCGATATCGGCGCAAGAGGATGGACCCTTGGTGCTCGGGAGTAGTAGACCTCAAACGTTCACCGCCCTCGAGTTAAATAAAGAAGAGCCCGCTCGAGATAAGCCAAAGGCGGCACACATATACTCACTTGAGAACCCCTCCTGAGACCCTCAAAACAGCCCACTCATTCAGTCATTTTTCCATGGCTCTCATTCAGAGGTTATCCGATAGACAAGTTCCTCTCAGCTTCTATAACCTGGATCTTTTCCATCTCTATCGTGTTCCTCATAGACAACGGTAGAGGTGAGGTAAACTCAGTTTTAGGCAAGTGCTACGATTGCCAAAATATTTCCGAGTGTTTGCTAGTATTTTCACAATAATTATTAACTGTGAAGGTTAAGCTTCGGTGGTGTTGGTGCAAAAGGTTAGGCGTGAGAAAAGAGCAAAGATGTACATTGTTTTAATTTTTAAGGCATAAAAAGCCTTTTTTGGATCAATCATTGTTCTATTAGTTTTTTTCTCAAAAATGCACATCCTAAATCTTTAATTAAGTTTTTTTTAAAATACTACTTCTCATAAAAATAACATGCATTATGCATTTGAGTTGAAGAAGGTCTGCTCAGTAAAAAAAGCGGCTTACGCACTTGAGTACTAACCATCCAAATCCGCATAGGTTGCCGCTTGTTCGACAATTTTTCCAAAACTCTATTTCAGGGGTTCTCCGTTAGACAAGTTCAATCGCCTGAATCTATTCCATTACTATCGCTTTCCTCCCAGACGAAGGCTGAGGTAAGGCTAAACCAGTTCTAGGTAAATAAGTTTTAGGAGTCCGGAATATGTCCGAGTATGTATCATTTGAACGATAATCATTAAATGTGAAGGATTGGCTGATCAAATGAAGTGGCAACAGGTAAAGTGTGAATGTATAAGGATATTTTTATTGTTACAAGATTAAAAACCCTTATTAAGACAATCCATTATAATCCTATAGATATTTTTCTCAAAAATGCATATGAAACCTTAGTGAAGTTCTCTTAAGTGGTATTGATTACCCAGTGAATGAATTTACATTGATCAAAGCCAAAAATGGAGCGAGTAGCACAAAATAATAGTTCCCTAGTGAGTCACTATCACTAAAACAGAAACACAAACATATAAAAAGAAAAAAAAACATCCACACGGGTAAAAAAAATTATATTGAAGCTTTCGAAGCAGTAGCTTCATTCCCAAGATCCAAGAAGTGTGTGTTTTTTTTATTTTTACATGTTTGTATTTCTGTTTTAGTGATATGATATACATAAATATATATCTATAAATATATTTTATATATAAGTCCAGTGAATGTGTCAAAAAAAGGCATCGAGTGGAATAGTTTCCGAACAGTTTTGATTTCTTCCTTTCCGTGTGTAATATGAGTGTATCCGAACCTCCGGTTTCCAAAAAAACAATTTCGGGCAAAATTAAATAAAAAATGAAGGAACATTACAAAATTAAGAATGATAATTAAAGGTGCTGAATTTTAAGGGAGGAAAGTGTACATATATACCATTTCCTTCATCTTCAACAATTTAGAAACTGCTAACACAGTAAAATCTTCTCGTTAACCGATATTTAAGACTGGTAGTAAAATTTTAGCTGTTGCTTCTCTCATTTAGAAACGTTTAGCGCAGTCAGTACAAAACTACCACCCAAATATACGATGGGAATCATATGAGATGCAGATTCAGGCATCAAGGCACAATATGCCCTCTTTAGCTTTGAAAAACGAGCATTAAAAAAAATATTTGACGCGAGGACATAACTCAAGCAGTTTAGGCAGTCCCACGTGGGGTACATAAAAGGAGAAATGTTTAAAATAAAAACGGACAGTTAACACATCCGTCGAAACAAAACGGACGGGAAAAACAGCGCATCTGTCAAGCTCAATGATTGAAGCTATCATGTCGCGCTCATATGCTCGACAGCTGCGCGATCTCACGGGGACTTTTAACAACGCTTCTCTTTCCATAAACTGGGAGAGGGAAGCTATAGCTATTCATCCCCAAATGCCTCCACTGTGTGTTCTCCGCTCGTAACTCACACGTTCATCGCATAAAAATGCAAATGTAAACATCTATTCCGGATTTTACTTTCCCTCGTTTTCGAACGGCAAGACGCAGAATCGTACTGGAGGGATAGACATTTAAAATTAACCCGTCCGACTCCGCAACGGATTCCAAAATTACCTCGTTTTAAATGATGTTCTCGCGACTAATATTTAAAAACTTAAAGCTTCATGCTTCACTTCTCAGCCTTCGAGGTATTCGATACTCAAATATTGGATATTTAACTCTACGTGTCAACTGAAGATGATGATGAATCTCAAAAACTAGTCGGAGACATTATTCTCAAAAAATCACCAATAGGCTCTTATTTTTATCAAAGTATTTTACCGATTAAGGTAGGTTCCATTGAGTACTTCTTGAAGAATTCTGGTAGCCTCCCCTTTAATTCAAGAACTTCCGCCTTCAATTCACAATTGCCCTACTTCCTTTTATTCCATCTAAAAACTGTAATCTTTTCCTTCCATTCCCTTGTCTACTCAACATTCTACCCTCTAACACCTTTTTCAACATTTCCAACCCGCTCGCTCCATCCATATATTCTGTTTCCTCCGTATCTCATTTAGAAAGGCTGTTAAGGAGAAGCTACTTGCAAAACAAGGATAAAGTTGAATTAGCACTGGGTTCAGCGAAAGAATTCATAAGGTGTTTGAAAACTCAGTTAAGGAGAAGCTGATCAATTTAAGTATTTTAAAAATGCCACGTGAAGAGACAGAAAATTTACCTCGGTGAAGGGAAAGTTTTAGCTTGTAATTTGTCATTAATTGAGTATTATTTTTTATACGTGAAGTTAAAGCAGACGCAAAGGCCCCTACGAGGTGGAGGATGCTCAGATACATTTTTTCACCTATTCGAAGTCAAAAAAATCGAAGCACTTTTCTAAATTTAGGCGAGGCTCTCCCGAAAAATGTGCTATTAACTAATGTACGCGTAGCTTGAACTCCATATTTGTAAATCGTACAAGACTTTGAAGAGCCTGTTTTCTATTCAACTACGCCATCTGGCATAAATGTGGACGTAGTATTAAGAGCCATTAATTGAAATTAAAGATAGAATTAAGAAATAGCAAACGACTCGTAATATTTTGAAGGTTTTCGATATGAAAAGAACGTGGATATTATATTTTATGCAAAAGCCACGAAAACCTACGAACGTTTTTAAAATAACCATGTGCTCACTGTTCCACGGTATTAGTACGCTCATTTTGTGATGTCGATGAATTGGATGTTGAACCTGATTTACTGCAGACAATTTTTGGTTTAACATCAATGTATAAAATTAAAATGAAATCGCAAACACAATTACCGAGAGAGTTCAAAGCTTATAGAGCGAAAACATAACATTAACCATCATGTTAAAGGTATTCTTTTTCTCTGTTTTGATTTTACCTCACATACCAACATTTGGCATACTTAAGAAACTTAATATTTGGGACTTCAAACATTTTCCGAATGAAAATCATGTGATGCCAACACTGAAATGGCTTTCATTTTTTACTCATATTTTTTTGCCTTTAATACATAAGGTAGTCTTTACTACTACTTTCACTCCTCAGAACACACTACCTCCTACCAGAATTATTGAATATTTTTTAAGCTTTTCTCTGCTATGCTTTACTAAAACGAATGATGCTAGCATTGAAACCATTAATTCAAAACCTAAAGTCAAGTTTTCCATTCTTTTCCCTCCAACGGTTAATGATGCTGAGATTATAGTAGCAGTAGCATATGACCATTTTGTGTTTTTGTCTATCATGAGCATGGTGTTTTATTTTTTTAACTTTACGATTAGCGAGGTCGCAAATTAACTATTACATTTGACTTTTATACAAAACTCTAATGCTCTTACAATATTTTTCACTGATAAGCGGCATCATTAGGTATTTTTAAAGTAAGCAAACATTCAAATTTAGTGGAATATTACATACAATTATGAATTGAATAACTTCCACGAAAGGAAGCATGATGTTGTTAAACACAGATTCCACAGACTATTTAAGATAAGTTGAAGGAGTGCAATAAACGAATCTAGAGGGATAATATGGAGGTGAGATACTGTATAATCGACAGCAATAGCCTACCATTACGATAGATAAATCACGATAACTATCGTCACGTGACACGGTGGTCCCACGGTACCTTTCGTCAAGAAAAGGCTAAATCCTCCTCCACTCTTCCCTTTGGCGCAAATGACCTCAACTGTTGGTAGACTTCTCAAAATACTCTACCATACGATCCCATAAATGAAATAATTTTCAATTATTCGTCCTCCACTCCGATTGGGGGAAAGGGCGTAAACAGGATCATTGCCGGCGTCCGAAACATTCTGCTTCGCAGGGGGAGTCTGCGCGCATGCCCACACAGCGGACGACCATTGCACCCAGAGAGAGGAGACTCCCCCTGCCACCCACCCTCCGAGCCTGGCCGAAACAAGCACCCAGTGACAAACACATCCACCTCTACCCGCTCCACCCGCCCACAACTTCCGGCTTCCCTGCCCTCTCGCGGCCACCTCCGCATCCATGGTAGAGCTCCTTGTCAGCTGATTTCGTGATCACGAGGTTAGTGATCTTCCCCGAGCAGCATCATGTGTCTAATTTTTATAGAAAGTTTTTCAAATTCATATTAGCAGCATCGCTTTTACGCCTCCATCCGGTGGCGTAGCCAGGAATTTCGTTCGGGGGGAAGAGGGGGGGGGGGGAGAGGGGGGAGCAAAACCAGGGGGAAAATTTTAGAAAAACAGGGCACTAAGTAATGGATTTTGAACTAATTTGAACACTTTTCACAATCGAAGAAACTTAATTAAAGAAATGTTTTGTAAATTCATTCATCATTGTCATTTCAGATGCACGAGTTCAGATGGATTTTAGTTTGATTGGTAAACGTAGGAATTAAAAAAACAGAGGAATGGTACGTTCGACGGTATAGGGTAATTAGCCTTTATACATCAGCCTTCATCTTCCCCAGCCACCTAAAAGTGCCCGTCTAGCCTCCCTCATCTCCGCCTCCTTGCCGAAGCAAAACACTTCGACCCCACCAGGACCCTGGCAGCCTTCCCTAACTGGCGGCAAGCTGTCTGTTGAAAACCACACGCAGCACGACGAGACCGGGGGGAAATAAGGATAGGAGCTGCTCGTCTAAAAACAAAACAAAGGCGAGATGAAAAGGAAAACATTTCCAAAACAGGAAACCAACCGATATTGACTTAAAGGAGGGCACTGAAAAAAAAAGCAAAGGGCTTTCATCCGGACGGGGGCGAAAAAGAATTTTTTCTCTTTTTTTCTCCTGCAGTGTTTATCTAGCGGAGTGGTGGTTTTAAGATCTCCAAATTGTTTAGTCTCCCAAGCTAAGAAACATGTTGCGGTAAGGGTGAAGGAAAAGGGTTGGCGAGCTGATGAGTTGTGCGAGATCACGTCCGCCTCCATGCCCATGCCTTTGACTGCCGTTGAAGGGGTGGCTTTTCATATTGGGCGGATATATGGTCAAACCCATCGTAGAAGCTACAGACTGAGAGAGGCGAATGCAATTATGTCAACGCACGTTCTAACCGGCGTTTTATGCATATGTTCCCTATGCATATGTTTCAGAGTAGCATTTCACGATGTTATTAAAATTATACTGGTTATTAAAACAATAAATAATGCGCACAGCATACGCAGCTAAGAGAAAGGTAGGCTTCACACTTCAACTTCCAATGCATATATTTCAGAATAGCAATACACGACGATATTAAGATTATACTGGCTATTAAAACAAGAAACAATGCGCACAGCACACAACGCTCAAAGAAAGGTAAGCTACGCACTCCATCCTACAAAGCTGTTCAAATATATTGCATGGTTTTTCAGGGCAGCACGACCTATTTCTAACGGGTCCTTTAGTAGTTCAGCTAGTATCTTCAGAAGACAGAAATACATGGATGATACAAATACGAACTTATATATGTAATTGAAAAAAGGCGGTGCGGCCTGTTAAGCTACCGAACGCGGAGTATCTCTCCAAATACCTTGCAGACATCTAAAGCTAAAAAAAGACGCTACTTAGCGATAGAAAATTGACAGTTTTCACTGATAACTACAACTGTTTAAAAAATTCGTGGAAAATCGATGAATATCGTATATTTTACACAGTCGACGGCAATCGACGGTCCGGGGTGGACACCAAAGCCTACCCAATGTTATTCGCGATTAAATCGCCGAGGCCAAAACTGCCGTGGTAAAGCTTACCTGCGGTATAGAGGACGCATCATTACCACTCGACTGGGCGTATTTTATGCTTTCGTGACGCATAGCTTACTGAAAACATATCTTATTGAGATTTTCAGGATTTATGGAGTACCTAACTCTTCTTTTTTTAAACAAGTATCTCAATACAGAAATTTAGGATCTGGGGAAGTATTGAGGAGAAACTCTGATTTGTAGTCCACGCAAATGTTGACAAGGAACTCTACCCTATTTTTACGCTGAAAATTGTAAGTTTTCAAAGAGTAAAATTCCACGACAAGGGACCGGCCGAGCGGAGGGATAGCAAGATCAGTAAACAACCCACGTACGCACTCCCTGCCAAACACCCTAGGCTTGCAGGGTATTATGTAGATGTATATCACGAAATCCCAAGAAGCCTTTGCGGGGTCAAGGTTATATACGAGGCATATTTATAAAGAAAGGGCCGTTTGGTCACAGGAAAAAATATATTCATATGTAACACATTTTATTGGCACTTTTAGTTGGCTACAAAACGACATAATCGCCGTTCACATCTAAGCATTAACAATTAGGATTTGTCAAGCGTATTATGGGAAGATTTTCGGATGAGAAAGCAACAGAAAGGTGCTATTTCGCACTTATACGACCGCAGCTTGAATATGCAGCGAGCGTATGGGATCCGGTTCAGAAATACTTAATCCGGGAACTGAATAAAATACAAAGGAAGGCTGCGCGGTTCGTCAAAAACTGCTACGGGCGTACAGACAGCGTTACCCAGATGTTAAGCAAATTAAGCTGGGAGTCACTGGAGGCTCGGAGGCTGCGCGCTAGGCTTAGATTGCTTGAACAATTGAGAATGGATATCTTTAAGAGCGACACAGAGAACATAATATTAGAGCCACACTATATTTCCAAGTCCGATAGAAGCGATAAATTAAGAGAGATGTTTTGCCGAACGGATAGATATGGGAATTCGTTTTTCCCCCGAACCATAAAGGACTTTAATAAACGCTAGTCCCAACCTCGTTAGAGCACTTCATTTTTTTTTAGCTGTAAACGGTTGGTGTCCTAACACCCCCTGCCACACGCCTTTTAGGCGGCTTGCGGGGTATTATGTAGATGTAGATGAAGCATTCTTCGTACCGCTGCACCAGATTATTTAACCCCCCTGCATAGAAGCTCGCCACCTGAGAGTTGAACCGATTAGAATAAGCCACAGGCTCACACAGCTGTCAAAACCAATAAGAAAATTCAAGATTTTCGTTGGGAACTCTTTGACCACCCCGTCCTTGCCTTGCACCAAACGTCTACTTCCTATTCTCGCACTTGAAACAGTGGCTCGGTGAGGTGGCCTGCGGGGTAGTATGTGCATGCAAATGAATAATTCCCCATAACCTTCGAACTGAAAAACTAAATCACCTTGTGTTGTACTTGAGGGTGATGAGCAAAAATCTTTGTCCGCAACTTCACTTGGCAAACCTATGCAATTGAAAACTAAAAATAATATTTAAGTTAAAAGTGACATTTATCTTAAAAATCACGTTCTTTGAAAAAGAAGAAAATAACTGCCTGCATCCCAGAAATTATTTAAATTTTCTAATATGATTCATGGGAAAGGTAAAATAAGTTTTAGAGCAACATTTTCGATATCAAAAACGAAAAACGTGGTGGACATGTAAGATGTAGGTAGTATATATATAAGTAGTGCGCATGTAAGTAGTACGCTCACTCGCACTGAGAGACAAGTCTGATATACATTGACCGGCAAGTATAAATTCTATATATTTCATTTTCTTCTTTTTCATAAATCGTTGTTTTTTATAAAAATGTTATTTGTATGTTTTAATATTATTTTCGACTTTTTCGCTTTTTTAGAGAAGAATTTTTCAATCGATTTATATTTTAACTACAACCAGAAGTGGTTGTCTAAAATATTCTTTTATACGATTTTTAAATTTCAGTGAAGGTGATTATTATAATTTCAAGCTATAAGAATTTTTAAAAATATATTTTAAACAAAATCCCACAGCCTTTTTTGTGGCTTGACAAAATTATCTTAAAATATTATAAGCACTTTAAATCAAGTAGGATAATTATTATTGCAAACAAATTAGCAAACTCGCGGCCAATGGGAGCGCTTGGCCTAAAGTGTCCGTAGTTTAAAGATGGTGCGTTCTTAACCTAAGTTAGTAATTTTAGTTCCTACTGTCATCAACCATCCTGAGTTAAAATTTCGTGACACAATTTTTCTCCAACCTATACATTGTGCAAGGCCGAAACGTCACTAATTGGCCTGGTCCACAATGAGTAAAGTAACGCCAAGCAGTGGCGGATGAAGCTTGAGCTGTCGAGGGCGTTCATGAAGGAGAACGGCATATTTTGACATGGGCGGGAGTCCTTTCCAAATGGAAGTTACCGGTGGGAAGGGAGGAGAGGGGAGGGAGAAGGAAGAGGTGGGGGTGGAGTCTGAGCCACAGCTGCGGAAAGGATCGAGAGAGGGCGAGAGGAGAGTACGCATGCCCCGACAGACAAGTGTGTCTCTGATCGAATGGAGGGAGTCGCGCGCCGCATGCTTTGGGGTATCCAGGGGGTCCTTTTAAAGGGAGGAGGGTGGATGCATTTGGGGAGCGCCGTGGCATCGGAGAGCAAATGGTTGCCATGGGATGGGTGCATGACGACCGTAGTCGCGTGGCGGGGCGACGGGGTAACTACGATGTATACTATTCTCCTCATCATACGCTACTTGATATACAAAACGTATTTGTTGCTGCTTGTTTGACGCACTGCGAACTTGATTGCCCGCTATTTCCTTAGGAATGACGGTTTTAATAAAAACTTAGTAATGCATTAATTGTAAGCAGCACCTACAGCACGTAGGGCGGCGCGTGAGAATATTTTGGGAAAATAAAATACCCTAATTCGCGTCGCAAGCCCTCATTCGGAGGTACATTGAAAATCCACAAAATAAATTGAAAATAGAAAAAAAGGTAATAGACTTAAATGACTAGGGCTGTGTTGTAACAACGTGTGAGGGCTCAGGGGAGCCCTTCAAGGATACAACGCACCGGGGCCGGTAACCAAGCCCGTGGCTTATACGCCCAGACACCCGGGGAGGGGAAGGAAGGGAAGGAAAAAGGATAGAGGCGCCGCCGCGATAGGAGCCCGCCGACGCCTCTGGGAAGGGATAGGTACGGAAGGGACGGGACGAGGGAAAAACACCCCAACGCTATAGAAGCGAAGGGGGCCCTACTATTAGCGAAACCAAGCATAAGCAATTAATGTTATAGCGATCCTAGTGGATTTTCCTATGAGGAAGAAAAATCCATCGATCGAATCGCTAGATTTGTAACAGTGATTCCTTCAATTTTAAGAAACTAAAAATTATACTACACCGAGACTCGAAGCCAGGACAACCGCACCAATAATTACAGGCCGCGCTCCTCAACAAACACGGCTACGCAAGTTTTTGGATCTAAGTCTTACTGGAGAGGAGTTATGCCGAACCATTTATCTTTAACTGCCATTTAACTCACGAACCCGGGCCCACGGGGAAGAAAGCTGGACACCTTTTCCAAATTTCCTGTATAGTTTCAGAAAATAATATCGATATTCAGATCCCAAGCATTACTATCGCGAGACATAATTGTTAGGCTGAGATTTCCGTATCTTTCGGATCATCGCAGATTTGTTAAAAAAATGAGAAACCTGGGTAAAGTTACGGAAAAATTAATTTGAGAATAAAGAGCTGAAAATGGTCCATTACACAAAACCCGAAGAGAGGAGAGTTGCCATAATATACTCGTTAATCGACATTTGAAGAACAACGATAACACTACTATATTTTTTTAAGAGGTGACCGAGTTCAACTGTGATTTTACTCAGGGATCCTTCGCTCACTAGTCCAATGGACCACCAAGCTGCCTTACTTCTAATATGCCTAATTTTTACAGAGGACACACTCCATGTAACGCGAATACCATCAGTCAGCAACATCATACAGGAAGCAAAAGGCATTGGTAGAACATTAGGATCCATTCATCCACCAATGCTTGCACAGCTTCCCAGACCATCAAAAGTTGCCGCCACAAACAGGGCTAGAGGAGAAGGGGATGAGGAGACCCTTTCGAGTGAATGACAGCTAAGAAGAAGAAGGACCGCCACCTCGGCCGTCGCTTCAACTCGAGGACGCCGCCGCAAGGGAGCGACCCAGAGAAATGCCAGCATTTTTGCATTCCTGTCACACTCACGGGAGGCGAGGCAGTGGGCGGGTGGGGCCCGAAGCGGGCAGACCGCCTGACGCCAAGCAGATGCTAGAGTCGCCGGCGTAAGACGCCGTCCACACTCAGATGGGGTTGTGAGGCATATATTTCAGTCCAAGCGAAAGCTCAACTCACTGAGAAGTGGATGATTTTGGAACTGGAAGAGTACAATGAATGATGTCTTGGGAGTCCACCGAAAGGGTTGAATAAAAGTAGCCACTTTCAGAGGTGGCCAGTTTATCGAGCTAACAAAGTTGAGGTTTGCAGGAATGGGTATTGATAAAATAATCAATGAATTAATTTTCTAGATGAAAATGGTACGATTTACCATAAGTATATTTTTTCAAACTCATTGTGAAGACAACTAATTCCTGACAATGGTGCAGGCAGTGAAACATGTTGACTCCTCTTAAAGTAAATATTTGTGTGGAAAAGTGCAAAGTATCATTACTTCATATCTTAAGTAGGTACGGCTCCACAAGATGTCGATTACTATCGACTACTTTCGCGGACGACTGCGTCACTTTTAAGGCAAACATATTTCTCGAATATATAAAATAAAAGCCGCTGTTTTTCATGAAAATGACGCACTAGCCGTCGAAAAAAGTTAACTGCGATAAGCAGTATGTAGAACCGTACTTTGTTGAGTTCTTTATGAGCATCACCGCCCCGTAATCAGTTTATTTAGTTAGATTTTCAAAGTTTTAAATAGATGCAGAATAGACATTATACTAATGAGTACTAATGAAGCAATTTTGGCCTCAGGCTACGTACGGGCGGCTGTGTTTTTTTAAAGAACATTCTATAGATTTCTTAGAACGTTCCACAGATTCTGTTATGGCGCATAGAATGGAAGTGATGACATGGGTCATCTCAACATGCCCGGAAACTGTTAGAACAACGTATAATTTAAACGAATATTAAGTTACGAAAAAAGGCCGAACAAGTAGGAGCGATGCATATTCTTAAACGAAAGTTTTTATCAGATTTAAGTGGCCACGTAAAATTTCCCAAGTAGGTATATCACATTAACTATCAAAATCTTCAGCTGGACTAGGAATAAAACCATACACTTATGACCGCCTTGAACATTATTTATTCGTGCATTATTCAAATTCAATTACAAACCCTGTATGAAGTCATAACTTTAAGCAACCTTTATAGTCGATCTTTATTCGAACGTCAGATATTTTTCAGACACTGCCCTATCCCTGCTGACTGCTTTGCATTTTAGGTTAAGCTCCCCGTCCATCGTGTTAAATAAGAGATGGCTAATAATTTATTTCCAACCTTAACTTCCTACCCATCCCTCATGGCACAAATAGCTTTGGCTGCAGAACACTTCCTCCAAATTTCATACCATTGATACTATTCATCAGCAAAGTTCAACTATGCACACCTTAGGAATCGATAAGTAAAGGTGTATTGCAAGATACAACGTTACTCACGCAAGCTACTATTGTAGCCGCATCTAGCTATTTTTCAATTTCTTTCTTTCATGGGAAGTATCGTAAGCCACTTTTAGCATAATCCCTTAAAAACAAAAGGAGATGATAATATTTCTATTTCCAATACACATTAAATTTTTCCACTTTTACTATACCGAAGTGTATCGACACTCTCATTTTTTAACTAAAATCATACCAATCACCCCCGACGTGAAACTCAAAGGCACAAAATAGTCCATTCCCTAGAATAGACCGTTAATAACTTCCTTTGATACATTCCGGTATTATGCATCACTAACAGATGTGACAAGTTCTCCAACGCGTTCTATGAAGCGCGGCAGCTATAAATGCGTGCGATTCAATTTGGCTCGTAAATTTTAAGTTACATTGACTCCTCAGTAATCTGTAAAAATATTCCTGACTTCAAAAGGGTTGTTAACATTAGAATATATTGCCAAGATATATGCAGAATGGCGAATGTTAATATTTTTTATGAAAGGAAATACTGCTGTTCACCATTAGGTATCTTTGCACTTGGGACACGCAAAACCATCATTTTCATATCTTCCAAAATGCTAAGGCGAAAAATACATAAACAAGTTTTAACAGTTTCATTGTGGAAAAAGGAGTTCCCAGATTTCTATTAGTCCTTTTTATTTTAACAGTGTAAAAATGTTACTTGTGTTACAACTCACATGCTGTGAGTACACTAACAAAAAAAGCACACTTCGGTCCACAGGATTCATGGAATTTTTTGAAGCATGAATACACATGCTGAGCAAAACTTTTCACAGAGAAAAATTCTTTTTATTCTTCCATGAACTCCAGAGGATAAACTCAATCAACAGTGTTAAAGTTCCACAGGATAGTTTCGTGGTATTCAATTTCGTCAATATACGTGAGAAAATATAAAAATTCCCTTTGCTGTATTTGTATCCCAAACTTACGCCTCCATCTTAAAACTCTCAGGGAATACAAAGAAAACACATTTTATTTTAAAAATTCTAATATCTCAACTCTCAAAACTTTACTCTCGTTAAATACTGAGGTAAAGTTAAATATTGTGACACGGAAAAATTAGCCAAAGCTTCAATGTATATTTAAGTTAGAAAATTTCAATTTCAGTGATACCCATGTCCTCTTTCTGAGGAAATAAATATCACTTGAATATTATCCGTTGGGTATAAAAAAAGAGTTCATTCTAAAACTTATAAGCACATACTTTGTATTGATTAAAACCGATGCCATTAAAGAATTTAAATGATGATAAATTTCGCACCCATGACCACTGAGTATAAATTAACAAATAAGTTTCAGCAGTGACGACTATATAGATAATAATATTCAAGTACGTAAGTAAATTTAAAAATGGCTTTTCAAAGAATACATTAATGAGCATCGTTACGGTAAAACAAGTTGCAGGAAGAAAAAAACGGCTTTCAATTCGATAAAATATATCCGCAAGATGTACGTAGAATGGTAAATATTATTATTCTATTGTGAAAGGAAATCCTTTCGTTCACTGTGACCTTTGCATTCGGGACAGGTAAAATCATAATTTTCATCTCCTCCAAAATGCCACGCCGAAAAATAAATACGCACATTTTATGTACCGTTTTTTTAACATTTTATGTTTTATTTTGGCAAAAGGATTTCCCAGAATTTCTACCAGCCCTTGTCAATTCACGAGAGCAACTAATACATACTATGAATCAGTGAGTTCTTCCTAATGTTGAAGTTGCCGGTCTGCAGGCTATGCTCTAGCATTGATCATTGCGATCGAGCAACTCTCTGTTGAACGAAGAGCTCACTGTTGCATCTCATCAGGCACAACTAGCGCTCAAACCAAAGTCGCTTCCGATGCGTGAGAGAAGCCTCCCGACTGATCTCTTCCCCTTGCCATCAACCCTCCCACTTCCGCTTCGTGTCCACGCGTGCGCCCTCGCCCCCACCATCCGATTACAATTAGGGAAGGGATTGCATTTACTAAACGCCGAGCTCTCGAAAGGGAAGTGAGAAGGGGTCGCGAATAAGGAAGCCGGGCCCTCGGGAGTCTTGCAGCTAATGGGAGTTGGGGTGACGATCATACCGGAAGTTAGGGGGTGAACTCAATATTTTGGTTCCTTGAAAAACTTTTTTATGACGCAATCCACTGCCCTAAAAACCATGACTGTCATTGCATTTCCTTCGATATAGAAAAATAAGCTATAATTTTGAGAAATAATTTCAGACTTTTTAATACGTAAATAATATGTAGGTACTGCATGTGCGTTTCTATCTACATAAGCAGTGTTTATGAAGTTCACCTAGATCAAATAACTTTATATGGTTTTTGTGGATATATTGATCTCTATACACTTGGAAGACTCAACCATGACCATGAAAGTATGTAATTTTTAGGGATTCCCTTTCATCAGTTATAATGTTATTAAAACGATTTTAATGCCATTGTCAGGCTTCTAAGCAACCTGAAATTAATCTACCTGATATACGCACATAAGTAAATTAAAATATAAGCTGACCATCATCACATCTTGAAATAATTTCATCTCTGCACTTGTAATTACTACATTCAACTTATCGATTCGACCAATTCGTCGGGTAAGGGGAAAATATTCTAGCCCAAAATTTTCCAGATATTTCATATCTTGTGCCACCTATCATGCACAAATATAAAAGAATAAAAAAAGAACTATTCTTGGTTTTCGCTCGTATAAAGTGGTCCCCCTCCTCCGACGCTTCAATGGATTGCTTTTCCATCAAAAATTGAACGACTCTGACGACTTAGATGCAGTCTTCGATTGAAACATCAGCATAGCTGAATTTGGAGCACCTAATCGTTACGGTAACTAGAAAGGAATTCACCTCTAACTTTCTCCTGCGTCACAAATATGATATTATTCAAGGAGGTTGGGCCAATAAAATTATAAGAAATTTTCAAGGAAATTTAAAATCATGATAACCTAACTGTACCCTATCAACTGAAGAGCAATAAAAAGATTTTTCTCGCTATATTTCCTAGATTTCAGTTTCATAATACCTAATTGAAAATATAGGCGCAAATGACGAACCTTGTCAAAATATTGGAAAATTTGATTAATATTATAACAGATACCTCGTTTTTACAAAAGCGCGGTTGAATTTTCCCTTTCCCCTACAAATAATAAAAAAGATAAAAACCAAAGCTCATCAACTTACTAAATTTTGTGATGTTAGCAAATAAAGCTATTCCTAATTGAAGTAAAATCTCTTCAATAATAAGAAATTAGCGCAGAAGTAAACGTGAGAGCCGTAAGAAGTACACAAAACACATATTAAAAGTATTTACATCACAGATATAAAAACTGAATCATCCACATGGTGTACCCTAATTTTGCTGCTTAACCTCGATGGATGCCTAAATGAATAATGAAACGTTTGATGAAGAAACGTTTTTTTTTTAGTATTGACGAAAATAAATTGTTTATATTCGCGCAGCCGTGGACACGACTTACTCTTATGCCAATAACAGCTTTGTCATAATGGACCTTAAAATCTTTTACGCCCCGTACTCAACAATATATCTCATATTCTAAAATATTTTTCTGGAAGGGGAACCGTTCCCTGTAAATACGTCCCTCCTTGGAGCCGAGTGAAGGGATTGTTGGAGCGCGTAAGGAAACCGGGGCTAAGTTGATGGGGAGTGGAGAAATATATATGTATCTACGTGTCTGGGGGAAGGTGGTGGAAAATATGACGACGATTATACGACTTGGGGGTCGTTTACGGGCGAAGGGGTCGCTGGGAACGAAGCACGTGCGAGCGATGTCGAGCCGCGAGCTCCAACGCCGATACTCGAGCGTTCGCGCATTAATTAATAATAAGCGGCGGCTGCGGATGAGCAATCCAGAATATGCACAAGGGTATGTTTCCGGGTGAGAGGCGAGAGGGATACGCAAGGGCCAATTAGAATGTGGCCGCGATGAAATTTTTGGACGAACCGAAAAAGGTGCCGTAGATTTCTCCAAATTTTGTGCGCATTTCCTCGTTCTACGCCAGATTCCAAATTCCCGCTTGAGTGGCCACGATAAATGGCATTTAAGCGCAATCATTATGACTTAACCAGATATAAGATTATAATAACTCTTCCAGGTTTTCCTATCGAGCTCGGAGCTGGAGGTATACAGATGTTACAGTGTGACCTCTGAAGACGACGATGGAACCCATCATCAAAACAAAGCAAAAATACAGTTTCAACTGTACACTTGGGGTGAAACTAGAGAAATTTTCTTATTGACATTCGCCGAGAGAACAGTAATTTAAATGATAATTATATAATGTATAAAATGAATCTTTATAAAACAAACTCCAATTTGTAAAATCCACATTTTTTTTCAATCATGGTTTCCACGTAAGGTTGAAATGCCTTTTATTATTCCAAAGCTGGTAATGACTTTATTAATAACATTTAATGTAAAAAACATGGCTGAATAATGCCAATAATGTATACACAGTTTGAATGCAATATAATTTGTAACTACTTCCTATCGAGGGGATAAGCATTTTACACGAAAAATTAGCTTAAGTTAGCAATATCAGATATCATTCAAGCGCTAATCATGATAGTGACAGTTTTTAGGTATTTTACATATTAGCTTGTCCACAGTACATTTGAAACGAGTGATAGAAAACCAACCAATAAAATGAGAAGACAAAGATTAAAGGACTTAAAGAAGGAGACGGGAGGAACTGAAATGGAGCGCACCAGTGCTTTTTTGAGCCTATGAATTCCTTAACCACTCAGTTTATGGCGATAGAAAGGGAATTTTTAATCAAACCAGTCCTTTTATTCACCTTCAATTATTTATTCACTTTTACTTAGTTTCATAATGAGAATGGAACTCTAACAGCATCCTCCATAGGGTTTGATTCTTTTACACCATATTCCTTGAGATATCTAACACGCAATCAACGCGCAACACGCATTCACGGATGGGTGGTTCCTGGAAACGAGGGCTTTATAAATTTCTAGCCTGCCTCGTGAACAGCGCGCCGTGTCAGTTACATTGACATTAATTTCTCAACGAAATTTTACGATAACCACTTAGCGTCGAGACCCTCGGGAAAATTGACACCAAAATTATGGAATCTGAGTACTTATTGGTTTATGTTTTTTTGCACTATCACAAGGAGTAGTGTTATGAGCTGAGCGTCGACGAATAATCTCTCAAGGCATCTTCCTTTTGAGAGGGGGAAGAACCAAAAGTGCCTTAGTTTTCCTATACGTAACAAGATATAACGTTTCGCTTTCCTGTGTGGTGTGTGTAAAGAAGTTTTAACTCCAAAAAATCAAGGCATTAATTAATCTCCGGAAAAGATGAAAACCCAAGTAGACGGGGGAAGAAAATTAGATGTTGGTACGCTTTGGCAGCTGGTTATTTCCCCTCGAAAATTGAGAAGGTGATCTCCGCTCGGACAACACGTGCCCATCTCTACTACGGGACCTTCCTCATATGAGGCAGCCGAGTCGATGCGAAATTACACACGCCCCACGGAGTTTAAGAACCACTCTCCAAACCCAACTACGAGGCCGTGTGCCCCGACCGAGAGGATAGCTAGGGAGTTGCGGAAAGGATGGAACATAACAGAGAAGCCAGGAGCAGACGACGGGAGTTCGGGAAAAGCGCTAATAATGGACCGCTCGTGTACGGACAGTTGTTCAAAGTTACGGCGCGGTTGGGTCGTTTTCTGAAGGCGGGCGGCGGTTGGCGCGGACTCTGGCGGCCATTTTGGTTCCCACCACCAAAACCCCTCTGCCCGTGAGCATTACACTTTCCACCCCTTTCAAAACAATCGATACTCATCACGCAGCTTCCCCTTCGCTTACCCCCTGCACAGGATCTTTCCCTTCCTGCATCCCTCTAAGTGGACAAAAAAACTCTGCAGGGTGGCCACTGAAATATCAAATAGAAATTCCATGACCATTTCAGATTTTAAATACTATATCCTCAATGATCTGGTTCGCCATTTCCTCATAAACTTCGATTTTGGTCGATTTTGAAAAGTAAAAAGACCAGTATGCTTTGTTTTTCGATTCTTCTCCTATTGCTAGATCTATTTCCGGCAAATATATCTCCAGTCTTAATCCTATCGCAGATAGGTGATGACGTCAATAGTTCATGCCGAGCTGGTAACCGCTTCTCAGCTATTCCTCAGCCTTGTGCAAGGCCATCACGAGGTAAGTTTCTGTTGACACTCCTCCTTCTCTTAATGGAAGGTTCTCCATAGTATACTGTACAAAATCGTTAAGAAATATATAAAGATAAATTTGAACTAAAAATGCATGATTACCCTAAAATGAAATTAGGGTGAAAATTATAAGCACTAAATAAGATCAGAAACTGATCTGAACATCAGAAAGAAGCAAGGGTCAGATACTCTCTAGCAAACCTCAGAGCCATTTACATGCATTCTGGAAGGATAAATACACCATACCACTTTCTTCGTTCCCTAAGATAGGCTTTGAGAATATAGCATGAGTCTAAATGTATTTTAGATACTGAAATAAAGCAGAATTCCGAAGACGTCACGAACTCAAGAAAAGTGGCGGCAACTTCCGCGTTTTCTTTATTATAAATTGGTGATAAAATGGCTAATTGAGACTGATTTGTTTTATCTGATCAACGTTTATGAGGAATTGACGAACCAGATCATTGTGGATATAGAATTTTAAATCTGAAATACTCATGGAATTTCCGTTTGATATTTTAGTGCCCACCCTGCAAAGGTTCTTTGGGCAAGTAGAGGAATGCAGGAAGGGAGAGATACAGAGGAGAGGGCAAGCAGAGGGGGCGTTATGAGAATGAGAGAGTTTCATCTCATACTTATCGATACTTATTTTTCCTTTTATCGATCGAATTCTTTTGATGAATCACGATTTTAGATCTGAAGCAATGACCCCCATTTTTCAGACTATTAGATAATATATATTTGAAGCTACATATATCTTCATGGGAGATAAAAAAAATGTTAAAACATTAAAAAACAAAAACTTTAAGACAAACTACACTCAAGATATAAAAAGGAATTTTTTACAGTTCTGACGCACCACCAGAATCATTTATTGGGAACGGGATGTTCACACATTAAACGTGAACCTTTCTGGAAGAGGAAATATATTAAAATGGCTTTTTAGTAAATTTAAATTTCCCAGGCTATTTATAACATTTCCCCTATAATACATTGCCTTCAAGACACAAAGAAATCCCACGATTTTCCCTGAAAATTCAAGTTTTCTATAAATGTAGCCATCCTGTTCAGTCTTTACTTCTCCCCGTCACGATTTTTATAACATTAGATCGTACTTTATCGAGGAATAAAGCTCGGTCAACTAATGAACCACTTGCATCGACCGAGTAAGCGATGAGGAGAAAAGAAGAGTTTTACGAAACTCTTGAGAAGACGACGGAATAATTTGCTCAGCCAGATGATTTCAACCAAACGCTAACAGCAGCACAGGTGTTTAAAGTGGAAGCATTCTATACGTGGTGCTACTGCAGAATGATGAAGATACAATATATTGACTGGATCAGCATTGGGGAAGTACTATGAAGAATGAAAGAAAAGACTTATATTAAGAATCCCAAAAAGAAGATGAGACAATTTAACTGGCCGCATCTTGACACATGATAACCTGATGAAGACAATCGTTAAAGGGCCATAGGACGGGAAGAACGGCAAACTAAGGCCTCAAATGAAATATACGGAACAGACGATGAATAATTCAAGAGAAAATATATGAGTAAGTCTGTAAAAGGATGCGTGGACGCCTAGTACATAAGAGGCCCTGGCTACTCACCATAGGGTCCCGGGTTCAAACTTAAGGCGAAGCTTTAGTAAATATCCAAAGCAAATTCGTGTTGTGAGAGGTGAAGTGGAAGGACCTAGCCCCCCACGTGTGGGAATAACAGGCTGAGTACGGGGTGAGTATGGAAAAATAAGCTGTAAGGACAAGTAAGCAGGAAGCTGCATCAAATCAATTTCCGGGTTGTTGACCGGTGGTGACGATAATTTTAATGCATTCTTTGCTTATTCTGAACCTTAATAAAAAAAGAAGACGAACTATGTACTATTCACCGATGTGGCAACTTCATACTTTCGGTTCTAGTAACATATTTTTCATTATAATACATCATACTTGTAAAGTCACCTCCACCGAGCCCATTTTCACCTTCTGGATACGCATCAAAGTCGGGTGGTGAACCCAAATCACCATCATGCTTCCAACCTCGTTTTCCGTTCTCTGCTCTCTCGTCTTCCTTCCCCTTCCTCAGCTTCCTTCTCCCAACCCCCTTCCTTGCATCACTCCCTCCCGCTTCTTTTTTGATCCGCTTTCCGCCTCTCTGAGGAATGAACACAAAAGAGTTGGGAGGGAGGTGGGTGGTCTGATCGCCTCAGAGTTTCCCCGCTGAAATCAAGGCTTGTTCCCATCTAACGGCGCCCATATAAGTACATCTACCTCCCCCTCCTCGAGACCCACCGAGGGAGGAAAGGGGGGCGGGAGTTTTCCGAGCGTGGGTCAACTCAAATCCTCGGACAACATGAACTTTTCCTCCTGAGCTGACTGTAATAAGTAGGGTACATTTATAGGATGCAATATTAGGAGCGGAATAGCTCACCACTTGTACGGGATAGTCAAGAGAGGAGGAGAGTCGCTTTTTTTGCGCGGTGGCTTCGTAGGGAAAATGATTGCGTAGTGCGCAGAAAAGCGAGGTACTTCTTTTCTTTGCAGATGATTTTGAAACGGGGAAAGAGTTCGTGGCTAATTTGCCCACATCTCATGGATGGCAAACTGATTTGTATGTACAAAGCGTTCATCAGAAGTTAACTTTTACTCATTAGATCGGTCTCACAATCGGTGCACGAGTAACTAACGTCCAATGTATGATAGCATGTCTATAGCATAGTATGATGTATGCAAGCATTTCAAAGCGGAAGTACTTCGTTATGGAATTAACTACGGCAAGGGAGCACGTGAAGTGAAAGCAAAATTAAAAAACCCATGCCATTATTAATATTTAAAGTACACAAATTTAAAAATGATTTACTTGAATAAATGGAATAACTACAATGGCATAAAAAGAGCATTTAATACTTAAAGACTTAGCATAAATGTAAATCGACTAAAAAAATATTTATGTCCTTATTCAAACTTAGTGTTTACTTGCCAAGCACATTTCAAGGACAGAATATTTATAAAATGCCTTAAAAACAAACTGAACTCCGACCTTTAAAAATGTTGACAATTTAAGACTAGTATGTTGCCTCTGACTTTCCAGCGGCTCCCAGCCTAATTTGTTTAAAAGCCGCGTAAGGCTTTCTTTTTTTTGCTCGAAGCAGTTTTTGACGAATCACAAAGTTATATTTAAACTCAGCTTACGGTTAATGACTAATATATATTGCCAGTAAAAACTTTATTAGTTCCATTTTCCGACAGTTAAGGCTGTTGTACTTGGTGTTTGCTCTGGGCGACGCATAAAACTGCGTTGCGCCGCTGAGCTTGTGTTTCCTTGTGGCAGTGAAGGGATCGAAGAGCGCAGGAGTGAGCAGTATGCAAAAGAGAGAAACGACTGGGGATAGTGGTAGAGGGTGGCGCGGAGTAGGCGTTGAGATGCGTGACAGGCAGACAGACGTGCTTATTAAAGTCAAACTTTGGTCGGAGAGCGCCTCCGCGTGATCCAATGGGCGATGTCAGAGACGAAGGCCGAGTTTAGCGCCGATGGGAATGAATGTACCAAACTAACAGTGAGCACACATTTTTACCGATGTGAAAATTAGTATCAGGAATTTTCACATGACGACAAGTCGTAGATTTTAATTAAAAAAAAAGTCTAACACCAAAATTATGTAAAAAAAAACTAGCAATATATTAGCTCCTCACTCAACAGAAAAGAGTATTCATTTCTGACTGTAAATTCCCTATGATGTAATTAAAACATGAATGAAGTTTATTATGTACCCCTTATTTAAGTTTAAGTTATAATTTTTAAGGCGTGTCATTTAAGGGAAATTAAAATTAGACATGAATGGCATAATTATATAAAATGGCCACAATCACAATGGCTTGCGAAGACGGAAAGAAAGAAAGCCAGAGAGAAAAGAAGCTGGGACCAAAAATGCAGCGAAGTATTTGTGATAGCAAACTGAATTATAAATGCAAATTAAACGGTTATGGAAGGATGAAATTCATAGCCGCAGCAATGAATAAGTGATAAAACTTCAAGAACCTCCTTAACCTCTTAAAATGACGTACGTAAACGGATACATTGAAGTTAGTTAATATTGCATCAAAATTTATGCTACTCGAAAGCTATTGATATGAGATAGTTACATAACCAAAACGAGAAAAAAGTGTTATTAGACGAAAAAAACTCATGAAAATGCATTACCAACAGGAAATATTGTTTATATGAATAAACGTCATTAGGAGATCACTAATAGCAAGCATAAACTCGACCACTATATGAAATTTGACGGGCATTAAATATTGATCAGATAATTTTTAACGTTTGTTCATAAAATTTTAAAAGTAACCAGTTTTACTTAGCGACATTTCTTCCTTCTATTAGGAATTTTCGTGGCAATCACAACAAAATTTTGGATGATCAAAAGTCCAGTGCACCTGCTAGTAAATCAGTTAAGGCTCATTGAAAACTATTCTACGATCGTTTCTAACTGGTTGATAAATATTAGAAGAAAACTAGTTACAAACAAAATGATGCCAAATAATTTCCCTTTCAGTAAATACTACGAAAGCTCTAAGAAAATGGAATACGTAGGGCTTCGAAGAGAATCGACCGCCGAAAAGATGAGTGACTTCGTAGGAATCGAAAATGCTTTTCTACCATGTCGAACACCGCAGAGTTTTACGGAGTAGTTAAAAGCTGAGGGAATGCAATCCACATTATAGTGACTCCGATAAGACTCGCTGAAAACTATTCTCAGATTAATTATTGCTGGTTGTTTCTTTTATTGTTTCGTATAATCAGAGGTGCCATGGTACCGGAACGCCGTTCCGGCACTGGTTAACAAACGACATAATAGTGAAATAACACTTTTATCTATTTTGTTTCCTCAAAATTTCAATTTATATATACATTCGAAACCATAAAAAAACATTCTGTAATAAAATATAAATCATAATTTGTCATAAAATAACATACATAGTGTAATATTTCACTTCTAAAAAAAGCTAAAGAAAATGCGTTCTGGCACTGCTAATTTTGCCATGACGTCACTGCTTATAATTGAAGAAAAAAACTAGTAAAAGTAATGCTAAATAATTTCCCTTCCAGTAAATACTACGAAAGCGGCGTTCTTAGGAAATAAAACATACGGGGCTTCGAAGAGAATCGACCGCCGAAAAGATGAGTGACTTCGTAGGAATCAAAAATGCTTTTCTACCACGTTGAACACCGCAGAGTTTCACTGAGTAGGTAACGGCTGGGTGAATGCAATCCACATTGCTTTTCATCTTCCGGTGTCTCTATCTTTCTGCGGTGGGCAGCGCGGGATGAGGCGTAATAAGGCGGAAGGTGGAGCGAAGGAAAAGGAAGGGCGCCGTGCGATTGGGGGAAGTTCGCCATGCTCTCCAGCTCTAACTCGATTACGGGATATGCTTCTAGGTCATTAATCTCGTGGATAAAAGGAGGGAGAGGGAGGAGGGGGCGGGGCTGATGGTGGGGGCCCTCCACGCAATCCGATTTGTGTGACTTGCCCAGCGGAGGGGAAGGGGTGCGTGGGTGGGGGGATGAAGAGGGTAGGGGGAGAAGGGGAAGGTAAGGAGGGGGAGACGGATTGAAAGCAGGGAGGGAGGAGGAAAAAAAAACCAGAGAAACGGAAGTGAGAGGAAGGGGTCAAGTAGGTTTGGAGGATATCTTCTAGGATAAGGTTTAAGGAGCGATTCTAATCATATAGAAACTGCCCCTAAGGTGGTTGAAATGTTAAAATAAACGTCCGAATGAGAGTTAATGTTAGCATAAACATTTATTTTGGTGAGATCCCGCGATGAATTAATTAGAGTCAGCCAGTGGCGTAACTATGGGGGGAGGATGAGGAGATAGATCCCCCACCAAAGCCTCAGAGAAATAAAAAAATATTTAAAGCTATTTTCTAGTTTTGAAATATAATAACAGCATCTGGTTAAAGTTCAATTTTTAGAGCGGAAATGATGCAAAAGTGTTACCAGGCACACGTTATTTTTTTTTAATTTACCAGATTTCGCCACTCCAGGCCATCTCACCCCCACCCCAGGCATATTACTAATTACGCCACAGGAGTCAGCAATCTGAAGATTGGTTTGATTCAACTCTCCACTCTACTCTCTGGGAAGCTAATCTTGTAGCATTACCATGATTCTCCTGTTTACCGTACTTAAACCTTAGGCCTATCTTTGTCGTTCTTCCCATCCACCTGCCTTTCAACGATTAGTTTACTCAGACCGTACTGTCTAATGTTGTAGATGATTCAGTTGTCCCTTCTTCTACACATGATCTCTACCTATTCATGATACTTCTCTGCTCCCATGATCTTCTAAAAACTTAAAAATTACTCATGTAATCTATTTATTTCATCTTCGTCATCCTTTTGAAACATCAATATTGAACAAAAAATATTAAAACATCTTATGCGAACCACTTCAATTGACCAAGATTGAAAATACTTTATCTTAAGTTAAAACGGATGGGTCTTTTAAGTATCCCGAAAGAGGAATTTAATATTCAGTTAGTCGCAGAAACCTCGGGCAGAATATTCTGGCCAAACATAGCAAAAAACTGGTATTACCAAAAATGGCGTTAGCTGGTTACCGAATGGAATGGTGACCATCCTTCCTTTTCCATGTGACGGAACTAGGTGAAAATATTCACTTGGAAAAGAAGAGAAAAACTGATCCGATGGAAAGAAAATGGAAAAGTGGGAGGAAGAAGATAGGAGACCGACGGAGGAAGGGATAAACGGACGGACACGATGAGGGAGAGAAGGAAAAGAGAAGAATTGTCGCATCGGTGAACTCGCATTCGATTTCCCGAGAGATGGTTCCCTGGGAAAGGAAAACGATGACTCTGGAAGTTTCCACATATGCGCCGATGGGAAAGGCAAAGTCTCCCAACTAAAAACATTAGTTTGGAGACAGAAATAAAAGAAATCCCTCCAAACGGGGAACTTTGATGAACGGATGAGATGGGGAGGGACAAAGGGTAGCGGAGGGAGAGGATTTGGGAGTGAGGGGTTGAAGAATCCAGAAAATACGGGGGTGCAACAAAAAGAGGGTGGAGTTGGTAGGGAAGCGTGGAAAATAAAATTTGAGGAAATTCTGCGAGGATAGGGATGTTCCTATGGAGTGGGGATGATGGAAAGGAAAGAGTTTCAGCGCTCTGATGGAGTTGGGAGGAGACGCGGTGGCGGAAAACAAACTAAATCGAATCTCCTCGAGCGCCCCACTCGCTCCAGGAGTAGCAGAAGCAGCGCCCACGTAGAGCGATGCAGGGATAGTGGTGGTAGTTTGGCGGTCGTAAATAAGATTGGGAGTCCATTTGCCGGATCTCCGGATTGGAATCCGATACACACGGCTGCTAACTGATGCAGTGGTCCTTGCGTAGGATAAGACGACAAATGGAGGTGAGACACGGTGGACTTGGGCGGAGTGGGAATGGGATTCGGAAAGAGAGGAATCGGTAGAACTTCATTCTAAGCCTCCACGAAAAGTACGGAAATAACGCAAGTCGGTGACACCAAGGAAGAAGCAAAAATAAGACGATGTGTGAGACGAGGTGGCCCAATATCCTCGTCCTTGTTTAGTCTTTGCATAGAATGTATTATTTCTGAAAATAACGAAGACAAGGAGGATAATAAGTGCCAAAAAATTCGTTTTATTCGATATTTAGACGACATAGCTTTAGTAGTCGACTTACGTTAGAGAAACAATTAAGCCGAACGATTAAAATTGAAAAAAATATTTTTTTCAAATGGAAACTTAAAATAAACGCATAGAGAACAAAAATAGTCTTGAAAATAGAAAGAGATCGAAGTAAAATGATGGTGAATGTAAATAAAGACGTAGTGAGACGGAAGGAAGTGAAAGAGTTCTACTTCTTATCAGGGAATCACCAAAACTGCCTCTCTGAGGCCAATAGTAGAATAATGTTGGCCAAGTAAGCCCTTCAACTAATGAAAGGTCTCATTATGAATAACAGCACCAAGTATTAAAACAAGGAAGACGTTCCTGGAAAGCTTGGCGTGGAGTTTGCTAGCACATGAACGTGAGACGAAAATTCTAAGAGTGACATGATTAGACGCAAAACAGCAGCAATATATTTTTGGAGGAATTTTGCAATTACTAAACGGACCAAGGGAAAAAACGAGCGAGCAAGTCTTAAAATGAAGTTATTAAAAAAAGAGAAGTATATGGCACAATTAAAACAAGAAAAATCGTTGGAAACTTTCTCAGGCACGACAAATTCACAAAAATTTTTATGAAATGATGATGTTCAGGCAGAAGACAGCAAGGGCGACCACAAACTTCCTACTTAAAAGTATTGGCGATGGAAATGGAATGCGTATATGACAATGAAAAGAAGAGGAAGTCTGTGAAAAGAACTTGTTGGAAGTCATTGCTGAACCATTGGAAGTAAAAGAATAGACATGGGGAGTAGGGTTGCGATAGGCGACTGACTTCGAAGGCCTACAAGGGGTATTGGTAGAACTCAAACCATTAAACTCATGGAGCGGAATAACTATCAGACAAAGTCGATGGCATGAGACAACGAAAATAGGGTTTGAGCGAGGACGAAATGTTGAGAAGAGATTCTGGAATGAAAATGTTTAAGGTAACTTGATAAAACTGCCAAATAATGGACTGTTACTGGGGCTTCAGTATCTATCTACAACGGACTTACATGCATATAATCCAATCCTATCCAACTTCCCAGTCTTCCCATGGACCGAAATTCATTCATAACTACCCAGAACTATACAATAGTACATTTCGTAGATCGCCCGGTCAAATAAATAATCAGCCCTTTTCAAACTTTCATTAACGAAAGCCTAACTTTTCCCACTTCAAAATGGAGCCCAACAAAGTAGTGACATCATGGAAAAGTTGGCAGTACCGGAACGGACTTTCCTTAAATTTTTTAGAAGTGAAATACTATTATATGCTTTTTATTGCAAGTTATTTTATCACAATTTTTTTTTTGTTTTGGTTACGAATGAATATTAGAATTTTTTAGCAACAAAATTGATAAAAGTGCTATTTAACTATTATGTCGTTCGTTAACCAGTGCGGGAACGGCGTTCCGGCACCACGACACCCCTGCAACAAAGAGTTTAATAGCACACCCACTTCGCCGCTTGAATTCTTCAAAGCTCAGCGCGATCGACCACTATTGTCATCTTTTAACTAGGATCCTGCGGCCGTATTCATAGATTTCCGCTAAAACACGCTAGTAGGGCGACTACCTTAGTCGGCTACTAAGACCTTTTCGTCGCCTACTAAGATATGGTATTCATGGATTGTATTACGTGAGCTACTAAGAGCTACTAACTTAATATGCTACTAGCCAGCTCGGCAGCCGATACTCGGTAGCGATTTGGGTTCAACCCGCTAGGCTACGCTTGGCAACGCTGCATCTGACTCCTCCGCGGCGCGGAAAATTCGTAACACTATCAAACAAAAGAAATTTATTCAGCAAAATGCATTTAAATTTTTACTTCATAATGGATAATTCGATGTGATATCGCATCTCAGGCATATTTTTTGATTGCTGTGCACAAAAATTATGCAATACCTTTGGGAAAGGGTAGATTTATGAGTAATACCGAAGCATTAGTATGTTTGAGATGAAGTTATTGCTTTACAAACGGCCGTATATTTATTGATCATATACATTGCGTATTGTTTGCACTTCCGATCTTTGTTTCCATTAGTGTATGCGTGATTAGTATGGAAAAACATAACTAGCAACGTCAGTATTATACATATCTGTATTCGGAAAGCAGAAATACACCTCAATGTCGGAGTAGAAACGAAAACTTTTGCAATGCAGAAATGAATCGTTAAGAAAATAACGTTGAGATAAATGTGTGAATGATACACATTTATTACGTTACAAACACCTACGTGCGAGCAATTAGTAACATATGTTTGCAACTCCTAAAATCTTAGTCAAGGAAACAACAATCTGCTTCGCTACATTTAAATATTTCAAATATTGATAGCGTGCGGAAATATACGGCATATAGTTTACTAGAGGTGGTTAATGTAAAAAACAAAGCATAATTAACGTAACTTGTTTTACTTATTTATTGCTGATCATATCACAAATAGCACTACAACGCACACAACATTTCACTTCACATTTCACGAGCTGTCTTTATGACACTTATAATCCGTACATTCTGAATCAACTGGTTCAATGAAAAGCTTGACTCACACTTAATTTAAAACACTATAACGTAACTCTAGTAAACAATGATAATCAGTTTTCCAATCACTCTGCACACACCAAAAGAATTTGCACTCGTTGACGTTCGAAAGAATTCTTCACATCTCACTTCCCACTCATCACTAATGATTTAGAATCAGTTGATGTTATTTCACATTACCATTACGTAGACAATGAAATAAATAGGCTGACACAAATTTTTAAACTAGAAATTGTAACATCCACAAACTTCCAATCTCACTCTCCACTACTCGTACCATAACCAAAACAAAAACATCAGCGCAACGAAATACGCGAAATGTAAACACTGCCGAAAGCTCACGATAAAGTGACTAGAATAAGTAATATAATCAAACACAAATTATAAGCGTGCAAACGAATGAAAATTTATAAGCGTTTGCTGTATCCCTAAAGAACAACTGCTTCAAATATGAAACAAATTCCCTTTGCAACAGCTAGTAGATACCTTTGATCGAAATGGTTAAACCAGTATGAAAGAAATAAATAATTTTGTCGAAGCTCATACACTCACAAATCACTTCACTTGTCGCTTCACTCTTTACTTCATCGTCTATATGCAATCAATTCACTTAGGGGCGCATTGAATGTACAAATTGTGTTCACTTACACTAGAGGCACAAGTTCACTGCAAGTCGTAGCTTCCTCGCAGCTACGAAAAACTTTCAATTGCTGTCAACAATTACACTACATACGTTGCCTGCCTTACTTGAAGAATGGATTCTCGTATTCCATTTTGGTACAAATGCATAAAAACTGTATAACAGTATACAAATAAAACCGGAGTTCGATCATCCACAACGGTCCGCCATATTTAGTAGCTCCCTTAGACAAGGCCGGAGGGCGACTAAGAACCGGCTACTAAGATAGTAGCATACTAAGCTTAGCAGCCCTTACTAACGATCTATGAATACCATTTTGCTAGTATGCTACTACTTAGAACGCTACTTGGGCGTTAGTAGCTTACTAAGGAAACTATGAATACGGCCGCTGGTGTTTTACCTGACCACAACATAATTTCCATGGCAACTTCATGACTTCCATGACCGGAATGAAGTCTGAGAAACTTTCTCGTGATGACATTAAATAGAACTATCCCATCTAGATTGAAAGTACGAATGGTAGTGTTCTTGTGTTGAGAACTGAGAGTGCGACTAACCACCACTAACGACCAGGGTGAGAATGCTGAAAAGTGGGAAGATGATAACTGTTCGAGAGTTTGGCGAGTTCAATCAAGTATTGTTCAATCGGTATTATGGGTATAGATTTGGAGAACTAAACAACATCTAGTGAAATCAGCCGGAAATTTTAAGGCAATCAGAAGTCTATGCATGGTAGAAATCACTACACCACCGGTCCTGAAAAGTTGGGAGGTGATATCTATTGTTAGTTTCAAGGGTTAGCTCAATAATTAAATAGCAAAAAGAAACGTAAAAAGTCACCTCAAAATTAAATCGACTCACATTCTTCTGCATGACATTATATATTATGCCAAAATCACCAATTTTTTGGTGCCTCACAATAATATAAGCAGAGCAATGACATCCAGAAACATTTCATAAACAAAAGACAATCATCCAGAAAATATAAGGTAATCAGAAGTCTATACATGGTACAAATCACTACACCACTGGTCCTGAAAAGTTGGGAGATGATATCTATTGTTATTTTCAAGATTTAGGGACATAGCTCGATAACTACATAGAAAAAAAGGAGTTAGTAAGAAGTTATCCCAAAATTAGTCGACTCCGATTCTTCTGCATGGCATTATACATTATGTCAAAATCGCCTATGTTTTTGGTACCTCGCAATAATATGAGCAGAGCAATGACACCGATATCGATTGCAGGGATCGTGTTCAATGGCGTTTGTGGGTTGACAACGGAGGGTGCGACTCAAGTGGATTCTGACTATCTCGGGGATGCTGAAAATTTGGGGGATGATACCTGGAGAAGGGGACAGGACGCTGCAAGGGATACGGGCTCGAGAAGCGGAACAGGGTTAGGGGTGATGACAAAAAGGGATTGTTCCCCGAGTGGTGAGGGGGGTAGGGGGAGACGGAGGCAACGATCGAAATGGGATTTGCGAGTCAGTGTCGGAAAACGATTTGTGCGCGCGCCGGGTGGCTTGTCTTAAGCGTCCCGCTAACGTAAATGCGAAATCCTTTAGTTCTCCAAGATTAAATCAATGAAACCCCACCTGTGTCCACCTCCCACGGGCGTGAATGGAGAATTAGCGATGGGGTATTGAGATGGATCGCGACTTTATTTACGCCGTGAAGGGCCGGAACTGTAGGACGAAGGAAATAGACCGAGGGCAGTCTATCTTGCACCAATGTCACACTGAAGGTTTCTCTAATCGCTTTCAAGATATCTTGTCATGACACATTAATACGGAAAGTAAACTACGCGCCTACCATACGCGTCGCTGACAAGCATAGCGATCCAAATTTCATTAAAAATACGCTATAATTACCGCTGTAAACCTAAATATGAATTCGTGATTAAGTCATTTATCAAACCCAAAACTTTTCCGTACAATTCTCCGCGATTGCAAATATTGTACAGTAAATACTGGGTATAAATGGATCCCTCTCCACTAATCGTCACGCTGCCGATATTTTTAAAACCGATTAAAATATGTCCATATTAGCAACAAAATTCAAGCCTCAACAGTACGGGCAGGTCTCTCCTCTATGTAGTCCTCTTGCTTTCACGTATCGAAGGAGCCCGGAGATTAGTAGAACTGATACCCTGTCTGTAACAAAACCGGTTTCTCACCGAAGTAAACGCAGTCTTGCAGGGATGAATTTAGTCATTGAAACCTAAATAATGTGGAAGGCTTTTTATGGCATACAAGGCATGTATTTCATCCAAGCCTCACATAAAATTATATAGGGAATTGAGAGACACGGGATGGAAGTTGGAATAAATCAATTGAAATGCATCGTTATTTCAGCTGTAAGTATACCTGGTCTAATATCGTTGGCGTGGCAGTGGCAACAATAGTAAAAGGGTAAACTTTTTAATTGTACATGGATTTCTAAGTTTAAGCAATTTTTATAACATTTGTTTTACGACTACATGATGGTACTTGTTTGCTGACTTCATTTGCTCACTTTTGCCGTATAAATACCTTTTTTGTCCTTGGGCTGCTTAATCATATTACCATGGCTACGCGTGATGCAAAAACA
Organism: Ischnura elegans; assembly: GCF_921293095.1. Taxonomy (NCBI): domain Eukaryota; kingdom Metazoa; phylum Arthropoda; class Insecta; order Odonata; family Coenagrionidae; genus Ischnura; species Ischnura elegans. Next base: position 37,364,347 of record NC_060249.1, read on the forward strand.
AAATCTTTAAGAGATATTTGGGAATGAAATGATGGCTACTTTATTAAATTCTAGCTTACTCTAATCAAAAGCAATTCTATCACACGGAGAGTAGAAAAAGTACTTCGAAATAAAGCCAGCAATATGAAACTGTTAAGGGAGCCAAGTGTTGTCGACCTATGTTCTAATGCAGGGTGACCATAACTTCTTCCTGCATTATTTACCTGTGATTTCCCTGGAATTTACTCCACAATATCTTGAGAAATTAATTACTAAAGGTTTTCAATACGTCTCAAAAGTGCATTTAAATGAATTTGAGGATATGGGGGCACTAATCAACACACTTCTGCATTGTAAAAGCTAAAATTTTACATGCTACAAAAAATTATACTTTTTCATCAAACTAGAATTTTTTATTTATAAATAATATTCTCATAATAATTACTAATTAAAAGTGTTAGAGAATATATCAACTCTTAACAATTTCAGTGAGAATTTGTTTATTTCTAATATCCTGTGATGCACTGCCTTTTACCTGTTTCGTCACTGTTACGTTCCACAGCTTTATATCATCAACTACATCTCTACAGAAATTTTTAACTCTCCGCTGGTTGCGTGGCGTCTAGCCTTGCCATTTCCTTTTCTTTGCCCACATCGTATTTTCATAGTTAGGAAACTCATATTCCTTGTAACTTATTAATTTATGATTCTTAAATAGTCACTAATATTTTATGTTTTGTTACATTAATGGAATAAATTGTGATATTTTGTTGTTTTTGGAGTCAGGTAGACGCCACGTGACAACTTGAGTTACAGTACGTTACATGTTAATAGCTTCGTGATATTCATCGCAAAGTTATTGAACACGTTTATAATATAAATTAACATCTATTTAAATAATTCAACTTTGGATATGCGCCTTATTGCCTCCAATTTTTTATTGCAATCAATTTACCACCTGAATAAAACTATTATTGCGAAGAATTTCTTATGGCTCTCACATAATATGAGTGAACTTTGGCGTATAATAAACCATTTTCCCCTTCCTCACATGCGTTCATGGTAGCTTATTGCATTGATGTAGATGCATAACATTAACCGTAAACATATACATAAAAATTTTGTTGTTGCATCGGATAATAGCTTTCCAATCTGATACATTGGTTCAAGTTCAACTGAACGCGCTATCAATATAAAATGTCTCCAAAATCAATAATTCCCCCTGTAGTCAAAATTATTCCTTAAGTTATTAGCAAGATCCGTACTGTGAAGCTGTGTAAAATATTTTTGCATTTACTGTCCATATTAAACATTAATAATCATGATTTAATTTCGATGAAAGAAAAACTTTAAGAAACTTCAAAATAAGTAGTATAAAACCTTCTATTATTACAAATATCTCCATCATTATTATGCAAAAATTTGTTGAAAATTCATGAAATTAAGAATGCAATGAATGATTTATTGAAGTTAAAACAGTTTTTTTCCACTTTCATGCATTTCGTTTAACCATTCTTAAATGGTGTCCGTGAGACGCCGCGCGACAAATAGCGTTCCGAAATGTGACGCGACTCACGGAGGGTTAATTATGTTAAGACTACTGAACCGCCTTACACTAATACAATAAATAAATAAATACACTCACAAGAATATAGATCCATAGAGAGGAAAGAAAAGGGAATGGAACACGTAACAGAAACGAGACGTGGAAAACGGTGCTGTGTTACACGAAAAAAACCAGAAATCAGAGGGTAAAAATGCGGCTTGACTGGGAATCGAACCCAGAACCTCTCCATTGCCGGACATGTGCTCTACCAGTTATGCTCTCAAATCATTTTATTTCCAGTTTTTTTTCCAAAGGTAGTTCTCAGGTACATATTGTTCCTTACAATGTTTCAGTAATTCCCCCTTTTGGCAGTGAATTGAGGACGCGAGTAGCTGACAAAGTGGCGTAACTAGGAATATGCTTTGGGGGGGAAGGAATGGCTTGGAGTGGCTACCCCCTGCCAGGCGACTTTACAAAAAATTTTGAAAAAACTAAATGCCTGGAAATACATTTTAAATCATTTTGGCACTAAAAATTTAAATTAAAGAAGATGCAGTGACTATAAGTAAAAAATAGACAATGGTTTTCAATATTTTTTAAATTTCCCTTGAGGCTTTTGGGGGGGGGGGATATATCCCCTCATCCCCCCTCCCCAGAGTTACGCCACTGGGCTGGCAGATACTCTCAAATGCATTAAAGTAACAGTTTCAAGGAAGCGAAAGTAGAAATGAAGTCAATAAAATAAAGGGTATACATTAGTGATGGGTCGGTTCGATTCCTCGATTCTTCGATTCCTCGATTCTCGACCAAGAACCGAAATCGATAACGAGTACTTGCCAAGGTGAAAAATCGATTCCGATTCCAGTAGTACTTGAAACCACAAATTTATATAAGACCGCGTTTCCAACAGTCATTTGAATTTTCGCGCCACGTAATCGTAATAACAAAACACATATTTTGTAGGAATGTGCGAGTACTCGAAAATTCAAATCGAGTCGAGCAGTTGGTACTCGACTCGAGCGTTAGGAGTAGATAGCATTACGAATGTCGAGTCGAGTAGTTAAGGTTACAGAGCTTTCGAGGCTAGGAAGCGCTATCATGAAACTCATGTAATAATGCAGTTTTTAAAGCCGATATGTCATTCTAATGCCTTGGCCTGGTAGTTTCAGCTTGCCGAATACACTATAGTTGTCGACGTGGGCGCCGAATACCTTTACGCCAGCCCCGGCGGCCGATCGTCTTCTTTGTCCGGCGCACACTGGTCCGAAATCGGAAAAAGCTGGAATAAAGTCCAAAATGACCTTTTTGGGGATAGAGACTTGAAAATTGGCGTAAATACTCATAAATCATTACCATATATAGATTTGTATGCCATTTTACATAAATACGACTCTTTAGTGAGATACAGGGGCCCAAAGATGACCAATTTTTCAATGCCACGCGAGATATCGTTTTTCCCCAAAAAATCTTTGAATTTATCCAGATGGTTTTGCGTTGGTATGAGTTTTATATAATGAAAAACGCAATATTCCTTTGACCTGGTGCTTTGCCTTTACTTCCAATGACTTTTGAAGATTTTGGCCCTCATCTGTCTGGTTTTACAACTCGAAATGGCCGACCCGTTTTTCACGTGAAATTTGACATAAAGTAGACATTATCTTTCGTTTACGAAAAAATAACTCGGAAAATTTGAACCACAATATAAAGTAGTGATTTCTAAAGAGTACTAATTTGAAATCGTGGAAAAAAAGTTTGCGACGAAGGAAATAAGTGCGATTTTTCAATCGCGCATCAAGACTGAGCTACACGCCGCGGAACTCTGAGGCTCGGTAACTGAGGCCGATTTTTCAAGTTTTTTCAGACATTAGTCTTGAAAATCGTCATTTAAAGATTGGATAATCGTCTTCATTGACTTAAAACACTAAACTGAGGATTTTAAAAAGGATTATGTATAGATCGACTTGACCATTTAGCGCATTACTCGAGTGAAAATACAAAGGATTGGATATATTTCGGAACCATCCCACGCATAAGAAATATGGCTCGGGTATTGAAGTAAAGTGAAGAGATTAAGTCAGCATGCTTAAGAGAGAGAAAAATGAACTGTTTCCGTGAAATGCAACAACCGGTACCCTTTTTCTCTTTCCACCTTCGCCGAGGTGAGTCGCGCGGAAGGGGGAGTTTTCACACCACAAGGCTCTTTTAGCTTTTTTTATTACTGCGTCCGTCCGATGTGATAACTTAAAAAAAGCAATAGATTTTAAGGTTGATTAAATGACGTGAGAAGTATTGAATTTTTTTGGCTCTAAAAAACTAAAGTTTAGTTCCATAGTTCGTTCGCTTCATTCTCTTGAATTCCAGAAGATTTAAGATTAAAAAAATCGTTGATACAATTTTTAATAAAAATTCCAAAGTCTCCGAAATCTTGCAATTTTGGCGGGAAAGTACTTGCCCAGTCACACAAGTGTGTAGCAAAAGGCAATTTTCTGCAGGCAGTAATACTGTAACATGGAAACGTCAAAACCTGCTGTCTGAGCATGTAGAATAATTGGTTTTTCTGCTTGAGAATTTTAAAGGGCCAAATATTACATGATTCATATACGTAGTATGTAATCTTTATTATAGCTGTGAAAATGGCTATACTCAGGGCGACTTTAATGGTAGACATATTACTTGAGGTTCATCAATTTCAATTGTGCCCATGGAACTATCGAAGACATTAATTTTCATTCATCTCCTACTTCTGACAATAGCCATCAACGATCCTCATTATATTTTCCATCTTACATTAGGCTAGACATTCACCATAGAAAATTGGAGTAAAATATATTGTATTGTATTGGAGTAGAATAGTATGCACTGCTGTATTGCCTGGTTCAGAAAATATCACACTCGCCTCGATACTTGCGAGTAATTTTCAACTCGACTCGAGATCGACTAGGGAGCCTGTGACAGGTATATGGTCAAGATACAGTTACGTATTTGGAAAAGTACCCAAAGTCACCATAGCAAACACTGTTGAAGCTGAAGTGGAAGCTTATTTATCAGAGATGAATGCACCACCAAATTCCTTCCCTGGGAAATACTGGAAGACTTGTATCTCCTACCCAAGGCTTAAAGTATTAGCGAAGAGGTTTCTTGCCATACCGCTATCCACTGTGTTCAGTGAAAGACATTTAGTTCTCCAGGAAAAATATGTGATGTAAAATGCAACAGGCTTAATCCTGACTGAGTGAAGATGCTTTGCTTTCTGAGCAAAAATTTAGTCTGTAAAATGAGACTAAATTTGTGAGACATTATTGATAATGATAAAATATTATTTATAAAAGATGCATATTAAAGGAGATACTTTTATTTTAAATTTAAACATGAGTGCTAATATTCCAAAGTGATACCTATCATGTAACACCACTTTTCAGGTGTTTTGAAATTAGCTATTATATTTCAATTACATGGTGATGATATGAAAGATGCTTTTGTCAACCGACTCTTTCACAGAGTAATATTTTTTAAAGTGGTTTTCTTGTTGCCTGGAATTAAGTGTTATTTTTCTTGGAGCCTACGGCATCAGAATCGATGGAATCGGTATCGGTAGAATCGGAATCGAAATGTCAGAATCGGAATCGGGATCGGAATCGATAAAATTTTGGAATCGACCCATCACTAGTATACATATAGATAGTTTAACTTCCAGCTGCTATCCAGTAAAACTAATGGCGGCGTAGGAGATTTGGACGTATGCATGCGATACAAGGACAGGGATGAAAACAGGACGGGGAAGTAAGGAGGAGGATTGGATGGGAGAAGGTACATCCGGGCAGGGGGGATCTGGTGGACGCGCTCGCGAGATAATGTAATAATTTTCCTCTTCAATCGTTCTAACGCAATAACATCCGCAAAAGCGACGTTGATGAACTGTAATTGCTTTTCAAGTTTGCTTGACTCCATCCATGCGTTCGAAATACGCCCACCGGCGAGGCCCAGCCGGCCGTGTAAGCCTAGCCTCCTCTTTCCCACCACTTTTCAGAACCTCCCCCCCCCCCACTACCAGGGGTACCAGCACCCCCTCTACTCCCCCGTCAATCTGACTACCAGCCCTTCGAATCCCATCCCTCTCTCTCCCATTACCCTCAAAAAGCCGTCAGGATGCAACTCCCCCAATTCCACCGATCCAGCGTCCCTTCCCGTGTCTGTAAAACTGAAATCTTCCCTTTCTCCCCCCCAGGTCCCAAAATTCTCACTGGTGCACAACCATCATCCCCCGATCAAAAGTGCCTGCGAGTACGATGAAAGGCCACCAAATATTTTGCAAGATTTAAAACCTGGTCTTACACTATTACGACGAGTAATATAGCTATTCATTCCATTTCTCAACCAATTATTTCATGATAATTTGGCCAGAAATGATAACAGTTTGATAATCGGGAAGTTTTAATTTTTTTGACCTGCAGTGGGATCTGATACCTTCGGTGAATGGTTCAGATAAATACTTTAAGGGTTTTACACCGGGTTATAATCTCCGTAACCGGTGAGGTTTCGTTGGATTTAATTATCTACTCAAATTATAATTTTAAGAAAACTGATAGAACAAAACGTGGCCCACTGCAGAGTTTATGATTGTATGGCCGCAGATAGTACTGATAAATTCTTCACGGGTTTTACACCGTGTTATAATCTCCATAGTTGGTGAGGTTTCATTGGATTAATTATATCCTTAAATTCTAATTCCCACATAATTAATCTAACGAAACGTCTTCAATTACGGAATTTTTAGCCCGGAGTAAAAGTCCGAGAAGAATTTCTCTGTTCTAAGCTGCGATGTATGCATACTACTATCTTATGGAATTAACACTAATGCGACAGACCCATTGGTGAATTCATCGCAGGATCTTATCCGTGACCTATAAATGTAGTTGCTATACAGGTGACAGAATAATTCATTACAGTGGATAAAAATACTCAACCGGAGAACAAACACCCAAATGTGAGGCGCACAGATTAGAATAAATATACTCATTTAATTCACAGTGATAATGAATTAGTTGATCTGTGGTAGTTAAACTTAATGGATGTTCTCATGAGAAACGATGCTAGTATAATGCCGAAAATACATATCAAATCAAAGATTATTAATTAATGGTAGCAAGTAATCGCGTGAATCACAATAATATTTATTCAACATAAAGTACTTGAATATTTGCCGGTTTAAATAGCATATAGTAATATGGCAATATAGTAATGCATACTTCGTAGGGATACGGTGGAAAAAATTTGTTGCACAGAGCAGGACGTATTAAATTGCAAAAAAATACGTTATTAAAAAACGGCGAATGGTTAAAGATAAAGCCCACGTTATATTTTTATGTGTACTTCAATCAACTCCTGCGGAAATATCAAATGAATTTTTTTAGAAATACATAATTACTGGGACCAGATAGCAAATATTGCAGCTCCAAGCATATCAAACATTTCAGGCAAAGTAATCAAACAGAAAAATATGGAGCTTACCGTTTGAGCAGCGTTATTAAAAAAGTAAAATTTTCCGCAATATTAAAATAAATTGGGACAGAACAATGAGAAACAGCTACACTATTATCAAGTTCAGTTGAAAATGGTGTAGTTATTCAGTTCAATTCTCACAATAACTGGAAGCAATAATAAGCAAACGAAAGAAAAAAATTGGCACCATTTCATTTTATGAAAGATATAAACAACTCAATCGCCGCTGAATGCACGCAAATGACTTCGTTAAAATGCTGTGGAATTGACCGAGAAAAACAAATGCGTCTCGTGTTTTTTCACTCATGCCCGTTTTTTGCGATCGCAACTATTGATTTTGAAAGAAATGATCACCCTCGTGTGAATTTCTACCGAGAAATTAATAGCTGCGTGATACAAGAATAAAATACAATAAAAGGAATTCCAAGGCCACACAATTGACGGAGACGGAAAAATTCCTGAAGCGTACATGTTGATTTTTATTTCATTTGTTCACTATTTCAATCTCTATGCGCTACAACAATATTGCTTGCAGAGTCCGCAGACATTCACGAATTTCTACCACAATCGTAGTTGTTTACTGGTAGACCCAGTGGATAAACCGGTGGCTAAGGTAATACCTCTAAATAATATCCTCGACGTGGCCCAGGGTAAGGAGCTGGCCCGACTAGCTTTAGTGTGTGAACTCCACACACCTGTGACTTAGTTTGGGATGAATTCTACCTTAACCAACCTTAAGAATGAATTTCGGAGTGATAGTATTGTTTAGAATTTGGGTTTAGGTGCAAGAATCGATACGTGGAACTCATTTGCAGCCTCAAAAACGCTCAATAAGGTTAACCATGTAAATTTGAATGTATTTTTTCATAAAAAAACCGCACATTATAAGAGGAATTCCATAAAACTTTGAAATCCTAGTAAATTAACCACGAAATCGATTTCTCGGATGTTTGGTGCGCAGAAGTCGATACGATTCGGAGCCATCAAAAAACGCTGAATTAAGTCAGCAATGTAAATTTATAGTTTTTTTTTCATTAACACCTACCCATCATGAGTATAATTACATCAAATATTGAACAAATTATAAATAAACAACAAAATCGATATTCTCAGATGTTTAGTACCCAGAAATCGATACGATGGACTATTCTGAGCCCACGAAAACGGGCATAAAAGGTGGCCAGCGAGCCTCTCCCTCCATATTCCGCCGACTCCTCTCCACCTCTCGACATTCACACGACAAAACCTCCACCGCCGCCCACATTTCACCCCAAAACACCACAAAACCCCCCGCCGTCCCTTCAAAATCTCCCGCCACTGCCACCTCCAACACAACGAATGCCAGGCCCGCTCGCCCTCTCCGCGCTAGACTCGCGCGCGCGGACTACACGAGGGTAAACTTCAATCAGGTAACGTCAATGTTGATGGTCACCGGGGTAACGGACGCGAAGCGTGGATTTCCTCCTCCCACCCAGTGCCGCCAACCCCACCCTACCCCGGCACACAGCTTGACGCTTCAGCGGCGACGGCGGCGTCGCATTCCGGCGCCCGTCCCCCCACCTCTGACGCCTCCCCACATCAGAATACCGCCATGATACACATCCCATCCCCGACGGTCGTCCACGTTGTCCTTTACCGCAACCGTCGTCCTCCCCATTTCGCATCAATCCTATCGCTTCTCTCATTGTGAGTATTTGAAACTAAATTATTAGCTTTGGTTATAATCACCTTTTAACCAAAGTCATCCAGGTACATACAATTACAATTTTTCCTGTCAGCTGCCATTTGAGCGTGCCATAAGAGGTACTAGGATATCAGAAGTGCAAATAGAAGGAGAGATAAAGTGAAAAAAGGTAAGAAGGGAACACACATTTTGAAAGAATATCAATTTTGATTGTACGTATTTAATTATTGTTTGTGGTTTGAAGATTACATTTATTGCATGGCAAGCCGGACGGCCTAATAAAAGGAGAAATATGTTTTCGCGATCAGAGGGGATGTACGCATGTTTTATAGAGCATGGGGTTTTCATCCTCTGAACAATTGCTTCATAAACTAAACATATCGTTTCATTTGTTATGTTTCCAAAGTGCCAAAAATATTCATACTGCCGTGAATTAATTTGCAGACAATTTAGCACGCTTACTCACAATAACGGTATACCTTTTGTGAAATTCATTGAGTGAATTTCGCGATGAATAGAGGATATTAAATTTATTACTAGACTGCCCAAAGCAAAACAAAAATGTTGCTGTTACTACGATTGTCGAAAACTAAATAGCTACCGCCGGAAACAAATTTCAAATGAAAGATTACAGTCGAACTAGTTGATTTGACTGAAATTTATATTTATCTAGAAATGTGATGGGGCTTCAACGCTTCCAATAATTTAATTTTGGTGGCTTCATTGTGGAAACCAACAGACCCGCATTCATTTTCCAATCCCGTGGTGTGATCGAATCTAACCGGCGCATTCACATACAGAGAGAGCGCATAGAGTATATGCAGAGGAAACAAAAAGGGGATATTTTGGACTATGTCAACACAAAGCTCGCTATTTCCCAAAATATATGTTGCTGCAAATGCTCTAGCAGCAAATGTTTTCCTTCGCGTGGAGCGTACACATTTTTTCCTCCTTGTCAAAATCTATAGAATGTATTAAGAGAATATATAATATTATTGAAGCGATGATTTTGTTCCATTCGCACGAAACCAATTTGGCTTGACTAATAGAAATTGAAAGTCAAATCAATGAATGCAATAGATGGCAGATGAAAACATAGGTTAAATAATTAAAATCACTACATTAAAGATTCAATCAACGCAACTGAAAAGATATCTTTAAATCCCCGAAAACACGAAGAGAACATATTTATTCTCCACACATTATTATTTTGACGAGTTTTCAGGAAAAATGAAAAACTACATGTAAACAGTATACACCATGCCCTTTATCATGGCATAGATATGAAGATAGGGAGGTTGCATCGTGAAAAAGATTAAAGATGCAATAAGTACTGTATCCACCATGAAATCACGAATGTACACACTTAGGACGATGCATGGTGACTGAAATAAATAGGAATGACGACGATCAAAGCCATAATGGAATGCATATTAGCGGATGTTTGAATGCTTAAAGTGTACCATTACCAAATTACCATCCATTACGATCCTTTTTGAATACTTTTAGAATTACTTTTATTGGTATTAAAAAATTAGACCGAACATAAAGATTAAATTACTTGGACGCATGGAAACCTGAAAATACACCAGGGGATATAAAGGGAAAAAAAGTGTTTAGACTATCAATACCAGAACCAAGATGTTAACCTTCTCCACAGTAAGTGTAAACTATTTCTCCTAAAGTAACTAAAGTTTTGCCCGTTCTTTTGAAAGCGTATTTGAATATCTTTCTGTCATAATCAAATTACATCCTAATTTTATGGCAGTTAAAGTTATCACATTCGTGTACTATTCACAAACGCGAGTCAATGTAGAAGCTCGATTTTAATATGGAATACATTTCATGTTTGAGGAGAACCTCAAAGTGAGGTTCGGAACCACCTTCAAGGCAGCTGTATGAATAAAAAATATACAAGGTAGCACATTCTTCATATCCTACCAATTTCTGAAAATAAAAACTAAATTATAGGTGCCTACGATTCCTATATCCATATTTTATACGTTCCGCATGGAATAATCAAGGTGCACTAGATGTAATGGTGTAATCCTTCTGAGAAACAGAGCGGAGGCATGTATCTCGTCATTATTTTGGTTTTTCCTCTCCATTTCCTTCACTCACCAAAGTACTCTTTCATCCTGGGCTTGGGAATTTTCGGCGCGCGACATTATCCTTGCGATAATACGTCCACATGTTGTATCGTATTTTCCTTTCTTTCCCCACGTCTCCTTCCGCCTCGGTGGTATTTCCGTCGACGGTCTCGAATTTTCGGAGGAATAATTTCGGAATCGTTCGCCGTCGGAAGAGAGGAGGAGATGTAGGCGCATATTTTCACTTTGGATCCTCACTTATTTCACTTCCATCCGGTGGAACCATTTTTGTTCTTCTTTCGACAATGTATGACTTCTAAGCGCATGAAAAGCGACCAGCATTTTCCGGAGAATTTTTTATGGCGAGTAGGCAATCCTCGGAGGATGAACGGAAGGTGAGGAAAATGTGTAATGCATTTACCAGTGGTGAAGCCGGCGAGAAGAAATATCTGATGACCAAAATTAAATTACTATGACCTACAGCTGCACAACGGAACAATTCAATGGAGCGGTGATTACCTTGATTCGCTACCTATTGCATTTCCCAACTAGTCTTTAACTAGTGGCAGTAGAAGTAATACTTAACTCCAGAGGTGAACATAAATACCCTAGATCAGCAGATTCATATCATTCACTACAACTATTGATTTTTGTTTTAAGGCATCTCATGGTCAAATTTTTGAATTTCCATCTTTGACATATTTCATGTACATGCAACAGAAAAGAGGGATAAAACAAATACAAATACTAGTTCATTCTCACATAACTCAATGAATGTTATAGTAGAATGTCATTCGAGAAACAACAAACATGCGCAAGCCCAAATGTTATAATTATTAATACTAATAAATGGCTAGCACAACTAAATGCAATAACAGCAAAGTAAGACCTATGACGCAGAAAATAACAAATGTGTTTAACAGCGAACCTAGTAAAAAGGAAAGGAAAGCTTTATCTATCGAACGAATCAAATTTCACGAGAAGAGACTTATAATTATGCTAAGTTATGACACTTACCGTCGCAGTGAGCGACAAAAGTCCAACACAAGGGGGAGGGTTATTTGCAATGTAATTACCCAAGTGATAAATGCCGAAAGTGAAGAAATCTATTGACGTATAGATAAATTTTTTTAGAGATTTATCAAACAAGTTTTAGATGGATGCATTAATTAATACCATTATCATAAGTACTATAGTGATATACAATAGTACTATCCTGATTATGGTAGGTTTCCATGGAGTACTAAAGAAGGATTCTGTGAGCCTCGCTTTCCTTCAAGCACTGCCCTGTTAAATTCACTGTAAGGCCCACTCTCTTTCATTCTATCTAAAACTCCTATTCTCTTCCTTCCCCTCCATTGTTTACTTAACATTCCACCCTCTAACACCGTTTTCAAAATCCCCTCCTCTCTTAAGTACCCCCTGCATCCATACCTTCTGTGTCCTCCGTACCTCATCTAAAAGCTGCCTTTCCTCACCCACCATACCCTGTACTTCGTCGATCCTCATCCTCTCCGACCACTTCACCCTGTCCATTCTTCGCCACACTCACATCTCGAAGGCCTCCAGTCTTCTCTCGTCCGCCATCCTAAGTGTCCAGATTTCCTCACCGTAAAGAGCTACACTCCATATCAGACTAACCTTTTCTTTAAACTCTTACGCAATGATCCTCTCATAAGCTCCTTCATGTTCATGAAAGCCTCCTTTGCTCATGCTATGCTCTTCCTGATATCCTTACTATGCATTGATCAATAAAAAATATTAAATTTTACATCTAATGCTACAAAGTAAGCGTTTCGCCGTTCGCACATAATGATTTAAGGAAACGTGAAATAATTTCAAGGGTTGCTATAGTCCTTATAGCTACTCCCTAACAATGTGCCTGATACCACCCTAAATCCACATTCACCAACCACACGCTCTCTGATTAGTCTAACTTCCATCGTATGCTATTCAACGAGTATCCGTAGCACAACAAAGAGTCCTACAGTACGATAGAGTTACAAAATACCGTCCCATTGCAGGACCGAGAGCAATACTATTGGATATTTCACCGGAGTAACCCAGTAGAGGACAAAATATCGATGACATGTTTGATTGAATCACCGCAAAGAGTTGAATTCTTCCCATTAGAGAAAAGACAAGGCAGATGTAATACAAATAGGTCATGAGTAAAAGGGATTAAACAATGATTGAGAATGGTTAAGGCGACTAATAACTACGAAGCTTCCCCCTTTCGTAGGAACTTCCTACTTCATTAAGCTGATGAGATGTGGAAAGCAGCCTTTCCTAAAAATGAAATAATTCTAAGATAAATTATAGCTAACAAACCTATAAAACTTTATATAACTATAACCTAGACAGGTGATTAAAATATCATCAACGGAGGACGTAATAGAAATGGGGCAATAATAAACCATTTGAAAAACAGCAAACCACATTCCGCTACTTTTAGTATTTAATCGTGATTAGTATTCAGTCATTGATTTATAAGAAAAGGACCGTTCAATAACAAAATTTGAAAAAAAATAAAAGAAATGAATCGGTGACAAAAATTGACAACAATTGCAGAGGGTAATTCGAATATATCTTAGGTTTTCAGAATCATTTTCGTACTATATTCCATGCATTCATCAGTTGCGTTGGTAATCAATTAGCGTTTCCTGAGGGAATTAGAGATATATACTATACTGATCGCTATAGATCCCAAACCCTTACCCCATCAAAGCCATAACAAGTACGCAATGGAGTTGCAATAAGATTGACGTTCGATCGAGGAAATAAAAAACAAAGGACAATATAAAAAACTTTTAAAAAGCATATCATAATTATTCAAGAATATCTTTACTATCCAAGTAATTTATTCGTTTCCATCAGATATTACAGTTTTTATTAGCTAATTTCTTTTGTAGCGGAGAGATCACGATAAAGAAATTGTTTAAAATACGGAGCCACTTCCTGTCCCTTTGAAAACCTTATGATAACCCAAGTATAAAAATGCCGTCTACTTTGCGGATCTTCTCTGTCTTCTTTTATTTCAAATATCTACACATAGTGAACCCTACGATGACCCGAATAATCATATATTTAATTCAACCTTCTCCGTTGCGTCTCCCATGTTCTATTCACAGCATATCGCATTATTTTGTATACACACCACATTTAATTAGATCTTTTACATTGCGTCCGACATGTTTTCATTAACAGCGTATTTCATTACTTTGTATATTTAATTTAACCTTTTCCGCTGCGTCTTCCATATTTTTGTTCTCTGCGTATTACATTTCTTAGTAGCCACACTGCATTCAATTTAACCTTTTCCCTTACGTATTCTATGTTTTTATTCTTAGCGTATCACATTATTATTTTATATAAACACTATATTTAATTTAACCTTTTCCGTTGCGTCCCCATGTTTTTATTCACAGCGTATCACATTACTCTGTATACACACTCCAACCCTCCCTCGCTCCACCACTAAACATCCACCCTCGAATCTCCAACTCGTCATCGCAAAAACCCCTCCCACCAACTCGCTCCGTGTTCCTCAATACCTCCTGCCAGCTCAGGCGTGAATCATATTTCCCTTCCCATCCCCCCCGGCGCCTCTCTCCCCATAGCATAAACCTGAACTCACACAACGCATTTGTGAGCGCGGGTAGATATTTGTATATATGCACGTCCGCTTGCGTACATGAATTTTCCACATAATATGAATCGGTTTTGGGGGCTCATTCTTGCGTGTGTTTATGCGGCGCTCTGAAATCGGTCGAGCATTAAACTCTCCCAGCCTCCTCTTACTCCTACATTCCCATTCCACTCCGCGAGAATGGCGGGAGAGGGAGGGGTAGGATGGAAATAGTGGAGTGAGGTAGAGGGGGAGGATGGGAGAGGAGGGGAAGAAGATAGAGGCGAATATAGAGTGGATAGATTCCCTACGGCTCCTATCTCGGATAGTAATGATAAACAAGAGCGATTAAAATGGTGCATAGCGTAACTTAGTGGAATCTATGACTCATTTTGAACTGGCAAGACAAACTTTGTACACTTCCACAGGATGATTTATTTCACGATCATGATTTCGTCAGACAGGCGATTTTATCTGGTCTCAGGGATGATGCCGACTGTTAGGAGAAACAATGTCTTGAAATAAATCATTCAATAAATCATTTCTCAGTTTAAAAACAGGGTTTTTTAAAATTGAGAAATTATCACTAAAGCCATAGAGGTTCAAAGCAAGAGTAATTGCAAAAAATTGTGCTGCAACTAAACCGTAAATAATATAAAAACCGAAAAAGTGGAGGAATTTTCTCCGGAGTGAGAGAGACAAGGAAATTGGCTGAACACCAAAGCGAATAAACTATCCATAATTTTGGACATCGTGTAATTATACTGCATGTTACAAAAACCATTGGACACCTTGATACAATCTCTACGTATTTAAATGATTGCGTAGTTGTATATTTAAGCAATATATTTCGATCGATGGATGCGGTACTCAAAAAAATTGTTAACTTATATTTTTCAGGAATTTCAATAATCAAGTTCAAAAATCCATGAAGGCTTCTATTGAAAACCTGCTTAAGTTTTTGACTAATAAAAGTTGGAATCAAGAGTCTAAATATAGCGGACACGTTGATGTTATTATGCTTTTGGGAATATACTAGGTTTTAATTTCCATAATATTCCTTTAGTGCTAAGCTACCATCGTGGTGGGGCCAGTTCTCACCCCCCGATCCCCTTAGCGTTAGAGTCCTCAGTGCGATAGTTTTACGTCGTAAAAATCATTTGCTATGGCAATGACTCCAAAAATGTATCGAGATAATGCTTAAGAGGCCACTGGTAATACTAAAATAAAATATAATACATCGTCCATCGAGTGAGGTCGTGAATGACATCATAAATTTTAGTAAAATATAATAATATGGGTCAATTTAAATAGGCAATTACACACTTCATATTCATAATGATCATATAAGTTCCCGTTAATTTAACTTTCATATTTTTTTAAATATACTATTTTTAATTTATTGTTAAATTTTTATTCTTTGTTTAAAATATTATTGTTTTTAATTAATAATATTTATTTGTGGCATACATAATAAGATAAGCTTCCTTTGAAATGTAGTGATCATGTTATAAGAACCCTTCCGAACTCCCCCTCTAACCCCTTACGAGTTGTTTTTTGACTACGCCACTGGCATCGTCATTGAGAAGAATCGAGGGAGGACAGGTTCGCGGATGAAAGGAATGGTCGACATATAAGCACGGAGGGTGGTGGGAGTTTTCGTAGCGAGGCAGGTGCGGGCGGTGGAGGAAGCATTGTGATGATTCGCGTCAGGATGCCGAGGAATGAGGAGGGGGATATGACAAGGGGTAGAGAAGGCACCTTTGCCTGATAGGGTGGCGGTGGGAAGAGCATTGGGGGAGGGAGGGGTACGCAGGAAAGAGTAGGCGGATGGAAAAAGATGATGCTGCTTCCCCAATTTTTTTTCAGCAGCGATGCGACGAGGACCAGAGATGTTCGGGAGGTGGCAGGAGGGAATGTCCCCTATCTTCCGGAACACCCAGTTTTCGCAAGGTATTCCACGGAAAAACAAATTCAATTTCGCTCAAACTCTTCAAAAGGAGGAAGGGTATAGTGCGAGGGAGATGCGGACTGGGGGACTGAGCTATGGAGACGAAAAAGGTTTCTACGCCTCCCGACGAGAGAATATATAACGGGGCTCGTTCTTCATTTTTTTTCTCCTCCAAAGCACGACAACTCTTCCCGTTCCCTTCGCATCCAACCACCCCCAACTCTCGCTACGATTTCGTCCCCTTGAATTTTTTTTATGTATTGCATTCTCCTCCACTCCTGCACTCGCTCAGCGTTTTAACATTTTAAGGCAACATTTGCCTTGTGCGCCTACGCCGGGAATTTTTTCGCGTGCACGTTCTTCTTCTTTTTTTATTTGCCTCACGAGTAGGTACGCCGTCTGCTCCGTGAATGGGGAGGAGGAATTTTAATTTCTGCGAATCTCTTGCGTCCGCCTCGACGAATGGGTGCTAACGGCGCTTTGCTTGCTGCTCCCCGCTTTGAAACATTTATACCCGGCTCGGTGAAGAGCTGCGATCCGTTTATACCGTGCCGTTTGCTAGAAGGGCTTGCAAGTGGAAAAAAATAATAAACACGAAATCCCGTAAGACTTGGATATTATTCCTCCAGCGAGAATGTGTGCAAGAATGATTATGATGAATTCCTACGTAGAATTCTTTAGTACAGCTGCATTTAAACTACGAAGAAAATATCTTAGTTTGGCGCTATCATTGAAGTCCACAAAAATTAGGACTTGCATTTGTCCAAACTCAGTACGTAGTTTTTTTTCATACCTTTTAAAATAATTAAATATATACCGCTATATATTATATATTAAGCTTGATGGTTTTCGTAAAGTCATCAAGTTTGTCATATTCCATCTTTTTAAGCATCTCTTTAAGAGGAATATAAAGGCTTAAATTGAATTCAATGCTCATAAGGATGTTATGAAAATTTGACTATTGACTAGGAAATACAATAATTAACCCAAAAGAGAAAAATAACATGAGTACTTAGTAGCATTTATGAGTAAGAGAATGAATTTGGATATGGATAAGAGTTTCGCACTCATATCCCATTCCTCGCAGAGTTTCTAACCTTGTTAAGACATTCCATCCAAATGTGGAAACATCAATAGCAAGTATTAAAACACTTGAGTATTAAGCAAGTATTCTTAGAAAAACTAACTAATATCTTAATTGAATATTAATTTTCTCAATTTATATTATGATAACTGAAATGAGCAGACGATTTTAATGACCATATTTGGTCAATAAATTCATCAAAGAAATTGCATTTGCGAATAAACCAAACAAAGTTAAGATAATAGAAATCATAACCAACAAATACGAGCCCATATTACGAGGCTGTTAGCAAACTTGAAGCTTCCTAAGACCTCTCCCTCCAAACCCATTGTCAGCCACGAACATCCCATTATGCCGAATACCTAGCTATTCAAAATCAGGATATTAGAGCAAAAGGTAGTTAGGTTCCAAATATACCAACTTAAATCTAAAAAAAAGATCAGGGAAAGAACACAGAATATTCCTTAGAGCCTTTGAGATCGATTTTTCATATTTAATTACATACTTCGGAAAATATCATTGAAAAACATTATTCACGATGTTTTTGAATGAAAATTCGCAAAATACAGACCTCTTATGTACTTCCGCCCTTTCATTATTGGCACATCACCCAAATAAACAGTAGCGATACGGGCCCGCGTTCTCACAAAAGGGAGAGAATCAAATATTTCCTACTGCAGTGTATCGAATTAAGGGGGACGTCCACAGACAGAGTGACCGTTCGGCCCGTAAAATTTGGAGCTCGACACAACTCTCTGCCGCGTCCTGTGTGCAACCGATCGCGAAAAGCTACGGAAAAAGAAAGAAGCGCGCCAAAGCCAGAGGTACTGTCATGGTTGACGGCGAAGAGTCATTCCGCCTGCCGGAACAATTGGACCGAGATGCCTCGCCGAATGCGGGAGTTGGAAAACGGATGGAGAGGGCAGAGAGAAGCGGTCGACGCGACACCAGCGCCGCGCCGTGTCAAGAGGGTAGGCGGCATTCGACCTCGCAATCACGGTGGTGTCCCATTCGATGCGTCCCCGCCATTTTCTCTCGTGCCATTCGACATTCCGCGTCCCTAACGTATCGGACTTACAATCTATCGGCAGTGTGTTGTGTGTGAGAGAGAGAGAGAGGGCATCACGGCCACAGGAATCGCTAACGATTTGCTCCACAAATAAATTCCTTCGACGTCAGTAGTGCATCAACAAAGATAAATTTGCGCCCAGTTCACGGGGTGTTCGCTATGGCTCTGATCACTCGTGTATCGTCAACCGTCTGCCGCTGTTCCCTTTATTTCGGTACAAAGAGTCGAACAAAAAGTTATCCTCTATTATCGAGTGCACAAGCGTAAGGTGATTTTAAAGAGACGGGCCATTTCTAGCGCGGGTGAAATATGAGTGCGCTTTATAGTACGTTAGCAAAGGAAAACACCAAAATATGTGAGAACGCTTCCGTCTTTTTGATAGAAAATTTAGCACCGAGCTTGTCTTTAAATGTCACGTTTTTATGGCCAGGTGTTCCTAAGATAGAAATTATTTTAAATTAAATGCATAGAAATTATTACACTGATTACCATAAGGTGGAAAGGTAATTGAAACAAATATGATGCCGTGAAAGATTTCATATTTTCAGAAAAAATTATATTTTGACAAGTTGCTGTTTTGTTGGTAATGCAATCCTAATTTTTGCATTCCATCAATCAGTAGGATGTCCATCCGATGGATCCACATGTCTAACAAGCATCATTGTCTCTCCGACAGAAAATAATACTGATTGTATCTCTAGCAACAGACATGTGTTATGACAAAGTCTGGGGTTACCTAATCAAGATGAAAATGATAATTTTACGTAGAGGTTATACAATTTATTAACTAATTTAAAAATATGAGATAAAAGAAATACGAAAAATAGATCAGTCACACCATGACAAGAGAGGTATAAAAACCGCAATGATAAGTGTGATTAGGAGGGAATTATTTTTTAAAATTTTGTTGACAACTACTATTAAACTAATCCAGCACAAATAAAGTTAAAATAAAATTATCTTCGAAAAAACTCAATAGAAGTAAACAAAACAATTCGAGATTTTTCACAATTCCAACAACGAATTTTCTTTAGGATTATTTTTCCATTATTTCTCATTTTTATCCTATTCCACATTGTTTGGAATAGCACTTTCGTTAAATACAGTCATCACGGAATAAGAACCTATTCAAATCCTTTGTAGATATATTTCCTTGCAGCGTAACAGCAGAGACAACAAAAGATTTTTTAATTTTTTCGTAAAATTGTAACGTGATATCTCATATTAAAACGTAGCTTAAAAGGGGATTTCAGGGTGAAATGCAAAGCTGGTATCTTCAATCCGTAGTGGAGAGGTTTATACGGCCCCACTCGGCGAGGGATACCTTTTAGACGTAAAAAAATCCCGTAATATCGTGCCTGAAACAATTACGAATATATTTATTGAAGTATAACGGGTGAGATAATTAATCTTATTCTGGCAATATGAATATAAAAGAAGAACTTCAAGCCCCCTCGAAGAGTTATCTGTCAATGCAACTGCAGTGAGAGCCATATATTGCAAAGAAATTTGCATAACTTCTGTGCCGTTGAACTTAAATTTAACCAAACTCATACACTCAAGTAATTTTTGAAGTGCGTATCCACTACCAAAAAAATTCAAATACCTAATACTTTTTTAGTAAGGAGAAATTCAACAATTCAAACTAGGCGTATTATGTCTCCTGGACATTGAATAATCCCATCACATCAATGGCGTAACAAGGAATATGCTTTGGGGGATGGCGACCTCCCACCCCTCCACTCCCTGCCCGTTTGGGAAAATTTTGGAAAAAGGACATGCCTGAAAATACATTTTACATAATTTTGGTACTTAAAATTTGGGTTTCATTAAAGGTTACGTTAAAATTTAGTATTATATGTCAAAACTAGACAAAAGTTCTGAATATTATTTTTATTTCTCTGAGGCTTTGGGGGGGAGGGGGATCTATACCCCTCATCCCTGCCCATAGTAGCCACTGCATCACATCGTACCTGAAACGATGGATACTGTCTATTGGGATCTGGGGAGTGAGGAAATTTAACTGATTACGGCAGCATAACTTTAAAGGAAGGCCTTTTTCAAACGTACTTTGTACTGCTTGATCCATCCGTATTTGAGGAACTAAAAGAAGTCAAATTTGGCGTGATATGTCTACTGGACATTAAATAATTCCACCACATTCAGCCTGAAACGATGGCTACAACTCATTCGGATTCGACGGGTGGAAAATTTAACTGATTCCGGCGGCATAATTTTAAAGGACCATCCGGGTCCTCATTTCCCCGTTCCCACGCTCTACATCCCGCCACTTTCTTCCCTTTCGCCACCTTTCCCAGCAACCTTACTCTTTTCACTCACTCCCCTTCCATCACATACCCGCATATTACCATCATCCCCTTCTCATCATCCTACACACACCACCCCTTATCCAGCGTACCCTTCCCAGAGCACACCGCGTCTGCCTCCCCGCCAACTGCCCCACCTACACCCGCCTCCGCCAATGCCTCATTCCCACCCCCCTCCCCTTCTCCCACCTCCGCCCCCTATCCCACGGCACACGCTGCCAGAGACGGCAATCGGCGCGTAAACAAAATGGCTGAAGCTTCAAAGCAACGATGCCGAGTTGTCCCTTCTGTGAACAAACACCGACGACAAAAGAGGGCCCCTTTACCGCCCGCGCTGGTGTTGAGCGTGGAGGGAGCGGGGGAGGATGGACGCAGAGTGGGGAGGCGAGGGATGGATATTCACGCTGGGAAGTCCTCGGAGGCAGAAGCGAAGGACGCAAAAGCGGAGGATGCAAAAGAGGGAGACGGAGAGCTACATATACATAACGCAGTTTATTTTCGTATGAAATCGTTTCAGGCTTGACGTGGTAGGAATGCGATAAAATATAAACGACAAATGGTATCTCCACACTTTAATCAGCATCGGCATTATGAAAATACCTAATAATTATTATTACAGTAATAATTTAATGCTCCCAAACATGTACACTCATTAAAACCACACAAAAATAGGGAAGCTCCAGGTTGCCCCTAAAATCAAAAAGTGTGTGGGGGTAACCGAATACGAAGCAAATATTTCCAAGAAAGGGAATGAAATATTACACTGATATGCTACATATACTACATATATAGTACATATACATGGTGCAGATTTTTTCAGCAGTAACCAGTGACGTCATGGCAAAGTTAGCAGTGCCAGAATGCACTTTCCTTAACTCTTTTTCTAAAGAGAAATATCACTCTGTCTGTTTTTTCGTTACAAGTCATTATTTTCAGTGTAATACAAAATGTTTTGCTTGTGTTATGAATATATGAAATTTTGCGGCAACAAAATAGATAAAAATGTTATTTGACTATTATGTAATTTTTTAACCAGTACCAGAACGGCGTTTGTGCCGTTCGGCACCATGGCACCACTGGCATTAACCATACAGCCGACTTATTTTACAGGGTCGCTCTACACATTCATGTTGTTATGCATACAATGTAAATACCTCCAGTGCAGGTGCAATATATTTATTTTATGTCACTGAACACAGTCTATTTTCATATGAATTCATTTAAGGCTTGAAACAAAAGGCTTGGTGGAAACGCGACAAAATACAAACAATAAATGGTAATTTCAACACTAATATGTAACTCCACTACCGACCATGATTTCGGCACTCTAGGTAAAAATATCAAAACTATAATCTAAAGTGAATTTATATATTATAGTGAGGAAATTACAATTTCCTATTTGTATTTTATCATGGACAGCCTTTTTGTATATATTGTGTTATTATTTTTACGTCTTTTCCGGCGTTATGTCACTATTCAATGCAGTTAAACCAGTATTGAATTTGGCGACATCTGAACCGATTACATGGAATAACTAGCCATCTCGGTAGTATAATCACACATGAAAAAAGATGCATAATATTGGACAAAAGAAGATATGGATTGCTTTGGCAAAACAAGCATTCTTGAATAAAAAATATTTTATGCATTATCATATGAATATATTTATTAGAAAATTCTTTGTATAAACGTTGACTGTTGGAAAATTATTCATTAATATAAAAATATTAGGAAGGGGGAAATTTGAGGCAGATTTGAGACGGAAAGATGGATATGTCGGATGATGAGAAGAATAAGGCGGACAAATTGAAAACCAAATCTAGATTTTTTTTAAGGGAAGTAAAAGAAAACAGAAGATTACTGACGGAGATGGGCGTTAAGATAAAACGTATTGTACATGTCTTCTGATACAATGAATTCATATCAAACTATATCATAGAAAAAGATACTAGGCAAGAAAGTTGTAGGAAGTCCAAAGAAGGCGGATTCAGAGGGCATTACGAATGAAATAGGCTGCAGCGTCTACGAGAGACTAGAACGAACGGCAAATGAAATAGATAAATTTAGCATCGACATGGCATCATTACTGTGAATACATCCAATACGTCCAGTGCTTCTGTGATTAATTTATTTTATGCCATGGAGGGCAGTCTAATCCATAATGGGTCCCTATGAAGAATGACCAAATAGTGTAAACTATTCCCGACAGCAGTAGCTATGGGAGGATATAAATTTAAAAATCCGAATAGATGTATGATTAAAATCACATCAAATTGTTGATGATACTTATGCATGTAAGTATAATTTCTATAATTTGTCATTTTTGGCCTTTTTTTTAGAGAAATGCATTTATAACCGTTGCTTTTCATTGATCTAATCCACTCAATCTCCTGCCGATGACATGGAACTAATATAAACTAGGTAAAATGAAGAAGGATATTGGGAAGAATTAACGCACAGAAGTATAAACACTGGCATAGCATGGGGAGATATTGAAAACAGCAGTACACCCATATGAGGATTCTAAAATATGATTCGGATGAGAAACATGTACCTACCATTGGGCATGGACTGTTAGAAAAGGTTACAAGAATGGGCTAGAAGCCCTCATGACCTGATGCTGGCGTAGATAACTGAAGATCAAATGCACGCACAGGGAGAGAAATGAGGAGATGCAGTGATGAATAGGAGAGGATAGGGAAACTGGGGAGTACTAATCAGCCAGAGAAGGACACGGTGGATAGCCCATGAGTTTAGATAGTGATGACGTGAGAAATATAATGGTGGGAATAATTTAAGGGCTTTTCCTCAGAGGAAGCAATGGATGAAACAAGTAACTTCTAGTAAAGAAGTAACTCAGAGGAGGCCTAACAGATAAGTACTGGGTGCAAATATAGCTGAAAATACGGAAGGAGAACATAACGGAACTTGAGGGATTGGCTTGGAAAACAGAGATGAGGAAATGCAGTATACCAATTTCGGGATTGCAGAACAAATAGAGCTATGATTCAACCAATCCTGGCTCTTTGTGGAATTTTACCATGATAGGAGTAATAATAACTGTGTCATATTCCGTAAAGTTTTTTATACCCGACCGGTTCCGGTACTCAGACATTATTAAGGGAAGGGATAGTGTAGTAAACATAGACGTGGTGGGTGAATTAACATTTGCTATTCGAACTGTTAAAAAGTTATTATTATTTCCATAATGATTATTATGAGTAATACCAGGTTTACCATGTCATCGTTATCCTGATATAAAAAACAAGTAGGTACGCCTATAAAATTAAACACTATTCGAAAATAACTTGAGGACGATTTCCCAGAAAGGGTTTACACCCCTGCAATTCAAAATGTATAAACCATTACATTGGCTTTTCCCGGTCATATCAGACGAAGCCACGTCCTGTCCGACTTTTTCGTGCCTACTCCACTCCCCGGCCAGGTAAACCCAAATCAATAACACCACCTCTTTCCCAAGAGCGAGTGGAGAGAGCGAGAGAGGATTAAATAGCACATGCCAGAGAGAGAGAGAGAGAGAGAGAGAGAGAGAGAGAGAGGGAGGCAAGGAAAGAGCTTGCATTGCGAGTTTTACCTTGGGCATCATCACCATCCGATTTCGAAATTGCATCGCTATTGTACGCTGAGTACATAATAGCGCCAACCAAGAGCTGCATGATTGACACAATCAAATGAGACGCAAAAACTACCCCAACACCCCCATACGGCATATACACATATGAGTTGAGCTCTGTCTGTCTCTCTCCCACATATGCGGCCGTACAGAACGCAATCACGTCCCACCACCGCAGCCCCGCGAAGGGGGAGTGAAAGGGGGAAGTGGACGATCATTTTTTCAAAACCCCGCACACGGAAGGCCTTCCACACTTCACTACAGCAGTGCCCTCCGCCCAACCACCCTCGGCTAGTACAACTCTCGTCCGCGCGTGTAAACACATCGATGGCCACATCCATGGATGGATCATTGGCCGAAAGTATGGGATTATGGCGAAAGAGGCAGTTGCATCTGGGATGTTTTTTCTTCTTTATTTTTCCAAACAGAGAACGTCCAAAGGGTGGAACAATGTTGCATGAACGGGAGATTAAAAAGTCTCCCTACCCCTCACCACTTCACATCACAGCCCTCCAAAGCGGTGTAAACGACCGATGAGGTAAAGCAAAAGGATACTGTAGGAGAAGGGGGCACAGAGGAAATGTTGGGGCAAATAGTTTGTACATCGTATGCACTGATTGTAATTTGAACCTCCTGAAATTATCCGACTTAGTGACCTGAAGGTAGAGAAATCTAATACAAGAACGCCGAGATATAACAATGACAATGGGTTAGAACACGAAAACAATTCTTGCCTATCTAACGTATATTTCAAAAAGTAAAGAGTGCTCATCAGATACGTATTTCTTTCACCTGCCTCCCATTTAAAAGGAGCAATTGGTGCATGAGGAATCACAGAAAATTTTGCAAACAAGCAACATTTATGGCTCAACAAATTGAAATGTTCGACCTATTTTAAAAATCTTGGCTCACAAAATAATTGTCTTTTCAGGATTCTTTTCAATTATCAGAAAATATTCAAACAAACAATCTAGTATTAAAGATAGATATAAGATCAATCTGATATCAGAGATAAAGTTTTAAAAATATTTTACAATATAGCAAGGTCGCCTGTCATTTAGCATCCGACATCAATGCCACCATCGTTGAATGGAAGACTGTCTTTGGCTTAACTTAAAAACATTTTAAAGCGATGAAAAATACATGGTATTTCCAGAAAAAATGTTATAAATTGATTATAGTTTTTGAAAACGTGCACTTTCATCAAGGAACACGAAAAAAACCTACTCTCACATAATGGAATCAAAACAAAGAGTATTGAAAAGGAAAAGAGGAGATGAATAAAGGATAAGGAATTAATATCGGCCACATAAGTAGTTGTTTCTTACAAGAAGTAGTGAGGTGACTAACTGGTTACTAAGAAAATTGTAAAGAGGCGGTAATAAGAGCCGAAGTAATAAAAATGAGATGGAGGGCTTATCGCGAGGAAGTTACAGAGCTTATCATTGCAAGTGGATACTAAGAAGTGGGAGTGAGGGGAAAATACAATCATAACTTGGTTTAAAAATGGACATTCATCGCATCAAACATCACAAAGCCAAGTTTTCCCTTTTTGTTAGTGGAATATCAAATTTAAGGATCGAAATGACACGTACTATTTCACCACCATTGGTCATTCACCATTGCTAGGTTATGTTCGAATAGCTAATATAATCGAACACCTACGTAAGCTTAATCGAACACCTACATAAGCTCATATAAAGATGTATGAGGAGATTGTGCTTGCATCGCGTGAGGTTAATTCCTCCAAGGAATAGTTCAAAACGCTCATTACATTATTAATATGTGAGCTATTACGTAGCTAAATTGAACTAGAACGGTTACATAACACCCACCTGTATGCGAAAACCGTAATTGTTACCAAATGATACTTATTCCAAATCATTACACAAATCTAGATTATGTACTACGCTTCAAAAATCAATCCAAAGATCTGATGTTTCGTATTCCAAGTAACGGCGGGTGAAAACGGTTTCGTTTTATGCCAGAAATCATCATTTCACTAAATAAAACATTAAAAACTAACCATTTTAGCCAAAACTATAATAATAAAATTGTCATTTGCTTAACTAATACATCAATACTAAAGTTGGAAGCTATGGGTTCGAATCCCGACCGACCATAGCTATTAGCAAATACGTTAAAAATTATTATTAATCTAAATTAACCAAATGAATCTAAACAGTTTTACCAGGGAAATTTTAATTAAACGATGTTGTGCCTTGGTTGCACATCATTCCCAAGCCCGGAAGTCTTGGTTTCGACTCCCGGCTGAGAAAAAAATGATACCCATCCACGATAAACATCCTCATTTCGCTGTTACACGCTGCGGGAGCTTGTTCCGCCAACCCTCTCCACCCTTCCCCACTCGCCTTCTCATCGCTGCATTTAATAAAAGAAAAGCATTGGGAAGGAGAATTCATCACATCCACGGACGGGCACTTTTAGTGCTTAGCTCGCAAAACACGGGACATAGGCAGCGGCAGTGAGAGAGAGAGAGAGAGAGAGAGAGAGAGATGGATAGACTCTCCGAATGCAAACAAGCTCAAAGGGAAAAAAACAAAGGGAAGAGGAAAGATGGGAGTGAGGGGAGGGGGATGTCGATGGGTTGTGCGAGCAAGCGAACTCTCGTGTGTGTATGTGTGTGGATGGGTGGCAACGTGTTGGGAAGCGGGGAACGCAAAGAGAAGGGAAACCCTCCTTTTTTGACGGGCGGAACGGAACGCTGCATGAGGGGTGGTGGTAGGAGGTGGGGAGAATGGAGTACGTGGGGGTGGGAAGGGTAGTGGGGAGGGGGAACTCGAGAGCGAGAGAGGAGAGCTGCGCGATTTGCAATTAAGCCCGCATTATGAAAAGAGTGGAATGAGGCGAGAGGGAGGTGGAGATAACGAGGCAGAGTACTTGCTATGCTTGTGCCCCCCTCACAAAGGATCCTTCCTCCTCCCAAAAAGTTCCATTATCTTCAAAATTTACGCGCAAAATTAAAGATTTGCCCACAATACGACTTCATTTCTTCTGCGTGATCCTTCGAATGATCCTCTTTCTATTTATCATTTGCAAATGAACGCCCTAGAACTTTTTACATCCTAATTAAATGTGTAATATCGATACCCGATGATAACATCGATGTTTTGAAATATTTTGCACGAATAATATAAAATTATGGAAGAAATTAAGTTATTTCTCAAATTTTAAAGTATTTTGATAGCTATTTATGTTAACTTTGTAGGAATGCAAGCGTAACTGTCGCACCGGTATAAGCTAAGACGCGGTGAAACCCAGGAGAAATGCGAATTCGAATTCGAATAAAGTAATAATTCAACATAGGCGAAAAATACTACATTGGGCTCAAAATACATTTTGGGCTGTAAAAATGAAAAAGGTAACACGAATAGCCATCGAAACACTTAAAAATGGGGAAATTAACTTAATTTTCCGCCATAGGTTTATTTTTTGTAAAAAATATTTCAGAACATCGCAGTTATCACCAGGTAATAATAGATATTACGCATTTAGGTCGGAAATAAAAAGTGCCAGGGAAATTCAGTGGCAAATAATAAATTGAAATACGATCATGGAATCAGAAAATATGATCACTTTCCCATCGGATCATCAGGTACTGTACTAATTTGTGAAAGTCTAATGGCAATGAGGTGAGCCTAGTATGAATGAACGTAAAATACTTATAGATTATTGCTTTTACGGCTAAGCATGGCAATTAAAATCGCCGAACTGAGACGTGGCCTCCCTACCTTGAATGTAGATAAGTCTGGGGTGGCTCCACTCTCACCTATGCAAACAAACCTTCGGATTGAATTAGCTAGTGAGTTATGACTATTAACGAATGTAAGATGCCTCGTGATACAAATTGAATGAAAAGTAAAAATCAATGACAACGAGTATGATTATTTCCGTCCAATCCAAAGTTTATGACGTAAACATGAATGCATGGTAAAGGCAATTGGCTGTGAGCAGTGAGTGACGCCAATAACTTAAGTCCCTACCGGAGAAAGGGCTAGGAACTCAAATTTCTCACCGACATCAATGATTGATAACGTACACAAGGTTCCACTAAAGACGCTCTAAAACATTCAAGGTAAAGTTTACACAAATGATGCGATAACAAAAAAAGGAAGAAAATAAAATACGACGTTGGACTAGGAGTTATGGCCCTTTTTAATTTATATCATTCTATTTCGAAATATTTATGCATCTAAATAAAACCTTTATTAATACCAGCATTAGAGTCACAATATTTCCCACATGCGTACCCTTTCTTTCTTCTCAGCGTCTCCTTACTAACAACTCCATCCCTCCAACATCCTTCGCAACATCTACGAAGCAAACCCTTTCCCTAACCTTACCCCTAAACATCAAAACTCTCCTTCCAAAATCCTTTCTCCACGAAACTCCCTCCTTTCCTTTTGACAACGAATTCAGGAATACGTAAACAGCCGAATACAGGCCTTCCAGTCATTTCCCCCCCTCATCCATAACTCCTCGAGAAAAAAAAATTCCCCGAAAGATGATCCGCACCCCCCCCCCCCCCCCACCTCCGTCCGCAAATCTCCCCGTTCCCCAAACCTAAAATGCGACACAAAGAACCTCAAACTCTCAGTCTCCCGCTCGCGCGCTCTTTTGCACCGATGGGAAAATGAATGCCGGGAATTTCGACATAATGGCGCGGGCGGGAGAATAAGAGGGGAGGAGCGAGGGGAGGGGGAGGATGAGAGAGGAAACTTTGCATTAAGGCATGAAAGGCAAACCCATACGTGCGCAAATACGAAAATTGGATTGAAATAATTAAAAACAATATTATCTCAAAGACTCTGCCGACGGAGGGAGTATTTTGCGAGCGCGAAGACGCACGCTAGGGTGCGCATTAATATCACAAGAGGGAAATACATGCGCTCGAGAAAATTTTGCAATCGCACTCGACGCTTTCGGTTTAGCATGGTAGTCGGCGGATACAAAGGAGATGATTCGAAACGTTCTCGTAAATGCATGCGGGTGTCTCAAGCAGGGGGAAAATTCGTGAGTAAATAAATCAAACATATAAAAGCCATTAGGGAACTATAAAAAAATCCTAAATCAGATTGGAGTAATCATTTTTGAGGGTTGAAGAATTTTTGACGAAGCTAAATCATTTAAGCAACATTTATGTTCAACCAGAAATGTAATCCATGCTTCGCGGTGGAATCAGGTTGGAGTAGTTATTTTGAAGGGTAAAGAATTTGTTTACGATTCAAAATCATTTCCACATTATTTGGTTCAATCACATATGTAAGCCATGTTTCACTGTGAAATTGTTTAATAGGGTCTCAAATCGATGACGGCCTCGAAAGTAATCATTGGTATCAAAAACATTTTCCAGCAAAACATCATTATTCAGGATAAAATTAAAGCCATTGTTAAAGAATTACATCCTTCGTTTTCTACTTCTTGCTAATATATATATAGGAAATATCATTCCTATCCCTCACCACTCATTTTTGATAGCACAATAAATCACCTGATACCATCTAAAATCATCATAGTGAATTACTAACCAACAATTCAAGTCAGTACATTGATTTAAGATGCTACCGATGATACCAATAAATGTTTTGGTTCTGCAATTAATCGTAGATGCAAAATCAATAACTCTACATTTCAATGTAACATTAAATAAACAGTTTAAGTGCTTTAAGAAGGAAACGTTCTGACAGATAATCCGAAATAAAAATAAAATAATGTTGAAAAAGCTCCCTTGAGGCTCATACATTAGTACAACGCATCGTAAAATGCCACACCCCATTCCAAAGTAGATTTTTTGAAACTTCAATTGAGAAATTAGAATTTACAGCTGTAACGAGTCGCCTTTTCTAGAACCTAAATTTATAACCGCTTTAACAAATTTAAAAATAATTTAATTAATACATAGTTTCTCGCTCAGTTGAAGAATTTTGAGTGCGGAAACCTAAAAAAAATAAGGAAAATATTTATCATTAAATATTTATATTATTAATATAATTTATATTATATTTATTTATATTTATTATTTATATTATATAATTTATATTATTTAATAATAAATTATTAAGTTTTTCATTTACAAATCAGTCAGATTTATCATTAAACTATAAATTAGTCATTACTGGACTATAAAATCATCTACATGTGTATTTGTCCACTCAAAGAAGCTGAAGACTTCATAACCTTCAGTAGAAAGACTTCAGTTGAGGAAGAATAAGAAGAAAAACTAAGATCAAAGCTCGGCAATCGGTGTTTAAAAATGAGAAAACACATTTCTAAAAATGTCCACATCGAAGGGAATCGAAACGATTACGACCTACTCTTCCGGAGGATATGAGAGCGATTACAAGCAACCACTACCGCCGAAGGGCTCGGTTCCAACTGCGAAGGGGATAAAAATAATAAAAAAATCCCTTTCAAAAAGAAGACCCGCCTGTCGTAGTTTTGCTTCCCATAAGATCCGGTACATGAGACATTTACGACCGTTTACAGGGGCAAACACATATCGTACGGGAGCATAAAAAAATACGGACGAAGTAATATCAAAAAAATGCAATGACGGAGGAACAACAAAAAACTTCTCAAAAACTTTTCCCGAGCCATAAGTATGGCAGCAGAATATTGCGATTGTTCGCAAGAAGGCGGTAGAAGGGAGGAGGATGAAACAAGAGAAGTCAGGAAAGCGCCGGGGAATAAAACTCAGGAAAAAAGAAATAGTCGAACAACACCCACAACCCCATCATCATTCTCCATATGAAGGGATACAAACATGTGCTTCGGAAGCGGAATAATAGTCTCTTAGGAACACAGCATCCAAAACTGCTCGTGAATGTCTTCTACCTCCCTTAAGGCCAGGCAACTCGGTCCCTATATTAAACCCAAGCCATCATCTCCAGGGAGAGAGAGAAGGAAAAAGCAATATATATGCACGCATACAGAGAAAAGGACGCTCTATATCTATACCATCAAACTACATGGACATACATATACACTTGAGGAGTGGGCGGGGGAGACGGGAGATGAGAAAAAGAAAAGATGACCTGAGGGAAATATGAATTCCGGAGTACACTATAGGATTTCCTTGGCTCCAATCCTTCCCCCACGTTTTCTTCCTCCGCCCGAAGAAAACCCACGTCCTCCCTCGGCCTCTTACCATCCACTAACTCGCCCTTCGCAATCCGAAAACTTCCCCCGAACATCATAGTCTTTCCATACTTCAACCACTCCAACAGTCCCTACCTACTCCCGCTCCCCTTCACATGAATGCCAGACAAAAGATCAGGTTTGTCTAACCCTCGACCAGATGGTTAACGACTGCTCTGTGATTTGGAACTGCTTTATCGAAAACACCAACGAGAATTTGGATAGGTACCACATCATTGAATTCTAACGACAACACGGAATCTCCTGAATTTGCCGAGGCTGAAAATTAAGACGATAAAGTATGATATCAAATCGATACCGTGGTTCCAGAGAAGGCTTTGAAACTATTTATTTTTTAAATATATACACATTAAACTTTACGCATCATTCGTACAAACTCATTTACGAAGCTTATACGATAGCATGAATACCAGACTAACGTTCCACCAAATGAATGGAGATTCTTCAGCAGATGTAATAGCCTTATCAATTGCAAGATGATGTCACTATCCAATTGAATATGCACCGCATTGGTGACATTATTTACCCTGAAATTTCTGAGGCTGAAAATGAAAACCGTGCTACACACCTAATTCAGACATTTACTAATTAAATCCTGAGCGGATTACACCTTAATATTTCTTCCGTTATCCAACCTTTTATCATATGGCTATTAAAAATTCTAAATTGAATGCGAGAATTGTAATAAGATACATATCACACTACACTAAAAAATAAGTAAGCGTGAATTATTTTAACTTTAGGGTAAATTGCATGTAAAAAGGAACGTGCTATGGATTACAGCTCGGAAAATAGTGCATTTTTGAATCGGAAAAAATATTTTAGATGTAAGAGATTAAAAAATATACGGTTATTGTACTTCATGGAGCAATGCTGATTGTTGAGCTTCGATATAAAAACGCTCCGGGGGAAATCGATGCATCACAGATAGTCAATTCATCGGCAAAGAAAACAGAGACAGTAGCGCAACGCTTTTCTAACTCCCATTTCAACGAGCAGCACAATATTCGATTCTCTTTGGCATCACGCTCTGAAAAAGCAAACCAGAGGCATGGAATTCTCGCTTTGAAAGAACGATCAACTTCCAATGACGTTCAGTAATCGATCATTTTCCGGATACGGCCGTCATGTTGCTTCGTAAAGTTTGAGCATTTCGTAATTGTAAGCCACCAATATTGGGTTTCCAAGACAAATAGGAAGCACCAAAGCGGGGCATCATTCAAAAGCAGCGTGCCTAGTGCGCCGCTTATTGGAAAATTTCCCAGGCATCATACTCGATCTCAGGGTGGCTAATGGAAGGGATAACATCTCTCAGTCTCCCAGTATCTCATGGCAGAGCTACCTGGGAATATTCTGCAGGCGCATGCACACAAGCATATCACAGCAACGGAGAGTTTCCATCAAAGCTACACCACATTTAATTCGTAACATTATTGAAGTAAAAAACGACCAAATTTAGTAGAACTTTAAAATAAATTGCTTTTGTTGTTTTCAAGCACTTACAATATATGTGGTTTTATTTACCAGCATTTTTCTTGGGTTAAACAGGCTGTCAAATTAAAGATATTACACCTTCAAATACTTTTCATGTGCATGAATACAAACCATACGAACGCGTCAAAGTGATAAATTAAGCTAGAACTAAATTATGCACCTCACTCACTAAATCATGTATATGAATTTGTGAAATATTATAAGAAAGTCTCCATTTTTCCCTTCAAAAGTTAAAGATGAAGTTTCACTTTTGTATTAGACAAATTATTCTATTACATAATGAGTCAGGAAAAAAGACTATAAAAGAAGCACAAATTTGTCAAAACAAATATATTACACCTACGTGATATATGATGGTCGTGAGATTAAAGCTTCAATAAAAACACAAAAAGCCGCCTCCTCTTCACCTTGTCTAAATTTCCATATTCAAGACCTCAGTGGCTTAAACTAGCATTTAAAGGAGAAAAAAATCACCAAAACTTAAAATCAAACGACGAACTACGTACATTTGGTCATCCTGGTTAATAAATCGTTACAGAGATAGAAAGTTAGTAAATCAATACTGAGACCCCACCATCTATCGAGTTACGTCATTTTAAGTAATGAACTACAATACATATTTTTGAAGTTTCAAATCAATGGTTACGTAAAGATAAGACGTTGAAATCTAGATTTAATGTCAGATGCTGCATGAAGCACTATCATAAAATTACAATACAGGTCTTGATGAAGCAGCGAATGAATTCGGACAATCGAGAAGGGCCGTAGTGAGCTCGGTCAAAAGGCAAAGGTGTTATTATCATAACTAAGTATCGCATCCTATCGTTCAATGGCTGATTTGATGGCTGAACGATGAGGGTAATGATAATGATGAAAATATAGCAGTGATATGCATTACCTATCTATTTTAAGACCGGGTTTTAAAAAGCGTATTTTTAAGATTATACAGGAATGCAATGATGAAAAATCATCTTCAAAATGTTAAAAGGTTCATTTAATAAGCCGAATGGAATAATTTTATGTACCGTAGAAATTCTTGCTTTCAAGGAAACTGGAGCAGAATCAAGAAAAAGAAGATATAACCCTTTGTACACAGATTTATAAGCACTCTGGCAACGAGCGCATTATTTCTTTTCCCGTTCCTAAAGAACAAGTTATCCGGACTTCATGGATTTCGTCCTAAATTAGAAGTCACAATAACCCAAAGGGGATGAAACTTATTGATCATTCGAAAATTAATTAACTATGAGCATTGGAATATCTCGAAACTTTTTATGATAATCCGGCTTTGTTCCCCTTTTCCTTTAACAGCGTTTCCAAGAATATTTTCGAACTCCACCGGCACTAATTTCAAAAAGGACTTTCTTATATCATTCTCAGACCAAAAATGCATTATTGCCGCCATATTTCCACGAAATCTCAAACAGGATTTCCGAAAACGAGCCTTACAACCGCTTTTATTCATGAAAGAAAAGAACACAGAAAAAACATGTTTAGCTCGTCATCAAATACGGACGGAATATTACGAGTGAAAAGCCCGAAGAAGATTGGGGGAAGGGAGGAGGAACGGAGAGAAAAATGTTAGTTAATCGTCACAATGGAAGCAGAGCTTTTTTTTGTCCAGAAGGCGGCCGAAAAGAAGTTTTTTCAAGAGTGGAGTGGATATCGTTTTCGTGGACCGAGAGAGAGACAGAGAGAAAAAGTTCTTGTTGAGTTTTCAAAACTATGGGAGACAAAAGACGCGAGGGGAGCGTGGGAGATGAAAGAATGCCAAAGAAGAGAGTTGCTGTGGAGCGTATAGCTGATGAGTGGGCACTGCTGGGGAGGAGTGGAAGAAATCGCACGACAATTGCGCGAGTGAGGTAAAGGAATGGAAAGGAATGCAGATAATACTTGAAAAGAAGAAAAGGATAAATGGCGAAGACTCTTCATGTAATTCAGGAAGATTGAAAATGGAGGATTTATTTTTGCTTGACGCAGACGACGTACAGCAGGATAAACAAACTAACTATATGAATCGCTAGGGATCAAAATTGAGGGAGCTGATGGTAATATTACAGCCCAGTGCCAAGTAATGAAGTAGATAACAAGCAACGATATTGATGCCTCGGTGGCGGCGGGGTAAATTCCTCAACTGTCAAACAAATTGTCACGGGTTCGATTCCCGCCTGCGAAGGTTGCCCCGAAACAGGGAATAGATGTTACGTTTACGTTTGAGTTATAAGTAGAAGAAAGGACCCCAAAGTACAAGGCCAGTGTAGTGCTGTTTTCGGTGGTATAGTAAATTTAAGCAAAACAGCAACATAAATTAAGATACATGTTCATAATGCTTAGGACAGTTTTTAAGATTACAATATAATAATATATAAATCTACAACCATTGTTCCTCATTCAGATTCCAATCAGAAATCTGGTTGATATGGATGAGGAAAGAGCTCACATATGACTAAGCCTCTGGCATGTGAATATTGCATATTCAGGTTAGGGGGGCAGTTTCTTTCTCCGGGCCATCTCGCACTCCCAGGACTTTTTTGAGGCTGGGTCAACGGCTTCGTTCAATACTGAACCCGGGATCAGTAGATAAAGAACGAGCCGGCTGATTGTTTTTTAATTGTAAGCTAAGATGGTCTGTGCACAAAGGATGTTACCCAAGGCCTTTACGACGAACTATAATGGCGAAAACTATCATTTATTAAAATGAAAATTGAATGGGAATGTTGAAAGCACTTATAAATTTCCTAGTGTTTTGTCAAAAACATTCATAATTCATTCAATGGATTTCATTAACTGATTAAGCCTAAAAAACGTATAACTCAGGCTGTGAGATTTTGCATGAAATTCTATCTTTGGATGGAAACACATCATCATTGATTGCCTAAAAATTCTGTATCCTTTCGAAAAATTACGAATCACAATGTAACCGTCGTTTCGCTAGTAATACGTAATACAATGTACCTTCAATTTTAGTTCCAGTAAATTTGGGTTTTTACTTACGCAAATACAATTAACATTTCCTACTCAACAGCATTATTTTTCAAAGGAATGTCATGCAATTATGCGGGAAGAATTACAAGGATTACAAAAATAATAATGTGTTTGAAAAATGCGAAGAAATTCAGTAAGAAATCATGTGTCACCAGCTCTAATATTGTGTATAGTGGAAGAAAATATACTTTCTAAAACCAATTATAAGCTTAAAAAGGCGCTTATAAAAATACGAAAGCTACTCCAAATCCGTCTACTCATAAAAAATATAGCTCTTCAACTTTGTTCCATCAGTTCTAGCATTGTATTTTGAGCAAACAAATTGACTTTCAAAAACCAATTACAAGCTTGAGGACGGTACTACCTAAAATAGGCAAACTGCTCCGTACTCGATCCTTATACATAATTTATCCCAGTGTTTTGATGACGGAGACAAAATAAGCAATTAATTCAACCGCTTAAAAAGCGCTGAAAAAGTATAAAGACAACAGGAGGGTATAGAAAAACTTTAGTAGACAAAGATCAAAAGTAGAACTTAAGTAAATTAATGAAGTAAGAATATGAGAGGAGGAGATGGAGGCGAAAAATGACAGGCCCGAGGAAAGACGAAAGGAAATCAAAGGAAGGGGATGAAAAGGCTGCGCGCTATGGAAGCCATTTCCACAAATATTTTGCCAACGACGGAATGAGATGGAATGGACGCAAAGCAGCAGGGTAAACACAAAACGGGGAGAAGAGAGAGAGAGCGCTCGCTTCGGTATTAAGGCGAAGAACGGGCGGGTGGATATGTATATACATAGGCGTCTTTTGATGACGGGGGAAAAGAGGAATGGGCGGGCTTGGGTGGGTGGTGAGGAAGATCAGAAGAAATTTGAAGCCAGGCCTCGAGTGAGGGAGAGGGAGGAAGGAGGAGGAGGACCCATCTCGGGGCTGGACGCATCCGAGCGAGGAATATTCAATTGTCCCCGTTACGAGGGCATAATCTGCGAATAATGTGTATGAAAATATTACGATGGCGACGGTGAAGGAGGGCTGGAGGTGGGAACAATGACATCGCCAGGCCTCTTATCCCGATAAAGCGCCTTTTCCTTCTAATTTTCTATCTTCGTTTCATCTGTTCTTAGAAAAATCGCGATATCCGGATTTAATGTTCCATTGAACTTTGAAGATCTCTGGTTTCCCTAATTTTTCATTTTTTTTCATGTCGGGATGCATGCCTACAACAAATATTAAATTCTAAAAAAATTAAATTCAACCAATCTATTCCCGAAAAATACAATAAAACAAAAAAATAACGAGAGATTATCTTGAAGTAAAAGGTAAATGTTCAGAATAAAAATTAAAGTTTATTCACTGGTAAATATATAGAAACAATTAAGGAGGAAATCATGGTAACAAGAAATCACCGGTTCATTTAATTTCGAATATTTTCCTCAGAGGAATGAATACCCCCTCAAGATTTGAATGTTGAATACCCCAAAAAGATATAAATCCCATTGAAATGAGCATAACAAAGAAATATAAAGGGATAAACGTGAATCAAAGATAATTATAGAGTACAATTTACGAATTGGGTGTGGATAAATTCGAAAACATACGTCTTGCGAGAGGACGCACACGAATAAAGTGTGTTCACAAGTCCCCGTTACGAAGCCATAATCTGCGAACAATTTGTACGAAAATATTACGATGGCGACTGTAAAGAATGGCTGAAGGTGGGAACAATGACATCGCCAAACCTCTTATCCCGATAAATTTCCTTTTACTATTTAATATTCCATAAACTTTGAAGATAACTGGTTTCCCTAATTTTAAAAATTTTCATGGAAGTTTGCAAACCTGCCTGGATGCCTGGAAGATTAATAATGTGAATATTACCATAGCAAGAAATCTATCCCCAAAAAATACTTGGAACAAAAAATATTGAGAGATTACCTTAAAGTCAAGAAAAATGTCCAGAATAAAAATTCAAGTTTAGGTACTGGTAAAAATGTAAGAACAACTCAGGAGGAAAATCATGATAACCGGAAATCACTGTTTCCTTTAATTTCGAATATTTTCTCTGAGGAATAAATACCCCCTCATGATTTGACTGTTGAATACCCCAAGGAGATACAAATCCCATTGAAAGGAACATAACAAAGAAATATAATGGGATAAACGTGAATCAAAGGCAAATATAGAATACAATTTACGAAAAGGGAATGAATAAAAATGAATACAAAACGCATAAATCTTGCGAGAGGAGAGAATAAAGAATATTCAATTGTCCCCTTTAAGAGGGCATAATGTGCGCATAATGAGTATGAAAATATACGATGGCGACGGTGAGGAGAGCTGTGGGCGGGAACAATGACATCGTCAAGCCTCTTATCCCTATAAAGCGCCTTATCCTTCCAATTTTCTATCTTTGTTTCATCTATTCTTCGAAAAATCGCGATATCTGGGTTTAATGTTCCATCAAGTTAAAAGATCTCTTGTTTTCCTAGTTTTAAAATTT
The DNA here is from genome assembly GCF_921293095.1 of Ischnura elegans. Classification (NCBI taxonomy): domain Eukaryota; kingdom Metazoa; phylum Arthropoda; class Insecta; order Odonata; family Coenagrionidae; genus Ischnura; species Ischnura elegans. Next base: position 37,402,996 of record NC_060249.1, read on the forward strand.
TCCATGGAATTATACATACCTTTATGCATAGATGATTAATACTACGATTACCATAGCAACTTATCTATTCCCAAAAAATACATGGAACAAAAAATATTGAGACATTGACTTAAAGTAAAGAAAAGTATCGGGGATAAAAATTAAAGTTTAGATACTGGTAAAAATATAAGAATTTTCTTCCAATTTTCTATTTTCCTTTCGTCTATTCTTCGAAAAATCGCAATATCCGGAATTGATGTTCTATCAACTTTGAAGATCTCCGGTTTCCCTAATTTTAAAACTTCTTATGGAAGTATGCATACCTATATGAATGGATGATTAACATTTTGATCGCAATAGCAAGCCATCTTTTCCCAAAAAAATGCATGGAACAAAAATATCGAGAGATTGATTTAAAGCAAAAAAAAATGAGAAGAAGAAAAAGTAAAGTTTAGCCACTGGTAAAATTTAAGAACGAATAAAAAGGAAAATCATACTAGCAGGGCATCACCGGTTGATTAGATTTTGAATATTTTTCCCTGAGGAATAAATGCCCCCTAATAATTAGTGTTGAATGCCCAAACAAGATGCAAATCCAATTGAAATGAGCATGGCAAATATTGAGAGATAAACGTATATAAAACACAAGCATGGAGTGTAATTTACGAATTTGGAGTGGATAAAAAGAATTGAGAGATAAACGTGAATCAAACACAATTATGGAGTACAATTTAAGAGTTGGGAACTATTAAAAACGAAAACGAAACACATACGTCATGAGAGAGGACGAACAGGAATAAAAAATGTTCAATTGCCTGGGCCGTTACGATGTCATAATCTGTAAATAATGTGTGTTAAAATATTACGATGGCGTCGGTGATAAAGGTTGTGGGAGCACTAACATCACCCTTACAATCCCGATAAAGCGACTTTTCCTTCCAATTTTTCTTCTCTGTTTCATTTGCTCTTTGAAAAATCACGATATCCGGATATAATTTCCTATAAACTAGGACAATAATTGGTTCATAGCAAAATGATAAATAAACTAATTTTTACATATCTACCCGGGTTTCGCCCACTAAACCACCTCGATAAACCATAAAAATCGATGTTTAAAATAAAAATTACAACCTGTAAGATGGCAAGTTAGTGCGCTATTTCATTATGCACTGGTTTTAACGATTAAATCCGGATAGTGCTAATTTACATCACTCGTTCCTTATATTATTCACTGTATCAATTATATTAGTAAAAGTAATAGGTATTGTTCAGTTCAAATTACTTGGAAAAACAAGGAGGATCATAATACCGAAATGAAATAAAATAAAATATTACAGTGATGAAACAAGCCTTGGGAGGTAATTTTTTATTGAGCCATCTACGTGGGGATATTATGGGAATCATACTCTTGAACATATTACGACGTAAGCCGGGAAGAAAGGTGAAGATAGATACTTGAGAATAATAAACCTAGTATCCCTCAAAAGAAACCTTTTATTCAAATTTTCTGAACACGCTCCTTCTACCATTCTAAGCAATTATTATACCCAGTAACAATTTCCATACGCAACTACTGACGTACATGGTGTTCATTTAAACAGTTCCTTTAACTTATATGAATTAAGTCAGACGACTCGAAATAATCTAATAGTCAAGACTTATACCACCAATACATGCCTGTTACAGGTAAGGAGGTAAAATCTATAAAGGGGAAGAAGGACTGAACTTTAAACAATGGCATGGGCACGGATGCTAGCGTTGGAGGATGACAATCAGGAAAGTAATAACAATTAGACCATTAAGGTACATATTCATCAAGAATTACCATTACAAATCAAGACGCGCCCCAGCTTAAAACATATGCAATTTTTCTACGAATGTGGAGAAAATATAAATGTTTTACAATCATGTATGCAGAAAAGGGAATAAGTGGGGGGAAACAATCATTTAGAATGATATTTCTTACCTAAAAGAACACTCCTTGTCATGACTTCTAGTCCCTATATCACCTCAACCTTGAAATACTTACGACACTAATAAATACTTTCCTATCGACTCAGTCAACGACCATGAATCCGTTATCAGTTGGTTTGAGCTAAATCGTTTTTAAATGAATACATAATTTTATTCAGATTGGAACTAAATAGAGAAAACATAGTAGCCGAACATTTAACTATCCACCATAAATAAATAACTCATAACAAGAAGCAAGACCGGGTTATTCATTGTGGCAAAATAAAAATTCATTAAAATTGATCGCAGTCCGGTTAAAGTCCGGTTCAGGTATCAAAAAAAGTAATTAGTTCGATTCAGTAATAAAATCTAGGTGATTGTAAATTGATTCCAACCGTAAAAACAGAGGAAGCAGTCGCCCACGCTAAGTAAGACTTGTTTTATGCAACCTGTCATACTGTTGTGCCCATAAGGCAGCCTAACCCACAGTCTAAGGGCGTAGCATGAAAAAGCGAGTATACTGTACATGCATAAATTTTATTCTGATAATGGAGAACATACGATTTCAACGCATTATGATATTATGATGTGCGTCAAACTCAGTTTGACATAAGATTAAGGGTGCATATGATACACCGCTCATAAAAGGCAAACAAGTTCCGAGTTAAGAATAATGCCAGTGTAGGTAATTGAGATATATCAATTGCATCGAGTTTTTAATAATATATAGATATTAATTATGGGCGTCAATATCTCTACTAAAAATTGCAACTCAAGTGAATCTCAATTTTAAGATAAAATAGAGGCAACATAATTTCGTAATATACCTTCAAATATGCATATATAGCGCTAACCACACGCCAAACCTGGATGGAGATTTTTTTGAGAAAAATGAACCGATTATACACCCAATGTCGCTTTTAAGCAACACCAGAAATGTACACATTTTCTGCTCTATTTAGGAAGCATTTAGCTGATGAATTATTTTGTGGTTTAAATTATAATGACGAAATATTAAGCTACCACGATCATTATGATTGAATGCACAATTTTCAAGTTTTCAAAAATGAAAAATCTTGACATTTGTTTTATTCCAGACGCAGATATTGGTTAGAAAGGTTTAATTAGAGGAATGTCATTTATTAAAAAAAAGCCATTCAAAAGGGGTGAGCACCGATGGAGACATTGAACAAGCGCTAATAAATACAACATTGTTTTCCATAAATTGGGAGATATAACCGTTCCCGTCGGTTATTTGTTTGTGACCCAGCGGAACTGATTTTAAGTCCCTCTGACCGAACAAAAAATTACACGAACACGGACTGTCAATGATTCACAAGTTTTAAAAATAAAAACACACGATATAAGTCAGTCAAGAGGATCCTTGGAATAGTTCCTAAACTGACGAAAAACTACTACTTTTCATTACTCGGTTTCTGTGTAACTACAATACATTCAAGGCTGGTAGTATATCCCCTTCCGATTCTCCACTTTCGGTTAACAAAAAGTAGAAAATAGCAACAAGAGAATTTTTGGAAGGACGGCAGGAGGATTCATCCTATTTTGAACCCGGGAACATAATCACCTTAGTAAAATGCATTCCTTGGATACGTGCTAGACTTGGATTGTTTCTACAATTTAGAACAGATTCCACTCTGAATGACACCGAGAATACATTAGACCTGCACCAAAAATTTGGGTTTGAAAGAAGCGATAAATTAAGAGATACGATACATTGTAAAACGGGTGAGAACGGTACTTCATTCCCTCGAGCAAAGAAGGACTTCCCTTCAATAAACCATAGGTCTAACACAGGCAGCCAAATCCTCGCACCGAATCGCCGTGCACGTTAACGACTGGTGTCCTAATACCTATTGATATGAAACATGATTTTATGGTTTCCCGGCGAATAATACGGGTAAATTCTTCTCGGGATTCCCATCGGGTTAAATTGTCCATATTAGCCTTCGTTTCAAGCCCCGAGTCGGAACTTGAAATGTTGGTTAAAATGGATAATTTAACCAGATGGGAATTCCGAGAAGAGTTTACCCACACCTATACATATGGCTTACTAGTTAGTATCGGTAGATGTAAAGACAATGCTACAAGGATAACATTAAATTGACAAATATACATACCCCTGCCCACCTCTACAATACAACAGTCATATCAACTCAACCCCACGCACATCTCTTTACCCTGGCCAACTCCTCTGCCTCTTCACCCCATATTCAGTCCCTTTTTATTTTCACCACCCACTGGCCCCTGAGCCAAAAACACACATCAACCACCCTCCACAATCGCTTCCTCCACGGAACATCCCGCGTGTCCGACAAAGGCAAGCATTTTCCCGGAATCTTGCAATCGCCCCTTGGGCTGTATTTATTGAGGGATTCCCACCCAGCTTGGGAAAGGCACGAGGGTCCTCCACGAGTCTCATAGCCTCCCAACGCTCGTCTACGGGGGAGAAAGTCCCCACGCCCACCCCGCCCATACATCTAGATAGGGAAAGCACTAAGCTTCACCACGGTGCCGGCGTGCTTTGGTAAAACATACCTAAGATATAAAATAACGTTACTCCTATTCCACCAGAGAATTATGGTAAAAACATGTTTATCATCTGTATATGATGATTTGTTTCAAAACGCTTAATGAAAAGTAAACATTCATAGTCATTACTCTAAACTGAACGTAAATGCTAAGAAATAATTTTAACTCAGCCCACCAAATTTTAATAATTACTTCAACCTTAAATATGCATAAAACTTTGTGTTTAAACTATTCATGATGAATTCAAAATGCTTTGCAAAAATTAACTATAGCCGAGTTGTAGCTAGTTCTATTTCAAAACTGTAATCGGTACTCGTATTTGATAGCAATTGGTAATCAGTAATTGTAACAGATTCCATTTACTTGAATAGATATTTAACTCGTCTCCGAGTAAACATTTTCTGCTGAATTCTTCGCGGCAATTTTAATAATAATAACTTACTAAAACAGTATTATAACTGCAACTTGTTCCTTTTTATGATCGTATTCGGTGTTCGTGACTGATATCAATTAATAAAAAGGAATTTTAGTCGAGCTCTTTTCATTGTTAAAAATTTTCAGAGAATTATTTTTACATCTTATTGAGGTTTGATCCACAAAATATTCAGTCATATGTTTAGTTTAAATTATATTTCATGAATAACTAAATGGAGTTTATTTATTAACCAATTTCCCATTGAAGTTCCTAGACCTCAAAATGACAAATATAGTTGTCGAAAAACTGGCAAAGAACTACATACTTTTACTGACCAAATCTCAATATATACTACGCAAATTTAGTAGGAGTAGAAGAAATAAAAACCTGCTCTTTCCACACGGTTTTTCGTTACAGCTTTACACTTTCACACTGAACACTTTCAACTTGAAAATGTTACGCTGTAACGAAACCATGGTCGGACACAATAAATCACCATGTGGAAAAACCTAAGTTTTAATATCTTCAAATCCTACGATTAAGGATTTTCACCAGGTCACGCCCGTAACTATTACCTATAAACAAATGTATTTCATCACCTTTTCAGTAAAGAGGCACATTCTTAGCTATGTTGCACTACTTTTTATCGGTACATATTTATCTCTGTACATAACTTCCTCCCCCGTGGCTGAACTTTCCCATTCCCTCCCGCTGTAACAGCCCTACATCTTCCGCTATTGGGTGGAGGAGAGGAAGGAAGAGGAGAAGAAGCCACGGGACTCCCTCCATCCCCTTCCGCCCCCAATCGGGCACTTGCCAAAGCGTTTAATGCGGACGTTAATGACACTCGAAAATTCTCCCGTCTTTTGTTCGCCTTCCCCCGACTTCAAAACCCTTCCCCCCGGCACTTCCCTCGTTTTCCAACCCCCCAACCGAACCCCTTCTCCCTCTGACGAAAGGTGCCGTCGCTTACGGAAAAAATCTTCCTCCACATACTAAACCAGAGAGAAATCCTCTCTCCTTTGCTACACTCCGTGTCTTCTTCCCCATTATTCTCCTCGCCAAACTCTTCACGGGTTTAAAGCTCGTCCTCAGGCTCGGGGGACTTGTCCTTCGAGAGCGGTTTACGGAACACAATCCGCAATTGTTCTATTTTTCGACCGAAAGCCCGCGTCGTCGTCGGAAGAAAAGGTGCCTTTTGGTTTTCGGGTGGGTGGTGATGGAGGGATGGAATTAACAAACTGCGTGGAGGAGGACGAGAGAGGCGAAGAAATGATTTGTTTAAGCCTCTGATGCTCTCGAGACGGCCGCGTTTGGGGGGAGGGATTTTTCAGCGCTCTCGATGGTGTGGCTTGGTATGAAGACAGGTGGAATGAGGTTGGCTGTGGGAATAAAACGGATCGAGTGGAAGTCAGGATTTAGCAATGAGACCGATTAAAATGATAGATTTACTATGGTAACATAGAGCGGTATGGTATAGTTCCGCCAAAATTATTTTAAATGTGTTTTGAAGAAGGCAATACTGAATCTATTTCGAAAACCAAATATGTAAAAAAGTACTAACGTAAAGTGAGGACATATTTTTAAGACTTAAAGCTAGTTCAGGTCGTACGCTGTGACAACGTATTTTACAAAAAGGATTAACTTAAAGAGAAAGTATAGACAAAAAAGGTAAATAAGCGATAAACACAATCATAAGATAACTTCTTCGAGTGTATTCTAAACATCATGGGCGTGTGTCATAGAAAGGTCGTCCAGAAACAGTATAAAAGGCTAAATGTGTAAAATTATAGTATACAATAAAGCTCATTTTATGGCTATATCAAGAGGACAGAATAGTTTTACTGCATATTGCTCAGCCTCTAAATCAACCACCCTTTCAGCACCGCTCATTTATTGGCATATGTGGGATCATAGCGGAAAATAGACGGAATAGTAAAAATAAACGGAATGTAAATGACATTTATCAATAATTATAATTCAAAGAAAACAAAATCTTACTATTCTCAATTAAAATACTAACTTCTTACTATCATAAAAAAACTTAACCCCATCATTTCCTAAGGCCTACACTACTAAGTGATATCAAAAACTTAAATAATGCATTAGAAAGTAATGTAAAAAATAACTAGGAAGAAGATGGATTCAAATTATAAGTATAGAGTACTTGGTTAAAAATATTATCATAAATGAAAGAGCTTTTGGTTGCAATCAGCATTTCCGTTATTTTGAGACACATATTTAATTTATAATGCGGAGTTAAGAAGTAGATAAAAATCTATGGTAAAGACTATATTCAATAAAAATTATTATACAGTAAGAGACAATGTACTGCAACTTCGATGAATAAAACATGGGTAAAATGTCGCCTTTGAGGCAAATGTTACGCCAAAAAGCTTGCCGAGACGATCAAAATCTGAAGAGAAAGATAAAAGTGAAACAATGTAGGAGGAGGAAGATGAATACTACAGACTAAAGCTGCCAAGTTACCAAATAAAATGAAACACGATTATAGAAACCAAGCGCATACATAACATCCAATTGAAACCCAGAAGATGACATATTTACCTAAGAAGGAGGTTAACCACTGCACGCAACTTACTTTACGCACGCATACTTTTCGCTAACATTTCACAGGCCATGAGAAAAGGATTATGGGGCCCACATATGGAAAAGTCTTTTCCTTGGGCTGCGTACTCGTCGCGGTGAAAGGGTGATTTGGAACGGGATCAATTACTCCCGGTAAGGCCACCTATGACAGATTGTTCCAAGGGTAGGATCCAGACGAAAGGTAGTCCACTTGATGGAATCACGTAAAAAAAAACTGTTGGAATGGAAATTGGAAACCCTACCTAATACCTCTTCCATGAAACATGGAGTACACGCAAATGAGCTTCTGAAACTCATCAAACGGGACCCGTCTGCAAAGAGACGGGTGTCGTCCTTGGCATTAGTTCGGCAAGATCCTCTAAGTCGTCAACATGCGAAACCCTTGCTGAGATTTTTCATCATTAGCAGCAGCGATAAAGAAAGAAGAAAATAAGACCAAGAAGACGGAAAAGAAGAAGGCACCAATGAACGTAGGTACGTGGAATATAAAGACAATGATGAGAGCGGGTAAGCTAGATAATATCAAAACGGAAATGAAGAAATGGAGTATGGAAAACTTGGGTTTGTGAGAAGTGAGCTGGAAGGATAGTTGGGATTACTACAGTGGTGGGTACAGGGGTATATACAGTGGCAGAGAGGAAATTCAACGAGGGGTAGATTTGGTATCAAACGGGATGCTCGGTAAAAGAGTGGTAGGTATAGATCCGGTAAGCAAAAGGATTCCGATGATAGAATCTGTGTTTGGCGCGACCCACCAACCATGTGATGATTCAAGTTTACTTACCCAAAATCAATCGTAGAGAGGGAGAAGTAGATCAGGAGCACGAAGCGCCAGAGGAAATAAAGAAATACCGGGTAGGAAAAGTCTAGAAGTGACTGGACACCTCAGTCACGGAAGGTGGAAAAGAAATAGGAGAATTTCGATTAGAAATTCGAAACGACCGGGAAGAAAAAGCAGTAAAATTTACGCTGGAGATAAAAGTTATTCATCACAAACACATGATACAAGGAAGAAGAGAATAGGATTTTTAGATACAGTTGAAGGGAGTACGCCTTACTGTGAATTGAAGAGGGAAGACAATGAAGTGAGGGGATATTGCCGGAATACTTCATAAATGCTCAATGCAAACCTACCCCATTCTAAAGAATACTTTAATAATAAATCTAGACAACATGTGCCTATGGTGGGAACGCAAACATTAGAACAAATACACTGATCACCCTCGCAACTAAGAAACCTCACAGGACATATTACAAGTCGGGACTAAGGAAAATTCAAAGGAGGGGAAAACATCAAATAATGATATCGTGATGAAACTTTGGATAGGTACTCGAAAGAAAGGATATCCATCACGTGTTTCTCCACTGTGAGTGCTAATAAGCGGAAAGACGACCGGCCTTCACGATTTCCCAGGGAAAGATCCATTCGGCCACGGAATTATTGCACGGAGACGACCAAAAGCTAACACAATATTCATGCAAAATAAAAATATGAGAGGACACCAGACAGCACTCCAAACCGGGGAAGCAATCACGAGTCTTTCTGGGAGAGCAAAACAAATCCAAGACCACAGCCGAGGGACCACCTCTGGAGTCGCGGGATCAAGACCCCTGCTGGAGGGACCCCACGTACAGGCCACACCCTCGGCAGCAAGGGCGAGATATTGCTGTGTAGAAAGGCTCCGTGAGTAGGAACATGTGAATCAAATACCAACTCTGAATTCAAGACTCTCTGTCTATTACAGTATCAAAAATTTCACAATGACTATAAAGAGGAGTTATGGTCGGAGGAGCGAAGATTTTCCGATGTTTATAATGTACATCTATATAATTACACGCAAAACGCATCCATAAACGAGAGGCGGGAGGTGTAAGTTCACCAAGTCTTTAGCTGTCAACCTGTACTAGAAGAAAATAATTTAAGCACGTGTGATGAGAGATTTGACAGCCTGAGATTGAACTGAGCATTTATTAAGTACTTTATTGTTCAGGGGAAAACCTATAACTATGAGTACGGCAAAAAATCTCTCATCTTATTATTTCCGTCGAACCTGAAAATGCAGTACGAGTCCAAGAAAATGTTCTCCTTGTTACTCTGAAAGGTATCCGTTCTTCATTGCGGTAGGAATCTTTGCCTATCGTTTAGACTACGAATCTCTATGACTTCTTAAAGCAGCATAACGCTCTCTGTTCGCTTGTAGCAGTTTTTGATTAGTCTCGCCACATTTCTTCGTATCCTACCGAAGTCACGAATTAAATCGCACTGCGTCCGATTCCAAATACTTGCCGCGTATTAGAGGTGCAAAGTAGAAATCTCTTTCGCTTTTTAATCCTTTTTAATGTTATTCCCACAGCACATTTTACGAGTTGCCTAGCTTATATGTAGCTTAGGGTGGTCCTTAATTTTAAAGTTTTCGAATTTCTTATGGGACGCCCCCCAGTTTTGTTCCATTTGGAGAGAAAATAATTCGTGAAAATTATTTTTGCAATCGGATACCGGGAAAACGTGCCGCATCGCACTTCAAGTTTTGAAATATTGGTATTTTTGGGTGTTTTTCGAACATCACTCTCGGATTATTGTATCGCTTTTCTGTCTTTTACAACGACTCGTTAGACATTTCTAGTGCATCAACTCCAATATCTTTTATTTCTGCCTATTGGTTCCCAGGATATCGCACCGAGAGTGAGCGCGCGCCACCCCAGTCAGTTCATTTGGGTGGCACGAGGGTTGCATACTCTCCATATTTGTTGATCATTCTCGCTCATCGTAAAAGCATAAAATTCTTTAGATAAACTATAAACTTCGTCAATATAACCTTGAATGCTATATTTATCACTGTTTATTGTCAAAACGGGCTTAGTAGCAGTGGTTTATTGTTCACATCTAAATATTTCTGATATAGCTGCATTGTAGCTGTATCAGAAATATTTCTCTTGTGTATTCTCTACGATTGGTTTGAAGTCATCTTCACCATATTTATAAACTCCTATCAAGACAAATTAAAATATAGTAGGAGAGGCCCGGGCAAGAAGCATAGTGCGGGTAAGAAGAATAAGCGGTTTTTTTCACAAATACGATACGCGTAGGCCGGGTCATATGATCGGTTTAGCGACGCCATAACAGTTAAACAAACCAATACAGACGCGAGTTTGTCGTTAAAGGGAACGGTTTCTGCTGTTTTCTTGCGATTTTCGCAAAGGTTGGTACGTATTTTTTTGGTACTAATGGTATAGTGATCAATCATACTTTATATTTGTTCAATGGCACGGAGCTTTAAGTTTTATTGTGACTGTAGTATTCCACTGACCGCCAAAGGTATCTGAAATGTTTATGCATCTTTCTAATGTTGTGGCTTCGAGCAAGACGGATACGGGCAAAACGGAAAGGTACTAGTTTCGGAGGAGAAACACAACTTTAATGTAACTACCATATATAACATGGACAAGTGTGAAGAGCTGCATAACTACCACTATCATTAGTTTTATCTATCAAAAGCAAAAGCTAACTCGGAGTAGTGAGTAGTGCCGAAAGGGACCACTAACCACTATTAATTGCTTCTGCAATGTAAACGGTTACCGTTTTCTTACGAAAGGTTCGTTAGCTTGGTGTGAATTGAAAAATACAGTGAGCCGATTATCGGAAACTGGATATAGTGCATACAGTGCCCAGGATGGGCACACGAAAACTGCACATCATATGCAAGAGTTGGCAGTTACTTCGGGAATGATTGTCAAGACTAACTTCTCAATTTTTCAAGTTATCCTTTTTGCCTGTTTGGCGTGTCGGTTTTGCCCGGTTACTGCGGGAAAAACGGATAATTGGTACGTTTTCATTTCATTGATTTTAGAAGTTACCGTTTGAGTTCCAATTTGTTAATAGCCCAGTCTAAAGTTTGTAAAACGAAGTACTGATTAATAATGAAGAAAGTTCTGTTTTCATATATTTGCACCATTTTGTCTACACTTTCCTTTAACATATACGTTTTGTCCAGGGCTTCCCTATTCCCAAAATACTTCTTCCCGTTTTTTTTTGCAACTAAATGCGGCAAACCAAGAAAAAATACAATATTTGAATTAAATATTACCTTTGAATTCAACTTCAAGAAGTTGCACATGGTATAATTAATTCGCTGACTTAATGCTAATAGCATTCTTTGCAGCATACCTAGCTTTACCTTTGGATATCAAACTTTATCACTTGTAAAAGAATAACTATCTTCTATATTATTTATACTATATAGATACCTTTTTCTCAACTTATACGCAACCAAACTAGGTACCAAATGAGGTACGCAACAAATGAGGTACCAAAATGCACAGAATTTATCAGAGAACATGCGACGGCATATCTTACTTCCTAAATATTGCTATTGTTTCCTAAAATTGGGTTTTAAATAATTAAAAAAAACCAAAAATAACAAAAACCGGTAAATATTGCAGACGTTAACGGCGCACAAACTGATACATTTGTTCATTTGCAACAATATCTCGTATTCTTTAAATAACTTTTATCAAAATGCGGCTGATTCCACATTCAAGTCTCCAGTTGATACGTAATAATGAGTCATCACGTGCGTTTAACAGAGGATAGTGTAATTACTACCAATGTTGTGTTTAAAGAGGTCCTCTGACCTCAATTTGTACATGAACATTCCAATTAAATTTGTACATAAGACCCTGCCTTTTTTTCTACATTTTAAAATTAGAAACGCGCCTATCCCTCTGAGGACCTGCATTGAAAAGAGCGGGGGAAGCCCGCTGGGAGCGGGCGCAGCACGCTCGTTATATATTACCATCAATAGGTACAAGTATGAGAAACTGTGTTCCATGCATTGGGCACAAAAGAGACTAGGCGTGAAGTTATTGATAGCATTTTCTGCCTAGTTTACAGGTTATTTGCATCGCGTAAGATACTAGAAGCTTTCCATTTATACTGGAAGTCATGTATTGATGAGATCTCGTTATACTCCTCTACTCCGAGAACCATCTGAGACGGTAAATAAGAAAGTGCTCTCTTATGGTACAGATAGTAAGCACTCTGAACTAGTTCGTAAAACTCGAAAAGAGAGTAGTTATTTACGTACTTAGCTAAAAATCTTATTATACAACAAAGATTTGTAACTTAAAATTAAATGCGTAATTTGTAAGAGGTATTGGTATGGTATTTTGAGGAGGCGAACATTAGCTCTAGACATTAGCCGCATAGCAAAGGAATGAATAAATGAGAGAAACCCGGCGTCGGCATTAGAAAGAAAGATCGTCTCTTAAAGAAAGGCGCCAACGAGACCACGTCTTTACGTCCCATCCGACGGATACAGTGCCTTAATTATTGCCATTAAGTGTAATTAAAAGTACCTTTGGAAAGTATTCAAGCATGGATCGCAAAGTCCATGAAAAACCTCCACTACCGCCGGTAAGTAAACCCAAATCTAAAAGGTGGAAAGCTAACACTCTATCCAATATCCATCCAATCCGATACCCTTGTGATACCTTATAATATGCGTTGATTCTTATGCAGTTTTTGATTTTGTTGTCTAGAAATTCCCTTTTCAGGTTACATGTTCGTGTTAATTAAATTATTATTTAAATTACATTTTTTAAATATGAATTTTAAACTTTGTTTTGTATCGTGAAGTAGCAATAGAACCACACCAAAGAGAATCGTCAATTTTTCCGTACGCACAACCACGTGAAGAATTCGTCCTGCACGACTGGGACTTGGGGGAAAGACGGATGGAGAGGAGGATAAGAATCCTATGCTGGCGGCAGCGGGGAGGCCCGAGTGACTTGGCAGGGGGGAGGGAGGGGGATTAATTGCACAAAAGAGAAGAAGGGGGGGGAAGAAGGAGGAGATAAGTGCCCATACGTCAGAAGCACGGGGGAGTTTCAAAGTGTAGGGGGTTGGCGGCGTGGAGAGGGCAAAATGATTGCGTGACAGATGAAGAAGGGTGAATTAATCGACGCAGTGAATAAAGGATCGAGGACCTTGCCGAGACAACCAGTCGGCCGCTCGAGTGGCGCATAAATACAAATCCACCGACATTCGGCCGCGCTTCCATAGGCGTAATCCTCTTTCCCCCTCCTTCCACCGAGGATATCCGCAATAACCTCACCCAGACTAAATGCGGCCGTCCACGAAAATAAATTATTCATCAGCAACCACATTTGAGGGGTTGAACATGGGTGAAATCGAGAAATCAATATTGGAATAAGATAATTTTCGAATACCGATAATTGGCGATTACGATAACTAATATCAAGGCACTTGCTTTGATCTTATCAGGACTGATAAAAATATCAAAGTAAAATATTGCATGATAAAAGTCAACTCTTGATATAATATTACGATATATCGAACAACAACCGATGATATTATGAGGAATTTCATCGGATGGCGATTTTTACAAAATGATTCACGACTTATTTAAGTATACCGGGGCTAGCCAACTTGATAACTTTACGGAGTCACCCGCAATGCACAAATTGTGCGAAAAATCCACAGAGGAAAAATCATTCGCCTTGACCGGGCCAATTTCTACAGGAGAGAATGACGCCTGGGTAGCTTAACTGGCTAAAGCACTCGGCCGGAAATCGAGGGATCCGGGTTCGTGTCCCGGTCAAGCTAAAAGGTTGTGGATTTTCCGCACATGATATACGACGGTATATGATCGTGATGTTTTCATCGAACCCGATATCTTAGCCCTTAGAGTGCCGGTGAGCGTTATCGGGCTCCTCTTATCTCTCACGAAAAGTGCCAGAAGCTCGATAGCGCTCCCCCTGCATTGTCACTCTTAGATGCTGATAGTTTACTAATCATTCAATAATCAATATTCATTCTATTTTAACATTAACGGTTAAAATTAGAAAACTTAACTGATATTACCAAAAATTCGTCAAATAATGCATTAAAAGATGAAACCACATATAAAAAAGATTTCCTAAAGTTTTTGAACACAAATCTTAAGTTGTTTTTGAGACCTAATTTTTTCCTAACCTGCAGCAAAACATCAAAAATGCCTCGGCACTTTTAGCATAGTACCTGGAAAATCTGTTGGCACTCAAAGGATTTATTATGTTATCAGCCAGTATATCACTATTTCTTGCTGAATGGAGAATACTATGTTTTCCGCAGTAACTTATAAAATCATTCCACCAACCGAATTCCTTAAATGATTTGCGCTATCGGGTCAGAGTGAAGCACCATACATGGCAAATGATTAATTCATTCGACGATGTCGCCGAAGAGTGGAATTTTTAGGTGCATTTTGCCTCACTGTTTACCTTCACTTCACTTTATAAATCTCAATGAAGTGTCTCAATCTATCACCTAAAAACAATATATTAACAAAAAATGTGTAAAAACGATGCAAAGGCACCTAAGGATGCTACTCCGTGTTAAAACCGGTCGTGGCAATAACATCTTTACCTCACTGTTTATATATCCACAGATTCCCCAAATCCACGTAAAAAGTCATGAAGTTTCATAAATACTTTGAAAATTCTAGTATGTGCAAAAAGGATTGAATCTATCCCTTTATATCTCGCACATGCCACATCACAGGCCAACTGCATTTATTTATCTGATGACAGTCTTTACCAACAATTAAAAATAATATTATTATGAGCTAATTTGTTTCTGGTAAAATAATGTTAAAATAAATTCGGAGACCATGATACAGTTTGGTCTACACTATGGATTAATTCAATCATCACTCATACATACTCTGGATTTTCATTACTAAAGTTGGCGTACTTGCTGGCGTAAAAAGGTACTCACATAATACTGAAATACAAGGATAATTTCATAAGGAAATGCATATTTAGGTGATATGAGGGAACTTATTCAGTAAATAAAGACAAGCTTACAGAAATAAATTTAGGAGTAAAAATGCACAGATATGAGCGAAGCACTATACAAGTGAGCACCTAAAATATATAGTTATATACTTCTACGCGATGGCATTGAGAAAAAAGGTACTGAGGGAAAACATATTTTCACAGGGTAGGTACCAACCCAATTAATTTGTAAAGGAAATTCAAGGCAAGGGGTCAATACTCTTAAATGCAGCACCGAAGTTTTCTCAAGATCCGAAATAAAATGAGGGTGCAACCACCCTTTGGATAAAGGCCTTCAAGAATCACGGGAACAAAACAAAAAAATAACGCGAGGTCTTCAAAACGCAAAAAGAGAACGGTTCAAGACGTCCTGCGACCGACCCCGCCTCTCGGACAAGGGGACCGTGGTGAATTATTATGTTTTAGAAACCCAACTCTCACCCCCATCACCTCATCAACCTCGGAGTTACGCCTCGATTCTTGATGCCGACGAAAGAGGCGGGGGCAACGGCAGTCAAGAGATTCCGTTCCGAAAAAGCACGGCGTATAGCCGGCTGGATGGAGAATTTGGAATGAAAAGAGAGAGTATACATCAGATGGCGTGGGTGGAGGGGAGCGCTAAGGTCTCTCAAGAGCCCGCTGTTGACGCAACTGCTAAACAGCCCCTTGGGGGCGGTTCAGAGTCCCCAGGCGGGGAGGCCCTTCACGTCGGGGGCGGAAGCAACGTGGTCAGATCCGGTGGGCTTAAAGGGGGGCTTGGGTTCCGGCGAGGAGAACAAAGGGCGTAAGCAAATAAGAAGAAGAAGAAAGGGAATATTGTTGGCCGTTGTGATAAAAAAAGCACCGACTGCCGAGCAAAAGCATATCTATCACAATGTAAATGACAGCACTATTTTTTATAAACAACTAATTTTTATTATTCAAGTACTCTACCGGTAAAGTTAGGTTAGCGTTTGGAGCATTTGAGAATTACTCCGGCCGTATCCACTCCCATGTAGAAATTAAATCTTTATATTACAATACGAACTACTTCCTTTCATTCTGTCTATAAAAGAAAACCGGTAGCGAATTCCAGGTCCTGAGTTGTTCAAAGCCTCCGTTAACAGATAAAGCTCGCGGCCAATCTGAGTATTTGGCGAGAAGTTTCAGTAGTATAAAAAATGGTGCGTTTTCAACCAAAACATCATAGCAACTTTAGTTCCTACAAGCATCACCGATCCAATGTTAAATTTTCGTGATACTACTTTTCTCCACCGCGCCAGTGTATTTGTATTTATGACGCCTAAGCCCGTAATATTAATTTTTTAAATGCTATTGCCAAATAAACTATTGAAGAATGACCCGATAGTTAGGCTCACGTGATTACATAACAAAATGGAAAGTATATTATAACGATATTATAATAAATCCATCCTTCGGAGTACCGCTGCCTAGGCAGCAGCGGATACATGGGAGAATATATGGGAGGCACAGTAACTTGATTATTTTTCATTACGATAAAAAAATAGGTAGCTCAAAATATCTTTTGCGCCCTCCCTCGAGTGTTTCTGTATCCACCAATGAGCCAAGGAGAGGAGTAACCAAACGTCAGAAAAGAACCCAGCGGATAGGTTATGTCGTGAGACATAGAAATTACGTAAGAAATGCACTGGAAGAAAAATTGTTGGAAAATTTCTCCAAAGAAGACCAAGAGATAAGTACAAGAGGCAGATAAGAAAGAAAAAGAGCATTAAAGGATTGAAGAAATTTACTTGAGAAATGGAAAATTGGTGGGATGCAGTATACGAATCTTAGGAATGCAAAATTAGGCATAAAATTAGTAAACTAAGATACCTGGAAAAAAAATGTAATATACCACCATAGATTTCACATAGGAATTAAAAGAAGCATATAAAACTCTGGATGATAAAAGTGCAAACGTTCGAATATTGGGCAGAATCAGTAATGTATCACCGATGATACAAATCTCATGGCACGAGTAAAAAACCTAAGATGCCAACAAATTGGTGCAGCCATTAAATAGCTACATTTCGGGGCTATGATTATTTAAACAAAGTGGTCTCGGCATTTATAATAATAAGAAAATCTACAAATGCACTAGTAAAAAATTGCAATAAAAGGAAAAATGTTTGATAACTGTCATATTTGCTTCCTTAAAAGTCATATTTTCATACTTTCATCTCTGTGCAATGAGTCTTTTCGATCAAAAAATATGTATACGTATTTCTCGTGCAAAAATGTAATGCCACACACAATTTACCTTCCATAAAATACTGAGGAGAATAAAAAAACTGGTCGCGGACTCGTGAGTTTCTGGATAGCTCACTGTGCAACGGGAGCACTTCATAGTTTTACCCCGCATGAGAGGTCTCGTTGAATAAAAATGGACATGCTGTTGGTAAAGCGCGATGTTGGAAGGCTGGAAGGACGGTATAATAAAAAAATACATGACGATGGCTTGGGAGAATAAAGTACTTGAGGTATGAATGCTGGGTCAACGTTGGGAGGGAAGGTATTGAACGAGTTTACCCACGTCGCGAATTCAGCGTCGGGTTACGGAGAGCTAACTACCACGATAAAATACAAAAGAGGAATGCCCGACAATAACAATGACCACTTCACGGACTGAAATGTTAGCACGGGCTCTCCAAATGCAAAAACGGCGGTTGTGAAAAAATTCATCGGAAAACGAAATCTCTCAACCGTCAAGGAGTAAAAAGAAATCACTTCATCACGAAATGGTGAAATGACAAAATGTCAATGCACCATAATACTTATACCCAGATGAAAATTATTTCAGACTATAAAGATTTGCTATATTATAAAAAATCATTACTTTTTGCAAGAGATAAATACTGAATTCCAAAAGTACATTAGGAAAACATGAGGTGGAGATGTATGCAAAAATCATAAAAAGGACGTCAAGGCGATTTGATCATTACATGTGGATGAGAATAGCCTCATTAAATTTGGAGAAGGATATACAAACTGACTTGGGCACCCTATAAAACCCATGGTTCCACACTTTGGCTGTCATGATGGCCCGACGTTTAACTCTATGACCTTTGACCCACATTGTGACCCTCGGAGGTCAAAAAACCAACAACACGAACCTATGAACTGCCTAACCGACTTTGGCACCCTTCAAAACCTATGGTTTGACTCGTTGGTTGCCATGATGGCCCGACATTTAACTCCATGACCTTTGACTCCCATTGTGACCCTTGGAGGTCAATTAGTGAATAATACGGGTATTTGGACAATACCAATGACTTGGGCACCCTATAAAACCCATGGATCGACACCTTTGTTGGTATGCCATTCTTTTTGTCACCCTTATGACCTTGACGGTAACCTTACTGGGTCAACGGTTGAATTTTCGTCATTAAAGTGTTATTTTCGGGTTTCTCGGGTCCGAAACCCTAAGAATTGACATCTTGTTCAATGAAATTCAGACATTTTTCTATCTCGATTTTTTTAACATTGAAACCCCATAAGGCAAATTCAAAATTTTGGTTTGGACCCAAATTGTGAGGTGAAAAGGTCAAAATTGTAAACTTTTGCTTACACTCAACAAAACTTAGGACCTTTCCCCATAAGTGTGCCAATTTTCATGAACATTGCTCTATGGAAAGTTACTAAAATTAATGGTCAAAAATGACACACGACCCTTGGGACAGTCTGTATAATACTGAATGCATAGATACAATGTAATGCATGGGATTTTTAACTACACCTTAACAACCAAAGTCTATTTTGCGTGGTATGAAATATTCATTAAGAAATGTTGACATCAGACCTACAAATAACATGACATAGGAATTCTTTGCGATGAATCACCAACATATATTTATAAACCACAAATAAGAGAAAGATGACTTAATTAACGGCATGACGGATTTTTGTAGGGACACTTAGATGCTTTTAGAAAAACTTCTCGATCTTTTCATATCAGCCATAGTTCAGTAGAGAAATGCACATTCTAACAGCCGGTATACGGGTTGAAGTATTGTAGTTGGAGATAAATATATTTGATGTCACAAAGTTTATATGAGCTTTGTATAACCTTTTCATTGGCTCAAGAAAAGTAAATATATAATATAGAGTACGGACTTGGATAAGAAAAATTCAAAAGAGTGAGTGAACAAAAGATGCTGGTATTTTGAGTACACCGTGATTATACTCGCTAGTGAGGGGACTTAAAGGCAACACAATGTACAGTGTAAACTCGTCGTCACCCAGAGGCAAATACAATCTTTTCTTTTCAAGAAAAGAAACGACCTCTCTGGTTGCACACTTAAATACATCACGGAGGCCAGAAAGGAGGCCAAATTATCCCAAATTATTACGACGAGAGACGAGGCTCAAACTGGTATCCGATAAACCTTCGCCTGGAGCCAACAAAGGAAAGAGACTTCGTGTTTCCTTGGAAAGTTATGAGAGCTCAGTGGAAGAGAGTATATTCCAATATTGTGAAGACTTATAATTTGAAATGTGATATGTTGTTAAATATTATCACTACGGACATAATAATATCAGTATTACAGAAGGACAACTCAAAACGAGCAAAAGGTAAAATAACACGACGGATTATTCAAGACGGTGGCCTTTTTTATCCGTTAAAAGACAGTTAAGGAGGAAAATTTAGTCTCTTAGAGAAAGGCAACTGCCATTTTACTCCATGTTCCATTACTTAAAAAGCCAACTCGTAAAACTCCTGTTTGCAAGTCTTTTTTTTGTATAGTTGATTCTATTTTGTTATTTTTTAATGCGGAAAACATTCCATTAATAGAGGATAATTTCCCTTGAATAATTCCCTAAACGTAGCTTAGCAAAGGATATGCAAGCAAAGTTGTTCAGTGAATTTTTCAATTTTCCAATGAGTAAATGTATGTACCTTTATGAAAATCTGTTTTAAAAAAGTAGGTAAGAATACTAAACTCAAAGTGATGTGTACAAAAAAAAAACATTCCAAGTACAAATATTATTAATTCATTAAAGCAAAGACATGAAACGGATAAAACCATCCACGCAAAAATTCTCTGGTAACTAAATAACTAATAAGACTCGCACCAAAAAACGCAATCCACTACCGGCAATGTGTCCGCCATTTTCACACACAGGTATTCCCGCTTAGTACGAGTCGTCAGAAAAATAATTGATGGACCGCATTTCGTATACACTTTAAACGTAGGGATCCATTTCTGGGACTATCTTGATTTTACTTAATGCCACTACTGCCACGTGTATTCGTTTCTTTTCAAGGGTAGCTGATTCACGTCCAATAATATTCAACTTTAATATTAAGTCACGTATGACCTAGATGAAGCAAAAAAACAGACCTTAAATTAACTCTATGAAAGTTAATACTTTTCCTTAACCACCGTAAAGGCTGTAAGATCATATACAGCCTAATTACAACATTGAGAGTACAAAAGATATTGCTATACTCTAATTATTTCAAGAGAAGTATATCGGACGGTATAATTTTATCTTCGTGAATTTAAATATGTACTGTTTTAATAAAAATATAGTTTTCTAAGTAATTAATCATATAAAGTTAATAAGTATCGAATTTAGTAATCCTTCATCCTCAATTTGGCGATAAAATTCCAAGTCGAAGGACAGCAAAAAATGCACTATGATAAGTAAGGAGAGAGAAAAGAAACAGCCATTTGTAAAACCAATATTGCTTTAAAACCAATTTTAGGTAATAAAAATGTTACTTCTATATCATTATCCAGTAAACGCTGACTAGACGTTATAAACCGGCCCTAAATTCTGTAATTTCTAAGTTACCGCAATGCGCCGCCTTATACCGGACCATTGAAGAAACTTCCGACAAAATTTAGTTACAATTGCTGGGATGTGGTAGCATGTATATTGGATTTTTCGCCGCGCATGAAGTACCTATTCAAATCCTAAAAAAATATCAATCTAACATCATTCAAACAGGGAAAATCGATAAGAAATACTATAAAATATAATTGGACATATTTTATTTAAGAAGATGGTACAAGGCACTCCAACAAATACTGCTCCAATTTGTCTCGATCTAGGTTCCGTCCTGCAAAGAAGAAGAATAAGTCGTTTCAAACCCAAAATAAAAGCATGTTTGACTGATCCCGACAGCAAGATTAAATATATCATTCGAAGCTCTCAAATCTAAGAAGACAAACGTCCAACTGCAATTACAGATTCAACACAGATCAAGCAAAGAAGACTACCATTAAAGATGAAAAATGGTATAACAGAAACACTGAAGATCAATGGCCAGTGATTTTCCATGCGCCTGCTCAGACATGCGGATGAGACAACATGAAACTAAGAAGTATCTACGGTTAAGCCTAAGGTGAGACAACACATAAATGCAGAACCATGAGTGATCTGTATTTTATTTTCAAGCGTTAGCAAATTACACATCCTACTTCCATTAGCGTGAAATATAATGCTAAACTGAAGTAAAATCTGATGCTTTCCCGGCGAATATGTTCAAAAAAGGCTATTCGGGCTTCCAGCCGGGTGGTCTCCCTCCATTCTGCCGACGTTTCGGAACACGAGTCGGGCTCCATCCTCAGGGCTAATGGTGAGTGGATGAAGTTTGCCAGCTTGTTTACTCTTCAATTGGTTGTGAGGTCTAACGTGATTGGCTGGGAGGCAGCCAATCTTATTTTCTTAAGTGCCGGTTTCCATGCATTACTCAGTGAATATCCTGTGTCACGGTTGAGGGTGTTAGTTGTCAGCCGGATCTCGATGGATTCCTTTACCAGTCTTTTCCAGAAATCAGTCTCGCGGCATAGAATTTTCACGTGATCCCACTTTACCCTATGATCGGATTCAATGGCGTGTTCTACAACCGCGGATTTTTCCGGTTGGCAGAGCCTAAGGTGTCTCTTATGTTCTTTTATCCTTGTACTGATAGTTCTTCCCGTTTCCCCCACGTACACCTGCCCACACTCACAAGGAATTTGGTAGACCCCTGGAGTTTCAAAACCACAAGGATCCTTCGCTTTAAGAAGTAGATCTCTTAATTTGGAGCATGGTTGGAAAACGGTGTTAATACTTCGTTTTTTGAGGATCCTTGAAATTTTCCCGGACACCGTAGACACATAGGGAATTTTGGCTATAGCGATGGGCTTTGGTCTCTCTTCTTCCTTTAAAGAGCCTAATTTTTAATGCTCCTTTTTAGGGCCGAGTGCATCTCCTCATTACTGTAGCCATTTTGCTTGAAGGTGGTTTTCAGATGTCTTATCTCTTTTGGCAGGCTTTCTTGGTCCGCTATGGCTTTGGCTCGATAGAAAAGGGTGGACAAAACTGCTCTCCGTTGGGCGGGGTGGTGATGACTTCGCCCATTTAAATAGAGGTCCGTGTTGGTCGGCTTGCGGTAGACGCTGTGACCGAGCGTGCCGTCGTTCTTTCTATGGATAAGGATATCCAGAAACGGGATTCGGTTGTCTTTCTCGATTTCCATCGTGAATTGTATTTTTGCATGTCGACTGTTCATATGGCTCAGGAAATGTTGTAAACTCTCCCTCCCATGAGGCCAAATGATGAAGGTATCGTCGACATAGCGATAGAAGCATCTGGGCTTGAGGGTTGCAGATGAAAGTGCTTCTTCTTCGAAAGACTCCATGAAAAAGTTGGCTATTACGGGAGATAAAGGAGAACCCATAGCAACTCCATCTGTTTGTTCGTAGAAGGTGTCGTTGTACTTGAAGTAAGTCGTCGTAAGGGCGTGATGAAAGAGAAGCACTGTGTCAAATTTTCCCTTCAATAGCTCCATCGTATCCATGATTGGCACACGAGTAAAAAGAGATACGATATCAAAGCTGACCATTATGTCCGTGCTCTTCAATCGCATATCAGCAATTGTTTTCACAAACTTAGATGAGTTTTGGATGTGATGGTCGCCATGGCCAATGTGCTCGGATAGGATACCCGCGAGGTATTTGGCTAGTTGGTAGGTGGGCGCCCCAATGGAACTAACGATAGGCCTTAATGGTACGTTTGGCCTTATGGATTTTTGGAACACCGTAGAGCTTCGGTGGAGCCGGCGCCGGTGGATAAAGTCTCTTGGCAGCCTCAATAAGAAGCCCTGATTTCTTAATTAGAGCTATCGTCTTCCTGGTGATAGAATCAGTGGGATCCCGTGCCGATTTCGAATTCGAGGCTTCAATTTCTCCAACCGATCGATGGGGCAACATCAAACCTTATACGGTAAAGCTAGACATGGACTCTTTGAATCACGATATTCGACTCGAATAGCAAAAAGTAAGAAAATAGTCATGCAGAAAGGTTGTATCACCGCCACAGTAAAAGGTTTAACCCTTGTTTAAGCGTTCAAAGAAGGAATAAGCCGATTTTTCAGGAAGTTCAATCAATATGTGATGCTATCAGGGAGATAAAAATTCCAAGGAAAGTCGTTATATTATAAAGCATAATATATGGATTAAGAAATATGACAAGGGAATTTGTGACGGCGTGAAAGTCCTCGCCAACTAATCCGAAGATCGTGGGTTCGAGTCCCACTCGGGTAGGCGGCCCTCATCCAACGCGTGGGTGATTTTGACGGCTCATTATTATTTTTTATAAGCCCCCAAAATAATTAGGACTCAATTAGCCGTTTTCAGGGTGGTGTAGAAAAAAGGAAAACCCATTGTGAAGAAGTGAAGAAGAACTAACCACCATTCCACAACTAACCGTTCACAGTCCTACGTTCCCAATTGGGAACATATTTATAAAAATTCATGAAAATTATATTTCTTATCTGTGAATAGTTATATAGCTTTTGCGACGTAAATAAAGCATGGAAGTATGTTTTAAAGTGAATCGCATGACTTGTGTATACATTGGTCGTTAACTATACCTTTTCAAAATTGGTTATTTTCATCACCTAGTGAGTATAGGGATAATTCGATATTTTTCTCAACACTCGCTCTCCAGTAACAAATGCTCATTTATTCAAAAGATCAATATATATTACATTAATAAACTTAGTTCACTTGTCAAGCGTATATTTATTTTTCAAGCAACAGCAAAATTTTGCGGCGTGTTCCTATTTAGGAATATGCTTGAAAACACATTTTAAAATTTTTGTTCGGGTTTTCTTTCATAATAACTCTTAATTAGTTGTAAAATAAATAGTATATGCAAAAAATCAGGTAGTAAGTTATTTCGGTCTTTAAAGTGTTAAATGCAATGTCTACTTTAAATTTCATAGCATTCAAGCATACGACATCTTAAAGCTTGTACATGTTGCTACAAACAGGTAGTATCAAGCTAAATAATTTTGTGAGCTCACCGATGAATATGAAACGGCTGACAGGAGTCTCGCCATCGCTGCTCGTGGACCCGTGCAGAGCAGACGCCTCCACTGTCTCCATGTCGTACATTTCATTCACCGCCTGTAGGATAACGTGACGGGGAGGAGTTTCTGCAAGGGTGGCCAATCCCTGGAAGGAAATGTAAGCGATAACAAATACGTATTTATTATTCTAAAATAATTATTTTTCAGTGGCGACATACGTTATGTTAACACCAATTTTCCGAATTTATGGGTTAATATTCGATTTTAGGCTAGTGTGAAGGAACCGATTGGCAAACGTCTATATGAAACATCGATCATCGAGAAACATGCAAAAAAATACCGTTAACTTTACAGTTTTCATACCATCGCGGAAGGTTACTCGGGAATTCCACCGGGTCAGGCTCTCCAACTCGATCTCGACCAACGATGCCCTGATGACGTAGGACAACTAGTACATCGAAACGTCGGCCGAGATAGAGTAGGAGAACCTGACCCGGTGGAATTCCCGAATAAACTTACACGATTCTATATGCCGGGAAAGCCAGCGATCAGTTTTCGTACCAACTTTACATTTTAAATTTTTCTAACTTTTCCGTGATTTCCATTCGGCTTTATTAAAAATTTCTCTAAATTCATACAAATGCCTAAGCAGTCGTATAACGAAAAAGTGCAGCAAGGTATTTTGTAACATAAAGCCGATCATCAGTGGCAGCAGCAGAAATAAAGTAGAGTCAACAATTGCCGCCCAGCTCGGAGGACAGCAAAGAGTTCACCTTGAGTTCATTTCAAATATCTTTGCGACTGAGAGACAGGGCCAAGTTTTTTGTGGGTGAAGAAGGAGGACACGTGACTTGCTGATAACCAATCAAAATGTGATACGCGGAGCCTAGACTACGGGTAAGTCAGTCGTTTTCCGACCTCCATGATGTACGCTTGGAATGTATACGTAAGTGAATGAGTTGTGTCTGTGTCCATAACCTAATTCTCCTGGCATTTCCATTACTGTCCTGACCGCTGAGAAACCCTGTCTTATCGATTGGGATGTCTTGGCGTTAGATGAGATTTTCTCAGAGAAGGAAGATTGGTGATGAGATATGAGGCAATAATGACAAAATCCACCTCTACCGTCCGCTCCCCAACGCCTTGTCCGTCTCCAGGTAACACCTCTAAAACGACACGCGACAAGCCCCACTCACATCATGACGACGTGCGATGGAGCCATAAAAGCCTACGATACAAGCTGCAGAGAGTCTGCTCACTATAGCGAACATCCTCCGTTCCCTTTGGCAGAAACAGCGTTTCGAGGCGTTTTACGGCCCCGAAATCAACATCCCCAGGACATCGTTCATCCACTCAACCACCCATGACACGTTCAAAGGCCAGAATAAAGGGGACTCATCTCGTATCCACGCTATGGAGGCTTTTGAGTGTCCATTTTGATCTGCTATACTAATATTAATGGTGAGGGGTTAGCGTATTTTCAGGATACCACTGGTATACTCCATTGGTAAAGGAATATCCAAAATGCATGTACCAACAGATATATAAATATTTTCTTCAAAAATGTTGCAGAAGAACTACACTAGGCTTAGAATGCTTGAACGATTGATAACAAACATCGCTTGAATTGCAAGGAGAACACCCTCTTAGAATTGCCTATTATACCCAAGTCCGACGATTAAACAAGTATTAAGCCGAATGGAAAAGTATAGGAAGTAGTTATTCCCCCGAAAAATAAAGGACTTGTATAAATTCTAAGTTATTTGTTGTATGCTAAGTGTATTTGTTACTCAAATCTCTCACTAAGCCCACCCACATTTTTTTTGTTTTCACATGGAGGTTGACGGCTAGCAAAAATCCTTCCGCCACTTGAGCTTTGAGGCACTAGCGTAGCATGTGAAAGCAGTGCTTTTAAAAAAAATTGAAAACATAAATATATCTGGCATACAAAAATAATTACATCTTTCAAAAGGTGGCTATACAGGGAATCCTGGTAGCTAACTCATAGTACGGCTTCGCATTTAAATCCGGCTGGATATTATGAACACCATACCAAAATTCTCGACGCATCAGGTAGCCCAATGAAAAGAACGCCAACCTCTACGACTTTCTCACGCATACTACTCAGCTAAAGGTGAAATGTACTCTCAGCAATCCAAACCGACCTTACAGCTACATCAACGATCTCAAACAATTGGTTTATAATTTTATTTTAAATTCATAACTACGGATGCCACGAAAAAAATATGCTCAAATGTCTCCTGGACAGTCCTTTCACTTTAGCCGTAATAGTATAAGACACAGTCTCAGGCGTTACTTTGTGGAATTGCTTCATCATAGAATAAAATCACATTACTTTGTTATATTCCACACTTTATTTATTTTAAATAGCACTACCCGGGCTTCAGCATCTAATGATGATGATAGCATTAGCACCTGATGATAGCATAAGATGCTGAAACCCGGGTCGTGCTATTTAAAATAAATAAAGTGTGGAATAGAACATAGTAATTTTATTTTATTCTATAAATCGGTATTCGGGTCTTTTTAGCATCCCGCCGAACAACCCGGGGGTGCGTGGCAGAGGGTGGCCGAATTGAGACGCGAGGGGAGGCGTAGAGAGCCGACAACTCGTCTGGCAGGTTGCAGGGACTTGCGCGGGTGAAATCCAATTGCCGAAGGGGAGCGAACCAGAAGAGGGGAGGAGGCTGGAGAATGCAGCTAGCCAAATGCAAAGGGGATGGCAATAAAATGAGAAAGGATGACGTATGGGCGAGAGCGGGATATATGCTGGTCCTAGGACAGTTACGCGCATACGGACCAATTATAGATTAAAGACGATCTATTAACCCTTAACTGCCTGAATTTCTAAATACGTGCTCTTAAATAAGATATACGGAAACGCTGCAATTACTACATTTTAATAACTTTTTCTGCTATTTTTTAATTTTTAAGGAAGCATTTACATATGTATCACATATGATACATTATGGTTATAGACAACTTTTACATTTAATGGATATGTATCACAGATTTGGCTGTTTTCCACATAAGGTTTTCATTTAACATACTCATTGAAAACTTCTCATTGGCGCCCACTAATTAAATGCAGACATATCACTTGGGTAAATCCTCTCACTCGTTTCTCATGCGTGGAGCTGACGTCCTACAACATATTTAGAAGCTTATCACTTTTGGCTCCTACTGACTGCTTCAAGATCCACATTGCATTACGATGGGGTGAATCATGTCTGATACACCATGCGTTAGAGAAAGAATTGAGCCCTTAAAAAATAACCTGCAATGATTGCTGTGTATCATATGAAATGGTGAGAAGCCAAGGGATACAAGTGATTTTTTTTTATTTTTACAAACGCTTCCGTTCCTTCAAGCAAAGTTTCCCATGACATACGTTAAGCACGAAGTGTGACAGCTTCTAGGACAGTTTAGATAATTATGGGTCTTGCCCAGTAAATTCTGTACACACCAGAATCTTCGAATATGTGCACAGTAAAGTTTTGTGCAATCAAGATTTAAGCTACCGCTATATCTCACGAAGAGGAAATAGTCACATGGAAGGGATAACCAATTCGTATCCAGCAATGATGACTTCGTGATTTTATTTTCGCAGAAATTGGCTTTGATTATTTGAAAAAGCTACCATGATTAAAAAAATAGACCCACAGTTAAATCAAACTTAGTTTTATAGAATTAATGCCCTTCTCTCAAATATTTGAGGATGATATTTTAAAAGTATTAAAAATACAACAAAGCGCACTAACGTGGTATATTGAACTGAAGAAATCAAAATCATACACTATAAACGAAATTAAAACGATACATCGTATAATACCAATGATTCTAATTTCTTAAGACATTGTTAGGAGAGAGTTCCCTCCAAGTACATGCTTCAATGTTCTCAACAAATAGAATCGAAGCCTTGAAGACACCCGCATTCTCAAAGTATTCCCTAAACCAATATGGACTCCATACGGTAGGGAAGGATAATAAGGATCTAAAGCGGGGTTGGAGACGGGAGAGAGCGAGGGGAAATGGCCGGGAGAGGAATGTGATGAAAAGTGGAACGAGGTGACGATATGAGAAGAGGAATCCAAACAAGAAGACAGGAGTGCAGAACACTACGAGCTCGAGGCGACGAGGCTTTTGGCCTCGACCGGGAAAAGGAAAATAATATTTCCTCCCCTAAACTCCACGGTAGATATTGCAAGGAACAGATGGGGTTTGCCAAAACTGGAGACGACATGAGAAATTATGATGAGCGCCATAAACGGAATCCAACGCTGAAAAATTGAGCTCGTTTCTCGCAATAATTGAAGTCGATAAAAAAGAAGAGTTAAGATACTGGATGGGATAAGGCCAAGCAATGAATGCTTCCATGATACCAGGATACCTATGCCAAATCATTTAAACATATATTGTATCAGAAAATAAAAGACAGACTTGCTTCGCATTAACCGGCTGGTTCAATGCTGAAAATCTCGGATAGGCAGTTAACCATGGAAAGCTATCGGATTAAACCCGTATTCAGAGTATATACCCCACATTCCAGCAATATGGAACATACATGAAAGTAATACATGTTTTTATGCACGCAAGCATCACATTTTAACATTCCCTATATAGGAAAAAGTTTCAATTCATCACTTTCACCTGTTATCTAGTTCCTACGATCAGCATTTGTCCTAAATTTCTTCAATCTCCAATTAAGCCAATACAGCTCTTTCCCTTTCCACGGATACCCAGTATCCTTCCTTATATTGGCAAATTAACGAATCATTTCACTATTTTTTCTGTAAGGATATTCAGTCAAACATTGTGGAACATAAATACTAACACAGTGTATTCTTACACACTTTCCGGGGAAGTTCAATCGTGACAGCTTCTTGGGCTCAACAGCTGGGTAAAAATACCATGATGCCAGTCAGTCATTTCGAGTAACGAGACGAAACTAGTCCGATCCAGTCCTTATACTTAATGAACAAATGACAAGTGACTCAAAAATATGGATATGATGTAAGTTGTAAACAGGCGTAGAGGCTAAAATTTCTCCATTAAACACTTGGCCCCTCTAATGCTTTTTACAATTGCAAATATCAATTAGTATTACGGCTTAGTAGAAGCAAAGCTCAATATAAATCAATAAAATTATTACAGAGATAAACCACAGGAGAGTTAGGTACATAAGATAGAAACCTACTCCTAGAGTCTGAGACGTCTTCAATGCTCAACTTCCATCCTTTCATACACGTTTCACGCATCATTCTCAATCAGCGTAGCCACAGAGAGTGAGTAATGTCTTTAAAAAACTATTAATTAATGGACACAGATAAGACTGAGAAGAGAGAGACTTATTATGACCTTCCGACAACATGCCGCCTACTTCGACAGAACGAGTACATATATATCTCCGCATCGTACACTTATACATACAATATACCAACATCAACACCCGCAAAGCACATCCCACACCCGTCCTCTCCTTAACCCCATCCCCCTCCTGCACGCCCACCCCTCGCATTCTTCGACGCCCCACACACACAGCCCCCCACCCCCACTCCCACCCATTCCCCCATCCACCCCTCCCCCTTCCCACCAAATAAAGAGCTCACACGTTTACCGACCGCCCTCACGCGTGTCCCCGCCCCTCCATTCCACTCTCACAACTACCACCCCACTATATTAATATTTGGTGCACTGGTGCCTGAAGCGGCTCATTTGCCTAGAAGTATTAAACATTCCAGGGGCTAGCGGCGGTGGCGGCAAAAGGGTGGGTGTGCATGGAGCAGGTGCCGCGCCGCCCCCCTGTTGGGGGGGAGGGTTGAACACGGGAACGCACGAGGGGACTATCGAGAGGGGTGCATGGGGTGTTAGTGTCTGATGGAGGGGATTCCCCCAAAGAGGAAAGGGTAAGTAAGGGTTGTCGGCAATATGCGTGTGTGCGCCTACACCTACGAAATATCCTGAACGCTTCCGTAAGGTACGTGTGAAAGGCCCTGTTATGTGGAAGGGGCATGGCAAAGGGTAGGTTTAAGGTGACGAGAATCTTCAGAAACAAAAATGGGTTTTCAATCTGTAGGTCTTATAAAACTGAGGTTTGATTGAGGAAAACACCCGAGGTTTGTACAATAACAAATGATGAAAATATAAAAAACTTATTCGTTTTCTCTCGTCCACTGGTATTTAAAATAAGATCTTATTACTCTCATACCAACCAACGTTTGAAAACTAAGATATCTTTTATTACACAACAAAAAAATAAATTAAGATTAGTAAAGTAAAATACGGCTTGAGCTCTAACCATTGTCAGAATAAAATGGATTAAAAGCACTTGATTCCACATAGAGTATCTGAATTTTTTTTAAATGTAACAACGAAATGACGATTCTAAATTATATTTACTATGCCAATCCCTATGCACTGCAGTATCGCAATGATACAGAAATGACTAGCATCAATAGACCTTGACGATAGCGACGGAATAGAGCAAAGAGAGTATGAACAGCAAAGGAATTCATCGCAAAAAGGCCTCAATGAACACCGAAGATAGTTCAAATGAATAAGCTCCCGCGAGCTGGACGAGAGTGGGAGTGGAGCTTAGTGAAAAAAAAAACGCCATAATTTGAGATGGCTGGATGGAGACTAGAGTGGGGAGGAGAGAGAATCGAAGAGGGGGAGGCTCGGACAAAAGGATATCCATGGGAGGAAAGAGAAGCTGTGGGGGTTGAAAAAAAGTGCCGGACAGTGAAAGGACATCACGAGGAACTGAAATGGAACAAGAGGTGAACGGCGAGAGAGAGATTTGTAGCCATTAGTCCAGAGGTGTGGGTGAGGACTTGTGTTTCTGAGGGAGGAAATCCATCGCAAATACGCCTAGTGTGCTTCGCAATGTCCGGCGATGGGGACGGACATGTGCTGGGGGCGGAAGGGGTCCCGCCTCCGGGGGCGAGAAGGGAGGGTTGGGGGTGTAGAAATGACGGCCACGCCGCGAGAAGAATTCCCGGAGAGGTGAACATCGCGGAATGCGCTCTCGTCGGTTGATCAAAGTGACGCCCTCGCAAATACGTGCACCCGCCTCTAGGGCGATCCCCCGTCCTTCCGCCGGTGTCCAAACAGAGGGAAGGAGAGAGAGAGGGAGAGAATCTCATACACACAGACGGACTG
Organism: Ischnura elegans; assembly: GCF_921293095.1. Taxonomy (NCBI): domain Eukaryota; kingdom Metazoa; phylum Arthropoda; class Insecta; order Odonata; family Coenagrionidae; genus Ischnura; species Ischnura elegans. Next base: position 37,434,828 of record NC_060249.1, read on the forward strand.
CACAGGTGCACTTCCCAAATGGACACAAGAGAAATAGGGTTTGGACACTGGAACAGGGCTGAGACAGTGGCGAAGCGTTTGGGGGACATGAAGTACTTGGCTACAGGACGGGAAATCACCAAAAATTTCTATTTTTACTATTCACCACTACTTCAATTACATTCTGCATTATTTATAAAATTCAATGAATATATTTATTTGAATACATTTATAATGAATGCGCTTTAATTTTATAAATTAAATAAAAAATATTTTATGTGCTGTTAATTCATTCGCAGAGTGGTCATTCAGATTTCAAACTCTAATTCTACGACTTTTCCTGAGTTTTAAAAAAATAATACAGACTAATTGATGACATCTATACCACCAATTTGTTTTATTCGTCTATGCTAGGGATAAACCTGTTGTTTAGAGAAATTCAATATGAACCTAAAACCACACGCACGATATAAAACTGAATTTTTACGCATGTACAGCTCTGTCTAGATGATAGGAAATTGGAGCTTGGAAATCAAAGATAATTCTGTGCGTAAGAGGAGGAGGAAAATCACCACATGAAATTTACAACAACTGCACTTTAACAGACTTTTTGTTATTTTCCATGACATTTCATGAGTTAACAGGCACAATGAAATTCCTTGACTTCCCATGTCCTTTTTGGTTTTCCAGAAGAGTGGCCATCCTATTTTACTATAGTTTTGGACAATTTAAACATAATATTATCTTAGTATTATAATCGCTATATTGATAAACTTTACTCAGGAGACAGAATTCGATATTTGAAATATTCTACACAATGATAATTAATGCACTCATCCGTATTGTTATTATTTAAAATAATTTCTCCTGATTATTTAATTAATTACAATCAAGGTAGTTTAGACAACGCCACTTCCATGCTAAAAGCTGGGTATTAATTAACGCACTAGTGCGAATTGGAACTACGTTTTTCAATCATAAATCGTAAAGTTTGACTGAACCGTAATTAGATGACAGTGGTGGCATAGTTGGTGCCAGCCGACGGTAGAAACCTACACCACGGGGCTGAGCAAAGCAAGCTTGCGTGACGCTGGGGGCGGGGACACCCACTCAACAATGGAAGTGCAAACGGCCACTCTCGAACAAATTCGATCCGGATGTACGTTACGGAGGTGACACAACGTGAGGCACCCCCTGCCCTACCCCATACGCCCCGGTTGGAGTGGCGGGAGATGGCCCCGGGAAAGGGGGCGGGAGTGTAGGCGAAGCAGGTCACCCGTGCAAATCCCGATGATCTCTCACTCTATCGCCTTGACGCTTGATTCGTCACGACGATTAAAAAAAAATCGGCGCTGCTGAAATGGAAGCATTCCCCAACGGAGTTTCTATTTTTTTTTAAATCTTTATTATTTTTCATTTACAGCAGCAGCCTTTTCGTTTCGTTCGGACCGGGGTCGATGAGACTGAAAAACGGGAGGAAAAAGAGGATGCAGCCGTTTACCCGGAATCTTCAACGCGGAAACAATGACGCGAAATGTTTCCGAGCTGCCAAAGGATAAAGTTGGAACGGTGAACAACCCGGAATGCAAGCTTTGACTATCCACCGAAGCGCGAACTTGCCGGGCCGACGGAAAACAAATGTCGTCTGAACCGAAATGGAAAATGAAGCGTACATTTAGGCTATGAAATGAACAAGTAACTCGCGGCTATTTTATCGACAGGGACGATCGGCAAAATACAAATCAATGTATTACGAAAACAGAAAAAAAATTACGCATTAAATTGCATCACCAAATAAGGGATTTATTTCTTTAAATCTTTAGCTACTCATATAATAAGATATTTGAGTGGTTGACAGAGACTGGCACGAATGACTGACGAAATACAGATAAGAGAAGCAATACAGTTGATGATGAATTTCAATTTGGTGTAAAAAGTTTTATACCGAATACATTCATTTTGATGACAATGGTTAACCCTTTCGCTCACATGGAAATGCTCGTGTTTGGTCTTTCAATATTTTAAACCCTTCTTAATTCCAATTCGGAGTTCATAAAAATATACAGTGAACATAAAAACCTTTATTTGCATTGATTGGGCATACATTAGGACAAATGATCCACATGAAAGGAGCAAGGATATTTGAATAACAAAAAGACAGTTCATCTTCAGAGCACGAAAGAGAGTTAGGATTAAGGACTGGGTTAAGGTGATGAACCGCAACAGGAATATCTCATGGAAAATCAATTTTGATAACGAGACTTGAAGCCAAAGCATGACAAAAGAAATTAATAAAAAAGAGCATGACAATAACGTTATTGGTATCCCTAGTGTGAAAAACTGAAATGGTTAGTTTTACTCAAATAAAATGATACGCCTTTCATCTTTAAGAAAGGTTTAGACGAAAACACCTCGATTAAATTATCTGTTTAACGAACGTGAATACCAAATACGCTACCATTTCTTTCATTCAGTATATCAGGCTGGATACCCACTGATTTTTTTTTGGAAGAAACAGAGGCCTGCTGTAATGAAATTTGAGCATTCGTCTTAGGCACTGCTTGGAGAAACTTACCCATATCCGAGATGAAAAATGACTTCGTTTGAGCTTAAAACTGTTCTTTAGTTACATCCCATGTTTCAGCATCCAAGGATGATTTTATGAGCGATCGTATATGGTAAATGGTGTAACTATAGTATTACGTATGGTGAGTTAACTTAATGTTATACAAAAATATCCTATAAGGTTATCTCGGATTATGCACACTTATAATAGTAGTGGCCCATCGATAAGTAAATCATTTGAAAACCATACATAAAAAACTTGCTTTTCGATAAAAGAACTTCAGCAACATAAGTATGGAATGAAAAACACGGAATGGCAGACTATTAAGGAGAACACACACACCCCGCCAACGGAGAGGCGTACGACACCACCGATAAAGAGCGATTTCTTTATTCGTTTTCCCATCGCAAAGGATCGAAAAGAATCCTGACATTCCATATCAAGATGAACCAATATTTAGGGAGGGATCGCTCCGAGGAGGACTACAGCAAGGAGTCGGGTGACAGAAGAAGCAAAGAAAAAAATCGGCTCGTAATATGCCAGGAGACAGCCATGGGAGTACACAATGCCAGATATGAAAGGGAACGGAGAATGGACCGGCACACATTCGTAGAAGTGAAGAGGAACATCTAGAGGAAAAATAAGGGGGCATTTAACGTTTCCGAGAGAAATTCATGTAATTAGTTCAATAGGAAATCAGGAAATATTCACATCAATACGAATTAGATACAGTATAACTTGGCTGTAACGTCATTTACGGGACCACGCAATTATTGTGTGGCCCACAGAGTGGCATAATAAAAGGGTTATTTAATTAATTAATCAATAGAGGAGGAGAAATAAAAAAGATTTTTCATGAAATGCATACTTTAATGAGATTATTGGTGTAAATATAACTTAATTCATGGTTAGCAGTGTTGTGCTATTCAAATTTTATGTAATAAAGGTTATCAAAATGAAGTGTGTTTATGAAACGAATCCTGTCAAATATACCTAAACACATTATTTCGTAAATGCGGACTATATATATACTATACTATAGATACATGTTGCTTTAAAGTGGAGCATTTTAGCACCTTGGTGGCTTTTGAATGGATGGCCATGTATCCAAGAATCATCAACAAGGAAAGATCCTGGTTCTATTCCCGGCTGATTCAAATTACTTTTTTCATGGTGATTTCACCTTAGGCGTAAATATCAACGAAGTCAGGTGGCCAATGGCACACGCCGAAGGCCAAGAGACGTCAAGCGAGGTCTAGCTGGTGTCCATTTATCAACAAGTTAGCCGGAAGCACAATATTCAAAGAGGATAACAGAAAGCCTTAACAGTGACGTGGATCCCACCGGTTTGTGACCAGAATGTGTTGTATTTTTATCAGAACAAGAGGTTGTCATGGAGAGAATGCTAGGGAGAGATGGGGAGGGTTTTTAATACCATCTCTTTAGCCACCACTTCTAAGTTTGAAATTCGCCAAGAAAAAAATAATTTGGCTTAGACGGGATACGAACCCAAATCTCCCCATTGTTGGTCAGGTATGCAATCGGTCATTATACTAAGCCATCTTTATCCAAGGCGAATCTCAGATTGGGTTAACCGAACAAGGTGTTGACGTCTTAAGTCCAAACAGTGACTCAGGAGACGGAGTTTACTAAGCCACTGTTGGAGAATGAACCCCTCCTAGTCGCTATTCCCCGACGGATGTTTATCAAAGCATTGCCCACAAAAAGTGATTTTGTACGCAGTCACGCGCATAGGTGAAAAGTTATATACACCAAGGATGAAATTCGCCACGAAAAAAATCTGGATTACTCTTCAGGTTCTGCAGATGCTATTCCCCTCAATCCAGCTATCAATCCACAGTTGATAAATGTCAGGATCAAGAATTATCAGCGGGAAAATCCACCCCCCTCATCTCACTCTTAAACTCCCCCTACCATTTCGGAGGCGTTGAGGCTTCATCCCCACCCACGAAAGAGGCGTCGCGGCCAGAATGTGTTGGATTTTCATCAGAACACGAAGTTGTCATGGAGGGAGGGCGGCGTGATAGGGGATGAGTTGGGATGGGGAGGGTTTTTAATACCACCCCTTTTCCCACCTCCCCTCAATCCCCCCCCCCCTTCCTAACACCCCTCCTCTCCCCCCCCCCCCCCCGAGCAACCCTCTCACCCGACGGCGGCGTGGTATGCGGCCCGAGTCTTTAATAAATTCCGTGAATCCTGCTCCCAACCCCACACCCCAGCGCCTCCCTTTAATTCATTTATTCCAGGCTGATCTATACTCTCATTCCTAACCCCTCTTCCGCCCTCCCCACACTAGGGGGAGGGAGGGGGGGAAGTTTTAGTGCCATTCCCAGCCACCCGCCTCTTTCACACCCCCTTCAAAAACCGTTCCCTTCCCTTTTATTTCAGCCCTTCCTCCTCTCTCTCGTCACTTAAATCCACGCCTTTCCCGACCGCCGTAACACCCCCGAGGGCGCTCCTTAATTTCGGCAGACCAACAGGCCTTCCTGGTGCGCACCGCAGTTTTCGCCGAATCTCATCAACATTAGAATGTGTTCTCGCTCTCGCACGCGGTGGAGGATTTTTAGGACGTACTTTCCGTTGCCAAAGGTGCGGATATTCAAACGCTAAGGAGGTTGCTCAGAGAAAAGAAGTATAGGGCAGTTCAATGAACATTTCAAAGTATGCTACTCAATTGCACCTAATCACTGGACGTCTAGCGGAAGTATGATTTTCATAATGTACTTATGCGTTTCCGCTTTTTTATTTCGTTAAACTCATTTATCGATCTCACCATGTCCTATTCCCCGGAGAATAAATAAACCTCTTTCTCTACCTCCCTTTCCATGAGTCAAGTATATTCGTTTTTTTATTTTTAGTCAGTACTCTTTTATTTGATTTTTTACGTTAATATTTCATAATTTAAGAATACCGGGACTAGCTACGGTGATAATAAATATTTTTACAGCGTCACTGTAAATAGGCCACCACTTAAAAATAAAGCATGAATACTATATCAACTGTTAGCTTCAAGTGAGATGTGATGGAAACGATCCATCATAAATAAAAGAGAACTTGCAAGTTCCACTGAAAAACTTAAATCAGAGCACGAAACGTTTCGACGCTTTCAAACCATTTTCAAAAAAGCGGATTGACTAACTTGAAAATGATAGGAAAGCGTTGAAACACTTCGTGTAGTGAATGAAGGTTTTTGGTGGGACTTGCGAAATCTCTTTCATTTGCCATAAGTAGATGTGATGTTCGCTACAACTTAATACTTATGATAAAAATGAACTACGGCTGGTCACCGAACTACTTTTCTTTTATTTCCCCACCAAAGACGGCACAAAGGCAGTTCTATCACATTGGTTGTTTTCACAAACAAATAACAGGTAAAATATAGCACAATAAATAAAAAAACAAACAGAAAACAAAATTTTTTAAAATACGAAGGGGCATTGTGGATTAGACAGCGGTGAGTTGCCCAGGTGGCATTTTAAGGAGGATTTGTACATAGTGGCAGAGGGAACGAGGTCCACGGAAGGGATTTTTGTAGCCATGCAGTTAAAAAAAAGGAGGGGATACGGCAGAAAAGAGAGCGTTGAGAGATGGAAAAACGGAATCGCGGAATGTGAAGCAGATAGGTGTTACGTAAAGGGCGAGGAGGAACATGAAAACGGAAAAGAGGAAGAATTTCGCTAGTCCGGAGAGAACCGCTTAAGATTCTACGCAGAAACATGAGATCAGATAAGACACGGCGGCTAGTTAAATTAGAAATCCTTCAAGAGTTATTAGCAAATAAATGATGAAAATGAAGCAAAACCACGTTATATGCACTAAAATGTCGCTTAGGTAGGCTACAATATACCTTCGAAACATAAAATTAAATTAGGATAGAATAATCCACAACCTTCGCATCTTTTTTGATTTTAGCTTTGGTGTACGTCGACTATGATGGCAAAGCCTTTTATAATAACACATGCGATAGGTGTTTATCTAGAATAGAGGTCGTTCACTATTGGTTGTGAAGCTTCAAAATATATAATTTCCAGTTTCCATAATTTTCAGAACCACTCAGGACGACAACAAGGAGTCTATCAAGGGATATAACGATAAATTGTTCGTAATCATGACATTGCAATTATAGTCCAGCAAAACGGCTTTCGTACTCGACCAAAATCGGTAACCTGCCAGTGAGCCATTTCCCAATCCACATTTTTGACGTTGATACAGGCGAAGATACACACTCTGGCGGAGTAATCGGTAACCTATGTTCAAGTACGGCTGTGCTTTACGACGCATCGTCGAGTAGTACAGTCGTGCTCGCCCGGCCGCCTTAGAAATCGTGTCTCACTTTACGAAGCCCCTTAGAACCAAGCGTACTGCATATAGGAGGCACAACTCCGTCCCATAGAAGGCTAATTTCTGTTGCCACTTCGGCCACATTTTAATCGGCTTTCAAAAATATCAGCAGATGGTGATGAATGCAATACGATCCACTTTTCCAGTATTTCGCAATATTATGTTTGTAATTGCGAGGAATAGCATTGGAATGTAATGAATTTGATGAATCGCATCATCATGTGTATAAATTTCGGTTAATATCCCTAATTATACCTTATTTCCCCGTGAAACTCGGATCAATTTGTCCGTCAACGACGAGAGTGGCGACTTCTGTAAACCCATTTAAATGCGCGGCGATCGAATACACATAATGAGGCTGATTTACGGATCCACTATTGTAATATTCGTGCTCAGAACCCTCCTACTAGATTTGAGTAAAGAAATTTTGGAAGGGAAGCCGAGGTAGCTGTGGTTCGCCCGAATCCGTTCATACTCAGCGTTTGAGCATTGACTCGAGGCGAGCGAGCGGTCGAGCACAGACATAAACGTTTGCATACACTCGATTCCACTGCCTGCCGAGTGAAAGCAAGCGAGCAAGACGTCTCCAGTAGCAATTATTATGAGAAGGTATAATAATAATAATAATTGAAGAAAATTGAGCAAGGATTCATACATGTAACTGGAGGGAGAATTGAAAAGAGTGGTTAGGAGGTAAATGTTTCCGAATTATTCAATTAATTGTACAGGAAAGACAATAAATAGCACTGCTGGTAAATTTTGCCAGATATACGTGGTAACTAAATTGCGATCTGAGATAAGTATCACCAAGTGATGCCTATTTTAGATAAAAATAATATAACAGGTAAAAATCGATTCGGCGATAAAAAAGTTGCCATTTTCGATGCATTATAGATATTTTAATATATTACAGTGATATTTTTGACGCATATTTTTATGCAAAGATGTAACTGTGCTAATTAGGAAAGCGAAGATTTGTCCTTAGAACCACTCCAAAAATATGCCACTTTGGAAACCCTGCTGAACAAGTCAACAAAATTTGGCTTTCATTCGGATAATATTAAATAATACAGATATAAAAAAGTGCTCTTCAAAAGAGACCCAAATTGAAACTAGAATAACTACGACAATAATCGGGAAACGAATTATTTCAGCTAGATTGAAAGAGTGAACCGTGTATCTGGAAAAGCAGGGATTTGGTAGCTGCGTTCTTTTTTTTAAGTTTGACGACGAATATGAGTCAAATGCAAACAAAAATAAGAGATAACAGTAACAAAAGGCAATCATTTTGCCATTGGATATCTATATGAGAATTAACTGTAAACTCCCTTCCCTTGAAAAAGGATTTAAGGATTTTTCGTGTCATCGTCCAATAGTTAGCCGCATACTTCGCAACGTTTCTATACATATTCGGATATCGTCTGCAATCACAGTTAGTTGCCGATACGTATGGAGACTGACAAATTGGCAGGCAACTCAAGACGCGAACCTTTAACAGATTGTTCTTATACAGTAAATGTGCAATGGAAATTTAAAAATGTACACTTCTCGCTGTAACTTACAAAAGAACGGTCATAAAACGGCATTCTAACCAATTATTATGCAAATTAATCGTAAAAAATCACATTTTTATAGTTCCTCGAATAGCGATTCTTGTCCGAAGTGTTGTTAAGAGCTGGATAGTTTTAATATGTTGACAAATACTTGAATATACACGTTGTTTTCAATAAAATGACACAATGTAGGTTATGCATTGCCACTCATGATAAAAACGGAATTTAAATTGACTACCTTTTTACTAGGTAATTGACAAAGAATAATATAATGCAAGCTAAACCACGTAAGATACACGAAAACGGCGATTATGCTTGCCGGCTCAAGTACATGGTAAAAGTGTTAAGTTTAATAGGCGAGGATTTAACTATATACGTCTTCTACACCTTTGCCTTGATTCGTAGACTCTTTGAATGCCGTCCATAATTGCAAAATGCTTTTACTAATATGCGCGAGAGGAATTAGTTTCGAATGGTGCAGAGTGAACCTACCTCCGTACACAAGAAAACGTAAATTTGCCTGGCATCACTCGTCCACGCAACCATTTTTGACCTGACAAAAGCGACGGGGAGTAGTTGCGTATGGTAAAGCTTTCCGCCATTCGTGCTACCTCTGCGTCTTTCCAATTTCCATGTTAATTTTTTGCTTTGTTCCTGAAAATGGAGTGAAGCCACAGAAACCCCGAAAATCGAGATGTTCTTCGATCCCGCCCGGGGGAAACCTACAAAAGATGGTTTTATCATTGTTTCAAGTCTCGGAAATGAGATCTTAGTGATGGCAACACAACTAGTACGAGGAAGTCCGAGGGATTTACAGAGCGAGACTGAGAACGGTAGAAGCTGAGGCAGGAGAGTGCGCGGTCCGAACTGTGGCGCAGGGAAACGCAGAAGACCGATAGAAGGGGGGTGGACGCGGCAGAACCCTGGGGGAAGGGAAAAGCCTTTGCGCGGATGAAACCTCCCCTCCCATTGGCTGGCGAGCGGCCCGCTCGGCAACGCCCACCGACAAGCCCCGCCCCCAAAAAGGGGGGAACCGCCACCCATCCCACCGATCTCTTCCACACGAAAAAAAAACACCTCCTGCGACCCATACCCCCAGACACGAAGCAGGCTGAAGCCCACCCTACCTCCTCCGTTAAGCGACTATTATGGGAGAGGGAAGGCTTAAATCCCCTTCCCTGAGCACCACATTATTGGCTTATGTGCCCCCGGGGCTGGAGAAGAGGAGGAGGGGAGTTTGAATGCAGAGGCGGCGGCGGGTGCGGGGAATATATTGGCGCGGCAGCACGGAGTGGGGTCAAGACAGGGGTGCGGTGGTGAAGGGAGGAAGGATTGCTGGGAAGGGGGATGTATAAGTAATCAGGGAAGGAGATGTAGAGGAAGAAGAAGAGGGTGTTGGTATAGTAAACGGAATGCTTTTGGCGAGACAATGCCCGAGGGCTCCCGCAAATGACGTCACGACCCGGGAGGTTGGTTAGCGGGGGAAGAGGAATTCGGAGTGAGGTCGGAAGGTGGCGAAGTGGAAGATTCCAAAGGAGGTCTTCCCTCTGTTAGGCGACTCCCGAAGCGAGAGGAGATGAGATGAGGAAGAGTGGTAAAAGGATTTGTGACAGAAAATAAATGTGGATTTTACACCTTACGCGGTTATTTTGTTCCTCAGATTTCTAATATTTTAGTTTTATTCACTACTTCGTCATTCATATTCATTTTGTGAAGTTCTTGAGATCTGCGTCAAAATCGAAAAGCTTTGCCCTTCAACATTTCGCTTCGTTACCTACTGGAGTATGCTCCTATACGGAAGTGAGGCATGGACAATGACCGCAGCGGAGAAAGCAAGGATAGAGGCCTTTGAAATGTGGTGCTACAGAAGAATGATGAAAATCAAATGGATCGACCGAGTTAGTAACGAGGAAGTCCTAAGAAGGGTAGGAGAGAAGAGAAGCCTCATGAAAACCTTAATAAGAAGACGGAACAACCTTATAGGCCACATCTTGAGACATGATGGCCTGATGAAGACAATCGTCGAAGGACAGATGGAAGGCGAGAATGGAAAAGGAAGACCTCGAACAAAATATATGGAACAAGTAAAGAGAGATGTGAAAGAGAAGAAATACGTAGGAGTGAAAAGATTAGCTGATAGGAGAACTGAGTGGAGAGCTGCGTCAAACTAATCCTAGGATAGTTGACCAGTGATGATGATGATGTCAAAGATTCGTCAGGACATAGGCTCACTATTAACACAAATAATGGTACAAAAACATTAAAAAATGTCTTTGCTCCATTATTTGTGCTAATAACTTCATAAAAGGAGTATTTAGCTTTTAATGAAGAGCATTATCCCCACAACTGTGCTGGAAACTAATCGAAAGGGTCACGCATGAAGAGGTATACGAGACCATAAAAGAGCGATTGATATTCACAAGAAACGAAGCAACCGTATAATGAAATGGAATGTTCACGATCCACAAAGGGCATTGAGATGAGGATACTGTGAACTCACTGTCCTCTTCCATTGAATACTGGAAACTACGGATATCTGATGTGTGGATAAAGTAATTTGAGAGCAGAAAACCATAAGTGGATCCAAGCTACGATATTAATTGATCATAATTATATGTTTCCAAAGCTGAAATATAGATCTTGATGGCAGAAACAAAATCATAATGACAGGTACTAATGATGATGCAAACCTAGACGTGAAAATATGAAGACAAAGAAATAAAACATGTAAATTAGTCAGACAAGTGAGAGCGCTGAAGGCTGACATGTAGTATCACTGAGCAAAGATCTACTCTCAACCTCGTCAAAATAAAGTTTACAAGTTATCGCACGGTTAGAGATAGGTTAAACGTAATTAATAGAATATACTTCTTAGTAGCAGTGAGGGGTATCCTTTGAAAAAAAATATTTAAACAAGAAAGTGAGTAGAAATATACATAAATCACACCAATTTACTGTAGAGCGGTTAGAAGCGAATAAAAAAGCCAAAAATGTTCTTGTACACCGGTGCTGCACGGTATGTACATCTTTCTAAGTCTTTTATGAAATGATGCAAAACCCGTAGCCCGATTTCTATGTTGGCCCTAAATGTTCTCTTAATTGATAAAGGGATAATGGTAAGGCATTTTTGAAGAAAAAGTTGAGTTCTGCAAACAATAGACACAATTCCTTCCTTCCTGATACATTGTGACCATCACTGCTCGACTATAACTCGTCATCAAGGGATCGACCTCGGATGGCGCCTCTAGAAAGGGTTACATGCTGTGAGGTAGATGACTCCAAAGTTAAAATGCCATTCAAATGCAATCATACGGTTACGGATACTGCCTACAAGAAGACTTTCATTGTTACAGACTCCTCCCCCCCTTTGATCAAAAACGTGTTCGTAATGAATTCCATGGCTTCCAGGATAAGAACCCAGCTACCCCACCCACGAGATATATTAACCCCAACAAAATCATGATGCTTCGAGCCCTTGCAAAAATAAATCAAATGTGTACATCTATTCCCGCCTGAAGATGCGCGATCAAAATCGAACACCAGCAGAGAGGCCAAAAATCGCAGGACTTATTCTCACAAAGCGGAACGAGACAAAGAGTTTGAGGGTCCAAGGCGGACCCTTCGAAGGATACAACACACCGGGGCCGGGAACCTAGCCAGTGGCTTATACGCCCGATCACCCGGGGAGGGGCTGGAGAGGAAGGAAAAAGGATAGAGGCGCCGCCGCGATGACGAGCGGAACGAGACTATGTGCTTCTACTCCGGTAACGTCAATCACTCTTCAAACCATTTATTTCGTCCAATTCATACAATGCAATAGAGACAAAACAGCAGCCTTTCCACTTCCTTCGAAATTCGACAACCCTCCTCCCATCCCCCCACAAAAAAACAACCCTGACAACCCAACAAATATACAATGACTTATAAATAAATATATAAACACAAAATATATATTAGCATGAATAAAAAATAATCCAAACGTTACATAAACACGAAAGAAGGGAGGAGTGGTGGTCGCATTTTGCGAAATTTGCTCGAATTTGATCCCATTTATACCTACTGTTAACATGCATTCACAGGAATAAAATGCGGTACGTTGTGCTCGAATAATTTGAGAATGATTATGCGAAGTTTCAAATTCAAATCTCAAAATTAAAAACAAAAACGTTTTTGAGGCTCGAATAGCTTTCCTTAGATTACTCGTCGGTAACGTTTAACAGTCTCTTAACCATTTATGCCTTCCCATTCGTCCAATAGAATCAAGGCAAAGCGGCGACATTTCCTATTCCCTTCACAATGGACTCCCAAAAAGAAAAAAAAAACAAAAAAACCGTAAAAACCCAGCAACTGTACCTCTAAAGGCCGTTTTACACGGGGCACGGAATCGCGCAGGTTAGAGCTGCATTAATTTCTAAAATGGCGTGGAATTGCGCGAATGCATGAATGAAATTAGAACAGGGGCTATTTTGCCGTCTCGCATCCACGCATTCTCGCATGTGTTCTAGCAATTCACCGCTTTACACGACGCAATTTTGATTGCGCCTTCGCACGTACGTCCGATTGCGCAATTCCGTGTACCGTGTGAAACGGCCTTAAAACGCAAAAATGTTGTATGAATACACAAACGAAATAAAAGAAAAAATATATAAGCATGAAGTAAACATGTCATTAAACAGAACATTGCAACGAAATGGTGGTGGAGATATCTCAAGGAGAAAATAAGCCCAAAATGCAGACGAAATGTTAGTCCCCAGAAAGATAGAGGAGGTAAAGGACGAAAATGAGCGGGGAAAGAATAAAAAAGCAATAAGGAGGGCAATTAGAATGAGACCGGAAAGGGAGATTAAGGCAAGGATAATGTGATGAAAGAGAAAAAAAAAAGTCTTGACAGCGAGAGCCTTTCACGTGGAACTGGAGCAGCTGGTGGGCGGGGTGGAGGGAGGAAAAGAATGGCTGGGGGCAGAGAATGAAGAGAGAAAGGTGTCACGCGGAAGAAAGGTGAGGTGGAGGAGGGTAAGGTGCAGGGGTCCACGGGCGAGGATGAAACTTGCCCTTTTTAGAAGCCATGGAAACTCGGGGTCCGAGGGAAGTGTGCGCCAGGAACAATTTCTAGAGCTTAAATCACGAGAAGAACACACACACCCTAAGGACACGGGAGGGTGGGTGGTGGAGCCTGGGGACCGCATGAGGGGTCCAAGGGGAAACAGCAGAGTAGGAGCGAACGAGAGAGGAGCCATGGTAAGAAAAACATGCACACTAACTCCTACAAACTACATAAAAACACAAGTTTCCCGAATCAGTGGCGTAACTATGGGGGGATGTGGGGGTGTATCCCCCCCCCCAAAGCCTCACAGAAATCAAAAAATTATTTAAAAATCTTGTCTGGAATTGATGCATAATAACTGCCTCTGCATAAAGTTAAATCATAAGTGCCAAAATGATTCAAGATGCATTTTCAAGCAAGTTATTTTTTTAAACTTTTCCTGAAATCCCCGTTTCTTGGGGGATTGTACCCACTTATCCCCCCCCCCCCAAAGCCTCCGCTTCCCCCCTCCAAAGCATAACTATAGTTAGACCGCTGTCCCGCATATTGAGTATTTGAACCCAGATCCTCAGGCAGGGAGGCCAAAATACAATCCACCAAACCATCGACTATGAAAAACCTGTATACTAACTATAAAAACCACATTAAAACAAATTATCCGTAATCTTCCGTATTTAAACCCAGAAAATTAGACAGGGAGGCTAAAGAAGGTCAGAATATTATCCACCAAAGCATCCAATAGGCCACACTCAATTAGCCACACCTTCAAGTAAATGTTTCTTGGCATTCGAAAATCAGAATATTAAATAAGAAAAGATGTAGTACTAGAGCCACTAAGAAGATGGCAATAAATGACGAGACCCGCTTCGGTGACTGTATTAATTTTTTGTGGACCAAAACCAAGTGATATTAAATATGAAAATTGCAAAATTCACGTCAGAACTAATTACATATGATGCACAACTTCTTTCGTTTGTTGATTGAACTTGGTGATACTAATACTACGAGTGCAATGGCGGCAGGAGAGGGAACGACATAGACGCCATGCTAAGAATGAAGGGTACAAGAACTCCTACAAACCACATCTAAACACAATTTTCCACTTCTGTAGGCATTCAAAACCCCACCCTTAGAACAGGAAGTCACAATACTATCCATCAAACCAATAACCAACTCAGCACGTCATAAGATTAACCAAAAAAGTTGGCACAATTATTAACTTAAAAACACAAGTATTTTATTATACACATTGCCTTCGTTGTCATTATTCATTTTAAGCTCGATGAACTTCGTCCACGATGGCAAAATATTTTTTAATAACATATGAGAAAAGGATTAGTTTTGAATACTGCGGTCGCAAACCTATCTTCTTAAATATGGCAATCGAGCCATAAGGAATAATCATTTCGTATTTTCACAGCATTGAATACCTATTTTTCATTTATCTTATTTCCCATTATTTTTAGATGGGGTCCTGTCGATGCAATTTTCCAATAACCCATTTAAATCAGATACCACGAATGAATTACCACGCTTAGGCGTACGCAATAAAACTAATTTTCGCGTCTGAGTTAATGATATAATTTTGTCGTAATAGAAATAACAAGCAAAACCGACATAAAAGTGAAATAGAGAAACAAATAGATTCTTATAAATGCAAAAAAGAGCTGGGAAAGAATTTTCAACCGGGGCAAAAAATATTTTTTTTCTCTTTTATTAACCGACTTGTATGGTAGACATATATAAAATTTATTTTCCATGTTAGAACTAAAGCAAACACGAAGTACTATTCCACAGACATTTTTTAATGTTGTCGACTAGTGATAGAGGCCATATAGCGTCATGATTTGTCTCGATTGTTACGCTATACTAGTTGATACCAGTCGACAGCGGTAAAAAAGTCTGTGAGCAGTGTTTACTGTGGTGTAACTTCGTTCCTCGACCTCGCTGCTTTCAACGACAACCATCCTTTGTTCACAGGTTCGTTCGATAAGTTTCCGAGGCTCATTTGGTTGTACTCTATGTTTTCAGGGACGAGATTGTTGGTACGGTTTCCCACTTCCATTCTAACAGTGTATATTTAACGCCATCACCTATACCTTGGAATACCTTTCTTCTGGCTCCAACCCTTGGACCTATATAAGCGGGAGTAATTAAAAATCAAGTGCAGGTCTACGAGTCATAAGAACTAAAAAAAGACTTTCATCGGCGCCCATGGGAAAGGAATCTTTCCGATAATGAAATAAAACTTACTAAAGACAAAAGTTGCTTTTTAATCATTGAGAATATATTTAAAGAACTCAAATTAAATAAACAACAATCAACAAAGTGGAAAACAGCCGTGAAAAATTAACCTAACATTTATTCCCAAAGGACCTTATGATTACAAATTCCATGATCTTACGCCATAAATATTAATTTTGTTTTGATATTCGATAGTCTTCCCCAGTAGAGTAGTCAGGATTTTGAAATAGGGAGGGTTTAACGGAGATTTCGGGGCCCTCCCGGTTTGTATGGAAAATACCCCAAGGCAAAGGGAGGTCCGGATATTTTATATGTTGAAGACGTCATTCATGGTGAAGCAAAAAAACACAGTATTGTCCCACAAACTTTTATTTGTTGTCGACTAGTTTGGACGGTTATAGCGTCATTCTCAAGACAAACAAAATGAGAGAGAGATAGAGAATGACGCTATAGCCGTCGAAACTATGCGACAGCAAATAAAAGCTTGTGGAACAGTACTGGGTTTTTATCTTCACCATGAATAATTCCTCGTTCAACCAAGTCACGCCAAAATCAATTGATTTCATTTGAAGAGTTTTAGGACTCAAAAACTGTAATTTGGTTCGCTTATTTACTAAAATAAAGTATTTTATTATGTATTGAGGCCATCTGACTCGTTTTTGGCGCCTCTTTTAAAGGCTCAACGGGATTGTAACCCGGAAACCCCCCTCCTACGCCACTGGTCTTCCCTATCGAAATTATAATACTGCTGCACCATAGCTACCCTGCGAATGGCAGGTACTCTTATGTTTTCAGACTATCCTTTCCCTTTGACGTATGCTGTTCCCACACGCCCCTCAAGCGGCTCTTGCGGAGTAATACGCTGGTACTGCACAGACGCAATCGGAGGTCTCAATTTTGTCCTAATGAAGGCCTCCCTCTCACTCTCTCTCCTTCCTTTTTTTATTACCCCGTCTGTGTCCGCTCCACCCTCTCCTCTCCACCTGACCCCTGGCGTCTCCGCAACCTCACCCTCTTTCCCAGGGTTTGCATGCCCCACCCCCCCTCAGTCTTTCCACCCCTACCTACCTCCACACCACCTTCCTATCCCGCTCACCGTACCCTTTCCCACCTCAAAGTTGGTCGTTTCGGGGAACAGTGCCCTGGAAAACCTCGTATTTGCTCTCACCCCGACACGGTTGTTAATATAGGGCCTTGTTCCTATACTCCCAAGTCCCCCACTCACCTCCCTTCACCCCCCCTCCCCCAGTCTCTCTCTCACTACCTGGCTTGATTCGTTTCGAGGTGCTCTTCCCCCCTACTCCTCGCAACCTCTTCCCTTCTGCACACATCCGACCACCAGCCCTTGTGTTCCCATCCCTCCGTAAGCTCCTCTCAGCATCCCTCTTCCCTTCATCCATCGCTGGCGGCTTCATCCTCTCTCGCTGGTACACAGTGAACGGATTCGCGGGGTGGGTATTACGCCCTTTGGTTAAATAGAAGCTGGAGATTGTCTAGACTCGTGGGGGTGAGGAGTTTTCTGTCGGAGGTTTCGTTTTGCGTGGGGGTGGAGAAGGTTTTCACGGTACCGGTGGAAGGGGGAGTGGTATATGTCAGTGCCTAACTTTGAGTGTATATATTCCTATGGAGATATGAGAAGTTGGCGAAAACTCTTACTGTTTCGAGCTTGCCGTTTTCGGGGATTCAAAGAGTTCTTAGAATTGATTCTCTTGTTTGTGTGTCTGTTGTCCTAGGCGTTCCTTTCCGTTCATTTAGGAGTTCCGAGTGCTTTGTTGGATATGAGCTCTTTTCGTTTTGGACCAACTGGAAAGGGTATTATGGTTTAATAATGTTGGAGTTAATTTTTTGGTGACTATGAAAATAATTTACAAAAGAATTTTTTTGCTATTTTCAACCACAATAAAACAATTTATTGACTAATAGTGTCAACACACTATTATTTTGAAGTCATGTAAATAGCAGGTGAGAGTTCATTGTCAATTAAATAGTTTTATGAAAGTGGAAATTTTCAAACTGTCATGTTTTACACCATGGAACAGCTTTAGCACTTCAAACTTTGTACTTCACGTTGTATGGAAGTAATGTTGGCCAATTAAAATCTTAATGGTAATGCAGCAAAATGAAGTGATCAATGCCAAGTAGTTCGTATTGCAATATTTATATAGCAAGCAATGTCCTTACTTACACCTTTCATGACCTTCGAATACCCAACATTGACCGAAATTTTTCTTCTTATTAAACATAAATCAAATTTCGGCTTCACTTGGTAGAACAATGATGAGGGTGGAAAAGCTATAAATTATCAAACGGGAAATAGAGAAATGGAGTATGAGTTTCTTGGTACTGTGCGAAGTGAGGTGGAGGGATAGCGGGGATTACTAGTGTGATGGATACCGAGTTTTATACAGCAGTGGGGAGGAAAGTCAACGAGGGGTAGCTTTGGTATTAAACGGGAAGCTCGATAAGAGAGTGGTAAGTATAGAGCACGTAAGCGGTAGGATTATGATGGAAGAAATTGAGGCGCGACCCATAAACCTTGTGGTGGCTCAAGTTTACATTGCCCACTAGCAGCCATAGGGAGGAAGAAGTAGATGAGGTGTACGAACAGCTAGAGGAAATAATTGGAGGATTCCCAGTAAGTAAAAATCTAGTCGTGGTGAGCACAGGAACTCCTCTGTCGGAGAAGGGAGGAACGGAAACGTAATAGGAGAATTTGTATTAGTAATGCGAAAGGACGTGGGATTTCATGCTCACTTCACTCACTTTCACATGACCCCAGCTGATACCGCAAAAGCTGCCAAAGGAGCGTGTAGGAAAACCAGTCATCAAATAATGGGGTAAAAACAATAGTTCCTCCGCCATTCGCTAAGGAAGCCATGTTGCAGCAACATTAGCATGGCGATACGGAAGATTATGAGAATTGGTTACCAAATAGGTACACTTAACAAATTTCAAGCATCTACTAAGGGAAAAAATTTGAAGTCAATATTCACAACAGTTATCTAGCGATTTGATCCTGTGTCTTATAGAAACTCTTTTATCAATAATTCGTTGTCATTTAGAAGAAGTTGTAAGGTGTTTTTTTTTAAGACGGGAGAATAATATTTCTGTGAAAAATATAGATTGATGCACGTATCCGTGCTCAACTGCTAATTTTCGAGTGAAAAAACTACTAGAAATTGTCAGAATTTCAATTAGTGGCTGAATGGAAAAATGACCACGATGTTTTACCATTCTATACCCAATTTTGACACACTTTAAACATTAAAAATACTCCTTATCCGTAATTTTTAAAGATTTTACTTTTTTTTTTACTTCTTCGTATTGAATCACTGAAGTTCGTAACAATGAATAGAGGCGCTTGAGAATAGTCCAGCAACATGGAGTAATTAAAGGAGCATTCGCATTACGTTGCCTCTGATCTGTAGCAAAGATATTATGAGTTGCATCCAAGGATTCATACATATTACTGCATAATAATAGAGCATATTCATTGATAAACAACCTCAGCCACGAGCATGGACTGTTTGCATGGCAGTGCCCGGAGCAATTCAACAAGCAGCGTATTACATGGACGGAAAATCACCAACACTTGTGCACCCAGACACGGGTGGTAAGGTTCCATGGGAATTCCGCTGTAGGTACTTTCAGGACAAGTCTACAACACTACAAGGTGGGAAGGAAAAACGAGCTACACGACGAGCAGTACTGGCTGTTAAATAGGTATTTGTATTTTAAAACTGAATTATGCTCGGCAGTAACATAAATTGCAGAATGATCCATTCACTCTTCAATCCGTTTTGCAAATGACCTCAGCTGTCTTGTAACAAACCAGCTTTTGGGATAACGTCTACGTCAGACAGGTAGTAACCGAGGAATTATACCTGGGGAGACACCATTAGTAGATACATTATGTAACTGTAAGCACTAGGCAATTTTGTTGATTTTAGATAACCACATTTGATACCTTGATAACCACAAGCTCATTACATCTAAAATAATGAGTCAAAT
Source organism: Ischnura elegans (assembly GCF_921293095.1). NCBI lineage: Eukaryota > Metazoa > Arthropoda > Insecta > Odonata > Coenagrionidae > Ischnura > Ischnura elegans. The sequence continues at coordinate 37,454,587 of NC_060249.1, forward strand.
ATTATACTTTCCATAAAAGAGGTCGGAGAGTTTGCTGTAATCAGCCGTAATCATACAGGTTACATACTAGCATTTTCTCTATCCGCTTTCATCTAAATACACTTTTTATCTCACTATCTATTCTCCCAAATTGTCGCCAAAGATCCAAATGGGATAGCGAGCTAACCACAGACTAGGGCATTGAGAACGACAAACTTCACGCTCAATCTCTCCCTAACCACGAAATTCGCCAGACACCGGGCGAACCGCCGCCGCCGATACATTCGCGACACTGAGCAGGGACGTTAAGGAGAGCATAAAAAAAGCCGTCAAGATACGAGAAGAAGAATGCTGCGTGTAATAGGACAGGGGACAGAAGGCGGAGGTAATGAAGCAGTACCGGGTTTGTCACAGGAGGGCGGCGAAAACGGTGCTCGTAGCGAGGGAAAAATACGAGGCGACGAAAAAAAATGGGCCAACGGTATAGGAGGCGCGACAATGGCTTCACGAGGAATACTACGGGAGGAGGGGAGGAGAGAAATAAGTGGTGGGGACACAAAATGTTACGGGCGGGATGGGGGAGCCCATTGTTAGGGCTGGGGCAGTGGGAAGGGGAATGAGGTTGTTTGGACCAGGGTGGAGATTCATTGGCAATGAAGGTAAAAGCGTGCAGACTGGGGGGGAACGGAACATTTAGCGGGGAATCCCGTATTGAAAAGAAGAGGGACTCCCGAGTTGGGCTGTGGGTTTATATGATGGGTGGGGGGGGGCTTATAATGTCACTTGGGGGCGAGGTTTAAGAGGCACCGGCTGCAGGAAGGGAGACAGAGGCGCATGGGGTGAGAGACGCGACAAATGACTCTCCGCGATAGGCCACAATCTAAGTTGGTGCGCGCGACTCCTAATTTGTTGCTCGACCGGGAAAAAAGGCGATATAAATCTGACCACAGACGGGAAAAAGAAGCACATGATGTTTAGAATGGATCATTTCCAGACCCAATAAAGAAGGCGATTTTCGAAAAGTACCTATTGACTCATCAATATGCACATCATTGGCCGAATTATTGAAGCTGTGAACTCCAAAGCAGTAGATGTCCATTCAGCTGAGTTTCGAGACCAATCACCTATATTGAACATCTTCCTTGCCATCACTTCAGCTATAAGCCTTAAATAAGTACGTCATGTGACTTCTATAAGTAGAATAAAAAATTGAGCAAAGTCGAGACAAAGAAGAACATAATGTTTAGAATGGATCATTTCCGGACTCAATATCCTAGACGCTTTTGGAATTGCATCGATCAGCAATGCACACATCACTGGCCGAGTGATTGAAGCTGTGATCTCCAAAACAGTATGAGTCCATTCAGAAAGTTTCGAGGCACACCGCCTACTATATTGAACATCTTCATTGTTATACAAGACATCACTTCGGCTCTAACCCCAGAATAAGTACGTTATGTGACAACCATATATAGAATAAAAAAACACCAACTTTAATAGCGCCGAAGATACATTTATAGAAACTGCATCCCAATTTCCTGCCACATGCACTTGGATCGCTTTGGAATTAATGGCTTAACTTGTAGATGTGGAAGCGTGGTCTCCTAGTGAGTAGAGTAATAATACACATATAGATCCTGGACGGTATTTCGCTGCTAAACGTCATTCCACTGATAAATTGAGGATGATGATGAGTAATTTCTCCCATAGGATAAAAAACAGTTCATTTTTAAAAACAGAAAAAGAATACTGTAGGCGCTAAATCCTCGGAAAGTCACTATTATTTTCTTAATTCAAGAGTAACCACAAAAACTCTGTACATACTGCAAGCTGAGAAAAATATGGAAGTAGAATGTATGAACATCATTACTTATAGTTAAGCAAATATAGTTCGTGGAATAATCCCAGGAAACATTAGCTGCACATTTTTTAAGATTAACAAAGCCAACAAAAGATATAGTCAAACCCCATAACTACTACGTAGTTACTAAATAAATAGAAAAGGAAGCAGCTCTCTTTGTAAAAACAAATGTTTCCGCAAAATCGAGGTGATTTCACAGGATTTAATCGGATTAGTTAGGGAGCCACCAAAGGCTCAAGACCACACAAAGGTTTATAATAAAGGTGAGCACTTAACAACAGGCGTATTTCAGGGCTAAACGGAGAATTAACCTGACTTTGAGATTGAACTGCATCTTGATGTATGACACAGGCGATAAAATAACGGATACACTTTTCCAAACACACTGATAAGGAATTACTTTCTAAATACATATTTGAAGCTGTGTCCCACTCAAGGGTGTTTTCAATAAGGAGGACTTAGGAACAGAATACGTTCCGAGGACTGGGTCGTAGGTCAGAATGGTCCTTAATCGGCAATGAAAATTGCAGGTTATTAAATCATCCACAGCCTTAAACGTCGCTGTGCCGACAGACGTGGATTCGCTCTGTTAAGTAAAGGTGCTTTTTATGCCAGATCCTTCAAATAGATAAGAAGATAAAGAATATGGATACATATAAAAATAAAGGTATTGATAGAAATCCGTTGCCGCAATATACAGGCGATTTTCGTGACATTTTCAATAAGGGGATTTTGATGGGGATTTTACTAAACTTGTTTCCATAAATAATCGGGGAGTAACTGTGCACCAAATTCCTCTTTTAAGCTACGTATTTACTCAGTACGGCTTTATGTTTTAATAACCCTCCCTAATACGCCAAAACGATAGGTAATGAAGGAATTTATAGTACTTTATTAGCAAAAGGAGAAAAAATGAGAAAAATAGCTCGTATTCCTTCACTTTATACACATGTACTCAATGCCTACTGGAGAGAAGAATGTTAATATAAATTTTCAGAGAGCGGAAAAAAATTCCCCAACATGATAATTAAAGGGCAAGCTGAAGATGTGGGTAGAAAGGAAGGCACTCATAAAATATCAATGAGCAATATACACACTGAATAAAATAACAAACAGAAAAACACAAACATGAACTCGCTCATTCCCCCAGCAGATTGAAACGTTGAGTATAGTTTTATTATTTTCAAAAATAAATATTTACGTCTCATTTCCGCCTATTGCATCAAACACCACGGGAATTATGGATATAGAAGTCTAAAATACAACCTAACCTGTAAAAGGTTCGGAAAAAATATACAGTTTGCCTCATTACACAACTTGAATAGACGCTCACCACCGACTTTTCTTAGACACGCCTCACGACGGGCATTCCGTTTACATTCCTGGGATAGTTGTATCACTGAAGAAGCAGCCTCGCCAGATGCCTGCACAAGCTACAGGAAAAAAAACTTGAAAAAATCTTGTCCGGCTCTAGTTTCTATCTGGCGGAAAATCCGCAGCTTAGCAGGATGGGAAGATGAAAATATTTTGAGAGGGCTACCGGAGCACCAGATAGGGAGAGAGAAAAGGCGACGTCCCGCTGACTCCTGCGTATCGTCCCCGCTCGAAAGAATGGTAGAATGCGCACAAGGAAGAGCAATCGCTCGGAATGCGACGCAACCGCAGCTACCGAGACTCGGGAGGAAGACGACCACCTCCCGTGCCAGCGATTTCCACCACGAAAACCGAGATTGGCTAACCGTACTACAGGCTTGAAACAGAGCTAGTGGTTACTAACTCGAGATATCAGACTGAGTAAATGCACAAGATTCAGTACTATCCGCACATTTAAGTGGACTAAACACTTCCGCTCGACCTGTCCCGTCTTCGTAACGCGTTTCGAATGTAGTTTCAAATTTATGCATGATCTTGAAATATTATGAGTATTCGGAATAGATCATTGTCAACAATCTCCAATGAAAAATGTTCTTCTTTCTTTCTACCGAGGAGAAATTTTAATATTTGAGTCTTTGGTGGCGACGGGGATAAGTTCCCGCCTACCATACCGAAGTTCGCGGATTCGAGTCCCGCCTGGATAGGTATTTCCTAACCAGGACCTGAGTGTGTATAGTTGTTGTTGAAACCCCCGATACAAAGGCTTGTGCTGTATCAGGGGCAGATTGAGATTAAAAAATTAATGTTGACAACGGTTAACTACATCAGGGTATTTTCAACTTTCTATAAGTTTCCCGAACTAGTAAAGCCGTCGCGACGCGTCGTACGTAGGATTTTATGGAAAATGCAGAAAAAATACATTGAGAAATAAAGTCAGGTAGTAGTAGTTGAAATAAATTCAAGTAGCGCCATATAGGCCATACCCTGGCTCTGTACCACCCAACTAGGACAGCTACAAAATCTCGTCGTTCGGAAGCAGCAACACTCGCGTTTAACTACTTATTTCCCTCTATTTTCTGCGCCTATGGAATACTTCCGTGACCATATTATAACTTCTCTGACATTAACCTGATTTCCCTGGCCGGTATGAACCCTGGAAATACACCCTGAATATTTCAAGATGTTAGTGTAAATTTCAAACGAGGATTTAAACAAGAAAAAAAAAGACATAAGGTCGGAGGAGTGGGAGTGATGCTTCGTCTACATCTGCAAACGACCCCAGAAACCGCCTTCACAGTCGTGTGGCGGGAGTGTTAAGGCACCGTTTGAACGTCAGTCGATAGAGAAAATCGTAGGCATCATGGACCTAAGTCTGGACCAAAATCAATGGGTATTCGATGTGAAGTGATTCCACAAAGGGAAAAAAATCACTGGCTTCAACCCCAGATCTCCTGAATTCGCGGAAGGAAGGATAGATATGCCTTGTTATTCCAAGCGGTATTACACATGGCACGAATTCAGGAGATCCGAGTTCGAATACCAGCTAAGGCTAATGACTTTTCCTCTGAGGAATTAACGCATTTCCAGGGGACTTGCAGGAAATTCCTAAAAGGTAGGCCGCTGGAAAGCCCGCAGCTATTTCTGTGAAATGACTATCTTTTGATGTCTGACGAGATCCGCGGATGTGAAAGGTAGGCAGGCAGAAAGCACAAAAATTATCTCACGTTACAATATAGTTGCAGTGCCCCATTGTCATCATCATGTCTTCCTAGGTTTCTTGAGGTTCATTTTTTCGCGTCTATCTTACACCGGTCACGTCACATGCTACATGCTAAATGAGTAGCGTCTTGACCATGTATAATTCGTTGTAGCGGCAGGAAAGGCAAAGCAAGAAGCATATGTTGGGATTTTAAAAGCGGATGACGCCGATCGTGAGTGTATTTTTAATTTTTACGTATTTGGGCTCTACTCGAAGCCCTATTGGCCAATGCAAAAAATCCTCATAAAATAATAAGTATAGCGAGTTACCTATGAGTAGATTTTCATCGGGGAGGGTATTATTCATAACCGTCCAATTTTTTTTTTTAGTTGGAAAATAAGGTCGGGGACAAAATGCAATGCTTTTCAAATATTTTTTCTGATCAAAGATTAAACTAAGCTTTTGAAAAAAGACAACTTAGTTCTTGAGGTCATGCAATCGTAAAACCCTCATTGTTGGTATGTAATTAATATCGCGCCACTTATTAATATATTTAAATGGTATCGAAAAATACCGGAATAATAATACCCTTCTCATCAAGAAAATAGCAACAAATGAATACATACAATTAGTATAACTTGAAAAAATATTAAGTTGAACGTTTTAGGCGATACCTTGTGGAAATCGAGAATCGATATCTTGATAAATCTAAAACAGTTGTTTTATTTCCACAAATTTTCTTTATTAACCAACCTAGTTTTCGACAATATACACTGTCATAATCAAGATAACATCTCAAAAAAATCAACCTGCTTATGAATGTTTTGAGCGGATTACCCCGCTTCCAGATCCGTTCAAAACATTTATAAGCAGGTTATTTTTTTGAGATGTTACCTTGATAATAGCAGAGCATATTTTCGAAACTTAAGTAGGCTAAGGAATAAAATCTGTGTAAATAAAACAACCGTTTTATCTATATCGTGATGCTGAAAAAATGAACCAAAATGCTGAAGGTCATATGATGGATAAATATTCTCATTTTGGGTATTTAACGTTTGCAAAATAACCTAAAATGTGAATACCCTATTCAACCCCCAGTCCAAAATCCCAAGCGACCACGAAACTTGAGAAGACCACCTCCTGGGCTAACTCTTGGGGATATAGTTGAAGACGAGCCACTCACGACCACCAATTTTCACCACAAAAACCGTCCAATCGGCCGCGATTAATGGTCGACCCAGCCGATACATACCTCAATACCTCCTCCCCGCATAAGGGGAGACCCTGGAGGTTTTTCGGAAACTTGGGAATTGCTTGAGTGAGACATCACGAGGGCTGAGGGCCGACAGAGGAAAGAAAAGGCGGGCGCGCAGCGGGACGTCGAGAGGTCTTCCTCAGCGGGTGTCCCCGGCAAAAGGGGCGCTTGCGACGAAACCACACGTAGTGGGGAAAAAATCCAAAAGAATAGAATCGGGAGGAAGGAAAACGCATGGAGCACGCGATCACCAAGTGCATATTCCCTACTCCTCCACTCGAAATAGAAAGGAATGAAATGGTGGTGACTTCAACACGAGTCTCGGCCACTTGAGGAAATTAGATAAAGAATTGGAGGAGTCGACCGGGACACATTCCGCCGCAGTGGGCCACTTTATAACTCTCCCGAGTAGACGCGCGAAATAAGTGGCACTTGAAGACGATGACTGGTTCGCTTCCGCATAGAAGAGAAACGTACGGGGCCTCACTTCTCGAGTTCTCCGGCAAATTTCATAACCGTTCCACCAGGGAAGACGTCAACCAAGTTCGGCAAGGCGGAATTCCCCCATAGGAGCTGGCAGACTTTTTTTTTTTAGAATAAGAGGGGATGGCAATTTCTGCGAGGACCACGCTCATTTTGCCGTTCCATCCGAGCGAAATGTATGGTGTCGTCCGTGCCATGAAATTCTATTAGTTGAGGTTTAGTTGAAATTGTTCAAGGACCCAAGATGACGAAAACTGGGAGGGTAACTACGGTTATCAATTGGGTGGAAGCATTGAAGATCTAGCCAACCAGAAAATTATTTATTCCTTTGAATGGCGTTTTATTCCCTCATTCCATGCATTGTGGGAAATGAAATAGAGGGCGACATAAAAGTGAGGACGGCGAGAGAAGAAAAGTTGTATGAGGTGAAGGTGGAATGGAAATGAGCACTCAAGCACTGTGACACGAAGACAGAAAGACCTGAAGATATCCATAAATCCCATCATAACTTTCACGGCAACAGAGATCCATCCTATACTCCGGGCACTGAGAAATATAATTCACGTCAAACACCAATTACAGCACTCTCTGGTTCCAGTAACGTGTGCAACGGATTTTCTTCATGCAAGAATTTCAAACTTTGGCGCTTCTCTAAGGCCTGGTCTACAATGGGACGTAAGCGGTAAGACGGATGCCGCAAGACAAGAAATAAATAGACAAAGGGAAACGAAATTTGTACGACAAAAATTTATAACAAAAGGAACAGGCAGAAAGAGTTGAGTTCCCGTATAATATCTCGCATTCAAAACTCGTGTTATCATGGTGTTTTTTTCGTACCGAGCAAACGTATTCCACGATAATTTTCAACATTTGTTTTTCCCTCAAAATTCCTCCAGTTCTCAAGGGTCTTACTTAACGCTATCCATTACTCTACACCTAATAATTCAATATTCTCAACCAGATCGATCTACTTGAGGCACAATTAATGTTGGCGAAAATTACTCTGAAACTTCGGGAGAAAATTTTAATACAATACATATTATTAATTAAATATATAGTACAATGAAGGCGATACAATTTTCATCGAAATGTGCTTTTTTACTTCATAAACGCAATACAATGCCTTAGTTTCATTTCTTAAATACTGGATGCGGTCAATTGCGTTACCAAACACCTATTTACGGTCTGGCTACACACTGAACCGGCAAAAGTAGCGCTCGGATTGATCATGTTTAGTATCAAAGATGGAACTTCATTATTTTTTAAGTCCTCTGCAGTCTGAAATTTTGGCTTACTTACGTCTCCGTCCGATTTTAGACTAAGCATAAGACGTCTTTACTCGATTATCGTCAAAGACATGACATATTGGGGATGTAACCACCTACCCAAAGTGTGAACACACCAAAATAGATTAAATAGTCTAGTTCTCGAATACGTATGGTCCTACATCTACTTTATGGAGTGATATGAGCTAGGTGCACGTATTATTATTATAGTATTCTACCGGTTAAGGTAGAAGGAGCGTTTAGCCAGTGTGCCCCGACCAGTCTCCCCTCCCGTTTCGAGCTACTCTCTTTGATTCACAGTACGGCCAACTCTCTTTCATTCTATACATCAGGAGTTTTCTCTACTCACCCACCATGTCTAGAACTTCGCCTTTCCTTTTCCTCTCGGTCCAATTCACCTTCGTTATTATTCTCCGTATCCACATCTCGAACACCTAAGGCCTCTCCTCCTCTTCCTCTCCTAATTCTCCCATTTTCGACACCGTATGGCCTTTTACTGCAGATCATTATTCTGTAACCTTTTCTTTAGACTTATACGTGACGATCGTCTAATCAACTCTTACCTAGCCTTGAGCAGCTCCTTTGTTTATGTAATTCTCTTCTTGACACCCTTTCTACTTTACCCGTTATGCTTTAAAATGTGCTACCTTGTTGAACTGAAGGAACAAGCTTGGGATTGGAAGGACTGATGTATAACAATTGTATAATTACAATGAAATGAATGAATGTAGTTATAAGTTATTCATTGATACATTTTAATTTTATTGCATCAAATCCACCCGTTTTATAGAGATACAGGTGATAAACCCGTTTTATGGAGATACAATTGTAATAATCGCCCAGACTTCTCCTCCATCCGCAATTGAAATTCCACCTTCTCCATATGATTTATAAATCTTCATTCTCTCCACGAAGCCTTTTTTAACAATTCCCTTCCTTCGCTTTCCAAAAATCCCTCCTTCCGCCATGATTTTCAGCTTGCATTCACTCCTTCTCTAGGCTAATATTTTTTAGTTGAATGTTTTCGGAGATAATGCATTCAGTATAGTTGTCTACATCTATTTGAACGAATTTTTTACGTAAATTATAGCCTGGTCAACTATCTAAAATAGGGTTAGTCGAAAAAGTTAGTGGAGCAGTGCTTTACGATTTGCTTTTGTTCTATCATGGATCGCATACGACAATTTAAGAACTACCTCCAACGGAAAAGACATTGCGCGGTCATCGCCGCGTTTAATACTTTGGTGCAATAGCAACCAGGGTCGTGTATACACTGATGGTACCATAAGAAATTCGATGCTGTTCTTCTGGGACGATGACTTCCAAACGCCGTCTCCGTTGGAAGTAGTTCCTGAATTGTCTTATGAAATCGTCGTCCTTTTTCATCAAGAAAAGTCAAATTCAAATTAACCCGATAAGTGACCCTTTCGCAAACCTCCCAAGTATCGTGTGATTATAGGTAAGGACGATTTTAAACTCTCTAGGCGTAGTCCTGTAAATCTTGTACTCGTTAGTGTTGGGCGAGGTCAAGTACCATGAGATTCAGGCTGAACATATATTTCGCTTAGCAATTAGTATCGCATTGCCTTCGGTATGTGGCGACCTTACAGGGCGGTATGTCTCCATACGACGCTAGGACCTTACAGGAATGATGTCATCGGCGATGACGAGAATTGGATGGTAGGCAGTAGGAGTGTGAGTTGAAGCAAGGTTTATTGTCGGAAGGATAGCGGAGGGAGGAGGACTCCTCTTTTGGAGGAGGAGGAGACATCGGATCGTGGATGAGGGACGAGGAGCAGATGGTACCGCATCCGAAATTTGGTTCGATGAAAAAAGAAAATAGACCGTGCAGAAAGCAATGAAAGCTTTTGGAACGAGGTTTTAGGGAGACTTAAGTCGGATTAGGGACAAATGATGGGAATAAAAAAGGAAGGAGGAAAAAGGAATAAGGAACGGCGATTTGGGATTACTTTTGCTCCCTAAGTGAGTGTCGTGTTAGAGTGTGTGCGTGTGATTGTGTGGGCCATTAAATAGCCACTATGGGCAGAGAGAGAGATTTCCCACTCGCGCAACGAAAACGGACAAGTCTGCATTTTCTCTGGTGTGAACAAACGGACACGCGGGTTCTTATGCATCCTCCGGCCGTTTTAAAAGGGTGGATAATGCCCACACGGAAGCTGAATCCTTTCGGCACATTAAGTGAGATGAGTGTCGCCCTAGAAATCTATTGTAGAGCTGAAGCTTTGTGTTTGTAACGCTGGTAGTCTGCATAAACTTGAACTGTGGAGCTGAGTTGCGTAATTATCCGGCGTGATAAGCCTTTCTTCATTGGCTATCATGTACATGAGCACGCTACGCATGAGTTGTTGAAAACTTGTTAGATTCATTGATGTGTTAATGCTGTGATAAACCTTTCGTCATTGACAACAACATACCAGAGCACACAACGGGAGAGGGGTTAAAAACATGTTAGATTATTGGTTGTTTAATGCTTTATCTGTTTCAGTCACTGATTTTTGGTCCTATTCAACAATTACACACCAGGGCTCTGTCTATTATGCTTTATTTTTATAATTTTAACTCTTACTGCACGTTTACCATCGCATTTATTATTCCGAATGAATAGGTATTAAGGTCATAGTCATTTCTGCATGTAACTTCCTCGTTCATGTGCTGTTGCTCGTTAAGTTTTTGTTCCTTTATCTCGATATTAGGTATTATTATTACATCATCTCTTTTCAACAGGCCTTTCATATATTTCCTCCTTATCCTCTCCCCACTCTTTGCTAACATATAAGTCTTTACCACCAACTATAGATTTATTTGAAATTAGGGCCCATGTCAATTCCCTACTGATTGTGACTTGATCTCCATCGCCATGGTTAAAATCTTTTCGATGTTGGCATTCATATTTACTTCATTTTTAAACTTAAAGAGCATGAAATAGAATTCTTGAACCACCAGTTATTTCCTGTCACCAGTCTTCAGACTGGATGCGTAAGTATCCCCTTGTATGATCAAGGCTCATCATGGCAATGAGATTTTGGTGTTAAAACATAGGTAGGGGAATGAGGGTCAAGAGTCACATCTAACAAACAATTATAACAATTATGCATTCAGGTTCAAACAATAATTTTTATTTGTGCATATTTTTTTTCACAGTTACATTTACTACGATACTTATCTTCCATTTCTGCATAAAAAATAAAGAACTGCCGTTTTTCATCAAAATGCAAGCAAATCAAAGCAAATAGGAATCTTGCCCCTCATGTGGGGCAAGTGTCCTCCCTTTATGGGGCAAGAGTCCTAATCACAGTTTTCGCATGTGAACTTTCCCTTTCCAGAATATATATGGTTCCAGATTATTATCTCCATTTTTTACGTTTATAACACACTATCCAATCAACAATTGATGGATCTGAGCATGATTTTCCACAAATTCCACAGTGATAATCAGTTTTTCCGGTGAAATGACTGCCCAGTTTGCCATTCACTAACCGCCGCTTAGCACCGCAACCCTCAACCTTATTTTTAGATATCTTCATGCATAGCTTCTGAGTGTGGGGGGAACTTGTAAAAAAATCAGATTTTTGCTTTGGGTTTTTACGCCGCTTATGCGCATGCAATGCTTTAGGATGTGCTCTAACGCTCTCATAAGAGACATGTGACTGTATTATTCATATCTACAAATATAACGAACCTAAAATTCTGATATCACGCAATATTTACACAAATTTATCAATTTCTATACCAGCTGCTACAGAATGCATGGATTCTCTATTGCTATCAGTGTAGCCACCTCCAAAAAATGTTCTCCAAATTCTTTCTGATCGGGTTTTCTCCTACAGATCTGATTTTCATCTATATAATTATCAAAAAGGTACATGTGATATTTATGACAGAAACTATGCGGTCATAAAAAAAGCAATGGTATAAAGTGGGGCAGGAGAAAGCGCCCAGTGGGGCAAGAGTCCTTATGGGGACAATTGCCCCAGGACTCTTACCCCAAAGGCACTTGCTATAAATAATAAGCCAAAACACAACTAGATGGTGATGTGCAAACCAGCAAACTGCATGAATTACCTAGACAAAGAATGTATATAAAGGACCGCTATTCTAACATAGTAGTTAAATAAACGCCCAAAGCTCAGATAAGAACTAAGCATTCCTACAATTTAGATAAACGTCGCGTAAAAATGAAAAATAAGAAAAACTCACGTTCTGTTGTTCGTTGCCTTCCACTGAAAGCACCCCTGCACTGCTACATTCACGGTCACGTAAATTAAACTGATTATCTACAAGTAGCATCATCCCGGAATTTACAGAAATATTTCGGAAAAGGAATCTTGCCCCATGCGGACTCTTTCCCCTCACTACCCTAAGCATATTATATGAAAGGCATGATGTACTCCCACTTCTCAGAGAACTCAAAAGCCATCGTTTTTCCTGTCTGACATCTCCAGAGGGCATTACCCCAATGAATGAATTTTCAGACCGGTGAGTTTCTTCATTTTGTACATCTGTATTCTCCCTCTTCTCCTTTTTTTGCGTGTTGAGGCAATTTATTTCATACTCAACAGATAGAAAACGTCCTGAAGTTCGAAGTTGAAGGAGGTTTTAGAGTAGGAAACACGATGAAATCTAAACAAAAATATTCGTATTTTACGGGCGTGAATTAGTCATACAAGGTGTTGTTCAATTGGCTTTATGGGGATAAATAGCAATCTGTGAGACTGACTCCAAATGAGTAGTAACTAAAATCACGGACCTAGTAACACCAGAAGGGCGGTTGGAAAGGTAATGGAGGTAGAGATGATGAAGAAAGAGGCCAATATGTAATCTTGATTCTTTTGTCGAGATTTTTTTCTAAAAAGTAATGGATACATTTACTGAGCTCTATGATTAAAGCGGTAATTTTAGGTTTTTTAAATGATGACTAAGTCCTTAGAGCCATGGTCCTATACTTATAATACTAAAAGAATAAAACATTAACCCAGGTCATATCACACCATATAGTAAAAAGAGGACCATACCTATTCCACAACCTGACTCAATGTCGAGTCCTCACTCTTCCTCGGTCGTTCAGATCTAAGTTGAGTTTGAGTTACACTTCGTACTTTAGAAATTAACTTCAACTCAGATCACTTGAGCTTGATTAACAGTGGTAAAATTAACAAAATAATGTATTTACCAGAACTATTTACATTCACGGTCTCATGCTCATCAAAAACTAGCATTACTGGAGTACAATATCACACGTGGAAGTATCTTTACGAGAGACATTCATTTAAAACCGTGAGGCGATGGACATCTTAGAATTTGGCGACAAAATAAGAGGAGAAACTCTAGTGCGGTCTCATAATACCAACGTGGAAACCGAGTCCAATCCATGATAAAATATAAACTACCAATGGTAATTTCCACACTGAAATATAAAACTCACTACCGACCATCGTGACTGCGTAGGTTTCCGCGGTGTCGAGGTTCCAAAATCTTCATTCTTTCAACTGTTGTCATCAAAAAACAACCGACGCGGTAGCACCGAAATAATGGAGATTTTGTTACCGACCATGATTTCGACATTCTATGTCATTTACAAGGTTTCATTAGAATATGGCATAGAATGTCGAAACCATAGTCGATAGTGGATTTTTATATTTAAGCGTGGAAAATAGATGTATGTAAGCCCTGAACAATCTGCTAAAATAAAAAAATTATCCATCAGCACCAAACTTAGAATTTATAAAACCATAATAAGACCTATCCTTCTATATGGAGCTGAATCATGGGTTATTGACAAAAGAACGGAAAATAAATTGTTTTTGAAAATAATGTGTTAAGGAAAACTTTTGGACCAACAAGAGAGAATGGAAGCTGCAGAAGAAAACACAACAGGGAAATCAGGGACCTTTTCGACTCGTCAGACGTAGTAGCAGAGGCTAATAGCCGCAGATTGCGATGGGCAGGGCACATAATACAAAGAGAGCAAGAGGCCCTATTAAAACTAGTCTGTGCAGAAAACCCTGATGGAAGACGACCTCCAGGAAGACCGAGAAAAAGATGGAAGGATGAGGTGCTGATTGATATGGGAATTAGGAGCCAGCGAGGCGGATGCAGAATTTAGAAAGAGTTGGAGGCAGACAGTTGGCGAGGCTAAATACCATTTAGAGTATAAATGGCCATGCGAGTGAGTTAGTGTGGAAATTAACATTTGTAGACTATTTTATATTATAGATTAATCACATTTCCAACACGTCTGGTCTGAAACGATTTCATAACTGAGTCGAGTTGGGATCAAGACTCGAGTAAGGTTCTGGAGTACGGACCATAGCTCCTTCGCAAGGCATAGTATTCGGTGTGCGACGGTATTTACTCTCCCCCTACTCCGCCCAGAATTTCCCCGACCCCGTAGCATTCATCCTCCACCTCCTCTTCTCTCATTCCCTTCCTCAAAAAAGCTTTCCGCCCGATTTCCCGGGGCGACAATGAAATGGGCCTTTCCCGAGGCTCGAAGACAGTCGCACACAGCGTCACTGCAGGATGAGGACGGATGGCTGACAACGACTCTAAGCGCAAACCGCCAACCAATGCACTCCCATGTTTCCCCAACCGACGACAAACAGCACCCGAGCGCCCTCCATTGCACCGCAACCAACATCCTCGGATGAAACCACCCCGGGCGACAGCCCTTCATAAAGCGACACTCCTCCCTGCCACTCACCGCCGGGCTTTTCAACTCCAAATGAGCTGAGTCCAACAGGCATTTGGCACTAGGCGCACCAGGCAAAATGAACAGAAACGAAGCACCTATTAAAATTAGAATACTCTCCCGCGGTTGAGAGTTATATATTTTTATCTAGTGTTTACATCATAGCTGAGCTAAAAAACTATCCCTAATATATCTACGAAGGATCCAGAAAACATACAAAATAACTATCCCACAGTAAAAATGGATCATAACTAACTTCCATCATTACTGAATTACACTTTTTATCAGTTATTTACTAACAGTTGCAAACATAGCTGACGACGTTCAAAAAAGCCTGCTATCTTCTTCTCGTAGTCATTATATGTACTTGCAAACAAATAATACCTGCAATCTATTCATTGTTTTCTCAAAACAATCCGTGATTTCTTTACATGACTATTCCCACGTGCTTTGACCAAAACGTGTCTCCGTAACCGAGAGAAAATGCGTTAGGTTACCTCAATTACTACACTCTTGCTTCACCAACGAATCATAGGTACATAGTATTCATTACTTGCTAATAATAAATATAGTACCTATGCTAAAATTGAAGAAGAAAAAATACTCTCTCTATCTGAGCAGGGTATATACGCAACTATACGTAAGCTCCAACAGTAAAAATTAGGTAGCGTATCACCCGGGCGTATTTTTTTGCGGCGTACTAACGGCGCGAGCTGGCGTTCATGCGAATGTCTTTACGGCTCGAATTGGTCACCAAAAATTGAAAATTGAATTAAGAAATGAAAGACATAGATAAATATTGAGTATTTATCCCAGTAATCAATAGGAAAAGGAGATTAACGATACTATTCTTAATACATACGGCGTCGGCGCTACGGAGTGAACTATATGTCGTTATCAGCGGCGGGCAGAGTCCACCTCAATACGCAACACATTTAGCAAAAAGTAAAGAAATATACGATTTAAATTCGCTATGCAAAAAGATTAATAAAAAGCTGATATAGGAAGCATCTTTGATAAAAATGTATAGCATACTTACCGCGCTGACCTTAGTACTGTAAGTAGGTGCGTACCCCATTGCCGGCCATTTTTAATACTTTTGTGTTATTTCTTAACAACCAACCTTTGAATCAAGAGGTATATGGTATATTTTAAAGGAATAAACTTTTCTTTTTTATTTATTTTTTAGAGGTTAAATTTAGAGGTTTACCACTTTGTTAAAAAATGGCAAACTAAAATTTTTCAAAAGACGGATGGCGTATCGAAATGAAAAATAGTTACACTAGTCCACAAAAATTTAATAAATGCGCCATCATCTGGTACAAGGTCTTGCAAGTCGAAACGCGTAGCACGAAACAAAATGTATCGATTTTTATCGAAAAGTGCGGCTACCTTTCATTTCAATGCGTCAAACTTCCATTATAACACGTATGGATCAGTTGAACTTATACGGATGGCGTAATATTACTCCCGACTCAAAAATCCACGAATATTACAAAGGAGGATCCTTAAGTCGGCCTCTAAATGTGTTTTCACCTACCGCGTATTAAAATGGGTGAACAAACGTCGCCACTCGCGTCGCTGACGGACAAAGTGATCCGCGTTAAACGGGGAAATAAGGTATAATTAGGAGTATTACTTAACCGAAATGTGTACACATGGTGATGTGATCTATCATATCCATTACTTTTCAATGGTATTCCTCGCAATGACATACATTATGCTGCAAAACATTGGATAAAAGTGGATCGCATTGCAGTCATGACCACGCAGCGGGAATTTCGAAAACCGATTAAAATGCGACCGAAGAGGTAACAGAAATTAGCCTTCTATGGGATGGAATTGGACCTCCTCTAGGCAGCCCCCAAGCAAAAATCGAAGGATTTCACGTGGCATAATATTACGCTCATAGCACCCAAAGTGTTATGCCTCGTTCAGATTACGATTGTTCAGGCAATCGTTGGAACTATCGTGCATTCACACAACGATGGTTAAAATCTGTGCTTCCCTTTAGTGCTGACATCTAAAGCAAGCGAGAAATTGACGGTTAGCAAAGCTGTTGAGGTATGCAGGGTCAAGACATTACTTTGTTCAGCGTGTATTTTACGAATAATTTTTCAACCGCCCATATTCTTCCTTGTTTGGACAAATCCATGAAAAAATAGAGCGAAGGTAAGCTTTTCCAACTTTTCGTCTTTCCCTTGTCGCTTCCTCTTCCGGTCTCCCAGCGCCTAACCATCGTAGTAAAGTGGCAACGTTCGGAACTACAGTAACTATTATCAGGGCATGCATTCACACGGCTAGTTCGGCCAACTATCGTTAGGACGATCGCTCGGACAATCGTAACCTGAACGAGGCATCAACCACAACCATGAACCTTTCTTTTAGCACAACTCAACCCCTATGCAATCACCTCATTCCAACCCGCTTCCACATCCCCAACAATCCAAAACACGAAAGCTCACAACATGAACCTCTCCCCTATAGCCGCCCTCTTCAATTATATCGAGTCCTTCCGTCCCTACCCCTCACCCTTACACAACGCACTATTGCGTGGTCAACTGCTTCTCCATCCTCTCGAGAGCCTTCCAAAGGAAAAATCCCCAAGCACCGCTTTTTGCGAGCGGATTCCATCCTTCGACATCCCAGGACCCCTGCGGAGTGCCTCGTGAAAATGTTCTCGCCTCCGAAGCATTGTAAAGCGTCACACGCCCTCGAGGATATTAATTGGCGCGGAGGGCAGCTCGGAATTTTTTTTTCCTTTTAAACCTCCTGCGGTCGTCCCTTTTTAAGTCGTCCACGACCGTTTTGGAGAGACACCTCACATGGACGAGTCTCTAGGGTTGACCTGGGACTTGAGGGTACGCATTAGAAAACTGCATGAATTAAACTTAAGCTTAAAAAGCTTGAAGATCAGGGATATGCCAAGAGAGTTGGCCTTGGATATGTTCAAGAACGCGAGAAAAACGGGTCGCTTTAATGCGAGTGAAGCATATGGGCTAAACGTAGTGGAGCTCAAGAATTACAGCGCAAAGTCATCGGAGAAAGTCCTGTGACATCTTCTGACGGGTGTAAGATATAGCAAAAATACCACAAGGTAAGGTCATTTACCCAGACCAGAATTCGAACCCGGATCTTCTGTGTTTGATTTTAAGAAGAAAGTTGCTTTAGGGTCGGGACTGTCGGTATGTGCTGTTAGACAAAAATACCACAAGCATGGGCGTACCCAGCGAGGGGCAGGGGGGGCAGCTGCCCCCACCCCCTAGAAGCAAAAATTGCATAAGTCTTCAAGCAAAATCATTGACATCATGCTGACTTGAAACTAAAACATTAAACAAATTTTCTTTAAACCCACGAAAAATGAGATGCATTAGTATAAGATATGTAACTAAAATAAAACTATTTTTTCAAGGAAATAATCTCATAAACTAATGCCACCACTTGGTTTGCCACCCACCCTAGAACATGGCTTTCCCCCTTCCTAGGCCATGGCTTGCCTCCCTAGTTATGATCCTGGGAGCGCCCTTGACCACAAGGCATGCTGCATGCCTTGACATTTTGTCCGGCAGCATATAACAACTCGTCATCAAAAGGCAACAAAACTCCGCAGGGGAAAAAGATACTTCAGTAGTTGAAGCCTTCAACTTGAAGGTGTCGACCACCCGGCGAGAATGCCGGGAATCTGGTTTCAAATCCCGGCAAAGACAATTGCAATTTCCTCTACGGAATGTTCACACTACGCACGCGCTAATAGGCGACTCCGTGAAGATACACCACTAGCTAGTCCGCGATATTTCCTTGAATAAGTAGCTAATATGTGGTTTGTCTACCCGGACCTGGGAATAAATTTAAATAACAGGGATCACGGTGGCTGCGCAGTAACCAAAAGCTGATGCATACATTGAAAAACCGAACTCGGTACTATGGAAAAAAATAGTTAAATTCATCGTTCAATTTTTCCTGCACTGCATAGTTTTTAATGATTTTTCACAAGCTGGGTCTCAGAAAACCAATACTCAATAACCTTTTTTAAGCGTATGATGAAGCCTTGCTGCAATAACAATTCCGTATTTTCAATCCTGATTATCAATAATGCAGGCAACTGGATGCCAATATTTCTAGGGAAAGAAAATAAGTCACTAATTACTGTTTCGAAATTAGTTTCAACAATTGTGTCGGTCAGCAGCAAAATTGTATAAAACCCTGAGCGGAAAATCTTTAATATATGAATCGTGCATTTACAATAAATGGCTTCACGACTACAAGACTTCAAATCAAGATGATCAATAAAAGTAGTTTTAACGGCATTTGTAGATACAAGTTTCGATAACGTGGCGCCATGAATTAGGGTAGGCAAGATGAATCAAAGCTATTTCAAATATTTCATTTTTAATGTATTCCACATCTCATGTAAAATTTAACTCTTTATTATGGAGCAGATGATTTTTTTCTATGAATGGAGAAATCGATAAAATCGCACCAAATAAATAATTCTGTGAAAATTCAAAAAGGTATTTTATCTTCATTCAGCATGAATTTTATACTAGTGAAATCCGAATACTCCGACTTAAAAACAATGGAGTCTAGTCAAATGTTTGTAATTTTTTTCAGCTTATCTATCCAACGCTAATAAGGATAGAGAAATGTTATCTTACAATTGATTAGCATTATAAATTCATCTCAGCCAAAGTTATATTCGAACGCATACGCGTTAAACATGGTAGCAGACCGAATAGTTTTACATTAACACAACGCTCTAAATATACATAAAATGAACGTAGCCCATTTCACTTATATTAGAGAAACATTATATTAAAACAAAATATTGAGCATTAGTTCCGGTCTGAACCAGAATTGATTACTTAATTCTATTTGTCATGTTAATCTTACAAAAACCGAATACGCCGAGAGATAGTTTGCTCACTTTGGATTAATGAAAAGACAATGATTATATGATATTAATGTACCAGATGATGATGTGCTCAGTCAAAACCTATGTCGTACAGTATTAGGAATTACAAAGTTTTCCTAATTTCATTCCGCTAAGTCGATTCCACGAATGCAACGAATAACGATAACTAAAAGGTTCAACGTTCATAAGCGAAATCAGATCCATCGGGATATTCACCTAAAATGAAACCCTAAACCGGAATCTTGGAGCAGAACATGACTCGAAACCCAACCTCAGAAAGCGGCTCTGCTCAGGACACAATCAACAAGTCAGCAAAGCAAATCATTCGCCGGGAAAATCTTCGGCTCCGAAGCGGACCAAATGGGAGGCAAGACCTCAAAATCCCCCACCGACAAAAGCATAATGAGCCGATCACCCTCCATCCTTCGTGGACCCCAGATCAAACGAGGGAGAGAGAGCCTTGAAAACCCCCAGGGGTGACTCCCACGCACCCAAAAGGGTTTTTACCCTTTCGGCCTCCCCGGGAAAAGGGACAGCTTTCTCACGGATCGCGTGGGTCCATTCTAGCAGAGACAACAGCAAAGGCAAGCCTCTTCCTTCCCTGCAAAATCCCTGCTCCCAATCCGTTCATTCACAGGACACCCACACCTACCCCGTGCTGTGGGCCTCCTGCGGCTTCCTTTAAGCTCTCCCGACGGACACTACATTATGCACATGGACGCTTTACAAGGGCGGTGTGGTCATTTGAGGACGCTCTGAGGCCCAAGGAGGAAGGTTTGGGAATAACCGGGCAAAATATAAGGGTATTTATATCACAGGGGTAAATGCAATGGAAATTCCAAGTGAAAACCCCAAATTTGTAAATACACCGGTTTTATTTTCGGTGTTAAGGCAACATTTAGTCAGAATCTCGTAGAAAGCGTAGACAATGTGAATGTAGACAGGTGTTGGGCAATTTTACACCGGGAACTAAGAATTTCCGTACGGAAACAAAATATTCCACCTATTATATACTTCGAAAAGACGATGGATATAAATTCGCATCCGACTGTCCCCTCTTCCGTGAAAACAACATATAAATGTTGTCCTAATTATAAATCGCTAAAAACATGATTACATCGCGAATTATCCCGTCATGGAGAGGTGGAAAGGGTCCACATGTGGACAATTTTTTTGGAACAACTCCTTAAACAACCCAAAAATGTAATTTTGTCTATTCTAGTAGATATCGTTAAAAAGAATGTGTAACTAATTCATATTTAAACATTCGTCCTCCATGATAGTCTCAAATGACCTATTCAAATTCATAGTACGTATAGGCCCGCATCCGTAAGTACGACATATGATAGCGTATAAGCGGCAACGTACCTATAAAACACGACCCTTTAGAAAATAGTGCATGCTAAAACGAAAGTGAACCATGAACAAAGAAGTGTTTTTGATTATCTCCTAGTCACTATAATAAAGCATACGTATCTCCACCCGTGCTTTACATCTTTTAAGGGTTTAGAAAGATCCGGCAGAGGAGGAGAAACGTCGAGGAAAAGGACAGAGAAGAGGGGAATCCTGAACAAGACCAGTTCGCAAAAACAAGACATTTAATTAAATTAAAATTAAATTATCGCATGTCACACGCATGATCGCTTATCCATTTTCGCCAACTGAATGTCTTCCTTGATCGTCCTCTGTGTCAATTCATATGAATTGCCATGAGAAATAATTTCCCTGGACCGGGAATAGTGTCACGGGCCTTTGACTTTCCGGACCACTGCGTAGATCACAACGCTATCCAGTTTTTTCATTCCTACGGCCACTTTACCGAGGTTCAACGGTCCTAGGAAAGCCAAAGGTCCGTGGTTCGATTCCCTGTTCAGGGGAATTTTTTCTTATAGCAATCCATGTATATTTCACCGCCGTTCACGAAGCAGGTTAGAAATAAACCACACTCCGTGTCAATGCTTAAATATTGGTCTTCTTATCGCTAGAATAGAACAAAAACATCCATTTTCCCTTACAAATGTGTCCGTCAACCCTAACAGCCAATAAATGATCCGAAATCCCTACAACCAAGAGCAGAGCGAGCATAAAATCCGCACGTAGGGATGAGCACGGTCAACGCGTGCACATATAATAATGTATAAGCGGCACCGCACCTCCCAAACATGTCCCTTGGGGCACATCCCCAAACCCTTATGAGTTAACCCTTGCTTAAAATTTCCCCTCACCGAACACCATAGCGAAGAGACCCTGGAGACCTACGCCTCCTATTGTAGATCGAAGCCATGGAAGGTGAAATTTGTATCCCTATTAAGGGTTGGGCAAACTGCGACGGGGATGGTATTATAGGAAAGGAGGGAGGGGATGCTGCTGAAGATGGGAGGCTGTAACTACGGGGGAGAGATTACTGTGATGGGGTGGATATAAATAAGAGAAAATAAAGGTGTGGGGGAGAATAAGTCCCCGAGGGGGGGATAAATAGGTGAAGGGCACAAAGAAAGTATATGTGCGTCGGGTGCGGAAGGGAAGGTTAATTCACGAGGGCAGATAGTAAAGTAGAGGGCATGTGCTCTCAGCGGAGAGGGGGATGAAGAACATTGGTACACATTTGGGAAACTGGAGGATGGCTTTGATGGAAGTAGACCAAACATATACCAATGGCCATTCGGGAAGGGTACGAAGTTAAAATACGGTCGGCCTGTGCCCGAGTACATTCGAGTAGAGGGATTGGGAATTTAAATCCATGATCCATAATATAAATAAATCGATAATAAATCCAAATGCGATTTCGATTTAATTTTAAATCGTTTTTTAGGTATTCGAATTATGCCCAAATTGAATCGAAATCGATATGTTTTAATAGTTAAGGAATCGTCTGTTGAATTACGGATGCACTGTTGTAGCAAATTGCCAAATATGGGTTAATGGTAGCAATATGCATAGGAACTGAGTAAAGTTAAAATTATTCTCTCGACTCCCAATTCGATAAATAGACGAAGAAAAGAGAAAAACCTTCAGAGCGCATCAGTAGACAAGCGATGGACTCGTTTACAGAATTTATTCCACAGTCGATTTTGATTTTTTGAGAAAAAAATAGACCATTCTTTTACCGTGATTCGATCTGACGTTTTAGATATGTTGATGACGTCATGAACTCGGTGTTGAGAGGTTGGCTGCATGACCACAACTCTTAGGCCTTGTCTCACGTTTTCGCTATGATTTACAATCTAGTGAACGATTACTTCCTTCAGTAAAATATTCTCTCTGAACGTCCCAATGAGCCATAATACTAATGAAACTCACTTCATGAAAACAAGAGCGTCAACTTTCATGTTTTTTAAATTCGAAAATAATGAGAGAATGGCTGAATTATCAAGATTTATTTTTCGCCGTAACTTTCTCTTCCATCTTCAAAATTCTTCTTTTAAGTTAAGATTTCGGACCAATCAACAAAAGACGATGAATTACTTAATTACATTGACAAACAATTAAATTCGAAAAGTTTAGTATAAAGAAAATCATACTAAGGGGTTAAGGTGTTGAATAATACTAAGGGGTAATGGTCCACGGAGTCCCAGATAATTCTGAGAAGACTTATAACTCAATCTTTACAGCTGAACGTAGGACTTTCTTTTACCCTGAGATAGCGGTGTTGAAAAATCGCATCCTGTAATTACCAACAATGAAAGCACTTTTACAATTTCACAAAGGGTGGATAACAAGGCATCAAATAAGGTGTTTTTCACACAAGCACGTTACTCAAAAACTAGTAATTGAGATTTTATGCTATTCTTATCAACTCGGCTATAACAAAACATGATATATTCCTCTTGACTTATATGACAAAATCAGGGATACAAAAGCAAGAGGAAAACCTCAAAACAACCATTCAAGAGGCATATATAGTGATACTGAAGCAAGATTGGCGCAGGTAAGGACATCTGCCAGTGGTATCACCACACACTGCAAACCGAAAACATCACCTGTGTCCAAGCGATACCTTGTTTGCTTTCGTTAGTGATCCCGTTTGCTTAGACTGGGTCTAGAGGGAAGAAAGCGAACGCGAATGGTACAGAAACATTCATAGCGAAGAGAGAGAAAAATGAAAGAATAGACCGAGGCCATACGTTTCTCAGGCTGGGGTAACGGCAGCGTACATGACTGCGTCGCCAACGGATAGTCCTTGACGGTCACCAATGAGGCGACCGATCCGCACAAAGGGGCTAGTTTACGCGGTTAATCGCGTTTTCCGGCCGGGGATGTCCGAAAAAGTCTGCCGCGACGTCGGGCCGAAGGCGGAAAAGAATGAATCCGCCGAGGATAAGGATCACACGGAGGAGTAGGAAATGAGGAAAAGGATTAGGGAATGAGAATCCCAGGGTTATCGACGGGTGCGGAACGAAGAAAGGCCACTAAAGATGTGCGGAAGACCTTCTCTTCGACGAGTGTAGTGTGCACACCGTGGCCAAATATATACACATTGGAACGCGGAGAGCACGCGCCTAGGGACGGATGAAGGAAAAAAATAAGAGCAGCTGGAGCAAGGTTGACAAGAAAAGAATGTAATGGACCACTACTCCTTTGAGTTTCATCCTATTCCTTCATTTAACGAGGAGTGACGGTAATGTCCAACGACGACACGCACCCAGCGTATAGGATGAATCCGTAAAACGTAAAACTCGGGAATGAATGCTTAAGTGTGAAAGCACACCACTTGGAATTCCTTCAAAGCTTCTTTTGACAATGATAACCACCCTGAAAATTCCACAAAATATTTATAAAAATATTCGATTGGCTTTGTTACCGAGTTAATCATCTGACCTGATTACTGTGGCATTCATAAAGTATTTATTTTACCAAGAAAAAATATTAAAAATGTACACTGATAAAAATGAATCACTAGATGGAAAATACTTAAGGACACACTATCTACAACTAATAAACTGAAAGGATAACTTGAGAGTAATCCAAGCTAGGAGGCCACCCCAAGTATTAATAACAGATATTAATAAATTTAAACTCATTGCAGCCTTTCAAGAACATAAAAATATCCTTTTGTAAATCATTCTCCGTTAATCTTATCTGTACACTGTACAGTGTTAAATTATTCGTACACGTATTCGTGTTCATCCTCATTCCAAAGGCTATCTTACAAATTCACGACTGCGAGTTCAGGAAAACACTAGCAATTGGCAATCCTTAGCAAGAAAATAAGGCAATGGACCGCTACTCCTTTGAGAGTTATCGTATTCGCTCGTTTAAAGAGGAGTGACAGTAATGTCCAACAGCCACATTGAACCGTATGTGTGTGGACGAACACGAGAATGATCACAAAATTAATTACTAGAGAATATATGCAAGACTTTACAAAAATACTGGTGGTAATTCTTTTGTGACTCCGTTTGTGAACAATAAACGTAATACAAGGAATAATCGAGGAGTAGCTGGTGGAGTACCTTTACGGTAACACCAAAAAGTGGACTGAAAGTGCGAAAATTATTTTAATTTACATAATTTCGTAAATAAGTCTTAGTAAGAAGATCACTCGAAGTTAAAATAATGGTTTGATCACTTTCAGCAAATTACAGCATGTCAAAAATGTAAATTTCCCATCCTTACGCAAATAATTCTGATGTACCTAATCAAATCTACCTCGTTCAAAATGATTCCTTTCAAAATACGTGTTCATTCTTGTCTAAAAGGCTTTGTTACTTATTTGGCTTTCAATTTACATCGACTGATGTCGCAAAGCAGAATGCGAAAAAGTGTTCAAAACTTTCTGTACATTACGACCTAACGTATGTTTCTGCATAGTTCACCGGTCAGGAAGCACGCACAGAAAGATGCTCATTCGTTTTGGAATTGAAAACCTATTATCTCGCACTGGAATCGGGAGACTCGATGCAGAAGGATGAGCAGAAAGATGCGAAAACATTTTGGAAACAACGACGAACCTTGCCTTCCCAACTAACCTTGCTCCCCAAATCACGTCAACAAAATATGGATACGCAAACGTTTTACAACACCGGCGCGATCTACCCAGCGTAAAAAAACATCTCGGACCATACGATGCCACTCATAGGATAGCCGACCAGATCGAACCGGACGCGTCACCCACCCATGACCAATCCTTCCGGAACATCATCCGGGATGACAGCGAAGAGCCCGCGTGCTCACCGGACCCCACGGTAATGAGTAAACAAACGCACGGACTACAATGGAGACATGAGTCCGAAAAGCGGGGACGCGAGCGAAGAGGAGATAGACACACACAAGAAGACCCTCCCGACATGACACGACGATTCGAATCGGAAAATCCTCGACGTGGAGAGGACAAAAAAAATAAACGCATGAATCCCAGAGCTCGAGAGAGAGACTCTCCGCTGCGCGCTTTAGCATCCATCGGCGCAGCTGAAGAAACAAGTCCCGGAGAGAGAGGGAGGAAAGACCCCAAGACCCCGAGCTGGAACCGGGTCGCGCGCAAAAGCGTCGGACGGGCGCAAACAACTGTGAGCACCCTCGAGGGAACTTATTTCACGGCGGCAACACATGCAATGAATAAATTACTATTTTTGTTTGCACGCAATCACAACGCCCTCCGGGGATAGGAGTAAGAGAGAGAGAGAAAAAGAAGGGTGCACGAATTGAAAGATTTTGACGCCGTCGCCGAGAGCCGAGGGAGTCGGGCACACTCTCTTGCTTGCTGTAATAACATTTGCGATGAAGTATCGCGCGTCAACACCATCCACTCCTCACTTACTAAGCAGGCTACACACTCGGCCGCGTAGTATATATTGCTTGTTTTTGTTTTTCCAACGATTGAAGTCGTCGCGTAAGGGAGATATTTTCTCGCGGCATACGCTTTGTGATGAAGACTTCTGGCGCCGAGGGAGATTCGAGACATCGTCCGTATGGCATAAATTCGGCTTCCCATTTATTACTTTTGCGAAGACATGATCGTACATAGCAACGGGAGAAACAAATTTAGTTTCCACTTCCCTGCTCTAGAAAGAGTCACAGCACCCGATCCTTAACGAGTCACTTACGAATACAAATAATTTTTGCCTTGTCAGAAGTATCCGTTAATTGAAGGGCGGTACATGAAGAGTACTACAAATAATTTTTGCCTCAGAGAAAATGGAAGGGCCTCGGGTTAAGCATACTGGCATTTCTCGATATTTTCCTTACTTTCATCATGTATTATTTATTACAAAGTTGCGAAACTCAAACGCTAAATTGGATACATCTTAAAGTATAAATTGCCGGGGAATCCTCCAAGGTATTTCTATTTAATAAGCTTCGGGAAGAACACATTTGCAACCAACTACATGAAAGAGCGCGAGGGAGCGGAAGCTCAGGCTGCGATTGCCAAGACAGTTACATATCTTCATATGATGTAGCCCTATTAACACACTGCGAGAGAGTTGATCGGTCAGGTACAATGGAGAGAGACGAAATTGTTTATGTCTAAACTCTTGGGTATATCTGAGACTCGACTTTCTCTCACTCAAATGTATGCGACCACACTAATCAGGCCATTTCTCATTCAAATCCTATAATCGTCCGCAAGAAATAAAAGGAAATGACTACCGCATTTCCACCCTCTCCATTTCTAATTAAGGTACTGATGGCCATTAATGACGATGGTCATCGAAAATTTTAAATTGAGATAAAAAATACGTACAAACCTGAATTGAAACAACAGTAAAATGGGCAGAAGAAAAAAGTAATGAAGAAGGCAGAAGACAACAGAATAGTCAATACACGAATGCTAATTAAGAAATGGAAAAACATACATTGAACGAGAAAAGAACATAAAAACTAAAGCATTAAGGACAGGTTATCCATAATAAAAGGTTATCCATAGTAGTTCAATTCCAAATATACTATAGGAAAAGGTGTTTGAATAACCTTTATTCATGCTTGTAAAATTAGTTTAATGTGTCAAACGTACGAGCAAAAAAAATAGCTTTCATATTTCAACAGCACTATACACCTTAATGTAACGTTTAATGATGTGATTAATAATTAATTCTAACTCGATGCATATTTCACCTCAGCCACTAATGAAATTCAGGTTCAACATATTCAAACATATTCAACGCAACAAAGAAACACATCGGCTTAAACGACCCCATTTCCACAAAACTTAAATCAATTCACTTATTTGATGAAAACATGATTGAGGGCTAGAGTATACGACACTGTTTGGTTTGTTTCGTCACTATAAAATAATAACCACGAACCTACCCTTTCGAAAGTGCTACAGAATCAACAAGCGTCATCAAATCTGTGAAGAGGTCTCACTTTAAACTCAATCCAACGCTTCTCTTCCCTACGGTTTAGGATTGGAGATCCCTCATCACCCGAAGTGTGTGCGGGAACAGGGGTGTTTACGACCAATATTTCACTTCCAAAAGGAACCCTACAAAATTTCGGCACCCTTTGCGCGTGGGAGGATGAAAAAGGAAATATCTCGGGCCGAGGAGAACTTTAAAAACGACCGCCGCAAATACACTCCTGGCCTAAGTGAATAACGAGGGTGGATGGGAACATTTCAGAGGTGGTCTCCTTGGCACACACACGGGGCCGGACACCCTATTCAACTCCAAAGGGATGAAGAACACACATGCAACATCCTTTACGTCCTACCGCCGCCCGGTCGCCCTATCCCCCCCTCTCCCCAATGCAAAACTCCACGAGGAAAGGAGATTATCTGCCCGTGTAAACTGGGGCCGTGTTTTGAGACACGCACCCAAAATGATGAGAAGCGAAGGATGAGCGGGAAAGGATGGAGATACCGAACTGGAGTGTGGGCAAGCCGGGATGGGGCGGCGTTGTTTGGCGACCGGAATTAGGCAAATCGGTACCTCTTGTCGGGAAGCATCAGAGGTGGGAGAGGCCTCATATGTGAACGTATTGGGGAGAGGGCAGAAGAAAGAAGGAAGCCCAGTGGATGAATGCGGGGAGGTTTCGCTGTCCCGAACGTCATTGTCACCCCGGGGTGGAGCGGAGAAAAGGGTTGTGACATCCCGAGGGGGGGCAGCAGGGTGGGGGCAGGAGAAGAAGCGGATGGAGGCCGCGGATAGGAGGCAGGCTTTGTAGGGTGGAATTGGGGATATGGACGGAGCGAGGACAATAGGAACGGAGGAGGGGTGTTGACAATCCGTCCGCCATTTATAAGGTGAGAGAGAGGATGCAGTGGAGATCAAGAGTGAAGATAATCATTTACTTCGGATCGCAAGAGAGGCCCCACGGAGATGGTAAGATAGCATTTCGTGACGAATGAGATACGCTCAGAAGACAGCGGAGAGCGCTGATCCAGAACCAAGCGTACGTAATCAATAAAGAAAACGAATATTTCGTTCTTCATGGAGAAGAGTTACATACCATGACCTAAGTTATCACGATAAACAAACAGAACAGTAAACAGAACGGAACCGTGGGCTTTCAGCTTTCCGGGACATTGGTCAAAGCTCATGATCACCGATGATTCTTAGCTTCAAAAATTCATAAAGAGGCAAATAGTCGGAGTAGATCTGTGCGATGCAGCGCCAGAGTTGAATATATCGTGCCTTTCCTAAAATTGTCTCATTAAAGGATGTATATCCTTCTTTTGATCCATATTTTTCACTTCATAATGATAGGAGCTCAATTTAAAGCCGTCAGTAACCAATAGCCGTAGAGGCAGTCCGCCTTGTAATTGTCCACGAGTCGCTTCATGCCGCAAAAAATGCATCCAGATGCCGCAGCCGTCGAATTCTAGCCGGGGCACAAGTCTTGGCTAAAATCATGGCGAAAATAGGGGAATGCAGACACTGAGGGATGAAATTAGGTATAAGGTTCATCTAACACCGATCGCGAGTATTTAGATCATACAGCAGCAAAAGCACTAGAGAGATTATAAGGCAGCAAATTGGGGAGAAAAGAGACATGCTCAGGAGACAATGTGGAGCACTAAGTCTGGATTGCTCGTTCACGACTAAGAAGAAAAAATATTTTATCTTTCACGGAGAAATTTTATTCCTTATCACTTAAGAAACCGCAAGAAAGAATCACTTTGACATGAGGTCGAACCAGAAACTTTTGCTTCTCACAACCACTGAGAAACCACACCGAAACCGGGCTCCTATGACACTGTTGATTTTACTGTATCGTTTGAGTCGTTTCAAACCTGCTCTGTATACGACCCGTCATGAAAATGAAGTTTAACTAAGTTAAAATAAAGAAAACTTATTATATAAAATATTTTATGTATATATGTTTACGCATGTTATCCACTGATTTATCAAATAGCGTCATCAGGTACTAATTCTGAAAGATTTTCCAAGAAAACTGGAAAACGCCATTGTTTAGAGGGTTTTGTCATGTTCGCATGCACGTAACTAGAAACCGGCTAATTCACATGCGAATTGAAATCCCGTGAGCCAAATATTGTTGAATAATGCCACAAAGTTTCAGGCACCTATTTCGATATCTTCAATAATTTTATCCATATTTTTTCGATGCCAGCCCACTTTGCGAAGGCGAAATTCAGGTCAACTGCCACAACCATAATAAATAGTACTGTATATAGGACTTCGACAGAATTTCACCGCCTCAAAAATTATGTAAACGGTCTAAACCGAGGTCGCTGTGCATGAAGGCTCGAGAATACAAAATTAATTTTATTTTCCCCATTTTGGGCACTACACAAAGTTACGCATGGAATAATTTCTGGCGCATTTTAAGAAAACCCAGCCCCCGCCATGCACCACAGAATGGATGGACGCGACGAAGATGAGACAGAGGGATGAATAGAGGGAGAATTGCTCCATGAGATAGAGTTAGGGATGAGGGCGGGACAGACACACGTGGTATGGGAGGAGTGTTGACAATAAGTCCCCATTTATGAGGTGACAGTCGGCGGACATAAAAGAGATTAGGAGGGCAGATTATTATCGCAGGAGGGGCCCCATGGAAGAAAGGCATTATTTTTGAGCATAGGAAACATGTAAACGGATATAATCGTAAAAACAATTAGATATATTGTTCATTCCAATTTTTTTCTTTATCCATGTCTGTTTTTAAGCAAAGATTTTTTCGATATAAAAACCCTTGAAAGTGAATCACTTCTTTTGTTACACCTTCGGTTTTATATTCTCACGTTATTTGAACTGCAATGTATCCACCCATCCCTACGTTTTCACATAATAAATTTTGTAATTTGCCTATTATGAGCTCTGTAGTATGTTATAACCCCAATATGTTCTCAACGGACAGGTCCAAGAACAATTAACCACATTATTATTAATATATTATTGTCTCCAACTCTCAATCGGTCCGAGGCTGACCGTATCTTGCGACCGGATGCATGTCTCTATTTGCCAGCTCCCTTTGTGCGAGCAAATGAAAGGAAGAGCGAAGGTATAGAAGGGGTAGGAGAGAGGGAGGAAAGGGGTGAGAACAGAGGAAAAAGGTCAATGGAAAGGGATGGAAAGTATGCAGAAAGAGAATGACCAGAAGAATGCAGAGGCGGCTCCTGGAGGGAAAAGAACGAAGCCGAGGGGAGAAGAAGGAAGAGTGGGCAGGACCTATACCATGCGAGGAGCAAAAGAGTTGGCACGGCGAAGAGAGATGGAGAAAAACTCGAAAAGGAGGGGTATTCTAAAGGCAAGGAGATATTTAACGCCTGAGGAGAGAAATAAAAGTAAGGGGGACATAAGGCTTTATGGAAGAAGACGGACTTTCCGAAAAGAAATGGGATAAGAGAGAGGCAGGACTTTTGCCAGGGTGAATGAATGGGAAGGGCGGAGGGGTTTGGCGTTTGTCCGCGAAATGCCCCAGCACCCCCTAGAAGAGAAGGGGGTTGCTTAAGCATTGGGGTGGAGTCTTGAGGAAAATGTTCGAGAAAGAACGTGCCGAGGGTGTGAATTTTTTCATTTGAATGGAGGTGTACGCACAGCTATCCCGAGTAAAGGGGAAGGGAAGGGGTGAACAGTAGGGACGAATATTTTCAGTTGGGGGAATAGGGTGGTTTCCTATCTTTTTTTAATGCCTATATTGAAAGATTATTACTCCTTGAGTACGTATTTCGCGCTTTTAGATTTTAAAATGACGATATCTATTTTTGCGATTTCATGAAAAGTGAACATTTTCAAGCGCGCGGAAACGCGACGGCTGAGTATGAATGCTGGGAAAAGCCCGTGTGACGTGATTCTGGTTCCTGCTGCCGCCGTGTGAGGCCACCTTGGTGCGAGGCTATGACTGCCGCTGTGATGCAGGCTGCTAGCAGGTAGCAGAGTACCCTGCTGGCAGGTAGCGCTTGGCTTAGATATGGATTATTAATACCCTATCAAACGAAGGAAACTCTCCGACCATAGGCAATTCTAATAGGTGATTATTAACAGATGTTTCCCTCATGCATGCATCGGTAATCTCACACGACTTAAAACTCCCATCTACTCGTATAGCATCTAGGTCCCTGTGACGTCGCGTGGAGTGGCATCGCAGGGGCGCCAATCTGGCCTTTTTCAAATGAGGTTAAAATTGACCATTAACATTCGTCTAAACTGGGATTTCTATAACCAAATAATTTGTATATTATGAATACACTAATGGTAGGTAACGAATCGTAATCAATGCCTTTCGTTTTCTTTGATGAAGGAAACTACCCTATTAACACCAATGAGGAAGGCGAATGGAAGGAGAGAGGATACCCTTGGAATAGGCGGAGTTACGCTTTCTACTATGGGTAGGTGAATCAATTGAAATACTAAATTCAACCACAGTTTATCACCATTATTTAATTTTAAACCTTCCCCGGTAGAGGACAAGGGAAAAAGTTCCCTGAATGCAGTGATCAGGAGAGCAAAAATTCCGTGGTTCGTTCCGCGATCCATGGATTTACTACCACACGCGGCGTCAGCGAAGGTTTCAGGTTCCACTCTAGTTACAGTTTCTTGGAAGTCAAGTATCCCCCGCACTGTCATCTTGAATAAACGCCAACAGCCAAACACATAATCGTGAACTAAATACCATGGGAATTAATGAACTTTGATGACTTATTGGTCTGCATTGGGGCCTGGAAAGCAAAGGTTCGTGCCTTGATTCCCGCTCCAGAGGTATATTTTTCCCATAACAATTTTTGTGCACATTTAAGCATTGGCATTGTAATTCATTAGAATGACAACTCTGATATTTCTTGTGAACACAAGATTTCAGCTGGAATGCTCGAAAGAGAGCCACGAGATATGAAACAGCACTTGAAAATGAACGACTACGCCCTATTGCGAGAAATTCTTACACTACGAGCAAATAAAGCATGAGACCCAACTAACCAGCCATAATACTGGCGATCAAGCATGGTATTCAGCATGGGGCGATTGTGGCGTTCTTGTAATGGTACTCATGGATCAGTAATCAATGGTAATTCAATGGTAACTCAATGGTAATCTAATGTTATTAAAAATTGTGAAAACGTCGGAGTTAAAACTTATAACCTTTAATAACTTTGAGCATTACATTTTCTCTCTTTGCCTCTATTACAGATCCTCCTTAGAGCTATAGATGCTCTCTATTTTCGCTGGACTAGTATTAAGTCAATTGATGAGTGGTATTGAAAAATTGATAATTACAATACTACGAAACAAAAATAGCCAATTTACCCACAGCAAGTTGTTATCGTTCAATGAAAAAACACAGAAGAAAAATGTACGCGCACATAAAGCTAATTTATTGGAGCTTAAAATATTGCATGCATAAGATTTTAAATTGAATGTGAGCATAAAAGAGCAGAAGACTTGTGTCACTTACAGCATCAAATATAGGGGGGGTACACATATGATAAGCAAAAAATTTCAAAATAAGGTACGTGAAGTGTAAATGGGGGCTCTATTTTGGTGCGAATTATCCCATTTTCCTTTTAATTACTTCCAATTTATATTTGATCCTATCTTTATCTGATTGCTTTGACGATTGTGGCGTTTTTGTAATGGTAAATCTCATGAAATTAAAAAAAATATAATCTTGAATAACTTTTAGCGTCCCCTTTTTCACATGAAATTTACTTCACCACGAAAATTTGTTTCGACGTCAGGGAATCAACCTGATGTCCATCTTGTTGTTGACGCTTTGGTCGCAGTGAAATAAATTTTATGCGCAATATACTAAGTTTACAGCGGTTCAAGACGAGTTTAAAATTCCAAAAAGTGGCTTCCGAAAATCTAAAAATGCATTAAAAGTATTTAATTAACATTATTCGGCATGATGGAAATGGCACTCACCTAGTTCAGCGGTGGAATTCACTTAAAGAAGTCAAAATAAAAAATGCGTAGGAGATAATCCATCCTTTTTCCCTTCTCCCTTGTAGAAACGACTCTTAGGCGGCCTGTTCCCTCTGGTCACGGAGAGACGTCTCCTTGCACCCCACACTTCTTTCGATGGAATGCCAGTATGAATCCCCTCATCCCCTCGGACGATTCTTCAGTCACCCACGCCCTCTTTGGGGTTTATAAATCGTCGGGTGCGATCAAGAGGAGGAGGTTGAATGGTCCTGCGATGTCGGAATCGACTTTGGATCGCGAGGAAGCACAGGGAATGCGCGATATTCTTATAGAGGAACCTGGAATCCACGGGCCCGCTTCAGCATCATAAACCAACCGACCACAGCGACACGCACAAACAGACGTAATATTGCGATAACAAACGTGCATGATGAAGGACGCTTAGTTTATGGACAAATTATTATCCCTGACCACTAGAGAGAATAACATTTTTTAGAATTTTAGAGAGAATTAACTAGAGAAAATTAGCATTTTTTTAACACAAGAGAATAAGAAGGGAGAGAAATTTCTCACTTGAGAAATATTCCGCACTGTATGCAAGTGCGGCAAATTTACTTAAGTTAAGGCATTTGAGGGTGCAAGTGGTACATGATGAGGGACGCTTAGTTTATGGACAAATTATAATTCCTGACCACCCATATGCATATAACACCCATAAAAGAACTCAAAACACCGTACGGTTTTTATAATATAATTCGTCCAGGTACAAGAAAAGCCAGACAAATAAATAAACATCCAGACGAGCTGGAAAATCCTCATACGTTATCTTGTGTGGCGGATACTTCAATGCTTTCGTGAGCCCTCAATTATTAAGTCGTTTAACACACGACTGATGGGGTGAATTTGGACGTTTACCCACAAATCCCTCTGACCAATCCTGAAGCCAAACGAATAAAAGCTTCCGACAAAAAATAAATTTAAAAATTCTAGTGGGTCTCTCTCTTGAAGTAGTGGTTTTAAAATGCCACCTTATTGGTGCTTTTGCAAAGACGATAAATTTTACACTCAATTTTTTAAGCAACGGAGAGCCAAATATTTTACAATATTCAGATAAATTTACCTTAGTTGTATATGTTACAATATAAAATGTGACACCTGTATCATACATTTTTTCCAAAGATATTTGCATCCAAAATTTTTCGAAGTGATTGCTTATTTTGGTAATATCTGACTAGTGCATCTAAGTAATATAAACGCTAGGATAAGGCATCTTTATTTTGCTTAATATATCAGTAAAAGTTGTACATTATAGCGATATTTCACTTCTCTTAACAAAGAATTTCTCGAGAGACAAATTCTCATAGCTGCCAAAAATGCCGGCTTACACCGTAGCAGGCCAAAACATCGGGTACAAAGAGTAAGTAAAAAATAGTGAAAGTTAAAGAAGCGGCAATATCTCAGCAAGAGCTAAATACGTGAGCATATTACTTAACCGATTATAAAGTGAAATATATAGCTTTTTGCTAAAATTTTCATTAAAATTAGTGATGCTCAAGCGGGACACTTCTGTTAAATAGCACAACTTGAAATGGAATGACCCGAACGATAACTATATGGATTTTAATGAAATCTATTATTAACCATTTAATGGCGATCGTGGTAGCTTTCGCCGTTCTTTATTTCATCGTTTACTTCGACTGGGAATTTAAACTACGCTAAATTTTATGCAAACGAAAAAGGTAAAGTATCATAATTTTAATTAGCACAATAAATATTTTATCAGCTATTGTATTTCCATTCCTCATAATAATACGGAAGTTGGGGTTTCAATGTTGGCTTCAGGCTTACGTCGGAACCATCTAGGGCGCTCTTGCACATATTTACTCTGAGGTTGAGGGACTGGAAGGTGGTGGTTATGGTCTCTATACATGGTTGGGGGAGAACAGAGTACAGACTTCCAGGGAGGGTGCTTCAATAAGGAAAAGAATGGAGGATGGTTTGGGCGCCGAGGCACGCACGTTAAACCCCTTTCACGACCCCATTCCGCGGGGTGTAGGTGTACTCAATATGGAGGACGGGGCACACGTGAGCTTTTCCCAAGAGTTATAAATGAATATTTGGGGACGGCATATTGGAATCCGAGGGAGGATATGGGGGAAACACGATGGCGGCAGCAGGACGAATGACTGGTGGAAGTCGTGTCAAACACAACAAGGTATAATGGTAGGGACAAAAGTGAGCACCCGAAACCAAAAGGAATTCGCAATGATGAATCATGAGACGGCTGCCACGAGGGAACAAAGCTTTTGAGGAAGAATTTATGTCCACAGAGTTTGTCACTCCATTGGTTATGGTTCATTCACATTCAATTGTTCCCTCGTTCTGGTGTTTAAGCTGCAAATGCGTTAATATTGAATAAAAATTACTTTAAGATAAACCTATTAAGCAAACCTACTTCTCCTGCATTATAGTTCTAAGAGGACCAAACACTCCTGCAGGACTGGTCTAATTTTGTATTTTCCGGGGCGTTATACTTGTTTTAAACTTAAGCTCTCATCTTGAGATTTTCAGTGTATACAGATAAAAGCCAGGTGATCGACCACGATAATCAAGGAGAATGGCGCCGCTATTCGGCTAAGCCACTTCGGAAAATCTGCTTTAGCGAGACATTCCATCGGAGGTTGTGATGTTGACGAGAAGACTTCTAAATGCTAGCGAATCAAAAATTATTTATGATGAGGGTATTTAGACCTTTAATATAATGAAACATGAAGTCTCCAGCAGCATTAGCTCAAGGTGCAAATCTTTGACTTCAACGAGGGTAAACCAAAATAATACTGAAAGAATACTATCTTGCATTTTAGCCCGGCTGCAAGTGAACTCACCACGTGGAAGTGGCTGCAACTCGAGCTCCTCCCCTACCCACCCACCCTTCAAGTCTTACGACTTACCAGTAACTAGTACAAAAGTAAGATGTAATCTTTTTTCGATCCAAAATTGGAGGAGAAGAACGGTATGTAAACAGAGTGGAAGGAGGTGATCTGCTGAAGACCATGTAAATACAAATCAAACCAAAGTAACAATTGCCGGTATATTCTACTCTTTCTCCCTTTCCCATCTATTCTCCCTTACTATATATATTTCCTGTGCGCTATTTGAAAAATTTTCTTGCACATGCGAATGGCCTTTCGAAAGGTTTAGTGATGCAAGGATTACGATCCGAAGCGATTTTTTTAAAGTGGAGAAGCGATTAAAAACTACAATGAATGTGTTGACACACTCTTCTGTTGAGAGTCATCTCTTCGGAACTCCTCAACAGTTGTCTGGGAGAAATCTTCCCACATTGGAAGGCATTATGAAGTATTAAAAGTGGGTGGAGATGAAAAAGAAGCTAGAGAGAAGAAGATTTGAATTATTTTCTCTGTTCATTTGGTACCTCGGGCTACATTTTGACGTATGTCGGACTTTGAATTTCGAAAAAAGTTGTATGATGACCGCCCCTGTTATACAGCCTCTCCAGGTCATGGTTTTCATCATCCCATGGTTATTTCAGTCATCAGCTTACAAGCCAATTGGCAGAGTAATAACATCTGGATGGTGCTTAATATGACATTGAGCCTGCTTCCATTGAGTGCTTCAGAAGGGGCCTTTGACTGCTTCCAGTTTTACTTCGCCCATTAACCGCGAAGAAGACAGATTTGAGCGTTTCCCAAGGCTCCAAGTTCCCACTGAAATGGAAGTGTGTAGACCGTTTCGTAAATCCGGGTAAAATTTCAGCTATCACTTGCAGAAATTATCGAGCCATGAAAATCACCACACATGGATTTGAGTATTCAGAGCAAGGAGGTTGTAAATATTGGTTGAGGGGGCACCGCTGGTTTCGAGCGTGGGGCAAAGTGTGACCGGAATGGGGGTGCTTGGGTAGCACAAGCCACGCCCACTTTGACCAAAGCATTGACAATCCCAAGACAAGGGTCAATGGTTAATATTTGGTGAAATTTTTGGCCATAACTCGTTCATACATAAAAATAACCTATGGAGCCCACAATGTACACCTTTTTTTCTTACTTCATTGGTAGGCTTCGTGAAGTAATGACTCGAGTATCTTTTCCCAGGGAAAAATTATAATCAATCACCACGGTTACGTTCTACAACCAGCTCAGCTGAAAACAAAATTTTACGAGAGTAAACTAGTCATTTCCCTGCACTAATAATGGTATTTAATCCTATTATAGCCAACGGAAAATTCTATCTAAAAATTACAGTACAAATGTATATTTTCAACGATATCCCCACAAATAAAGCGGTTAACAGACACAGAGTTTATACATTAATAGAAGTATCGCGAATGATGGGAAAAATCTGTTGACAATCACCGGCGAAATACAAGTAATTATAGTAGCATTTTTAACTTGATGTAGCGCATTTTCAGAACAAAACTTAGCCACCTCAAAATATCAGTCGGAGACTAAGACCAAAAATTGTAAAACCAAGATGGCGGAACTTTGACCACGCTAAAAACTTGGAAACAGCGCCTTCAGATATTTACAACCTCCATGATTCAGAGAAAGTAAATACATAAAAGTACGCCAAATATGGCTACACAGTAACCTAAAGCCTAGGCCAACATTAAAACCCTCAATTACCCTGGTGTTAAAATTGGAATGGAAAAAGTTAACTTATAAAATGCTTATAAAATGGATTTGATGAAAATCCTGATATCTATCCTTCTTCACTAGAATTAAATTCAATGTAAATAAAATTTCCAAACGCAAAAAACAAGGGAACACAGAATATCTTCGGAATCAGCAAATTAGAGGCCCATCCCGGATCACGCATTCTCGAATTTTGCCGTTCTAATCCGGGTCGCAAGCGAAGAAGCCGGTAATTGCTCATTTCATAGTTACTTTGAGGGTGAGAAGCTCCAGAATTTCAAATAATGTCATCAAGAAGTGCCCACGGACTATCCGTCGAAACGTCACGCCCACGAAAAGGTCTACAGACTCCGACACGTCAAGTCCATGGCAAATACGGTCCTTGATCTGCTGTTTCAATTCACTCTCGATTTCCGGAAGTTATTCATCCTCCCATTCTGTTACGCCTGCGAGGATGAGAAGGGCTATATTCCCTGGCGTACTTACTCGGACGCTGAAGATAGAAGAGAAAAATAGAGAAAAGAAACCCTCCTCCCTCCATCCGGCTTGAGTTTCTTTCCCTTTGAGCTTCCGTGTAAATGTTGTGTTGTTTCCCCTTCCCAACTGCGCGTAACAGTTCCCAAATTGACGTCCATGTATGTATTTCCTGTCTAACTCAATGAGGGAAGAGGATGAGCTCTAGTTGGTAGCCTTTTGCCAAACCGCTCCACACAACACAAGGGCCTCCCCTTCCATCCCTGGGTAGACTGAGGGGACGTTTGAATCCTGGCAATGTTTGGCGTGGAGTTTTTTTTTCCTTGGAGCAGGGATATGGGTGAAAGCTTCAACGAGGATTATGATGGGCGAAGGGAATCTCCCTCCCTTATCCTCACATGGCGGACCAGGTAGGAGGAGTTTTTGAGGTTATAGGCTGGGGAGGGGTATTTACGCGCAGTGCCCCGTGGAAGGTGGGTCTTTGGCGGGACTGCCAACAAAAGGCATTAAAAAAATCGGCGATGGATGCGCTAGGACGCCGCGCCCCGGTTGTATAGGGGGGCACCGGGAGAATAATAGGTGTGTGGACGTTGAAGACGGGACGGGAGGGATGGGACGGCAAATTGTGTGTTCAATTCATTCATGGCCCGTGTCTGAATTTTAAAGGGTGCCCCCTTTTGATTGAGTTCACTCCGGAGTGAGTGAGGGCTGGCGAATCCGGGTAGTGGGTTCAGGAGGCAGGCTGATCTCAGCTTCCCCTGCACTCCCTTGCCTTCTCTTTCTCCGTATACCTCACACTCAACCCCACGGCATTCAGGAGGGTACACGCATCGGCTCCTTTCGCAAGGGATGTCGAGGGGCGAGTTTTGATGGTTTACTGAGGTCATGAAAGTTAACGCTCAAGGATAATCGCCGTCTCCGTTTTATTGTGTTGTCCCTGACGTCAGAATTTGCGTTGTCGTACAGGATAGTTGGGCCCATCTCGTTTCGATGTTTACGCCCATATATTAGTTTCGCTTTCTTAAAACGTCCTTATTTTCATCTGGTTTGGGCTTTCGTTTCATTGTACGAAGCACGCTGTTAGCATTATTTTCAACTGTTTCTCTAGGCAAAAATTCTCTCGCACTTAGTTGCATCTGGCTTGGGCTTTGGGAGGTCGTTTGATTGTAAGCAACATGATATGTTTATTTTCAAGTATTTATCTTGACAACAATTCTCTCACACTTTGATTAAATAAGGCTTTTGCCAAAACGAAGATTTCTTTCTCCCCTTTCACAACATCTAGCAGACGTACCCTGATTTATTATCACCCAGACCGATAAATAAAATATTCTACCAATCACAGCTGAGACCGCGTTCAACGATGAAACCTGTAATAAGAATAAAATATAGAAAAAGTATTTTCTATATTTTATAAGACTCTCAGCAGCTACAACCATTTCCTTAGCCACTAATTAATTCAAAGAAAATAATTTAGCCATCATCAACAAATGAAAAAAGCTCAGTGGAGTTCCGCCGTTTTAAATTTTGCGAACTATCAGGCGCTCGTCTTAAGTTAAGTGATGTGATATTATTTTGAACTACGGTTTCAGTTTAAAATTGTTTTTTCAATAAATTGACAGATAAAAAATAGCAAAGTTTTCCTAGTTTTGTCCTCTAACTAGACACAATTTAGCGGTTTCCTCGAAGTACAATGTGGTAAACCGAAAATATCCCGCAAAAGACACCCAGCTCGTATATTCTAGCAATGCAAGGTATTCAAGGTAAGCAGCTAATATTCTATACTTTTGCCGAATTTTTATGACCATTCAAACGACATTATCGACGAATTGTAACCACGGTTGCTGGGGAAATGACCGAGGTTAAAGTATGAACAAAAAAATATCCAAATGCCCTGACGACTTAACGAATAGACTCTGGATCCATTCTCGTTCTCTTCTTCCACGCGAGTGATCTCTTTTTTTTCATCTAGCGAATAAACTACAAGGAGTTATAAAAAATAACTTCTTCCTAATCATGCTTTGGGAAATTACTTGTAAAACTGCATTTTTTCCATATTTATCCATATTCTGAATACAAATACTCAGTTCTTCTTCTGTTCTCAATTATAGTTCTCCACAAATTTTTGATAAGAAGCAGTGCTAGCGGCATTAATGTTTGATAGCTGCGATATACACAATTATTCCGAAACCTTAGAAACAAAAATCAATGATTATACTGAAGGAAGGCAAAGCTTTTATTGGAAAATATAATCGAAGGATGAGAGCAGGGCATGAATACAAATCTCAACCCACAAATACAGAAAATGACGGGATAAAACTCTCACTCGAATACCGTAAAATATATAAGGAAACTAACTGACCCAGCAGACGTTTTTTTGCTGTATAAATAATTTCTAGTGAAATTTTGGTAGCAAAATAAAAAAACCAACTTATAGTAAGTGCGTGGGGATGCGGTATATGACTGAAAGGCGCGCTCTGAACGATGAAGACCTATAAGAATAACAAAACACTCAACCTTCATTTTTTTTATTCAATGTATTTTCTTATCATAAATTAAATCGCGTGGCAAAGAGATATCAAGCAACATAAACAATACTGACGGTCGTCAAGGGAATAGTAAGCCAAAAACGTTATAATGTTTTTTATGAATGTTTTCCTCAAAATCCACCGTAAATCACGTGGAATGAAATTCGATTGCAAGAATAAGAATGTGCATTTCTTTTTATTTCCAATGGTATATGTCTCAACTTAATATGACCATTATCACAAATTTAAATATGCAAAAGAAAAAAGGTGTGTATTCATTAAAAACGAAGTTTACATTTTTCTTATGGAAGTGACTCAGGGTACATTCTAGGGCCTCATGGGCCCTGCGGAAGAATGAAAAATAGTTTACATCCTATTGTCAGACATACTAAATATACACATAAAATTTCATAGGAGTCGGTCGAGCCGTTTCGGAGGAGTTTGGCAGCAAAAACTGTGACACGAGAACATTACATATTATAAAGAAAGATACTAGATAGATTTTTCCAGTGATATTTCGTCACGACGTCATCCATCGTAAACGCCGGTACAGCCATGATATAGACCTGGGTCTGAA
This sequence comes from Ischnura elegans, assembly GCF_921293095.1. Lineage (NCBI taxonomy): Eukaryota > Metazoa > Arthropoda > Insecta > Odonata > Coenagrionidae > Ischnura > Ischnura elegans. Next base: position 37,496,640 of record NC_060249.1, read on the forward strand.
CGTTGAAGGACCTTGATCATGATGGTGCAGCTACACGAAATACAGCAAAAAAGGAGACCGAAAAGAGTTAATGAGGAAGCATGGTTTTCCAAAATCTACTTTTCATGCGTTCAATTTTTAAATATCATTGAAATGAACGGAACAACCTATAGACCATATCTTGAGAATTGATGGCCTGCTGCAGACAATCGCCGAGGGACAAGTAGATGTTAGGAACGAAAAACGAAAACCTCGACCAAAATGTATGGAACAGGTAAACAAGGCTGTGCAAGAGAAGAAATACGTAAGTGTGACTATTAGTTGATTAGAGAAAGGAATTCTGAGCTGATAGGAAAGAGGAATGGAGAGCTGCGTCAAACCAATCTTAGGATTGTAGACCAGTGATTACGATGATGATGATAGTAATGAAAATAGTACTAGTCCTACCTTTAGCCGCAAAACAGAGGGAGGCTTTTCGTCTCCTGAAACGAAGGATGCAGGTTCCCAGAGTAACTTCTGCAGGAAGAGGTCAAGTGAAGCCTGATTCAGCGGCCGCATCACTTCCAGCGTAACAGTGACGACAGACTGTAAGTATCAAACAAAGAAGCTGGAAATTAAATACTGTTTTTACTAAGTGCACAATTTCAATGTAACGCTTAATGTGAACACTACTCCTTTAAAATATCCACGATGGAAGCTTTAAGTAAAAGCGTAATAAAACAATTTTCAATAACTGAATATCATTAAAATCTAACACTAGGGAACCGATAGACCCAGGTGGAGAGGCCTAACTTTATAAAAAAAATTTAGATTTCCATTCAGTTCCAAATATAAACGTTAAAATGATAGCAATGGTAACGAAAACCACATTGGTACCGGTTCGAAAAAAAACATGCATCAATCAAGACAATATTTTAACCTCAATAAAATTTTAGCTATTGGCAAAAGAAAACTGATTGAGCTTCAGTGACGCAATAAGAATACATTTTTCATACAGGCGGGGACATACGCCACTTTGTCCTAAATAATTTACAGCTCTGAATACGCATACGATTAATCATTAGCGACATTGGAAAAGCATAAAATACTTTGATAAGAAAATTAGAAGATCCAATTTCAAAATATTTCAGAGGTATGCAAAAAGCGTATTACCATGAAATGACAATTAGGTTCTCCCCAATTAGGCAATCGTAAGACACATGCACCGTGAAAGCCACTTAAAATTCACAATTTCAAATTATAATTTCGACAATAATTGAGTAATGTGCTTACCTTATCCAAGTGATGGGATTCGCCTGAATTTTTCGCATCAGCTAGTAGCTTCTCGAACCTGAAAATAAATGAAAATTTTCAAGTCGTATAAAATTCAAAAGGGAATTTTGATAGTTTTAGGATGAACTCAAAGACATGGGTTTTATCTCTTACATTGGCCAACATTGATGAAAATTACACTTTTAAACTGAGCCCCTCCTGCGATGCCTTTTAGCTGATTAAATAGGAACACATTAACTTTGATCCCTAAAAGAAGCCGATATTAAAATGAAACAAAAAAAGCACTGTGAGAGCCACTTCACACCAAAATGCATGAGTCACAAGTATCGTGGTAATTACGAGATATCCTAAGCTCGTAATAAAAATGAGCATGACGAATTAGACGGAAAACTCCCCACTCTTCGACGAATTTGGTGAAGAATTACCATTGAAAATAAATGCAACATCATAACAAACGCCTGTAACTAAGCTATGCACATGTCATTGATGCACTCAATGTTACTTCTACAGAAAAGATGAAGTGAAGAAAGCATTCCAGGAAACAGCGATAGACTCCATGGAAATTTAACAAGAGTAGCAAAACACACAAAAGCACAAGATTTTTTAAAAATCTGGCGCTGATAGTCCTCCCATTGGGGACTATTAACCTAGCCATATACTAAGAAGGTAATTCTGTTTAGTCTATTGTCACCCGAGTCCTGCCGAGATCTTTGGATCAACCGGAAAGATGTTAACTTTTTCGGAGAGCTTAACGTTCTTTCGGATATTTTAAAATCAGGCATATAGGGGGACATTTTTCAAAGTTTAACATGTTGACTGTAGCACGTGTCGTCAACTTAAGAGCACGCATCACTTCAGCTCGAGTGGACTCCTTTGCGTGACAAATTACTCATGTAAAACTTACCCTATTATTTTGAAATTTACCAGGAATTCAAGAATTGATTGTCCGCATTTGTCTGCATCTGAAAAAAATTCACTTCATTATTTTCTGGGATATATAACTATATTTCAGTTACAGGAAGTGGATGACTTCTACTGCATAGTATACTATTAAAACTTCACGATGAGAATACTTATTTTAACGAATAATTCGTCGCAAAAAAATACGACAGTTACATAGCTATTGACAAGTCCCTAAAAAAAGGAAACTACTTGGTATTTACATTGAACATTCAAGTTTCAATTTCCTAAAAACCCTTCTGACTCAATTATTATAAACAAGCAAACGTAATAAGGATGGCATGAGGTTAAACTTTTAGTCCCACCGAATGTTCTCTTGGCGATATGAAAATAATCCAATTATGAATAGAAAGCTTCAATATGGAATGCGCGAACACTTGCTCTGAGGTTCACGGCGTTAAGGAAATTAATGTAAACCATAGGTTATTTTATGAACTATGCGTGCATTTTTCATTTAAAAAAACAGCATTACAGATTGTTTACATTAAATAATAAATGATCTAGCAGGTAATTCTAGAGAATTCTACTTTACGCCAAGGTACTGCCCAGACAAGAGCAAGCAAGGATTTTACTTCCTTTCCTGGATATTTCCTGGATATAGACAGTTACTTATACCACTTATTTTATAAGAGCGCGACCCGGGTTTCAATGAGTAATCATCATCATCAGGCGCTAATTATAATTTGTTTATCTTGTTGTTAATCTCGTTGTTACCTAGTTACTTGATGAATTTTAAAACAGACGCCAGAATAGGTGAAAAGGATGGGTAGAGGTATTCATTTATAAGGGTACTATCTTGATTTTCAATAATTTTTAAAATTTCTAACTGTTCCCTAGAATCCAGTTCTCGGCGGTCATTGCAAAAATTTAAAATATTCATTTTAAAGTCGCTTCTGTGGCAGTTACATATTAAGTGCTTAGCAAAATTACTCTTTTCATCTTTATTATGTTTGTAAGCACTTAAATGTTCTTCTTTCCTAATTTCAAAACTTCTTCCTGTCTGTCCCACGTACACACCATTGCAATCGCTGCATTTCAAAGAATATACTCCACATCTATCCAATCGGTCTATATGGTCCTTGCATTTAACGATCAGTCTCCTTAAGGTGGAATAAGGTTTAAAAGCCAAGCGGAATTTGTCCTTGGGTAAATGATGAGCCATTTTCAGAGAAAGTGCATCGAGGTACGTCACTGTGCACCACTGCTTCTTTTTATCCTCGTCCGCCGAAAACATTTGGTCGATAGCCAAAGGATTTTACTCCCCTGGAGCCGAGGGCAGCCAGACTTCACATTTTTCATGGGGAAAAAATGTCGATCCCAATCGCACCAGATAGCATTAGGAAACCCCTTTTCGGGAACGCATGAACGAATCATAACACACGTGCTCTATTGAGGATCGAAAAACTTCTCCGATCGCCCAACGAACGCATTGTGGCCCTGGGATCAAATATACAAAGTCGGACAAAACAACGGAGAACATATTTAAGTCCATGAATAGGGAGTGATGAAAAGGGTGAAATAATGTTAGTTTCAACAACCCTCCAATCAGCAAGGCTCCACACACCAATTAATATTACCTTTTGGGCGATCAAAACGCTTCGTGGGAGCTCAGGGACCGTTTTAACCCTCCGGCGAGATATAATATGCATGCAAACATGACCGCAGCCAGTGAGGGTCTCGCTTCGGGGCACATGGGAGCGCTGAACCCACAATGGTAGCCGCTGAGAAGGACGAGTTTGGGAGGTAGGCGAAAAATGGAAAAAAAAATTTCAATAGTATATAAAGGGGAAGTGAGGATACTGCGGAAGGGTATGGAAAGCAGACGGGTATAGCGATGCAAATGAATGGGATAAACCAATTAGGGAAAGACTCGAGTGAATAGAGCCGGCAACGAAAGAAATGGATTGGAACGGCTCGAGGCAGGGGAAATCAGAAGACGCATTGCAAATAATAAGCAACAGCGCAGGAAAGTGCACATACGAAAAGTTGTTCGCCGTGAAAAAAAACATTTAGCTTATTTGAGATCTGAATACGAATCTCCTAATTTTCGATCAGGCATTCTACTCTGTCCTCCTAATTGAATTCTGGGAAAGAATGGGATTAGGTCTACGAAACAAGATGTTTCTAACAACTAGGAGATCCAGGTTCAGACCCAGCTAAGTGCAATGATTTTTCACGGTGACTTACATCACTGGTGTACATAAGAAAACACAATTCTTTTCAATGAAAATACCTAGAATAATTAGATGGCTTGAATCGAATCAAAGAGGGATCATTCAACACAGAGAGAAAGGGAACTGAATGCCACTATACCCAGCCAAAAGAACTATCATTAACTGCTTGTACATGTATTGTCGAGTTAATAATTACTGTAATGTATATGAACACCAGCAAAACGCAGAGGACAATTTTACATAGCCATATTTACATCCCTTTCACAAATATTCGCAATCCACTTTCAAGATGGATAACGAATACACAAAATGGTTAGTTATGTTCAGAATGGAGACTGTTGTACCCACGGAATTTCGCCTAAGCACCGCACAGTATTAAATGGGTGGAATTGGTATGGCAAAAACTCAGTCACCATCAGACCAGAGAGCAACAACCCTTTCAACGAACGAGAGAGCGAATCCTGACGTGCGGGAACAATTGGGAATGAGCTAAGTCCGATTATCAGTCAGGATAGGGTTGAGAAGGAACAACATTTGTCTAATGTCACGACAAATCTCTAACCCTCGTAATGTTAAATTTGCTATCGAATCTAAAAAACCTACTCTAAATATTATAAAAAGTGAGGATTTCAAAAGAAGGCGGTTGCAGATACACATGCTTCAAAGGATAATCTTGATAGAGCCTTGAGTTAACGCTTAAAAATACTCAGATAAATTGAGTGGTTTAACAATAACTGAAAGGAAAGCATACCCATTGAATCATATGATATTTTCCAAATCTACTTAAAATTGTTACAGGCATTTACTGAGTCGCATTAAAAAGTAGGATTTTCACTGCTGGTGGCGTTGAGTAAAGAGAGAAGGGTTAACTTAATGTGATTCTCGTTCGTCCTCCATCGAAATATACAAAAAAAATATACCCTTACAAACAGGTAGCATTTCTTAACTAAACGCGCTATCGGTAAATAAATATACCACATTACATGAGTGCTTACTAAATCTGAATGTCTATACAAGTCAAATCGAAGCGATCTTTCCTTGAACAACTACCTAATTCAAAGCATCAACGCTCTGCGCCGCCCTTTTATTAAGCAATCCCGCACATGAAAACACCCATTTTCCTCCAACCCGCAAGCAGAGCGTAAGCAAGCACTTCACCCGCTCACGTGCACCAAATGCATAAGCGCCCAGACATATTTTCAACTCCGCGGTCTCACCATAAAATGTCGAGGACACACATTTGTATAGCTTTGCATTGATGGGAGAGAGAGAGCGCATGGCAGGGCCCGAATCAGATGCTGGAGGTAGGAGACCTTTTGAAAAAGAGGATCCAGTCTGCAGATAGGAGCTTCTTGATTGGCCGCTCAGGTTTCCCCTCCCCCCTCCCTAACCCTCTACCCCATCACCTTTTCCATCACCCGACCTACCCATCCCTCCACACAACGGGGCCCAGTGCAGCACCCGGTGGAGGCGAAACACTACCCCCCCTACTCCTCCAACCTCACAGACTCCCTCCTCACTCCACCGCCAGTTTATTCATGAGGACGTATCCATAACGACTTAAACGGCGAACAATGGGGGCGGGGCGGGGACGAGCCAGGCCCCTCGGGGGAGGCGGCTGGGGGGAGGGGCGGCCTTGTTGTTGGGAGGTGCCCCGCCGAAAGGTACGAGGGCAGAGGGGAAAGGTGGTGAGGAGAAGCAGATAGTCTCTCGCGGTGGGCAAGAGAGGAGGGGCTGGTTTGCAGACTCGGATGGAGGAAGCATCGAGCAGGCTGGCGGCTTCATTTGCGCGGAAATGTATAGGCAAAGACTCGTGAACCATTATTAAATCCCTAGTTAAATATGTAACTCATATGACCTAAAACTCGATCAAAACTGAGGTCTTAAGACCTTGACACCTCGTAAGCACAAGCTAAAAGATATGAGAGGCACTAGCGATGATGGAGGACGCGGTCCAGATATCCTTCGAAGTGATGGTTCTACTAAGAAGACGCATCATTGAGTAGCATAAAGACATTTTTAGCGGTTTATTACTTGTTGATGGAGACTTTCGCGGGGTGGTGCAGCATGCGTAGCAAGGTTTCCGGGTTGACCTCCGCGTCGATTCATCTTCAAGACGACAGTTTCGCCGGCGTTGCGGTTAAATAGACAGTTTCGGTTATCCGCCATCGCCGAGCACGTATGGGAAGGACCAACACACAATGTGGACTTCGAAAGCGCAAGAATCATCGCTAGAGAAAAAATTACTTTCCACGACTCATACGAGAGGCAATAGAAATCGCGAAAACATCCACTTTCAACAGGGAGGACAGCTATTCGCTCTCAAACACATGGAAGAGACTCTTACCCACGGACCAATCAGAACGCACCTAGCCCAAACCAAGGCCTATATAAGACGGGCAAAAAAAAAAAAACCTGCATCCGATACTTCGTACCTGAATACGCTAGCTGCAACGCCGGCGAAACTGTCGTCTTGAAGATGAATCGACGCGGAGGTCAACCCGGAAACCTTGCTACGCATGGTTTATTACTTGATAAATACTATAGCTGCTACTTTTAAATTTCCAGGGCACGCAAAGGAGTACTACGTCAAGATTTTATTGTATCACAAATATGAGAATTATACAACTGAGAAAACACTAGAGTAAGAAACAGGTAAATGTTGATTGGAGTATAGTACGAATATATACTCATCAAACTACATCAAGATAAGAACATATAATTTAAATATATGATGAGTCACGAAAAAACACTGGTCAAGCGGGAGTAATGCGTCCTCTTAATACAGACCATCATCGATTCTTCACTCACTCAGTTTTTGAAGCACATGGCATAATATATGTTCTCAGTTCTTGGCGGCAATGTAATGTTGAGGCAAGTATCAAACGCGTTTAGGAAGCGTGCACGTTTACAGAAAGTTAAGACCGTTTTGCTAAACGTCCCGACGGTGTCTTCATCCGCAACGTTGGAAGGCAACCACTTTTGAATATCATATGCAATAGAAAGGCGTCTTAAAGAATTTTTCCGGCATTCCGATCCGTAATTAGAAAAGAAAGAGATCGATAGTCAAAAAGCAAATATTTTAGCAAGTTCGAAGGAATTCGTATGCTTGAGTGAATACTATATTAGTAACACAGGAGATGAATCCGATTTGCAGTAAAATACAAGAGCAAAGTGCCTGGGAAATGTCTCATGTCATCTTAGGTTCACCCAAGCAGACAGTTTTTGATTATGCTCAGCAGTCAATAGATCTTCAAGTACAATCTTAGAACAAGGACGTAACTATTAAATGCGATATGTATTCGCACATGCTACAAAATTCATTAAAGATTGCTTAAATTACTGTGCTTAAGCGCGGTGAAAACTGTCATGGTTACATTATACTTCGATACATTTTACCTAATGATTAAAATTAACGGCTTCAGTTCACCTGGCATGCAATTGGGAAAAAATGTGTTTTTTTAGAATATTTGGGGTTACCAGAGCTGTTGCTGATTTTGTCAACGAATGGATACTAAAGAGATTCATTACATCATGGATATATTCATGGTGAAAACGTGATGATTTGGCAGCTTCCGCAAAACACAAAGAAAGTTGTGTGTTTCACACTTTGCTGAATGGACTTTTAGTTTTGGAAATCATTACTTCAACTTTAGTCAATTCACCGGGGGAACTTCACGGCAGTAGTGTAGGATTTTGAAATGGGGGGCGGGGTTTACCTGAGATTTCGGGGCCCTTCCGGGATGTATGGAAAACACCCCACGACAGAGGGGGGTCCGAGAAAATTTTGGAATTTTTGATGCTGAAAACGTGATTTTAGTACTCAAAAACAGTAATTTTGTCCTAGTATTTATTAAAATAAAGTATATAAATTGTCTCAAAGGGGGTGCAACTCGGAAAACCCCGGGGCTACGCCACTGCTTCACGGTGGTGCTGATGGTGACGCTAGTTCGATGGACTTGGCCATAAACAGTAATTTTGTGCGAATATTTATTTAATTGGCGGCTTTCGACCACGATATGGAAAGTCAAATAGTTTATCAAATGGCAATAATCTATGGCAAATAACTACCAGAAATTTGAATGTTATACATACTGACTGCCATTCCTACCGACGACCATAGACACGCGAGGAATAGATAACTTCGATTTATCTTATGATTTTAATAATTTAGGTAATAAAATACCTACCCACGATATGGAAGAGAATAAATTAATTTACCCATCAATGTTCGACACAGAAATTCCTCTCAAATTCCGCAAATCAAGCTTACGGCTAGAAGAGGTAACCAAAACATGGACATCAATGCAACAATAAGCAACAAATTTTCCGATAGGTATTATAGAACACAGCAAGAAATATGTTTTTGATACGTAAGGGTAAAATTTAGGTTGTTAGGATACTCTATATCAACTACAAAAGACTATCATTAACAAAAAAAGAATTTAGACCAAAATACGCCTTTTGCAACGGTGCAGAACAAATGCCAGGAGCATGATAAGATGGGAGAATACTCTTGCTTATTTGCTGTGATTATATTTTACACAGATAAATTCAACTTTGTGCATTAAAAGAAAGATAAACCACTCTATTATTTGTTCACAGATATTTTGTTTGCTGAGTCAAAAATGCCTCGCTCACATCAATCGATTACCTCATGGTCCACTCAATACAGAATAAAGAGAAGTGAAGTACAGAAAAGAGATGTAAAGCAAGATATACTTTTTCGCAAACCCAAAAATATTCGCACAGACCAAACCGACACCTGAATGAGATGATCCAAGTCACGCTCTAAACAATGCAGACTGCCATTCGTCAGAGAAAACATTATAGAAAACAACGCGGAAGGCACCCCATAAGCTTAACTACTTGAGCTTGCTTAATAGCGCGTTTTCATTCTCCGCTTTTCTCAAAAACACAGTTCAATGAGCTGATGTATAATCACATCACAACCCAGAAGTCGTTAGGTTACTTTCTTTGGTGATAGTATCGGTTTCCACTGGCAGACATCGACAACTATATTTTCAGCCCTCGATATTTACGATTGTCTGGTACAATGAACAATGCGAATCGGAAAACATTAATCGAGGAATCCATTCAATGGATTTGGATGGAAAATATGCGACCCTCGACATTGGACGACAATTAAAATAAACGACCGTCGACTATGAAACGACCGTCAACAATTTACAACAACAGACGACACAATCATCCCTATCGATATTTTGTTTCCCTTTACCGACATTGGAGTCAACTCTTCGGGCCAAATCACCCGCAGTTTCGTCAGTAATGTTAACAAAAAAAAAACGCTACCAAACATTGATCGATAGCCGAAGTTTCCGAAGAGACACGGGCACAGAGCATTGCGCTAAGGGAAGAAGGATCAAATAGACGGTGCTTGGGCTGTGAGAAGGGCGGTTATGACAAGCAGTGGAAGGAGGGGTAGGACGAGAGGAAGAGAGGGGGCGAAAAAAGTGGATTCAGCAACCGGGAAATGGGGGCGGGGAAGGGGAGGGGAAGAGGGGAAGGGATAGGTGGGTAGGAAGGAGATCAAGAGAGCGTGAAAACCGCGCCATGTGGCTTGTTGGCTGAAGGGTTCGCCTCCGTACGAGATGGAGGGCTTTCCGGCTTGAGGGGGTGAGGTGGGGGGGGGGGAAGGCTTCAAATAAGGGTTGCGTTCAGGGGATGTTTGGAGCGATAGATACGTGGAAGACCAAACTTGACGGATGGGCGCACAGACAGATGAGCGGGGAATGGGGGTTGAGGGAGACGGGGTAAGGGGAATTGGTATGAATGGGAAATTTCTAGTGGGTTGGGGAAGGGGAGAAGGCACGAAAGAACTAGGAAGTGGGGAGGGAAGAAAAGCCTCGCGATTTTTTTAAGCGCCATTGTTGAACATTTACCGAGTTAGTTCCACGGAGCGTAGCGAGGACTAGGCCACACACCTCCCCAGTGGTGCTGTTGTGGAGGTCTCCGCCGTGCAGAAGGCCATCGTTGATGCTTAAACCTCTCTCGCGCTATTTGCGCGCAGGCCCTCGAAGGGAGAAGAATGGAGCAATCGACTATAGCGGGAAAATTATTTGCACAGAGGTACGGTCTTTTGTGCCACTGCTGTTGTTGCGCGATGCTCACGTTGAGAACACGGTCCTGAAGATGGATCAATCTGTGACGGAAGGTGCTGGGATATTAAAAACGACTGGTAAAGCAAGTTAAGATGCCTAAGCACCATAGCTCAGAATAAATACAAGAATTAAATTTCCATCAGTACAAGTCATCTCTTAAGCGAAGGCAATTTTAAGTCCAATGACAACAGAATAATAAGGGTATGAATTACATTTGAAGATACATTTATGAACTCATACTGAATAGGCCAAAGTCATAAAGAAAACATCGTGCAACCATCACTCGATCATGAAAAATTATTTATTTAGATGTAAGTTGACGAATGAACAGATGAAGCATACACAAGATGAAAGTAACATAACCTCGATCCGTGAAACATTGGCGCTTAATAAGGATACACGCTACGAGAGATGTGAAATCTGACAGTGAATTAGTTAAGTGGTACAAGCCGTTAATTCAAATGATGTACTTGATTAGGAGGTCAGGTAGACTTTCCCACAACTAAAATTGAAAAGAATCGATGATCCGACTAGGTACATAATGGAAAAAGAATGCGGAGGATCTGAAGTTGGCATATTATGGAGATAAACTTGGGATATTTTAAGAGTATGTGGAAAGGCAAAGTAGTTCGAATTTAAATACCTGTAACAGTAGCTGAGTAAGAGATTAGCATTTTTACCAGCGAGAAAAATACACTGCATCACAGCGTGATACGCACTCAAAACAAAATGTAATTCATTACAATATTTAATACAATTCATCATAATCCCACAGATAAAATTTTTTCGTTTAGCTACAATGTGATCTCAGCAAGAATATAAATTCTAAGAGCGTTGTCAGCCATCGGAGCAAGAAAAACCCACAACCGATCCCCATATTACCATTTCAGATCACTCAGGTACCCATTCTACTTTAAAATGGGCCTTTAAAGGCAAAATAAAATTGATTTCGAACATATATATACGCTATTTTATGTTCTGAATACTGCAAAGTAAAACAAATTCCTTCAAGTTAGCCAATTCTCTTGATATTTTCAAAATTTGCAATTCTGAGACAAAAACACCCCAAAAGCAAAAACGGCTGCCCATAGTATATCCAATACAACTAAAAATAAACAACAAAAACTGTCCTACAAATGAATATAAATAGCTAATGCAGCACTAACTAGGCATGAAATTGAGAATGATGGTCAAATATTGAACATAAAACTGTGTCAAATGAGATGAGAAAAAATCATCATTTGACTTCAACAGCAAATAAGATTTTACCGCGCTAATTTGTCATTTTCCAAAACATTCCCAGATTTTACAGACACCTTGAAATCCCATGACTTTCCAGTTTTTCCACAAGAGAGCCCATTCCGCAATCGCTTGGATAAAATATTTAAGGATTTAAACGGAAACAATTCTTAGAAACCAAGCCGTAAAAACGGAAACAAGAGAGCAGTAACTTCAAAGATCCATTTCTTTACAGAGCACTCCGAAGCTGAGGGAAATAAACCTCATTTCCACTTCTACGGCAGTCTCCGGTCCTCCAAAAGGCCAAGAGAATATTCAATAAAGCCTCCACTTAAGTCAATAGCCAAAACCAAAAATTTAGCAAAATGGTCGGAACAAATTCTTAGAATCTAAGCGGTAACGGCGGAGGCAGGGGAGGAGTCGAAACTTCAAAGCTGCACGACTACTTGACAGAGAGTACTCCGGACAGAAGAAATCCACATTTCTCACACTACAGTTGTCTCCAGATCTCCAAAAGCCAAGAGAATATCCAATCACGCCTCCACTTAAGCCAATCGTTGTCAAGGCAGGCGAAAGGAGATGAGATTTTCAACAGCTCGAGCAGATGTGTCAAGCGGAGGCGACCGAGTTCGGAAATTTAATACTCATGATGACAGCGGGCGAAGTCGACGTGAAGGCTCAACCGGGCATGAAGTGGGAGGAGGAGGAAATTCATGAGGGGGGAGGGGGAATGGACGGAGGTGGATGGGGTCAAAACTGGAAAAGGGACCAGTGGGTGTCTTTTATCGAATCATATTTGAATACCTCCCTCAGATTGTGACCTGAGCTTGGTAAATAAGTCGCTGACAGACGCCTCGATGGGTTAGCAGTTAATTCGTGGTACTCGAGCCGCGAGAGAAGAGCTAGTCAAAGCAGAATCCCAATATGTATCCCACATTCCGAGAATGTATATCACGCGATTCCATTATCCCGAAGCCCTTTCAAAATGTCTCTCGATGAAGCCTTGTTTCTCATTGGGAATGGGAGAGCTGGGTATGTACCTTTTCGCCACGACGGGCATTTTGGGGGAGGATGAATTTCGGGAATCAAACGCTCAGGAACTCTTGAGGGCAAGGTGAGGGATTTGGAAGTGGTGTGAAAATTCGATGCAATGTGCTTTCGCACATCTGGAACAGAGAGACACGTACATCTACGTCATAACAAAATGGAATTTCAAAGCATTACTTACAGTTTCCCCTCACTCAACAGATGCCACGAAAAAAACATTCGCCAAAACCAGATTTTTAATAACTATCTTTTATCAGGAGACTTTATCAATCAGAAAAAAAAACGTTTTAAGTAGCTCTAGGCAGAAATTAACCCTTCTATTCTCGTCATCGTACGACTTCAGGCACTGTCATAACATTTTATGCTTTCCCGGCGAATTATGTGGGTAGGTAAACTTCTCTCGGGATTCCCACCAGGTTAAAAACTCCATACTTGGTTCAGATACTATGCGCTCATTTCCTCGTTTTATCAATTCTGTCCTAGCCTCAAGCCCTGAGCATATGATAAATGATGGCTAAAAGAACTTATACTTTCATGTTGGATACATCAAACCGACCAAACTGTTATTACGTACTCAACCTGCCATCATTTGAATTAAATAATGAGGAAAACTTTTGATAACGTAAATGGCTATATGAGAATTTCAGTAAGTAATACACAAGAAGAAAGGCAGAAAAAGGAGGAAATATGCCTATGTCCATCATTACGTAAACAATTCGCTGATTCGGCAGTTGGCCTATAGAAAATAAAGATAAATCAATCCGTAGATACAAATAAATGATATATATGTTAAAGTACCATTTTTAATTTAAAAAATTATATTAAATGATACAGACGATTTATAAATGCTACAACTTCATCTCTACCAGGAATGCGAACTAAATGTGATCGGCATTCATCAAAGTAATATAAAACTTTAACTGCTCTCACGAGTTTGATAATAAAATTAAATACTTATTACAGTGTATTGCAACAGTTTAATATTACGTTACGAATATTTGAGAATTATTTGAACAGTCTAACATAATCCACGCGATAAGATGTTACATTACGTGTAAATTCAAGCGCTCTACGTAACAACAAGAAATAATTCACTTACTACATCCAATCCCAAACCACTCAACACCGAATAACGAAGAGTTAAAACGCTTCTCACAGGTTTACATAATCGAATTCCGACGAGGAGACGAGCAAGAGAGAAAAGCTTTCATCAAAGGAACCCATCACGATACACACATTTCACTACTTTCCAGACCGACATTCCTCATTCCCTTAAAAATCCGTTTCGCCGCAAACTACGTCACAAGGAATATTCTCTTCCAATCTCCCCCAAAACCACCACCCACCAAACAGATCCACAAAAAAATCAAATTGGTAGATACGTGGAAACCGAAACGGCGAAATTTTCTTTTTTTTCGTCCGAAGGCACACGGCGTGCCTCGGAGCGTAACTAAATTCTATGCGCTTCGCTAAATTGACACCTCAGTGTCTCTCTCCATGTCGCCGCTCCATTCCCTCTTGAAATTCAGACGAGCGAGAGAGACAGAGAGAGATAGGAAGCCAGAAAGGGGGAAGTAAAAGCATTTTGCTGGAGGGAGGGGGACTTGATGCGGTAACCCTAGGGTAAAAGGGTGCGGGGAACGTGAGGAAGAAGACAAAGGAAGGGAGGCAGGCGAGAGACGGAAATCCTGAGTCGGCCAGAAAAAAAAGATAAGGAAAAGATATATATCAAACGCGCCGTGGGTACAATCCCTGGGATCTTTCGACGCTCAGCATAATAATGTGCGAAACCGGGTAAAGACTTTTGCAAATTCGGAATATTTTTGACGCCCGCTGAAAATGTGGCGTGAGAGGAGAAAAGAGGAAAATCAACCATTTTGATCTGAATATCTCCGAAACCGGGACGGATAATTTGAATCGCAGATGCACGGAGGCGGAAAATCATCAGGAGCAGCCACCATCTATTTAGGGTGATTCGAACGAAAAAATTGCCTATCTACGATATTTATGAGCAATGGAAGGTCGGACGGATCATCAATGTTTTTCTCTAAACTATACTCAAAAAAGACAATGAAGAAACATACCTACCGTACCTGTAACAATACCTAGATGCCAACAAGAAAAAGAACACCTTTAATCCAAGTAAAACGTTATATAATTAGTACTGATTCCGAATATAGCTAAGACTTACAAATTGTTCTCCACGAAGACAACATATTTTGTATCGAGTATTTTACAAAAAATAGGCAGCTTTAATAAAACATACATTGAAGCTAATAGAGAATGCTCAAAATCATTTCCTTTGCATTAAGTATATGTTTCGCGTACTCAAATTGCGTACTCCCACGATAATTGAGCGCATACATGCAGTTATAACTTCCTACCTTCAATATATATCATGGAACTCGTGGTAGAACTACTAGTGGTGATAATGAAAAAATCACTTAAAAATCATCAAAATCGAGTGGTACTTAAACCAGTTATCATGTCTAACACGAACGTGAAGCAGGAAATGATAAAACCGAAATTACCAATTGAAGTGAAGTACAATACTAAAAATAATAATAATAATAATAATAAGGGGTAGGAGATTTTTGTGATTAATCTCAAGTACAAAAAAAATGTTTAAGGAGGGCCGCGGATTGTCGAACCCTGATTATACTGCTTAGATTAAACCAGTAAATAACTGCTTACAATGCAAATAACATACGAAGGAATTCAACACTTTTTTCTCGGTTTACCTTCACGCAACTTCACTATAGAAGAGAGGGTGCGAATACTCTGTTCGCGGTTAAAACTGAACATGTCAAGGGACGCCGTTCTCGGCCGTCGGACCTCGTTAAACGAATTATGGGAAAGGCGCCACTGCACGAAATGAAGCGACACGTGCGGAGGAAAAGCAGTCGAAACAAGTTAGGCACATGCATACGAGCATTATGACCATGCTTCTGAGGAATAGTGGATAATAATTCTCGGCGATGATGGGCCCCAAATATCTAAAATGAGTTGCAGCATTGATATTAATTCCATTTTTTATACATTATGTTAATTTTAGTGTTTTTGAAGGTGGCATCGGTTTAGTAATAATGATTACTAATGATAATCACATTATTACTCATTTAACACTGATATTATATTTTGATTCTGTATGATGTCTGCCTGTTTTTTTGCTCAAAACAGGACATTATTTTCGTACCATTGTACTGTTGCAAACAATACATCGAGACAATATTCTTGACAAATTTGAATTTTATCAGGCTTCAGAGAAATCAAAGGCTGAAAATACTAAGAAATGAAAACATAGCATTATATACCTAAAAAATGATTGGAAATACAGCCTGAGAGATTAAATCTGAACATAGAGAAGGTAAACTGCATTAATGTAGTGCCCAATACGGCAATTCTCTACGTTCTTTAACCCGAGGGTTGCCTTGGATGGGTGATCGTAGAGCTCGCCCTAGGTAATTAGTAGTGTTTCTCAACTTATTAACCATCACCACGTCCGTTTCCAAGGGTTCCAGTAGTCAAGGGCGAAATGTGAAGTTAAAAATACAATCGGGGAAAATAGCGAGGATTGTCACATCAATATCTGTATTTACAATACTAAACATATCCCTTATCTTACTTTTAAATTAGATAACCTACGATTGGCCTTTGATGACTTCTGAAAACTTCCCGAAATGGCAGCAGCTATTGCTACCCTTAATGTTTGAGAACAGAGCTTAGAGGAATGTTTGCCGAAAATATATTTACAAGGCCATTTACAGAGTGTATGGCATAAAATAGTCTTTCGGGCAAAAGAGACAGAGCCCTAAAGCAAAAATCTGATCAAAATAGATGACACCATTCAGACGTAAATATATAGTATAAGGGATACTTAAAACCCTCACCTTTCCGAAAAAAAATGACTCGGAGATGAACGCTGAGTGGAGGTCAATATTCCATTACCTTCAGTACACCGCATGCATAATTCAGTCGACACGAACACACCTCTAACAAGTCTGATCACGGGTGTGGACTTGCGAGGTGAGAAGTAAAGAGGAGGTTGGAAGGAGATGGCGAAGGAGACAGGGATGAGGGAGAATCCTCGTCATTCGATTACTATTTTGAAATCTGCCGAGAGCAGTAGCGAGGGGTTTTTGGGTGGGTGGCGCCGGGTGCTCACGTCTCACTCTTCCGATCCAATTTGCAGCTGAGACTTGGGCCGAGAGGGAGCGAGATATTGGAGACATCGAGGTTCTCCAGGAAGCGCCCGTGAGGTGAAGGAATGGGAGGATGAGACAAACTCGGAGAAGGAGATTGTGGGGAGAGAGAGTGGGTTGGGATATTCGGGTACAACGCAAGACATAAGGCCGTTTTACACGGGGCACGGAATTGCGCAGGTTAGAGCTGCATTAATTTCTAAAATGGCGTGGAATTGCGCGAATGCATAAACGAAATTAGAACAGGGGCTATTTTGCCGTCTCGCATCCACGCATTCTCGCATGTGTTCCAGCAATTCACCGCTTTACACGACGCAATTTTGATTGCGACTTCGCACGTACGTCAGATTGCGCAATTCCATGTACGGTGTAAAACGACCTTTAGAAATGCGGTACGAGAATCTTACCTTGTAATGGTCACGGTACACACAAACTTATGGCGTGACCGTGACGCTAAGCCGTTGAAACGACAGTCGGTGATTAGCAAAAACATGTCTGTAACTTTTTCCAAAAAAGATGCCTGAAGGAGTTTCTGTCTCTGTCCTACGTCTTATTTGCGCTTTGCAAGCACTACAGTGACTAAAAAATTTTCAAATGGTCAAGGTAGACACACTTATGGCGTGACTGTGACGCTAAGCCATTGATACCACGTTCGGTTTTCAGTACAAAAATGTCTGAAACTTTTCCACAAAGTGATGGTACGATTTTATTTCACTGCCCTACGTCTTATTCTGTCCGTAACTTTTTCCAAAAAAAGATACCTGAAGGAGTTTCTGTCTCTGTCCCACGTCTTATTTGCACTTCGCAAGCTCTTCAGTGACTACAAAATTTTCAAATGGTCAAAGTAGACACACTTATGGCGTGACCGTGACGATAAGCCGTTGAAACCACGTTCGGTTTTCAGTACAAAAATGTCTGTAACTTTTCCACAAAGTGATGGTACGATTTTATTTCACTGCCCTACGTCTTATTTACACAAAGCAAGCTCTACAGTGGCTGTAAAATGATGAGCAACCCAGGATGTGCACTGAGTAGCTAACATAAATCTCCTGAGATTTCCATGTTTTTCAAGTATCCAAGTTTCACAGTCCTACGCCTAACTTCTATACGTACAAGGCAACCCTTCCAATGGCTAGAAAATAATATGGAAATGGGAATGGGAAATCCAAGATAAGCACTGCGTAGCAAATACAAAACCTCCTGATATTTCCAGGATTTTTTTTGTTTTTCTTTCAAACGCTGCCCCAACCCCCCATAGTCCTGAACTCCCTATAGTCCTGATCCCTATGGTCCCCAGCAGACTTGTTTATTTTACCACAGATTAAGGCAGCCCTGAAATAAACCCATTTTTCGTCGATAGAAAAGGCACAATCAGCCGTGACGAGGACTTTGCGAGAGACCCCCAAAGATTCCTTCCTGGGCAATATACCAGTGATGCCAGAGTCGCTGGAAAAATACATAGAATCCCAAGGGTAATGCTTTGAAGACTTTAAATTGATTGTGCAAATATATTGAATAAATATCTTTTAAAAAATAGCGCATTAATTTCGGATCACACCCTGTAGATATCTTACACTCTGCTACCTTGATTTAATAACGCGTGCACAGAATGCCTAAAGATTGCTGATCTCGATTCATTGTAATAATTACAATTGGTTACTTATGAGGCATCGATCGAAGTTAAAATTTAATTAAACTCTCTTACAAAGAAGCGGAGAAAACATTTATCTCTTTCGTTGCAGCAATTTATTTTACCACCCCTGCCATGACGAGGTAACTCTTGCGATACTTATGTGAAATAATAGTAGCGAAAAATCGAAGAGACAACTGGTAGAATTTTCGCGGCTTCTCCACTGAAGATAGATCTTAGGACGATGGCAGAGGTAGCCATCGAATCAGCCATCGGACAACCAGCAACTCACCCGGTGGAAAACCCGAGAAATTTTAAAGAAACCAGTATCAAACACCGGGAAAGAACAAACTCATACATCGAAAAAGACAAAATACGACTAGTTAGCGCCGGTGATACGATGTATATGCCTTTAAATGCACTTTCCATTACTTATTAAAGCAAGGTACTAAGCAGACACTAAATTTATCACCAGGGTACTTTGTAAAAGTACACTTTTATCGTAAGTAAATCACTGTACTGGAAAAGCTACTTCTTAAGTAAAAGAAACCCAAATGAGGGCATGAATATTTAGGCTGTATCGGGTGGTGCAGAGCAAATTACATATCAAACTCATCGATCCATCGAACAAGCTGAAATAGAAGTGTTAAGGGAGCTGAAATTATGGTGAGGACCAATGAGTAGGAAGGTTGGATGGAGGGAAGAGGCAAGAGTAAAGGTATATGAGGGAAGACAGCGCGGATATCCAGGGAATGGAGGATTGGCTGGAGTAACAATTTGTCCTGAACTGAAAAAACCTGGCACTTGGCCATCCGGGTACCCGCGTTTCGGGAACCCCTAATAAACAGCGGTTTATTGCCACCCTCCGGCTCAGGGGAAACAGTTGATTTTTTTTGTTCCCGTCCCGATTGCATTGCGGCGTAACAAATATCACGGAAATCGTAATTGGGTTGTGGCAGTGATGTGTACGATGCTGGAATATTTCACCGCACGCCTTCACTTTCAGAATTAGATTTTAAAATAGCCGCCCGCTTCATGGAAAATTCAGATAATATCTCCCTCGATTCTCATTTAACGGCCATCATAATATTGACAGGTGTCGATAATTAGTGATTGTGTCTAATTAATGCCTAAATCCTCCGCATTCTCTTGCTAGTTACCACGAGTAATTTGGCTATCACAAAAGAGCTTTATGCCGTTCGCACTGAGCCTCTCTAAAGACTACGAATTTGCTAGCAAGCGCCAGATTTTGTGGAAAATTATACCGTAACCTTTTAAGAGCACGAAGGATATATGCGACCACCTAGTATCCCAGAATGCATTCCAAAGCAATTATTTATGCTTATAATTCACAGTAAACAGAGTATACCGCTATTCTATAATTCGTTTACGACGGTTATGGGTGTGTAGAATATAACAGCGTTTTACAAAATTTCAGCACCTTCGAATGGCGTAAACATTTTCCCTTGGTTCCAGCTAGAGTACTCCAAGGAGGCTGAGCATGAAAACGTTTACTAAAGTTAGCTTCAGCACATTAGCTTCGATAAGGTCCCCGGCAATGGCAAATAAACTCAACAGCAAGTTAAATAAACAATATACAGGGTGAGTAATAGCAATTGATCGAGACGCAAAGAATTCCAACTTAGGACGTAATCCTCGTTAACCAAATATAGACAGCCAAAATAATAAATCTCTTAAAGAAAATAATAAATCTCTTCAGGATTGACTTCGTGAAAGTTGCTTCGCTGGTAATAAAAACTAAGTTTTTCTAATCAACAAATTCAATTTCAAAAACTAATCCTGTTGCAACTCAGTTGTACCATCATCTCCCACATCGATTTTGAAACCCAGGTGCTTCTGAAAATGAAAAGGGTGGATTTAAAACAAATATTATTTTCATTACGACCGTAGAAAAATGCTTCGGTAAATGCTTTCCACAAGCAAGCTAATTATCCATAAATATAAATTCTGAATCGAATCGGGTTTCAATGTAAGAACTCAATTTTTAGGGTACAAAAAATGACAAGAGCAACTAATATATGCACATTTTTAGAGGAAGGTGAGGGTTTAATGACTCCACCCCTTTGTCTAAAATATTTATACATTACTTCCAATTATAACACCATTTTTTACGTTGAGGATGGTGTAAAATTGAAAACCGGGTCGAATAAAAGTTTCTTTATACAGAAAATTGCATATAATTTATATATTTCAATATGAACAAATTGCGCTCCATTTCGCAGGAATAGAACAAGCAAAGCCCTACGCCAAGTATTTCACGCCATTAATAAATGCCAACTCTGTCTCTAACGTGCCCACGATATCCCTCACCAAGAACTCCGTATCCCCACCACCAATCCCATTTTATTTACCTCTCCAGCACCCTGCAACACCGATCCGTAGCAATCCCCTCACAAATATCCCCATCCAAATCTCCCTAAACTAATTTCCCTCACCCAAGACAGTCGATATTTCAATTACATTTGTCCCGGCTTTGGAAACCTTAACTGTTTCCCTCCCATTCCGTATCGTCGCAGTATCTCTTTGCGTCAAATCCTCCAAACCCAATCTCCTTCACCACTTCCAATTAACCATTATCTTTCCCTCCATAAAGATCCCTCCCACATCATGAATGTTAATGCACCCCATTCGATGGAACCCTCCAGGATTTCTCTCTCTCTCTCGAGTTAGGATGGCGTTAGCTAATTGGATGAGACGATCGGAGGGGGTTCGGGGGTGGAGAAGGGTCGGCTATTACGACCCTAAGGCAGCTTCCCATCTTGTTTTCCCTGGAGAGGTCCGAATGGGATTACACGTTGCTCAAGGAGGGCCGTGTTTTTCTGCGAGCGGATGATCGGTGGGCACAGGAGATTTATCTTTAAATGTCTTAATTCCATATTTTCCTTTCTTTCCACGCGATCCTGGTCAAAAAGGCGTGGGTTTAACGTTTGAAAAATCAGGAGAACTAAGCGCGATGAAGTCGAATTTTTCCTTGTTGAATGAAAGACTTGCGATTTTCCGAGATTATAAACTTTTATTCCGACATAAGTTTTGGTGTACTGCATCATCTTTAGCTTACAAAATGGTACCTTTAAGTACCATTTTGTACATGTAATATGATGTAGTAACATCGACACCTAGGTAGGAATAGAAGCTTATGATCATGGAAATTGCAAGTTTACCTTTAAATTTAAAAATCATTGATGGATTTCCAATTTACGTATTCCCATTTACTTTGCCAATAACTTATCGACCGAGTTGGTGATGAGGAAGTTCTAAGAAGAGTAGCAGAGAAGAGCAGCCTTATCAAAGCCTTAAATCAATAGGAGCTACAACTTATCTGCCTTATCTAGAGGCCTCATTAAAGGACCGTCGTGGAGGGGCAAGTAGATGGCAAGAACGGAAAAGGAAGATGTCAGATGAAAAATACGCACCGGGTAATGAAGGATTTGAAAGATAAGAAATATGTAGGTGTGAGGTGTGAAAAGATAAACTGATGAGAGGTGAGTGGAATGCTCCGAAAAACCGATCACAGGCTTGTTGACAATTGATGATGATGATATTGAACAATTTAATCTCGGAAATCTTCAAACTATTTGGATACAGATGAGATTAATCGCTAAGCAATAAAAATTGGAATTAATCAAGCAAATATTTTTTGCGGGCGATTATATGCGGCCACATTAAGCTTTCAAAAGTAGTGGCCGATTCATTCGTCTCATCAAAAAACCAAAACACTCCTTACTATATATGTAATACAATGGGCGAGATAAAATATATTGAAGGCAAGGCACACTTCGAACACGAAAATTTAAAATAAAAAAAGAAATGAGAAAAAGCGAAAGACGGACATAGAAATTGAAGTGAATAACGACCGTGAATATTGATGATGACAGATACCAATGATCTGCAGCAAAATATGAAATACTGAAACAATAATCGTAGTCAACGATATCCGTAGGGAACATAATGTTGTTTGAGATCGGTTGTCGCTAAGTACACACCATTCCAAGCTTTCAAGACACCCAGAAATCACTTTTAAAATTTACCGCCTTCAGCAATCGATGACCATCAACCATTTAAAAAATCGATTGCTACACAATATCGATAAAAGAACTTGAGTGATTGGTGATTGTTACTAACGTAGCCTAACGGCTACTAACTGACACGCCAATGCTGGAATACCAAAGAATACGAGCAAATAGGTGGAGAGGACTATGAAGAAATAAGCTAGGAGAAGGGAAGGAAGAGCTAACAGAAGGGAAAAGAAGCGAGGGAGAGGCGGTGGGGGCACTGAGGTCGAGGGTTTGTGGGAGAGAACGCAGAAATGGTGGGGGCGAACACTTCGGAGCCATGGCATTGGCGAACGCCCCAAGTATCAATAGGTCCGAATAAAAGAAGAAATGGAGGGGGACGTGAGTGAACAGGGGAGTATCGGCCGTGGAGATGGAGGTGGAACATTGGGGGGGGGGGGGATGAGCTGGGGAGGGAGGGGAAAGAGAAAGAGGTTTAAGTCCCTTTCACGAAAACTTAACTTGGCGTAACCTGAACACTGAAAGAACAGAAAAGCCACGAAAAACAACGAAAACAGTAAAAAAAACGAAAGATAGACACAGAAATTGATGTGTATGCGGACCATGAATCTTAATGAAGACAGATATCTAACGATGCATAAGGCCGATTGTCGCTATATTTTAATTCCAAGCTAACAACGCAGGGTAATTATGATTTCCCAACGACTGGAAACCAGAAATCTTTTTAAAAATTGTTATAAATTTAATACTTGAATAGCTTAATATTTATTTGAAAATATATTATTTCAACAGCTTAATATTTAAAATTTTAATAGCTGGAGGAGGGAAGGGGAAGGAAAGAGGGTTGTAAGCCCCGTTCGCAACAACTTAACTTGGCCTTACCTGTAAAACGGAAAAGGCATATGAAAAAAACGACAAAGTTAAAACGAAAGACTGACACAGAAATTGATCTGTATACGGAAAGTAAATATGAATGATGACAGGTATCAATGATAGCAGAAAAATATAAAGCACTGAAACGATGATCGTAGAATGTCAACGATTTCCGTATGAAACCTGTTTTAGTTTGAGACAAATTGCCGCAAAGTAAATACCACTTCGATTCCACGCTTTCAATCGAGGGTAATAATAATTTCTCATTGATGTACAACCAGAAATCATTTTTTCAATTATTAAAAACTTAATATTACCCGTTAGTATGACTTATTAAAGTAATAATCCACCAGCCACAGTTAAAACCGTGTATCAGTTATGATGTTGACTCTAGGGACTTTTGAGAGTCATAATTGAGCCACAATCTTTCGCGCACGGCGAGGGTTCAAGGAAAACCCACCTCCCGGAATACATTGATGCCACCGATCCGTGGAGGGGAGAACCATCCCTATTGGCACCTCCAACACTGGTGACAAATTGCACCCAGCGGGTGACTCTCAATACACATAAATATTTTCCTTGTTACTGGTGAATTTTAGGAGTAAATTTATCTCTTTTCAACAAATTACTATTATAAGTTGATTTACGTTGCTTTAAATTGCTGTGAACCTGTACATAATCATCTCAAATTTTCACTTCCAAAGTTACGGAAAGTTAAGTCAAGCTAAGTTGTTGTGAACGAGGGGGTAGGCTTTCGCGCACGGCGAGGGTTTAAGGAAAACCCACCTCCCGGAATAAATTGATGCCACCGATCCGTGGAGGGGGGGACCATCCCAATTGGTACCTCCAACACTGGTGACAAATTGCACCCAGCGGGCGCCTCAATCTGTTCGCCCACCCCCACACTACGATTGGTGGAGGCGAGCGGTGCGGGGGGTGGGAGCACAAGGGCTTCCGGAATCACCCTTTTTTCACGTTATCTCCTCACTCTACGAGCCTCTTTTCTTAGCGTCTTCTCCCCAAGCCGGAAAGCTGAGTGGGGATATTTTTCTCCGTCACCGTTGTAAGTAGGAACCGTGTTCTTATAAAAGCCCGGACAAAAGGAGCGTATCTTAGACGGAGAGGGCGGTGTCAGCCGCTTGCTAAAGGGGGGGGACAGAATTGGGAGTGGAAAGGAGAAATAGTTTCTCCATGCACTCACTACACGGCGTCCTTTTCGGTGGTAACTTGGCCTCCTTCCGTTTCCGTCGGGAGGTGGAGAATTATACAAGTGGCGACGGGGGATTGGCACACAAAAGAGGGGTTACAGAAAAATTTTGGGCACTGGTAAGGTTTAAAGGATATCTAATAATTCACTTCGAGGGAACTTTGGAGTCCTACCGAGAATTTTCTGCATTTATATCGTTGTGTCCCTGCGCGAATTTTCCACGCGAATCAATTTATTATGTAGAAAGGACGGAAATAATTGAAATGTAAGCGAAAACGGAAAAAAGATAATTTGCATTTAGCACTGACTCTGGTGCGAAGCAATTGTGAACTTACGTTGTCATAATAATAAATTAATCGATAATAAATAAATCAATTGACTGTGGAAAATTTTATTCCCAATATAGGAGAAAACTAAATGATTATTAGTACATAAACATAAACAAAAATGACACAAAACATCCCACAGGTCATCTACATCAAACGCAGTAAATATCACTCGAAAGAGAATGAAAGCTACAGTCTTTTCTTAGAAAGCAGGTAATATTACTGTGACGCCATACTACGAGTAACTAGCAGCATCGGCACAGATAATGACGAAGTGAAACAAAGACGAGATACAACACAAAAATGGGAAGCAAGGAAAAGAAAGGTAGATAAGAGTGAGGAGGTAGGAGAGAATTGAAATCTCCGCAGGGAGACGTATCCAATTACCGCAGGACAGGGCGTTTGATGAAGGGAAAGGTTCGGGGCCGTTGTAGCCACTGGCGCAGGGCGCGGGGAGGGAGGGACGACCTGAATCAAATGAGATAATTGATTGGATAAGTGGGAGTAGAGATTGGTGCAGGGAGAGAAAATACGTGGGATGGAAGCGGGCGCATGGGAGGGGGATGTGGGAGAACAGAAAAACCTTTCCGGCCAAGCCGTTCGGAAAGATTGGGAGAGATGGACGCAAACTTTTTAGAGCGGGCACAAATTATCCCTCCCTCCCTTCTCCACCAATCGATCCAGAGAAACAGCAGAGGCCAGTCAGCCTTGCCCTGCCCTCCCATAATCTCCATCCCCACGAATTCCCAAAACCCCTAATCGGATTACTCTAATGTGCCCCGTGGAACGTTGAAAATTTGGATTATCTCTCCCCGCTTACAATAATTGGCCGCATCTGGTCGGGATCGGCGATATAAAAACCGGTGAAAAAATACTGATTGCCCGGGTTAAGTTCGAGCCCGGGCGTAACATTTTTATGCCCCGAAAAAGAATGGATACCTTGGGTTGGAGGATTATTCAAACGAGGGCAATTCACTCGGTCTGCTGCAGATGGACAAGTCAAAAAATAGGAGTGAGGCGAATGGACTCGTGAGTGTGTGGATGAATTAAAGGTTTTTTTTTCGAAATCGACTTCCCATATAAGTGGACGAACGAGGAATGAGTGGGCACCGACATAAAGTGTCCAAAATCGACTTTCAAAGGGAATTAACTATCCCGGGAAAAATTCAGCAATCATGCCGGATAACGGGAAGAACTGAGGAAGCACGTCATATTAATGAGCGATTCTTCCATTCAGGATTGTGGACTCAGAACGCATAGGGCAGCAACAGAAAACCTAAATATTTCATATACCACTAAATCTATAATTCCTGTATTAAGCATAGGAATAGGTTTTTAAATTAGTTAAACATCACAATGGAGTTTAACTCTTGCTAAAAAGACATAATATCTCATTTTAAATCTTTCAAAATTTATTTTATGCCTCGCTGGTGAGTTTTCATGCAACCCATGTTAAAGGTGAAACTTTTCCCCACTAGCGCTTTTCAGTAAACTCCGCACCAAATTTTATAAACTATATTATTTACAACCATAATATGTAAACTCCTTTGATAGATTTAAAATTTCATGAAATAGCCAAGAAAACATATACATACTGTTTCCACTCCCCTTAAAAAAATCCTGGTAAAGACTTTAAAACTCCATTCGCAACGAAAAAACAGCCCTCACCTTACGAATCAAAGAAAGTGTGACAGATAATGGTAACTCCAACTGCACAAACTACGGTGAGAGAAAAATCAAGGACCTATATAAAACAAGTTAGCGACCATTACGACTTGCTTCTATCAAACCTCCTTACAGCTGAAAATAGAAAGATAACACGCTAGTAAAGATTGCAAGGGGCAAGCAACGACAGATAGAGGAGGAAACGGAGTGTCAAGGAGACAATGGAAGAACAACATGTGCAATGGCCTAGGAGAACATACCACGGAATCCACATCAAGCCCACTCGACCCGTTATTTTCTTGACGTGTTACTGGTTGCAAACTTTACGCTGATTTATAGACAAAAAATAGCAATTAATATAAATTAGGATTAACGAAAAATATAGGTTCCATCTTTGACTTCCAAGTTCTTAGAAAAAATTAGCGGAGACTGGACGCCACCTATTATTATTCTACAGAACTGTTATAGAAAACTGCCGCAAAGAAGGCATTGAAATTGAATTGAGCAATTTCTTATCCACATCGATTTATTTTACAGGGTTTACTTCTCAATTACATTTTTCGCCCACATAAATATTTATCTTTCCCCACGTATTCTTCTATTGACGGCGAGAAATGTCAAAATACGGTCGCAAAGCGCATGAAAAAATTGAATGCGACACAGCATATTTCAGAGTTTCACGCTAATTTTAGATAATTCTATATCGAACGCACACCACAATTATTTTCGCGCCTTTTTTTTTAAGCACGGAAAAATTCACATCTACCTTATTTTTCAATGCCTATCGCAATCTACACTAAAATAAAATAATTGAATTACCCCATTTTCCCCACCCGTGGATATTTGAATCCAGAACCTAAGAATAGGAAGCCAAAATTCTAAGCACCAAAACAACGAATTTGACACTCCAGATTTAATATGTCATCATATTAATCATCCTTGACATTAGAAAAATAGGAACATAAAGTACAGTGGGTCCCAAAAAGAATGACCGGATTTTAAATAAGATTATTTATTAGGAAGAAGGGCTTAACATCAACAAGTTGTATACTAAATTACTCACAAGAGACAAAAGTTTATAAAAACCCATCAACAATGTTCAATATGTTCTCCATTGGCTGCGCGGACGACATCTAGCCGACAACTGAATTCATCCCAAACTGAGCGTAAGATGTCTTCTGTCACTAAAGCTACAGCAGATGATATTCTTGCTTTTAGTTCATCAATGCCACCAGGTAAGGGGGGAACGTAAACACGCTGTTTAACATATCCCCAAAGGAAAAAATCGCATGGTGTTATGCCAGGGGACCTTGGAGGCCAAGAGTGTAAAGCTTGGTCTCTCGGTCCTGAACGCCCTATCCAGCGTTGGGCCCAGGGCTGTTCCGTTCTAGGGCTGGGCCTCTAGCCCAGAACTCCGTATATTTTTGGACGCTTTTAATCATTTAACGAGACCGGTTTTTAACTTTCTTGGGAACCTCAAAAGGAGGATTCGCTCTATGAGGGCGGAAAATCTCCATGAAAAAAGGCAATGCAACAGGACGACGCGAAGCAGTACGAATTATAAGAATCTCTTTATTTTTTTAAATTACATCGGCACCAAAATATTTTTTTTAATGGTGAACGAGCCCAATAGACGCGAAGAAATACAAAATACAATCTGTCACAAGCATCTGTTGCGCCCGCTTAATGCAAGAGAAGGATGAAGCTGGAAGGTGAAAACTACCCATCGCATCAGTCTGTTAGGAAGAGGGGGAAGTTTTAGCTCGAAGTGGGGAGGAAGATAAAATCCTGCTATCTGCCATGGCTGCTCCATGACCATCCTCTCATCATCCTATCCAACTCTCTGCGCTCGCCACAATGGATCTAACGAGTTGGCGAGGACAATGGCGGCGAAGGTTAGGAGCGAATCCGAATGAAACACGAATCTCCCTCCCACCCAAGGGACCAGAGAGAACGGGAGGGTTTTTCACGAAAGGATACACCGCAAATGATGCGCCTCATAAAGAGGTTATCTTGAGTTTAAGGAAATTGTACCAGATATTTTTCGACGTTCCTCTTTCGAGCTAACAGCTGATGCTCGCTAAAAATAACTCGCCAATAAAACCATAACTAAGCTACAGTGGCGTAGCTAGGTTTGGGGAGGGAATGGGATGGTCTCAGGTAGCGACCCCCTAGGCAACCGGGAAATCTTTTTTTATATTATGCCTCGAACTACATTTTATATCATTTTTGCTCTAAAAATTAAATTTTAAGCACATTCAGTAATGTAAGTCAAACAAGACAATAGTTTTGAATATCTTTTTATTTCTCTGAGGCTTTGGGGAGGGGGATCTATCCCCCTCATAATTACGCCAATGCGAAGCTACGTTTTCAATTCTTATCTACATGGCTGCTTGGGTACACATATGCGCAAGGTAATCCGCGATAGAAACAATGGTTAAATAAGGTCATAAAAGAAAGCATTCCGTACCGATTATTTCTATAATTGGCTTTCGTTTTTCATTATTCCACATTATTACCGCTCTCACAGAGAAAATTTACAAGCTATCAGATTCTATGGCTATTTGTATGAGAAAATTACTTCGCAATACGATTGATCCGTATGCCTATCCACGATAATGTTCGCCCAACCCAACGCCAATGCGATTAAAACGCCACTTTCGGGATCTACCAAACCTCTTCACATTTAGCTTCATGGAATTTCGCCGAACAAGAGAAGAGCACACATTTCAATATTCCTTGCAGGCTAGCTGGCCAGAAAAAGCAATCTTGCATCACATATTTTAGCCTTGAATTCATTATACTCGTTCCGTATTTTTTATTCCTAATATCCCGATAATATCGCACGTGATACTTGCGTCTCATTCTAGACCCTATCTGGATCATATCAGACCTGATCTACCCATATCAGCCATTATATATTCAAACCCGCACGGATAAACGCGTGGGAAACACTAGTCGTACTAATCGGTGATATGACTATTCACAATTCGAGGAAAAAAGTAGGTAAGAATGAAGTGACAATAGGGACATGGAAAAGCGAGTTACAGAAAAGCACATAATTACAAATAACCCTTCATCCACACACGATTTCCCGCATCACACGTGTCTAAGGAAGCAGAATTTCACCCAAAGGATTCTCAAATATCCGTTTTTTTTCATCAAAGAAATGTTCCGGGGTCATAAGGCGGGAGGAATCCTCGCAACCCTTTCTATTCCCCCTAATGACACAGTTTGTCACGCTTTGTCGCATCCCACGCCTCTCCCTTTGGAGAGCGACTTAATATATAGACAGCCCTTTCAAGGGGGCAAACGTGTTGGAAGGAGAGAAAGGCTTGGAACACATGAGACGAATGCGGTCGCAAAGGGGAGGGGCTGAGTGGATTTTCGAAGGTGATGCATGAAGGTATATATTTTTGAGCCGGGGGAAAATAGGAAGAGGCGAGGCCACGTGATTGTGCCACCCTCTTAAAGTGGCCCTGCTTTGGAAATGGTGGAGTGGCATGAGGGGCGGGGGGAGGGACCGCCCAGCCACATTGAGTGCGGCGAGAGGGTTTGGGAACGAGTGGATTCGGGAGACGACACAATGGGGATAGTGGAGGACGTGGATGGCGAAGGAGAGAGATTTATCACTACGTTACAAGTCGCGTGAGGAATAATAGGGAGGACATATGGGGAGCAAATGTTAATATCTTATAGCAGTTTAGTCGAAAAAATACGTTGAAAATATTTCATTCAAAAATCACATAACGTAAAAAAACTTTTATTGGGTTTCCGCGCGGGTAAGAAATTCTAATATCAAATCGAAACTTGAAGCACGAAAAAATTCTACTATCATACAAAAGCACCTAAAGCTGCTTTATATGCATATCTATGTAAAGCAGCGGTTCCCAACAGGTGGTACGCGTACCTCTTGGGGGTACGTGAAGAAGCAGTCGGGGGTACGCAAAAAATAATCGGCAACGGCGGACCCTACGTTCCATTTATTTATACCATTATTTATAACTAAAAAATAAGTCACCTAACTATAATGAAATTACGCAACAAAATGTTCACGTTACATTTTTGGGGATACAATATTAGTTACATACATATAGAGGGGTAAGGGAGGAAAACAGCTTGGGAATCGCTGAGGTAGAGTAACTCCCATTACATGTCACAATAAAGATAAAAGTAGCCGAGTAAGACGAGACGTAGTGTACTGAAATCCTGATAAAGAAAAAGAGAGATGGAACTTTTACACACATTCATTTGATAAAGTTGTAATGCATTGTACTTGAGAATGACCTGACGATCGAAACGCGTCGTATTTTGCACCACTATTTTTAATTAAATTGGCGATTCAGGACATTAAACAAACGATTTACTTCGATGTTTCCTTAATTCCAAGTATTCTTTCGTTACTTAAGATAAAAATAATCGTTGAATTCACCAGACTTGTAGATAATGCTGGCATCGTAAAAATAACATTAAAATTAAACTTCATACTTCTCTCCCGACCACAATGCACCTGGATTAAGGAATGCAAAGTGTTGAAAGGTTTCCACAAAATAAGAATGCCATGTGGGCACACATTTTGAGCAAACGTTCGATTTTTTAAAAACCCTGAAATGGGTCACTGAGTGCAAATTTTTTCCAGGAATGTACACTAGATACATACGAGGACCTAATTTCACAATTCCGCAGCAAAAGAACAGCAATTCCTTGCAAAGAATTCATCACACGTAAAAGAGGATAATGATAGGCATTGCATTTTATATTCTCTCTGCACTGGAACATGCCATAAAACCGAGAACAATGATTGTGGGGTAAAGCCTATGAGGTAGCTATATGTTACGGACATACTTCGTAACAGATGTATAATTCCAGGCAATCGTTGGTCACTTTAATGACTTTATATGCTTCATTTCATTTTTTCAAATTTCATATGCACTCCAATAAATCAATGTCCCACCACCTTATTACACGATATAACACGTCGCAAAGACAAAAATAGAAATAAAACGAGTTTTTACTTCTTGTTACTAGTAACTGAACCGTTAATTAACAAGGATTTTTTTAAAATGTCATCATTGTCAAAAATATCACAAAGAGTGATCGACGTCATATGTGAAATACCTCTATCCACGAATAAGAAATATATTTTTACACTTATTTTCCCGGGATGGACAAATTATTAATTATTTGTCAACGCAGTCGGTGACGCAGAAGGTGAATAGTAAGATTTCTAGGATAACCATAAGTTTCAGGAAGGATAGCGATATTCAGCGAGTTTAGCCATGCTCCGTGACGCTTTGGTTTCGTGAAT
Organism: Ischnura elegans; assembly: GCF_921293095.1. Taxonomy (NCBI): domain Eukaryota; kingdom Metazoa; phylum Arthropoda; class Insecta; order Odonata; family Coenagrionidae; genus Ischnura; species Ischnura elegans. The sequence goes on from NC_060249.1 coordinate 37,528,678, forward strand.
TACTGCAACTTTTCGAAGTTCCCTTCAGAAATAATGGCGCGAAATAAGGGGAGAATGGAGATTAGTCAAGATTGATAGCGAAGAGGCTTGAGACGAGAAGATTCGAGAGGGCACGCAGTAAAGAAAGGGTAGAACGTGGTGGGTGGAGTAAGATATATCACCAATTTAAATGGACAGGAGGTTTGTCGCCGATTGTTACCTATACGTCGTCAAATGAAACGCATCGTATCCGACCGCACACCGGGGAGAGTTGTGCTTGGAGTGTTCGTGGGAGCGTGGGGCGGGGGGTTGAATTTAATCTTAACGTGGTAAGAGCAGGGCCATTATGGCTTCCGGTGTAAATCCCGTTTTACGATCAGCCGAAGCTTGATAGATAAGAGGTTACAAGGGTCACGGTGACACTCATACAACCCCAGTGGTACCCCAAATATTGCGCATCCAAGCATCTCTACACACTTCGGGCCATCCCACACCGAATGTGAAGAAAAGAGAAACTCGATTTTCGCTACGCTTGTTCGATCCTTCGCCCAATCGAACTCTTCGTCGACGCCCTCTATATTGATAATAGGCTTCGAAAGATTTGTTTCGGTGGACTGCGGCTCGACCGGTTTAACGATAATCGCTGTTCAACGATTCAGTGACCAAAATCTATAAATACCAGCTTGTAAGTGGCTTCTTTAGCCTCGTTTACAAGTCATATGCATCCACCAAGCACTGCGAGGATATCCAAAGGATTCTTCTCGGATAGAACCATGTGAACTCGGGCTTCTTAGTTCAGAGCGCACATGATCAAGTCATTACGGTCCGACACTCCCCAAAATTATTTTATAGGTATGTATTTTTTAATACAATTTGCAATATTTGCCAACAAGTTGTGACAGGATGATCGGAAGAATACACTAACTATCCTCATGTATTAATCAAGTATAGTAGGTAACTATTATTTGTTCAATATTAAAACGTATCATAGTATGTTTATCTCAATTAATATAATTATTAGTAATAACCTCACCTGAGTGCTAAGGTAATGACCGGAGGACTAATTTTATAAGAATCTTCATAGTCATTCTCTTGTTTCGCCAGAGCCAAAACACATACAGAGGAAGAAAGGCCAAATGATGTTTTTCCCTCCCAAAAACGCAGTTAGGAAATCATCGTCGTTCAAGTCACTTTCCTCGGCGTAACATCGTCCATTGATTGTGTAGCTTGCCGGAGAGGGAAGGGAACGGCTCAGCCACACGGGAGACGTAAAAAAGAGGCAAAGATGTTAAGTGGTGAGTGAAATCCCCGAGCTAATGATTATCATCGCCCGCGATGAAAGTTCGTGCTGTGGGGGGAGCTATTGAGATCCCGTATCGCTATACGGAAGGGGAGAAGAGGGAAGTTTGGGGCTCATTGAGGGGTAAAAAGAGGGGATTTAACGGGCGAGCAAGAATGAAAAGGAGAATGGATGTTGAGACTGGAGATGGACGGAAGTGGAAGGAGGTTATAGGTGGGTGGACCCAGGAGGGGGGCGGGAGTCATCCTAGTAAAGGGGGGGGCTCTGAGGCGTGGGGGAGAGAGGGAAGCGGTAGAAAGAGGAGAACATGCCATGGTCCACCGGGTCAGTCTCTTCATTTCAACTATAGTCTGTCCAAATGCGGAAGGCGGGCAAGAGATTAAGGCACCGCTCCCAACCATGCCTGCCCTCCTAACGTCCGCCAAACAATAGCTGAGGTCCGGTCGACCACATGCTATATAATGAGACACGAATCGCATTCCATTCTGAATAATTATCACTTTAAAGTAAGCGTTATTTGTAATTTTTTATTGCAGTTTTGATTTTTGCGTTTTATTTCATGAAAGAAAGTCGTAACGGAGTTATGTAAATTAGTTATTTAACACATAGTATGACACAAATGAAAGGAAAACTATGTATTTATCCACCAATTTATTCTCGCGGTACAAAAAGTTTCGAAACTAGTTTAGTTTTAATTACCGCGAGAATAAATTTGTGGATAAATAATTGGTTTTCTTTTGTTAGAATGTACTTCCACAAAATTGAGCCGGAGGCTATAGCGAATGTATAATATTTTAAAGTATTAATTTTTAAATGAGCGACGGTGTTGTTTGGTGAATAATCCGTGGAAAAACATTTCGTTATGGAAATGTCCTTAATACGCCTACCAAATCTATATCAGCAACTTTAATGAAAAAAGAAATTAAATTCATTGTTCTGCGAAAGAATAGAGTATTCCAGCCAGAGGGTAGCCAGGAATTTTGCTCAAAGGGGTCCAAAACCAGGGGGAATTTTTTTTACAAACAGGGTACTAGGTAGAGGGTTTTACAGTAATTTTAACACTTGTATTAATCGAAAAAACTTTATTTTTCAAATAAAAATTTTGTAAATTCATGATTTTTCAATATTTTGTATATTTTCTGAAGCAAAGTGATTTTGTTTCAATTTTTGGGGGTGTCCGAACCCCCCGGAACTCCGCCCTGGCTACGCCACTGATTCCAGCTAAAGAATTAATTTTTAAATGAGCAAAAGTGAATTTTGATGAATAATCTAGATGACAACGTCGTGGCGGAATGTCCTTAATAACGACACGGAAATGTGACAATTGCTGGAGGGATAGTATGATTGAGAAGAGGAGAGGGATAAAGACTTAGGGGAAAGCGGAATAGCTGCGAAGGGGTGAGTCGCATTGAATGGGTGAGCAGGAGGAGGAGCTTATGCCAAGCCACTGCTCCTCGTAAAAGGAGTCGTTGATTAATGGTTTCGTCGAAACTGCTCTTTTCCACCGCAAAAACTCCCCACAATCCAACCCTCCACCCTCACACCCTAACCCCACCCTTCAAGTGGTCCAGAAACCCTGAGCCGGACATTAGATGCGAATGATGCGCTGGTCATGCCGCGCGGGTTGCTTACACGCAGGCGTAGGTATGAATAGGGGGGGGGGGCAACTCGTCGACGAACGGCCGGTGATAAAAAAAAGGGACCCACCACTTCAGCGGGACGTTTAATGAAGTTGTTTGATGTCCAGTCCATTCGGCAGTATCTTACCTTCATCCAAATCCGTCGACCTCACTTCATTCTCACATATGAAAAGACATAAGCGTCACCACGGCGTAATACAAGCAATAAAAATCACATACCCGCCGAGAGAAACAGAAAATTACGGAAATTGAGGATAAACCTTTCAAGTCTCGATTCTTGGCAAAAGAAACATAGGATTGCCAGTAAATAAGGATAATTCACATTTATCACTCCGTTACAACCTAATACAGAAGGAAAATAAAAATGGAAGCCAAGAGACATTTTTTATAACTTTGAACCGTTTAATTCGCAAAACTTGCACACATGTAATATTTGCTCCTCTGCACCTCCAATCAAAGGTGTTTTTTTATGTTGATGGGTTTGTGTCGACAAGTCACTTTGAAGTAAATATTTGGAATAAGATTACAGCAAGAAATCTCCAAAATAAAAAAAATCCATCACGTATAATGATAGAACTAGAAAAATCAGCGTTTTTTTCACCGCAGTCATAACGAGAAACCTCATCCAACAGTAGGAACGACTAGGATACGGCAAATCCAAGTAGACAAATAAGTATAGTCCATCTTAAAATATCAAAACTTAACTTCAACTTATTTTTGATATCCGTGATATGTGAAGCAATTTGAAATAAATGGTGGCGTTAACCAACAAATTCTGTGATCTGAAAATCAATAGCTCAGCCTCTTAGTGACATAATTCTTGCAAAACAAAAAAAATCCTCAAGTCCATAATATTATTTATTTTTGCCGGTGCCAAAACATCGAATGCAAGAATTTTTAGAGCTGAGTACATTTTCGGAGGAGGAATTGAAAGCTAAATCTTTTCAGATGAAAAATAACGCCATCCTTTGGCGAAACAGAATAAGCACCTGAATGCGATCAAATTAGGAGTAACATCATCGAAGGTATATTCACATCAACAACGGCGAAACAAGGTTCACTGATTGGGGAGAGGATATCGTCTACCACAGGCAGTGGCTCCCGAGTGGATGCCGTTATTTAGCGACAAGTAAGCTTGATTGTCAACTGTATTGGATACGAGGATCGATGGCGCAGTGAGATAAGACTGGATTGTTTAGTCCCTGCTGACTCGGCCATGCTTTCATCACCGTCGTGCATCCTTTAACAGGCAAACCATACCATTTCATCTGCTTTTCCGATACATTAAAATCCGCTAAATAAATTGTAAACCGAGTACCTATAAAAGTAAATAACATATACATATAAAAACCATGTCTAAATCACGAAACCAGGGCATGATTCACAATAAAGATTCACTCCGGTTGAGTAATCCCAGTAGTTCATACTTGAAAAGTTTAAGGTCTCAATAGAAATGTAAAATTCGAAAGTATTGGAGAATTTCCCGCTGAGTGATGTGTGGAATTAAAAAGAAATGACCCACCGTGAACTCACAAACCTAAACACGACGAATGGAGAATTTTAATTTTGTACGAGTTTACATTGGCATATGTTGAGTCACCGCATAAATTATTTTAATTCATGGAACACTTAACAGGCATGAAATCAGAGGTCACATAGCATTAATCAATTTCATTATAAAATACTGCTATAAATCCTACCCCTCAGAGAATTGTAGTGAAACTACAGCAATTTTGGTGGCAAGCAACATTTATTCAGTGAATTTGATACCTATGGAGTTAAAATATTCATTTCAAAATCTGTAAAAAAAATAGCTCATCTAATTGATTGCTTGATTTTAGAGAAATTTCTACATTAAAAAAATGGGCGCTCCAATACAACTTATAGCTTCCAGTATCACCTTGCCCCTTTTTAATATTCGTGGTTGAAAAAATATCTTGCTTTCCAATCACATATTGTTTATAGTCATAACGCGTTAACCTATATTGTAATTATCGATCTAATGAAAGCCGCGGATATAAATAACTGTCTGTACTTGACGATATGTGGCGCAAGACGACGCAATACTTCATGGTATTACTAAAAATATTTAGAATTATTTTATTAACTCAGTTCTAAATGAGTACTTCCTTCGGAACTTGAACTAAAAGCGAGAAAAGAGGCATAATGAGAACTTATGATAAGGGCCCAATTTTCACATATGTAAGATATACGTCGGAATCATATAATCACAATATTCCAACACGATCCCCAAAGACTTGTAACAAACGAGATATTTAAAAGAAGAACGGAAACCATTGAAGCGGTCACTTCTGCTCAAATAGAAGGAATAGACCCGTGCAATTACGACCAACCCGAGAAGCGACTCCACAACTCCACTAATTGAATAGCACACGAAAGAAGGATACATGAGCCTTTCAGTTTTCATCATGCAAGAGATAAGAGTCAAGTCTGAAGAGGAAGGTAAGTCTTGAATTGAATTCATCATTCGACTCACAGCGTTAGCAAGGGAACATCATACTCCCTCACAATCAGTGATACTTTTTCTCTGAAGAGATTCATACCACGAGACTAGGGGTTTTGCAGCTAAAGATTAACTACACCCTCGGCTTTCACATGTTTCAGCTTATACTTGATGCATTGAAGTAGTTTTTTAAAATACTTCATACTTTCTAACCTCCAAAAACTCTGGTTCATTGGCATACCACTAGGTTCACATCAGGTAAAAACTAGACCAGCACTTCAAGAGATGAATAAATAAAATGAAACGAAGATTTTAATTGATTAAGCTACTTTACCTTATTTAGATGAAATAGATACGGGGAAGTTGAGAACAACAAGTAAAATTAATGTAAACTTTATCTGACAGTTTCTTTTAAGACTAATCACGAACTAAACTAGACCTCAATTCTGACTTCATTGTTTAAATGTGAGAAACTCTTCGATAACTTCCAACCATGCGAGGAATACCTCCAAAGATATTTCGTTAACTCCCCGAAACATAAGATGAGGAGACTGTCTAAGTTTATCTATTTAATAACAACGTAAGTAAGCCAATAAGATCCCAAAGATTTCCACTTTTTCCACAATTGCCACTGGAATCCTGTGGAAATATTGCAATGTCTAATTCTATTTAGAACTTCCACCATATCTTGAAATTCAAGAAATTCTCTGCTAGATTGAGCGTTCATCACAAGAGACATCATGGCTCTTCAATTGGCTGATAAATAACCTTATGCGACTGTTGCCGGATGACTGACGCAGTAGGAGGCCAGCAAAGGTGCTAAGTTATCGAGTTATGCAAGAGATACTACAGTTAGACGCAAGCACGTTGTCCAAAATTTGTTTCGTGGGGACCTTAAGAGTTGAGCGGGTTAAATACACCGATATTTTGTTATCAATTCACACGGATCGGTAAACCATTCACTCATCGGTAATAATTCTCCATGGGCAGCATATAAAGATTTCCCTTATAATTCCTTCCTAAGCAAAGTTTGCATTACATATGATTCAAAAAGAGGGGATCCTGTAGCTTAAAAAGTTGAAGTGATAGATAAAAACTGAGGTAATTCTCTTATCCAGGGCCCAACAATTGGCCAAAAACAACTCTCAGATAAAAGAATAAATTGGTTATTCCCACTCTTAGTTTTTGACATGCATAAAAATATTCATAATGGCAATAACATCCAAAACCTCCAGAGTGACAATTTTAAACCTACTCAATACAGACACGGTAAGCACAATCCGCAATCCCAGGATGGCGTAATTGCTCCGATTACAATTCCTGGAATCTATGCGGAACTACCACTACGGCAGCACTGCGCTAGGTGCCGCAGCCTGCATGTTACGAGAGGAGCCCTCTCAAAAACCCTCGACCAGCACAATTGACGGTGATGAGCGTCGAACCGCAGGCGGGAGGAGGCGAGGAGAACGAAAACAAGAGTCCAGACAATGGACGTCGTTAAACGTTCAAATTAATGGATACTGTTCCTCTCTGCCTCTCAGCCAACGGTCTACTTTAAAAGCCAAAACATTCCCAGCGCATGGTGCACACCTCTTAAACCGCATTTCGAAGTCCCTCCCATCCCCCAGCAAACACTTGAAGCCTCAATTTTTCCACACTTAACTCTTCATGCTTGTTCCCCTTCCTTCATCGTCATCACGAATTCCTCCTTCGCATCCCCTAGCTTTCGCTCATTTGCGTAAAACTATTTCCCGGAGAAATGTTTCTCCCGGGCGAAAATTACGGAAATCCGTTTTTTCTTCACCAGTTTGTCAACTTCCACCATTTTTCCACAAAACGCAAGTGACCAAAGAGAGGATCTTTCCAAAGGAAGCCGTACCACACGGAAGATTGCCGAGAAATAATTTATAAGTGTGCACGATAATGACCGGGTAGGGTTTTCTCGACTCATGGTGGCAGATAAATGCAATATTTCGAGAAGGATGTGCTGATGAACACATTGGTCAGCACTTCCTGAACACACATTTCAGCCAAGAAAACTTAGCGCAACGATTTGGTTTCCGCATCCCAAACGGAAAATTAAAACTCCACGAGTCTAGCGTTACCGGGAAAACGTAAGGAAATCATTTTCGAAGTATGAACTTTTAATGAAGAAAGATCTGAGGCTTTCCGGCGTATGATGACTTTGAAGTTGTTACGGGTTTCCCACCAGGTAAGTCTCTCCATCTCTGTCGACGTTTCGGTGGCAGTGTCGTCCATCGTCATCAAGCCCTGATGATAATGGACGACACGGCCATCAAAACGGCGGCAGAGATGGAGAACCTCACCCGGTGGGATACCCGAAACAACTTCAACATGATGAATTTTAGTTTTTGATAAAATTTTTAAAAGTTGAGAAACTGACGATAGTAACTAAAAACCATTCCGTGATCAATGCCATTTTTGTTAAAAATACTAACTTAAACTCTCAACTTGTTCTTAACTTCTCAAACTGCCAATAAAATGTATAATTGGTTTAATAACACTCTACAGCAAAAATTAATATAATAAATAATACAATGAAAATTAATATGACAAATGTGCCGAGCAGAGTTTGATCAGTAACCCAATAATATCGACTGGATCCAGGCTGCATTTTTCAAGGATGAATGGGGAAAGTTGGAAAGAAAACGCAGCCAAAAATATCTCAAGCCGAAGAAGAGGTCAGATTCATGCACCACCATGCAAGGAGCAGGTAAACAAAAGGTAAGTATGAATAAATCGAACTGAAATAAAAAGAGCATATCCTCCGAAAAACCTAAATATGGTTTATACACTTTTTCAATTGATAACAATCAATTCTTTCAAGTAAAACATGTCAGGAAGTTTTTTTTTCAATATCAAATACTACCGTAACTGCTTTTCCTCCTACCTCAGAATCAACGGCTCTATTTAGCGGCTTCCCTCTTCTATTACTAATGTAAACAGATAAGCCCCTTTATATACTTTATCATTGAAACCATTGGTTCCAAAAATAACCAGACCACTGGCGTCACTGGTTGTATTTTAACTAGGGATGGACGGATCCAGGATTTTTTTCGGATCCGGATTCAGATCGGATCCTTGATTTTCGGAGCCGGATCTTTCGGATCGGATATTTTCGGATCCAAATGCATTTTCAAATTCCTGACGCTGAGATTCCCCCGATGATTGTTCAATCACTTTTGAAGAGTCACACTATGTGCCAGTCGTATTTTGCCTTTTTTATTTTACACGGATGAAATTCTGCCACGTAACCTCTGCGAGAGCTTTCAAACAAAACGGTCATGAGTAGGACAAGAATCACATGCGACGGCGAATTCGAAGATAGAATCGGAACTCTTTCCACCCTTATGCATTGCATTCACTGAAGCTATTATTCAAAATTTCGGATCCAGATCCGATGTCTTCCGCGACTTTGGATCCGATATAACCGATGAAGGGCAATATCCGCGGATATTTGGATCCGAGGTATCCGATCCGACCATCCCTAATTTTAACCAGAATCACAAAAATTAATACCATAAATAGTACAATGAAAATGAATGAGACACAGCCGAGTGTGAGAAGTAAGCCTATAAGTATTGAGTCGATCCATGCTGCGTGAGACTGATTGGGGAAATTCACGACACAGAGCCAATTGTGTCGGATTGTGAACGCGCAGTGCGGTTTCATGAGGCGTACCCATGACGCTAGTGGTCTAAGGAAAACTCTATACGACACACATAATGAAAAGCTGATTCACCTTTTGAAGCTGTGATAAGAAGAAAAATCATCCAAGAGCACGCTTCATGACTACTAAGTAACTAAAAGTCGAAGCCAACACCGAAATGCTAAATTTCATACCAGGATCGGGAAAGTAAACAACTAGCAAAGTAAAATATTTTACATAGATTTAATTAAAATCCTTATGTTTATTTTTACTCGTAAATATGTAATTTAACGGAAATAAAATATCAAACCGTAATAAGCAACATGAAAACAAACGCTATCGTTGATATGTGCCATCCAGACCCGTCATTTGCATCCGGTGATCTACGTAAAAGGCATTTCAGGCTTGGCCAATAGCGCAGAAGAAAATGTGCGCTCTTTTATGTATCCCTTTTTAAACAGGGACTGGTAGAGACCATTTTTCCCAAGCGAAACTCCCCTGTTTACTAGATAAAACGCTTTCTTTAGCAAGCATTTGGCTAACCGTAGACAAATTTTTACGATCACTAGTTTCTTATATAATGATTAGATAGTTGCACATCCCATTTAACAAAGAATTTGTGGCAAAAAAGGAATGACAATACTGTTTCATTAATGTCTCTGTAGCTGGCTAAGACAATGATGTAATTTCATAGCAATTCTTTTTCCCAGGAAATAATCACCATGATTCACATAAAAAATAAAGGTTAGAGTCCTACCTTTCACTCCCAGCTCCACTGTACGCCTTCAAATCTAGGATCCGGTCCAGGTCCACACTAAAAGAATAAACAGAAAATCTTGAGCCATTCACCAAAGTATAAATTAAGACAAAGAGCACATGTTCATATTTTCAAAATATTTGCTTATGAATCAAATGGATGATTGGCAGAGAACAACATCGAAAAGATATTTCGTCGATCACCAAAATAAACACTGCTAAACGAAATTAATATAAAAGTTTAAAAAATTAACCATTCGTCAACAATAAAACTTTTGCAACTATTCAATCCATTTACATAGCTGGGAAAGTGCTCCAACAGTTCTGCAAAGAGACTATTCTAATCCACAATCGTCACAAAATTAAAAATAAGCTGATAAATGCCAAATGATACACACTATCGAGTTGCCTCACGAAAGATCAATAAGAACGAAAAATACTCACAAGCAATATCTTGATCATATATAACTCACAAATTCGAGGAAGAAAAAGGTACATGGATAGATATTTTAATTCAGTAGGTAGTAGGTAAAATGTTTCTAATACAATAAATTTGGTAACTAAAAATTCTTCACTCGATAACCATTTCCAAGCACTCATTAAGATCGGCCGGGTCTCAAGTATTACTTCATTACGAAAATTACAATAAATGCTTTCTGTTTTCAAGGCATGTTCAAGTAAAAAAATGTCTAATATGCGACTAACATCATGAACTCGCATTTTAATTTACGATTTAGAGGCTAAAATTAGAATACCTTCCCAAAACCTCAATCCCCATCCATCATGAGAATTCATGAATTGAATTGCGCATTTGGGTCTGAGCAAACAATTCCTTTATTAAAAAAGAGCGAACGGGGATCTATGATAAACCTCTAATCCCCGCTTAAACATGAATTATTGCGGCACTCACTGGGAATACGACGGGAAGGAAAACTTATTAAAGGTTTAAGGGCACGCGCTCGTAAATATTTCCGCAAGGAGAGGCACGCAAGCCATGTTTTCCGTAAATTAACGCATTCCTCTGGCCCGCTGGATTAAAGTCCTGGGTGTGCTGTTCCATCATCTCACCCTTTCCCCGGCCACCCCTTCAGGCCTCGTAAAAACAAGCGACGAGTCCCAAACCATCAACGAGGGCGAGGATTCTGATAGATGAAAATTCGGGGCAGCCCCTCTCCCTGACCGCAGATTGTGAACAGCAAAAAATTAATTTCTACATGAAGTTGTGAAACAAATATCAGCTTGAGGCTTTCACAGCGCTGAAATGCGATTCTCTCCAAGGTTTTTGGGTTAGCTACGTCAAGTTGTTTTCCAGGATGATATTTCGTGGCCTATGCTGGCCACATCTTCAATTCAGGTCTGAAAATGTAGCCAGCATTGGTCACGAAACGTTATCCCGGAAAACAACTTACAAGGGGAGACCACGAAAGTTGCTCCGCCTTTTTCAATGCCGTATTTTTTATGGCCTTCGGAATGGTGAACACATCCCTGAACTAGTAGTGGTTCCGTTGAATGGGCCTTAGTTTGGCTGTAATTAATTAATTTTCATGCGGTACTTTTCACAATACGAATATAGCCCATGGTATCGCGTCCTTTATCAAATGGGTCGGGTGGGGTAGTGGATAGCGTTTACGGCTACTACCCGGGGGACCAGAGATCGAGACTCCGTAAAAGCTGTATATTTTGTTGTCTTCATTGTAACCATTCGGCGTCAACTTTATCATTAGTTTCAATTGCGACAAGCGTAGACATGAGACTATTTTTTTATCATCATAATGGCGTTTAGGTATTTAAGCAGTGTCATTTCAAACACGGAGATACGACGACTGCACTAGCAAGGGTTGGTGTGCGCCAAAATGTTAATTTTTCTTTGCTTATACTGATTAACTTCCACATTAAAAATGAAAACCACTCTTGCGAGAGCACATGTCATTAAAGTCTCGCGGCGATCAACAACATGCGTACAGACATAATTAATAAGAACACAAAACGATTATAAAAATGCCATATTTCTCGAACACTTTATTCCAAAGGGAGTTTACTTTACTTGTAATTCACTTCATTCTAAAGGCAGTACCTATGTGCTAAAAGAACCATTCCGAAATATAATTTCCATTAACAGATAGGATGAAATAAAAGTTGATGACCATGGACCGAGCGTGGTGGCATATAAAATACGTCAATCTGCGAAAACCAAGGATTTCAACATCGTACGTACATTCTGGGCTAGAATGGTCTCGTGTATTCCTACAATGTACTTTGACTGTCTATGTTGCGAGTTTTCAAAGTTCGAGGTATTGTATGGCGTATGAATTACGCCGCGCGACCGGCCGTTTACCACCTGTGTACCTTTATGTCTGTATTACCTATAAATGTACAAGATTTTACTAATTACTACAAATAAAGATTAATTTTTTTTTAAATTGAGTGTTATCATATATATTCACATAACATGGGCAAAGTACGCCATTCGCCGGATGTGTAGAAATAACAGTCGCGCCCGCTAGAGGGTTAAAAGCAACAATTACACCAAATATGTCTTGCGCTCGCCGCTTCCCAAATTTTCCGTAGCCCATCCAATATAATAACAAGATGCCCACCAACAAATGTCATTTCTTCGAAAAAAGCCACTGTTTTAGCCCCCCGTTAACCTTTCGGTATGTTTTTCAGGAGAGTAAAAACTGGAGCCTTCACTTATCAGCGTTGAAAATGACACAGTTTAATACCTAAACGCCATTATGATGATTAAAAAAATAGTCTCATGTCTATGCTTGTCGCAATTAAAACTAATGAAAAAGTTGACGCCGAATGGTCACAATGAAGACAACAAAATATACAGCTTTTACGGAGTCTCGATCTCTGGTCCCCCGGGTAGTAGCCGTAAACGCTATCCACTTCCCCACCCGACCCATTTGATAAAGGGCGCGATACCATGGGACTATATTCGTATTGTGAAAAGTACCGCATGAAAATTAATTAATTACAGCCAAACTAAGGCCCATTCAACGGAACCACTACTAGTTCAGGGATGTGTTCACCATTCCGAAGGCCATAAAAAATACGGCATTGAAAAAGGCGGAGCAACTTTCGTGGTCTCCCCTTGTTAGACGTAGCAATCCCGAAAATAATGTAGATAATTGTGAAACAATTGTTTTAAAAGCCTATTCACACGATACATTAATCCCTACGATTTAATTTCTAATTCACGGTTCATACCAACTTTATACTTTCAATTTCTCTGACTTTTCCCCGATTTCCAGACAAGCTTTATTTCATTTCCATAACTTTATATTCATGGGAAAGCGTACATAGTATACATAATGTAATGAACGTGATGTGCATGATGTATCTTATAAACAAGCATTAAGGCGTACACGACAATTACTATAAGTGATTAAACATATGCTCTGATTAAACATATACTTATTACGTATAACCCCGATTCACATCAAATGAACAAGTCTTACTTTGACCAATACCAATGGGTGATCCAAAAATTAAATCACAAATTCGACATTTTACAAGAAGCCGAGAGCCATTGATATCATGATTCCTAGTCGGGATACATCGTGAACTATCTGCCGGGGTAGCGGCGCCCAGGTCTACCGCGTGAAAAGAGGGTGGGCCGCCGAGGGTGAATATTTCATCGGCGCCCATGCCCACCACCGGCAAGGGATAGGGCGCGAGGGGGTTGCTCCGCAAGAGATCCCACCCCCATGGCAACAAGCCCATCATCACGACACCGCCTTCTGGTGTTCCCCTTTTGGTGGACACCCGTCCCCTCCCTCATTGGCACCTCGGATGAGGCGCATTCCTGGGGGATGAATGGGCGTCTCCAGGCGATGGCTAATGGTGACGGCAGCACGAGGGTGAATGGGGTGGATACAATAGAGGGGAGGATTCGTTTCAGGGGGGGGATCGTTAGAGGGTGCAAAAGCAATCTAGGGAGAGAATTAGGAGTGTCATCCAACGAGGCGGCGAAGTGAGGGAGATGGGGAGGAATTGGAAGAAGGTGGCCCGAATTGATGATGGTGAGCGAAGTGGGACCTCGGAGTAAATACAAGGAGAGTGGTTTTTGAGGCTGCCCTCGCGTTTTCGATAACGATGGTCTTCTCCATCTAAGGTTACCGCTGTTGCTGCCGCGATCGAACAAACCATATCTTTAAACCATATCTTGAACAGTAAGAGGTTAATTTCATTTCGATAGCCAATACTTTGAGGGAAGTGTGTTTTTGCTTGCTTAAGGCTTGTTTCAAACTAATTAGGCGTTGTGCAAAAAATAATAAAAATCTACAAAACAAACATAAGATTGTGGCTGAATTGATAAGGGGCAAAGTGGGACTTCGGAGTAAATATGAGGAGAGAGGTTTTTGAGGCTGCCCTCGCGTTTAAGGTAACGATGGTCTTCTACTAAGGTTGCCCTTGTTCCTGGAGCAATAACTTCCATTCCATATATTCAGCCTTTCTCTTTATGACATCATCTGAGGTGGATTTCATTTCCATAGCCAATACTTCAACGCAAGAAGTTTCTTTGATTGATTGGGAATTGCTTCAATTTAATTCGGCATTACACAAAAAAATAATAAAACAAAAATGTGGCCGAATTGATGCAGGACAAAGTGAGACCTCGGAGTAAATATGAGGAGTGGTTTTCGAGGCTGCCCACAATATCAAGACATTTGAATTTTTTAGGTAACAAATTATAGTACAACAGTATTTACTAGCATAAATTATTTTACATACTATCACAAAGACATAGTGACTGTCATTTTGATTTAAATGAGACAAATATCCATAATATGCTATTAATGACAAATCAATGAGGGTCCGACAATGGCCAATGACCAGTTTTTTCATTAAAAGTAACATTTATATATTTTACACGCTAAAATTATATCCATGAATAATAGGCTAAAGCAATGCTAAATGGTGGTGTGAAATGAATGCATAAAATCATCTTTCAATACGTGAGTACAACTGTGCGGCTTAGTTTCTTCACACATAAACACCTGCATTTGACATGCAAAACCTAAAATGAACTCAACGCTTAGTTTCGAGTACATAGTCCGGTTGTTGAGCCCGAGAATAAAGCGATGGCCCGGGGAAAAATGAGATGAAGCTCAGTTTTGACCCAGGCAAAAAGATTATCACAGAAAATCCAGCCCCCGGCGACCAAAAACGATCATGTGACCCGCTTAATCGAACGCGAAATATTACGAATCCCAGCATTATCCGAGGAGGCAAAGCATTTTTTTCCCGAATACTGCGAAAGTGATATCGTTACACATCAGCCAGATAACAGCCGGAAAAAAATGCCTGAGCGATCCTACCGACTGTACAAAAAAAAATTCCCCGGATTTGATCCGAGGAAAATTCATTATTTTCATCCGGATATCCCCAAATGCCTCTGTCACCCGTGCAAAAAATTTCACAAAAATCCTCGCGCGGAACATGAACGCGTCAGTGCGCGAACACAACATAGCACTCTGCCCACACACAATGGAGACGACACAGGGAGAGATGGAGGAAATAAATTCATAGTAAAGGAAAAAAAAGAAGAAAAGAAAAGCGATCCGCGCAGCTGAAAAAGAACTTCGCGCAAACGGATACGGGGAGCGAGGAGGTGCGAGGCGCGGGTGTGAAAAGGCCCATACAGGCGGTGGAGAGGGATATTTTCCGAAAATCAAATATGAAGTCGCGAGGGCACTCGTGTTCGTTGGAGCAGAAGGGCAGACAGAAAGGGCCGTTACGCGGCAAGGCATGTGTGGCGTTATATAGGTATTCCGATGCTCAATTCCCGATTCGGCAGCCTCGATCTCTCCTCTTGTTCCCGGTGAGCCGCTCCCGTGGAATCCTATTCAAAAGGTTTGCACACACACACAAAAAGGTTCCGTACCCTTTCCCCCTTCTCTCTGTCCATCTCCGTGGCCTTTTTCCACGCGCGAAACACCCTTTATCACTCCGATCCTCTTCCTACGCGTTTAAATCCAGCTGCGAGCGCTCGCTTCATCCGCGGTACACACGTTGGGAAGCAACTATCGCGATCGGACTGAGAGGCGTCACCTCGCGACCCCTTTGAGTTGGAGTTCCTAGAACCCGAGTCAATTCCGGTCAGGTATTCGTCCACCGTTCTCTTTTCAAACTGGCGGATTCTTGGTGATAAGAGACCTCATTTCCAGGCTATTGACAAAATACTGGTGGATTCTGGGGTATTATAATCTTTTACCTGTCCAGAATGATTATTAAAAGCCCCCTTCATCCATAAACTCAAACTGCGAAAATACATTCGAGCTTCCAAAGGCATAGCGTATTAAACTCAAATGTTTGATAAATAGAAGCAAAATATTGTCCCAAACAAGGAAAATGCTCAATGAGTGTTCTTCAAAATTTGATATTTCTCCATCTATAGACTTATTTAATCCCCTAAGCAATATCAAGGATCTAGATTCGACTGTAACTTATTGATGACATAATTAAAGTTAAAAAGCAATGTAGATTTACTGGGGAAAAGTTCACTAAATTATGATATTTTCTAAGACTGAAAAGAGGACAAACGAGCCCGCAAGAAAGAACGGCGCACTATGCCTTAAAAGAAAGCACTTTATTAATAATGTTCCTCTATTCTTCAATCATTCGTTAAAGGTTGGTAATGTTTAAGTTAGTCACAAGCACGCAGTTTCCGAGGAAATTTTCGCAGTGTCCTTCTAAGACGACAAAAATTTGACTGAAGTTATTTTTATACATGAATAAAATTAAAATTACAATACCTAAAAAATCCTTTCAAGATTACCATTAGCCTAAAGTAGTTTCATCCCAAACACTCTCACTCTACAGGTTTGCTTGAACGTTTTTAGCGTAAAAACAATGAATTAGCTATTTTTATCCATAAAAAATACAAGTTGACAAAGATAAAATGGGATATGCCTGGGAAATTCCCGTCTGTGTCATTTAACAATAATTTAACCTATGCATGGAATCCTTCATAATCAGTTTGAAGCTACAGCTCCTCCTAAAAAACATTCACTTCTTTCATGTCCGGCCTCTTCATGCTTGGTGTGCATTATTAAGCAAAATTTCACGGTGGTAGGTAAACCAAGGTATGCGGAAGACGTGCACAGGAGAGGCGAGCCTCAGTGCTAAGGTCCCATCTCCTCAGGAGCGGAGACTGTGGTTTTGGGGGCATTGGACCTCCCACACCCTTTCATCCTCTTGGCTAAACCACCTCCTATTTAGACCCCTGTATGCCCCACCTCAAGGAGATTGGTCCCCTCCAATCCACAGCTTACTTCCTTTCCTGCTTGCTCTTTTGGCTGTGAAAGGGACTGGCGGGAAAGACCATGTCGTTATTCCCCCTCCCGCCGCCTAATATTTGTCACCTCCCGGACCTTTTCAATGAACCAACATCCTCCCCTATATCCTTTCCCCTAACTTCCTCCAATACAGGCAGCCCGAATTCCTCACACCCCTCTCCCTTTATAGATCTACCCTCCGATCATGTAAGTGCCAATATTTTGTTCCCCTCCCAGCCTCTTTTTTATTCTCGAGAACTTCTCCATTGTGTGTGAGTCGGCATTTTTTCGCCCCGATGTCCCTGTGAGGTGTAAGAGGTAAGGAGGGAGGATGATGGGTCGGGAACTTTGGAGGAACCTTCCTCCTTATTCCATCCATTATTTTTTCTTGAAGGAGACGACTAATATTGCTACTTTTTTGTCGACTTCCACGTTTCAAGGCGAAGGGGATGGAGGTTAGAAGGATTTTACACAGAGTGTATTCTGAAGTCTGAGAAGGATGTGGATTCGGATGCGGAACGCGTGAGCGTGTCAAAGAGGATATTTAACGAAAAAATGTGAGAAGATGGGATGTGAATGATATGGAGTTTTGAGTTTTCCATCCAAGTTTCGCGTTTGGAAAAAGGATATCTTTCCACCATCGCCTCGGAGTACGCGAGAAATATATATTATTATTGCAGTGTACAGCCAGAGATAATGATGCTGAGTATATGAGTAGCTTATAGAACGCATGAAAAATGCAGTCACATAGTTGAGACGCAGTTTATAAAGAGGCTCTGATAATGGTTTTCTCCACCATCATTCCTATTTCTCTCTGTTTCTCGAAGTTCAACTGCGCATTTGATATCGGAAATTGGAAGAAATTATTTAAAATTACCAGTTCAGTATTTGAAAGATAACTTTGTTTCACTGCAGCTAAAGCATTTCTGGAAATTTAACATATTTTCACTGTTTATCATACCGACCTCCATTGAAATGGGATAACTCTTCAGAGGTAAGAGTGTGAGTAGTACTGCAACAATTCATCTATTCAACCATCGATTCACAATTTTATCAATCCATCCTCAGGGCTTGGAATCGCATTAAAATCATTAACTTAACACCGCACTTCTGGTACAATATTCCTGATTACCCATGCTTTATTATTGACACGATAAACTAAAACAAGAACCAATGTGCTATTTCTGTTCGTTGCACTAATGTCCACCTATCCTAAGTAAGTTATACATGTTTTAGATAAGAATTATCAGAAATAGGAGGGTTGTTCAATAAGTTCAAAAAGGTATTAAAAAATTATATTGGGTCAATTTTTTATGTTGTTCATTATAATCTCTTTTCAGCTCTATACACTTATGTAGGCAGTTTTTCAAGTATTTTTAAGCCGTCCTAAAAGTATAATTTCGGGATATCCTCAAAATAGGCATTGCTTTGGGTGATGACCTACTTAGACATAAAACTTTGCTCGTCAAGCCATTTATTAAAAAGTTTGTAAACAAGAAAAAATCACTGGAAACCAATTCTGGTGAATAGGGGGAATTTTGTAATAATTGGTACTTTAATTTCGTCATTTTGGCCATTGCAACTGAAGAGGTGTTCAACCATTGTCTTGTTGAAGGAAGAACATCTGTTTTGAAATAAGGACGCTTTTCTTGATTCACGCCATCAGCCGGTCCAATAACGATGCATAATGCTCGTTAGCTATCATTTTTCCCTTTTCCAAACAATCGATGTAGATTATTCCATATTCCATGATCAAAATATCGTTGCCATGACCTCACCGGCCCATTTCACCATCTCCGCCTGCTATGGAGCCTGTTCATCTTCAAAATTCCATTATTTTACCCGTTTTTGTCTCTGTAGTGTAGTTACGAATCAATATTTTATCGTAAATTACGTATCGACGCGGAAAATCCTCAGGGTGGCGAAGGAAAAGCGCCCAACCAGTCTCTGAGTTTACCACACTATCGCGTTTATTCTCCACTATGAACAAACGCGGAAGCGATTCTGTCGAGATTTTTTTCACACCCAAAGTTTCGTGCAAAATTAAAGCAATTATGCAATGCGTCACAGGGAACCTACGGTCCACGAAAAGGCCTCTCGAGTGGCTATAAAGGTGTGCTAACTTCGGATATGCGGTCCAATTTCGGCTTTGTCCGACAGATGTGATTAAATTTCCTTTCCTGCGTTCTCGGATCTAAAAATATTTCATCACTTCTCTAAAAGTTGGTAACATCGATTTGTTTAACCCCGACGAGGCGCCTAATAAGGGACAAGTCGTCTCTCTAAGCTTCTTTTATTACCTTCTACCATCTTCCGATTTCTATTATCAAAGATAAATGACCTCCTAGCAGCATACGTGGGATGAATTTTGCTGTATTGGAGGCGTGGGAGGGGTAGAAGCGAGCGGGGAGGGGAGGGGATCGGCCTGCGGCTCTTGTATCCGCGACGCTGCGTGGGCGTTGGAATATTTTCTTCGCGGGCGCGGACTCAAATTAGGCATTTTGTGGCTAAACGGTGGCAGATACGTCAAAATGCACGAAATTTCTGTGCTGAAAGGACAGAAGCTCGGCAAAATCTGTAGGAAATGACCATAAAATACTATATTTTTGGAATTTCGACCTTTCCCCCCTAAATTACATTTGAGCGAGGGTCAGGGGTTCACCTAGAGGTCTCAAATTTTTCAGGCCTTATTTTTGATCGGTCCCACAACTTTTTTTCATTGGGCAAGATGGATTTGATAAAAATCGATTTTTCCGATCCGCCCTAATGTACGGCCTAGTTTAAATTCATTAACCCAATTGTAAGTAGTGGCAAACACAAAAGCGGATGTGCCATGAACTTTGTGCAACTTAGTTTTGATTTCCGTCAGCGTTAACCCATTCAAAAACAAGTGTTTGATCACCGCACGAAACTCTCTTTTATCCATTTTTATAAACAAATGAAAGTTCTTCACTACAATCGGTAACAACAATGAAACTATAGGATGGATAGAGCTGAAACTTTTACATGTGACTAGTCACGAGTGCTCCTTTCTAGTGAACATTAATTTTTATACTCAGAGAACAATTTCTTGGAGATTCTAGGGACTTATTGAACGACCCTCGTAATAGGTGGTGGTTTATTTTTCCTATCATATTACGTCATCACGAGTCACGAGGAAAATAATGCCTGAAGTGTGGTGTGAAATGAAGAGTGATTTTATTACGAGTCTAAGTTACAGTCATGGTGTAAGAAAAATTTCTTTACGTTTTATCATATGATCTGGAAGTATATGTATGTGGAGCAGTTACATGATTTGGGAGATCGAGATCGTCATTTATGCCGCTAGGAAAAGCAGAGGTGAATTTTGATGTTGATAACAAGCATCGAAGATAGTATTTTCTACATCAATCTACCACATCTACAAGATATTCTACGAGCTATTCTTAGGGCGTCTCTCACGGAGCAATTTATCCAGCATTCACAACATTGTTTGGCCTAGTCTTTAATTTGACCCCACACGATCAGAACATTTTTGTTGCACCTTAATGACATAAAGACAGTGTTTGAAGTCTTTGTCATCATATTTGAATCCCACAAATTTCTAATCATTATTCTTTTGGTTGACTAAGTAAGTCAAATTGTGGAGCTGCCCCACGTGCTCCGGTGCCATGGGTTCCGTGCCGTCGTGTAAAGCGGTGAAAGGCAGTCAGCTTTTGGTCGCCATGTAGAACGGTTGAACTGGAGAGTTCTTCTTTTTTGTACAATATCATCAAAATGAAGTATTGAATTTTCAATGATCGTGATCCGCCCGGTCCTTCGAAACAATTATCTTCATAACTATCGCGTACAGACAGAGATAGATTATTTTCGAAGCACATAGTTGAAAATGAGCGAGTACCGATTTCCTTGAAGAACTTGTGCACCAACAGAGTCAGGCGTACAGGCATTTGAAATCTTCAACCCTTTCTAACCCATAGCTGCTTCCGGAAAAAATAAAATTTCAAGATTTTTCATTTTGAAAACTTGAAATTTTTTCACTCAATCATAATTATCGTGGCAGCTAAATATCTCGTCATTACAATTTACACCACAAAATAATGCGTAGTTTAGATATTTCCAAAAAAGAGCAGAAAATTTACACATTTTTGATATTGCTTAGAAGTAGCATTGGGTTATATTGGGTTAACAAATTACCCAATAATTGTTTTATTAACTATTTTCTATACAATTTTAATCAATTATTTCGAAACATACAGTGATCCTGATGGCCTGCTGGATGTTGGTACACTGTCTCATGGATTGCCGATCAATTGATAAGGAGGAGATAAATAGACCTCCGAATTGGGAAAAACGCTTTTTACTAGCGGGCACATCTAACAACACGATAATAATATTGAGTGCGGCTTCGAAACCAAGAAAAAGACAACCCACGATTCGAGTAACAATCGAAATTCCTTACAGTCAGAAGAATATAATTTACCTTGCGTAGGAATTCGCGGTGTGGTGAGGAGTCAGCGTGGAGGTTTTCGGGGTTACTACCGCGTAGATTCATCTCCGCAGACGACAGTTTCGCCGGTTTTGCAGCAGGCTTCTTCAGGTCAATGAAGTGGAGCCGGGAGGTGCGGACCAATGAGAAGCCACCCAGGCCTCCTGAACCAGCCAATGAGAAGACACCGGCCTCCGACGGGGTGTATAAGAGACGGGCGATACCTCGGATCTCCACTTCATTGACCTGAAGAAGCCTGCTGCAATGCCGGAGAAACTGTCGTGTGCAGAGATGAATCTACGCGGTAGTAACCCCGAAAACCTCCACGCTGAATATAATCTACCACTTATACGCCATTTACATCACCTTTAATATCAATAACCAAAAAATGAAATCAAGAATCAATAAGTCCTTGTTTTATGCGCGGACCCTAATTGCCGGCATGGTGAGATGTTAGACATCTGTCCAAATGCGAGGCTGCGGGTCGCCCGAGGGGCAGAACAAGTGGGGGCCAGCCGTCAGCAGTAGCATTGGATTGGCACACCTTCAGTGGGTAATGGCCCTCTTGGAGAACACAATGAGATGAATTCGGGGGATGCTTGTGAAGGGAGGAAGGGAAGCATGGAAACCCCTGATGTGCGATGAATAATAATAAGGGGTGCCGGGAAGAAAAGGCGGGAACAGGGGAATGAGGGGCACTTGGGAACTTATATTACGGCTGGAAGAAGCCAAGAATCGAAAGGATGATTCTCTTGTGGTGAATGAAAACATCTGGGGAATTATTTACACCAGGGGTGAAAATTTGACATTAAAAAATCACTTGGCTTAGCTGAAATTCGAATCCGGATCTCCCGTTTCACGTCAGGTATATCATCATTAACACCAAACTACAAGTATAAAGGCCGTTTTACACGGAGCACGTAATTGCACAATCTACCGTGTGTACCAAGGCGCAGTCCAAATTGCGAACATATTATTTACTATACTTATATTACACAACTACACCATAGGTAAAAATAAATCTTCATCCCTGCGCGTGAAAAAAATTGAGGAATACATTGTGAGAGATTTGACTGCCTAATACAGTGGCGTAACTAGGAATATGCTTTGGGGGGGATGGGATGGCCTGGGGTCCGGGAAGATTTTTGAAAAATGACATGCCTGGGTATTAGGCCGGCCCTTATTTTTCAGAATTGAGAAAAGTTATGTTTTCCTAGTCTCAAAATGATCCAAATGAGGTTCACATTCACGTGTTAAAATTTGGTTACTTTAAAATTATGGCAACCCGTGCCCCAAGGCCCTAAGTACTGAGGACCATCAATTGAGATTTTGTAGGCCGAAAAAGTACTATTTCTATGTAAAACGTAAAAGTAAAGCCCTTTAGGGCCGATTTTCTGTTTGTTTTGACCTATCTCAAAGCGTTTACGAGATATCGTCCGTCGTAATGCAATCCACCCCCCAGGGCGCTACCCCGCACCTCGGCGCCCCTGAGGTACGGCCCGCACCACTTACTAGAGACTTCCCCTCCACCCCCTCCCCTTATTTTATCTCGTTTTTGTCGGACCTGTAAATAATGTTCGCCGTTTATTCTGAAAGGTATCTGTTTTTAATCACCCAATCATTCCAAGCTTAGCACGTATCCTCCAATTATTTTGCGAATCCCACACAAATTCGACTAAAACCTGTGTAACGCCCTCTGTTCGCCTGTACCAGTTTTGACGAACTGCGCTTCTTATATTCTTATATTCTTTATTTTTCGCCAGATAAAATCTTTCTGCGCCAGATACTGCATGCTTGACGCGCCCTCGTTCAGATTCGTTATGAAGAGTGCGAAGTATCAGCTTTTTTTCAATTTTTGGTTCGAGAGCCTTATCAGATCTAATGGACGGAAAAAGGAAACCACGGGAAATACCACCGAATACTATCCTTCACAACAGAAGGGTTTCTAGGAGAAAAAGCCGAGAGCCTGGGACCGAAGACTTTGACACATTGTGACCCAAGAGAATGGGATTGTCACATTCACCTTCTCCCAACAGAGAAAAAAAGGCCAAAGGAAAGGGGAGACGGAAAAAGAGGTTTTAGCGGGAGAGTGTTGACTAAGCGACCCTGTCGCTTTAGGATTGCCAATCCGAGTAGACGGCATGGTGAAAGAGCAGCGGCAACTTGGGCGATAAGGAACATTCTATCAAGAAGAATGAAAAGGAAACGAATGAATGATGGCTGAAAGGAAGCGTCAGATTGATTTTTTTTCTTTGAAACCAATAATTCTTAGGATATAAGACTTAGTGCTCTCCCGACAAATGAATATTTAGGACTCTTCTTCGGTTTCCAGCCGGGTAGATAACTCCATAGCCTTCAACGTTTCGGCTCCCCACTCAGACCAGTGATGGAAAAATCCTTTTCGATTAAAATTGAAAATCGATTTTTTATAGATTTTGATTCAAAATCGATTTTTCGAATTCTATCTTGACCATTACGTTTAATTTCAGCAGCATCACTACCGACCTATGATGACATCAAATCAATAGATTTCGATCCGAAATCGATTTTTCGAATTCGTTCTTGACCATATATTTTGATCTCAGCAGTATCACAACCGACCTGTGATGACATCATCTGACCGATATGAAATTCTTTTCTCTAAGGTTGCTAAAATTGGGGAGGCACGTCATCGGTCATCAAGAAAGCATCTCTATACGATAATCTACCTTAAAAATTTTTATCAGGTCGAATGGTTCCAAGCGGCAGGCCCAAAACTTCATTATACATGCATTTGTAAATTTTTACTACAAATAAATCAAGCACGTACTCTTAGATATTTTTACCATACAAATGAAATTTTGAGTATTTTTCGAATGAATGATGAACATCTTTTGCAATGACTGTTTTTTATAACCATACATTTTTTTATCAATCGATCCCTTGGTTCAAACTGGAATTTTTGTGGAAAAATCGAAGTTTCCATTTCGATTAAAAATCGATTGCTCGAAAAATCGATTTCGACCGACATTTTTCCATCACTAACTCGGACACCGCCTTCACGGAAAGCGTCGAAAGTGAATAACTGGCCGATATTTATATATTTATACCACCCCGTATTAGACAGGCGCTGCGTGAAAGGCTGTGTTTTGATTCGGCGCAGAGAAATTTTTATGGTCATCATTTTTGCGTTGAGTGGTAGACGTAATTATTCTCAGGGTGATTTCTATGGGTTCTTTCACTAAGCGATCCCAAAAACTGTAGGATAGGGCGAGTATTTTGGTTTCATCAAAAATTATGTGGTGGTACAACTCAATGCAGCGCTCAGCGAGGGCTGATGGTGGAAGGCAGGGATTTATCGACCCTGCTGGAAACCCGAAGGCAGTTCTTGAACAATTATGATAGTATAGTACAGTTCTCATGAAAGCTTACGCCCTGTAGATGTGCAGATTTAGAGGGGGTGAATGTGTGGGAGGAGTATGGGAATGGAACAGAGGAGAAACGTGAGCCCATGAAATACAGAATGATCAACGAAGCACCTCAGTGTGGCAGCGGAATTACAAACCATTATGGGCAATAAGACTCGTAGCCGAGCCGAATCAGCTACATCGAGCTTTCGCTTCGATGTAGCCGATACTTCCACGCCGTCCTTACCCCAGCTCCGTGATGAAGAAGATAACGCTTCTATCGAATTACAATTTGCCAAAAATCTTGTGGCATTCGAATTAATTTTAAATACAAAACAAATTTCAATTGTAAAAAAAACTGTAAGCAAAGATCCACCCGATCTATCTTAGCAATATACGACCACTGATTTAGCAAAAACCAATAAAACAGTTGTTATCTGTCAATTATGAAGAAAACAAGCCGCATTTTGGATGCTCTTCCGCTGCGGAATCGAAATCAGCCGTTTAATTTCAGCTTTTCGACAAGAAAATATTTTACATTTTTTTCTAGCTCGGCTGAATAATAATTAATCAACCTCGTCATCGTGTGGATTTCCATCATCCTTGAATCCCTTTAGACCCTTGACGTGTCCTTCAGAGGAGAAACTGGGTCTCGCTTAGCATTCTCGTGACCACTTGTTTGAAAAAAAATTGTAATTAGAAGCTGTTAGGTACAAGACTTATCCTTCATCAGAAGCTTCCCTCGCTTCCCGCAGCTTGTTTTTTCTAATGACGTACACTTTTTTCACGGCGGGAAAATTTATTCCGCCTCGGGAAAGTGGCGACGTCATCGTTTGCCTCCCACTCGACATGTGTACACACTCGGGAAGGCCTTCGGTTCGCGTAAGGTATTACCACTCAAACCCCACTTACCATGAGACAGGAAATATGAGAGGAGGATGACATTATTCGATGAGAAGCCTACCCCCCAATGGCCTCCCTCTGTGCCTTTTAGCATTTTTGAGTAGGTGGCATGAGCTGTTTCGCGTATAATCGTATTCCGAAACCAACCCTGGCATCCTTGAATCAGATCGGATCTCCCCTTAGCCCCCGTTACACGACTGCACCCCCATCTAGCGCAGCGGGAAGCGAATCAACTTACTTAACGACACTCGCCAGTTTGCTCGTCTTCTGTTCCACCAGCCGAGTAAGGTGGTTGGGTGTGAAGTGTACTGCTCCACTATTCTTAGAGGAGGCCAAATTGCATCCCATAGAAGGCTGATTTCTGTTGCCACTTCGGTCGCATTTTAATGGGTTTTCAAAAACGTCCGCGGCGTGGTGATGAGTGCAATGCGATCCGCTTTTTTCCAATATCTTGCATTATAATGATTGTAATTACAATAAAATGCCTTGAAAAGTTATGAATTTGAGAGATCACATCACTATGTATATAAATTTCGATTAATACCTTTAATGTTACCTTATTTCCTCGTGAAACTCGAATCAATTTGTCCGCCAGCGACGCGAGTGGCGACTTCTGTAAACCCATTTAAATTCGCGGTGGTTGAAAACACATTTAGAGGCCGACTTGAGGATCCCCCTTTGTACAATATTCGTGTAGGGACCACTCAAGTCTTGTCCTAGGGTTTTTGGGGAAGAGGGTACAAAATTTTCTCACATTATTCTACGCCGAGTGCAGAGAGTCTAGAACCAACATACATGAGATTTTTAACCGTCAATGACCAAGATTGAAGCTTATTAAAATTAAATTTATCATTAAAATTGAGCTTGGCGTAATTGAAAAATATATCACGGACAGCACATTTAGTAGCACTGAAGGAATATTATCAACAGCTAAGTTGCTTGTGGTCCTGATATTAAAAATTCTGGTCCTAGTCCTTACGACCAGGAGACGCAATTCCTACCGATATTTCAAATTACTGGGGGTTTTGACACATCATTGAATACTACTCCAAGGAGGATGTATAACATAGTTTTCATCACGTGACGCGGAATAATTCGACTTCCTTCCCTCGATTCGATTCCGCCTCTCCTTTCTGATATTTTCTCTCACGCACTTCCACAATTTATGGCAATTTATGGCTAGAAATAAAAAGAAATTGCATTAACCACGACATTTAAGGCAGAGATCGAGCAAAAGCCGCAAGTAAGCGATATATCGTACACCTTCGTCAAATACCACTGCGGCGACATCATACGTGATTTAATCTCGAAAAGATTGTGTTTATGATATTTCGATAGCATAGTGGAGCTTTGAAATTAAAAGAAAATGTGGATTCATCACCACAAATAGCGTATACTTAGATGCTTGAAGTGATGACGCTATCCTACGATCTCTTCACCGTCTAACCAACCTCCCATGTCCCGCCCGCGGCGAAGGAAATTCACTCCCTGGCGAGCAGACACTGACATCCTCCGACGACGCCACCAAATGCGAACTGAGCAAACAGAGCTCTCGGCGGGAATATTGTCCTGACTTGGCGGGAAACGGAAGCGGAGGCGGGGAACGGAGCGAAGGCACACACAAAGGCTTTTGCTGCGGCCAAAGCTTGATCTACCATACTGTCCTCCATTACAGCCATTCCTATGTCGTACGGAAACCTAGTAACACCAGAATCATTAATGCCGACCATTTTGAACGAAGGGAAACTGCGAGTCAATTAAATTTCATATAATTACGATAACAGGTTATACGCTAAAATATCAGTCGGTTTCGGTGGAGGCGGTTTTAAGTCGTGGACTGGTAA
The DNA here is from genome assembly GCF_921293095.1 of Ischnura elegans. NCBI lineage: Eukaryota > Metazoa > Arthropoda > Insecta > Odonata > Coenagrionidae > Ischnura > Ischnura elegans. The sequence goes on from NC_060249.1 coordinate 37,556,374, forward strand.
TCCCGTGGTTGAAAGTTCGAGTCCAGAATGAGAGGGTTTTCATCACTCAGGACATGATGTACCAGTACCTATATCTGCTGATTCGGTCCCTGGAAAACCTTAACACCAGCTACACCTTCAAAATAGAATCTACAGATTAAAAAATTACACAAAAGAAAAATTCCATGACTTGTCCACACTAGTCACGCTACTTTCTGTCTATTCCCATTTACATGATGTGGGTTGTGTTAACATGTATTCGTCATATGAAGTTATATACCTCGAAGTCACGACGAATTCAAGCTTTTGATGAGGAACACATAATTATAAACACTTCTGTCACGACTCTGAAGAAGCTAGGATTCGTCAGGCGTGTTGCGGGAAGGTTTTTGAATGAAAAAGTGAAAGAAGAGGGCGATTTTGCAATCATCATACCGTACCTTGAACACGAGGCGAGCACATAGGATTCGGGGCAAAAAACTTAATCCGAGAAGCTATTATACGAAGGAAAGCTACGCGACTCGTCAGAAACTGCTGCAAGCGAACAGAGAGCGTTACACAACTTTTACGCGAATTAAGCTGGGCTACGTGCGAGGTTTTGATTGTCCGAACTATTAAGAATAGATATAATGAAACACTGACTTGCAATTTTCCACAAAAATAAAATTTAATTCGACTCGAGTTTCGATGCTACCACATCATTTTCAAGGTACAACTGAGAGAGGAGAAATGGTCCTCTCTCAGTTGTACCTTGAAAATGATGTAGTAACATCGAAACTCGAGTCGAATTAAATTTTATTTTTGTGGAAAATTGCAAGTCAGTGTTTCATCATGAATCAATTCCACTCCATCTCGCTTGATTCCTCGAATTTTATAAGAATAGATATATTTAAAAGCGATACGTAGCATATCATCTTAGAGCCTCACATGTTTCTAGGTCCGGTAGAAACGATAAAATAAGAGTGATATTTTTCCTAACCGACACGTATAAGAATTAATTATTCCTCCGAGCAATAAAGGACTTAAATAAATGATACGCGGAATCAGTTATCAAAACCTCCAAGAGACATTGATTTTCCTTTAATTATTTTACCAACGACTGGTGTCCAAACAGCCCGCGCAACACGCAAGAATTTAGTATGAGAAGAATCTTTTACAATTTAAAGGCACCACTTACATGGCATATTGGGAATTTGATTCAAATATCGTACGAATATAAC